>NC_046154.1:141167529-141877167 GCF_011064425.1 Rattus rattus | reverse complement strand
TACATGTTTTCCAAAAAATATAAAAGGAAATAGGAGTCCCAAGGCACTGTACTTGAAAGGTTATGAGAGTTAGAGAATTTTGAATCCATGCCACCAAATCAGCAGATGGCTTTGTGATTATAATTATATGCATCAATAAAAGCGAATAATCTTTACAAAATTTGAATTTCTGCTAAAGGAAGGGATTTAGTAAACAGATGCAACAGAATGCATTTTCTTAACCCTTTTGGGGACACTGGTATCTTTCACCCCACAAAAGCACCAAGGGCTCTGTGTTAGCTGCAGGTCCTGCTCAAATTCGTGTCCCCTTTCTGGGGCAGTCTCATCGTAAGCCTCAGTCTCTTCCTGATTTGATTTTCTTCAGGGCATATTTCATCCTCACCTCTTTTTCACCCCTCAGAATAGAAATATTAAGACTAATTCTCCACAACTGTTTGATATTTGGAGGAGGAAAATGTAAAATAGGTAAATACTTTCATTCTAATTCATACCAAATCTACCACAGAAACAAACAGGGTGTCTTTTCAACTGATGGTCGTTTACAAATCAGCTTTTTTTAAAAAGCACAATTCTTCTTTACGCCGTTTCATATTCTCTTTAATTTATATTCTAGGGAGGAAAATGCTGTTTTTTCCTGCAACCAATTAACCATTTCACTTTTTGTGTGGTTCTGCCTCATGGTGTAGGCAATGGAAGCTAAGTTTGCTCAGGCCAGGCATTAGTTCACTCCACACAGATACTAAGCATGTATATGACACATTAGGGAAAAGGTAGGTTTCAAACCAGCATTTAGCCATGCTTTCTACATGAAGAAAAAAACGTTTTAACTTTAGGAAATTAAATTAAATTCTGTAAGTTTATATGCATCAATAAAACAAATAATCTTTACAAAATTTGAATTTCTGCTAAAGGAAGGGATTTAGTAAGCAGATGCAACAAATGCATTTCTTAACCCTTTTGGGAGACACTGGTATCTTTCACCCTCTTAAAGAGGGACTAGAAAATATGAGACAAAATTAATATTTTGTGTTTATCAAATTATAGTGTCTATGTTCTTTATGGAATTGCCAAACTGGACCTCATTAAGACTAGTATCAATGGATACTTCTCATCAATAAACTAGAAGTATATTAAAGAGGTTTTATGCAAACATAGGCATATATATATAGCAATTCTGTATTTATCCATTATCAATCAAATAAACTAAAATACCCCAGTTTGAAAAGCTACTCTATTATTATATTTAATTATGTATAATAACTTAAGTATATAACTAAAAAATTTAAGACATTACTTTTTATAGTATTTTTTGTGAATTAACAATATTCTCTCATAGACACAGGATTAATGAAATCAGAAAATTTTCCAGAGGCACAGGATATTTGGAATTGGAAAAAATTCCTCAGCAACAATATTCTCCCCAAAATAGAAACTTTATTTTTTATTAAAAACTCATTGATTTATTGCAACATTTGACAAAACAATATTCAAATATTGTAATGCAATCTAGTATCTTACAAGTTACTAGCAGGAATTTTATCTATTACTATAAAATACTCAACAGTAAGTGAGTTCAAGTATCATATAGATACAAAGTAGAATAAAAGTCCTTTTCAATAATTATAGCATGAAGAAAGAAAATGTATGCTTAATTTAAGGGTTAAATGAAAAAAAGCTAAAAACTAAATAAATTCAATGGCACAAAGAAATTAAACTTATTGATAAAAATTAAAGTAAAATTAAACTATTATCTTTAGAGTTAAAAACTTAGCTATAATTATTTAAATTTGTGATATTTTACTATGTATTTAAATATCAGTAAATATTTTTTTACAGGAAGTTCACATTGAAATACAATTTAGAATTTTAATATGCTCTTTTGAAAGTTACTAAACAACTGTATAAAAAAAAGTCAATGTGTACTTATACAGTTGACATACACATAACAGTCTAAAACGTTACCTTAAATTGGTATGAGCACCCAGCCACATACAATGGAATTGACACAGTCCTTCAAGACTCTCAGAACTGGGGCCTCTGAAAGTGAAGAGAGGATAAGGTTCTATACTGTGGGAGTGAAAAACATTGACTGTGATGTGTAGTAGTGTGGCATTATTTGATGTGCACAAATTCAAAACTTAAGCATGATCACAATAACACACCTCATCCTGTTTGTTAGACATCACATTTATTTTCTACTACTTTGCTGATCTGTCAGCCCCTCAACCGGCAAAGGAACAAATTCAAAACTGTAGGACACCTCATTGATCCACGGAACAAAGGGGCAAACAACTGTGGCAAACACCTCATCCTGTTTAGTTTGCTGGGGCATGCCACATTTATTTTCTACTACTGTTGCCATCTTTATTGATCCTACACTGTCCCCATTAAACAGACCAAGAGACTGAGGTTTAAAAAGATAAAACACAGCCAGCAGCACACACTGAAGACCCAGGGTTCAAATCCACGATTCTCTGACGTGACCATGTATAACAGCTGCCCTTTATTTAGGAAATGTTGGTTCTCTTTCTTAGTGGATTTCTGGTTGTAATAAAGACTCTACACTGCTTAGAGAATATGCTAAAATCTTTTGACCAAACAATTTTAAGCCTCATTTATTAACTAGTTAGTTGAAGTAAAAAGTTTCTTAAAACAAAGTTCCTTTTTCTCAGTACAAATCAAACTCTTCAAATTTCTTTAAAAAAAGGAATAATCCAACACAATAGTAGTTCCTAGAACACACACACACACACACACACCCACACACACACACACACCCCAAATACAATACTGGTAGAAATAAGTTCATATAAACTAACAGTAATGACCTATGCCCTATGCCCTCTGGTTTTAATTAGAACACAGTCCTAATTTGCTTTGAATAATAAAAATTACATTTCTGTTAAGTAAATCTATTTAGTCTTATCTGCAGAGAAGCAACTTAGAGACTTTAGTTGAGTTTTGATGCTTTGCTGCACCAGTGAGGGTGGGGTTGGAAATAGTTATGTTAACCAAAGGACTGTATGCTTTCTGAAACGTACACTCTTGTATCAACAGGACAAGCATTAGCAACTATGGAAAGAGAAATTATGACGCAGGTGATTCGGATGAAGAATGTTCAGAGAAAATATGAAGTTCTCGCACTGCCTGTGAGAGCAAACTATTTGCATAACTCTGCCCCAAAGTAAAATTTCTAGGAAGCGAGTGTGGCCATTTTCAGATGGCTTTTCATTTTCTGTGATTCCACTCACATAAAAGGCATGTTAAAGGGATGACATTTATGATTTTCGAGTTAGCTAAATCAAAGCACATATTTCACCTGAAATCAATAAGATAACATTAATTCTTGTCATAAAATTTCCTTCCTTCAATTTCTAGCTACTTTGAAAACAGAGAGAATTGCAGTATGTAATATGTTCTATGCACAGACATGTATTAGTCTTAAATGATACAAATAAAATGAAAGCTGAGGACACATTTGTAACAGGAAAAGTTCTTCGAGACAAAAATAAAAAGAAGCATGTAACCTCTGATCTCTCAGACTCTTTTATGAACCTATGAATCTCTCATGATTATTAATGATTATTAATAATCAAACCATCTTTATATCCCTATACAAATAACAAATTTTCAGTGCAAGGACTGTAAGTTAGCAAACGGATTTCTACATGATGTCGCTTTAATTCATGAGCAGATGAGTATGAGATGCCATTCTAATATTAAATGCAGTGCCTTTAAAAAATCGAATGATATCATGAATACATCTGTTTACAAATACAACACTATGCTAACAATACTTTTAAAATGTTTTCTATGAGATCAACAAGAGTTGATCATGCCATTAACAACCTACTCAGCTGACAGTTCTTAGAATAAAATATTTAATTTACCTGAATGTCTTGTAACAAAATTATCCTCTCTTGAACTAAACATCCTCAGAATATCAACATCTAAGCCAGACAGACATTTCAGAAAGGCAAATCAGACTTTCTGGCAACTCTCTGCTGCCATATTTCTCTAAAAGGATCCTGCAATGTTACACTTCAATACTGCAAATGCATTTTTTTTTCTGAAAGAAAGAGTAAGCCAGGGCTGCTTCGGTGTCAGATAGCTTTGATTTTTTTTTCCCTTCCAACTAGAGCAAGCAAATGACTACCGTTCCCATCCAATACCACATACTACAGTAATTTTTAATTCAAGATTTGCGAAAATGGAAATATCTGGGCAAAAGAGGAGCTTTTATTTTTTTGGTTTACTGTGTTTGATTGATTGACTCATTTCTAAGACACTGACTATCCCATACGTGATATTAAATACACATTAAGGGTTGGGAATTTTTTATCTCATTAAGAATGAACTTGGCGGTTTCCTTTATGCTTTACGAGCAGGAGGTCAAACTAAAATTAAAGTTGCCTCCTCCATTTGAAAGTTTTGAAACACACACACACACCTCTTCTCCAACAAATACCCACCTCTCACATTTATGTTCACTTGCCATTTGGGCTGCACTGCACTTCTGAGATTCACAAACTTTTGTGAGACAGCAAAACAATACAACAATAACAACACAATCAGAACCCTGGCCACTGAGGCAGTATTTCTAGAAGTAACAGCAAAATCCCTTCATCTGGACCCACTTGTCCAGAAACGGACTTTCGGCCCCTCGGTTAGGACGAGATTTGTTCCACTTTCTCCCTAGGGCTTAATTGCCAGGCTGACTTACCGCTGCCTCCTAGCCTTTGTTCTGCCTCTCACGCTGACATCAGGGAAGCAGTGATGAGGAATAAAGCAGGGTGGGCTAGGTTAGTCCAGTGTTTGTGTCGTTGTGTGGTGTGCGGGGACACTCTGTGATACTCTAGTGAGCTGTAAGCTTTTTTTTTTTTTGTAGGCTTTGTGTCATTTACTTAACGACCAATCTCATTAGCTGCCAGGGTACAATGGGCTGATGCATTTTCTATGTACATACTCTACACAGTGACCCTCAAGGTTGCCGAAGGTCTATTTAATCAGTCAAATGCTGAATATATTTGCAGTAAATCACTAAAAAAATAAAAAGTATGGGACTACCGAGGTATCTCACAGACTTAATATTTACCCGTGCTTATTCAAAGGTAATAAAATGCATGCATATTTAGGCAAAATGAAAGTAGATCAGGTGGATACAAATTGTCTATTTTGCACTGATGACCTTAATTTTATGAAACTTTCAGAATCAAAGGTATTTTCTCCTAATGAGGAACCCAGAGTTGAAATTTAATTTTTGTCTTAGCTTAATCATATTAAGCACAACAGCAAAACAGCAACAACAACAACAACAAAACAGCAACAACAACAACAACAACAAATCAATTCCCTGTGCAGATTTTTCTTGCTCACAGCTGCCTCCTGCCTCAGTCAGACCCCTTGCCCAAACAGCCTCAGAACTGGCAAAGTTATGATCCTGCCCTTTTCGCTTCCAAGGTAAAAACCCTTTTAACTCCTATGAAAAATGAAATGCTGAGAGCCCTCTGAATGACGACAGCTGTCCATAAGTATCAGGGAGAGCTCCATTGTCCATGTGTCCCTGGGTAAAATGAATACTTTACGGCAGAGGCTGTGCAGCTTGGCTGAAGAGTGTGGGGAGAAGGGGAGGAGGTCACTGGAGATTTCGCACACTAATTTAATCTGGGAAAAGGACAGGCTCCGCATCTCCCCTGAACAGACTGGCAGCAATCTGGGCCCCCACAGAACTATCTCCTTTTGCCTGTGCTCTATTTATTCCTTATCTCTGTTTACCAACCGCTAGGTCCCTTTCATTCACACCACGAGGCAGTTTTCCTACTATCAGTCAGCAGCTGACACTGTGGAAGAGCCTCAAAGGCAAAAAGGAAAAAAAAAAAGATCAAAACTAAACCAAAGCTGTCTAAACAATGCAACAGTACAAGTAAATGCATAAACCCTGATTCTTAACCCAGCCCACAGGGTACACACAGAACCTTTATAGCAAACCCAGCATACACACCACAGTGAGCTGTGGGCCTCGTTAGAAAGCTAAGCACCATTCCTGAAATCATCAACCAGAAAACAAAAATAGCTAACATGTACACTGGTTATTGAAACAGCCTTGGTCGTGGGGACACTCTTACCTCTATCACCGATCAACTAACTGGCAACCAGGAAATATTTACCTTGCCAGAAAAGGTGAGCTGTATCTAAGGGAAACCTGGCTCTTATTAAAGTGTTAGCAGTTAAGAAAATCTGTTCAAGTGATTGCAGTTTAAACATAAACCACACAAACTTTCCAGTACCTGATCAGCTGATTGAATATGATTTGAGAAACCAGACATCAGAACTCCATTACACTTTTATAGAATGGCACTACTGTATCCTGTATAACATATTCAATTAAATTGTATACCCATGTCTTACAGATTTTTAATACTTATGCCAAAATGATTAATGTCACAGGTAGACAGGAAAGCACTTCAGGTACAACTTTCCAATCTTTTAAATCAGGCTGCTGAATATGACTGGAAAGACTAGACAAGTTATGAGGACAAAGTGGGTGAAAAAAGGTGTGTTATTTGACCTTCCAATATGTGAGCTGATACAAATTTTGAATGTAAGATATAATCTATTTATGTTAATGTTAAATACTAAATATTTTTGGACATTTCTGCAAATAGGATAGAATGCCTACCTAATATAAATGTCATTGAAGGGAGTTTTTCGATGACACATTTATGTTTAAACCTGGATGCTTGTGTACATAT
Source organism: Rattus rattus (assembly GCF_011064425.1). Lineage (NCBI taxonomy): Eukaryota > Metazoa > Chordata > Mammalia > Rodentia > Muridae > Rattus > Rattus rattus. Next base: position 141,870,415 of record NC_046154.1, on the reverse strand, counting down.
GGTAGGAAGAGATGCACACACGGTCTCCCATAGACACATATGCAATATGAGATGGCTTCTCTTTTCCATTGCCCATACTTTCCTAGATTGAAAACTGAGACTTTTTAACTTCCCTGAGTGTTTTATAGCATTGAACAAATCCAAAATGATTGGCTATTGTCATAAAAATCAACATTGTATTGACTCAAATGATGAAGACCTTTACCAAAAGGCAAAGACAAGGTAGCTCATTATGTACAATGACAACAGGACCACACTTCAGTGTGCTTCCACCTATATGCATTATGAGCAATGAACTCTTTACTGCTTGGATCCTTTTTTCCAAATGAATTAATGAATTAAATTTATCCTTTCACCAGCTGCTAGGCAGCAGATGGAACCATTTCTGAAGCCTTGTTGAATTCAATCCATAAAACTCATTTCCTAGGATTAGCAGTCCAAAGTTTCTTTTAATGTTTATATACCACTTGGGATTTTGAATTTCATGATGTTAAACTTTCAACTTAACTATTCTTTTGCATTTCATATCAAACAATTATGATCTTTTGGATTTCTATAGCAGACATGGAAGGTCACATAAGGATAAGAAATAATTTTAAGAGCAATAAATTGCTGTGAGTTGCATTTTTTGATATGTTTGTCCACACTGCTGTATGCCACAGACTGTTCTCCTCAGGCTTCCGTGGTGATGGCATAGAATTCTATATCTGGTAGTTGTGAATTTTGCTTATTTCTACTTGAATAGTTCAAAGATGTAAACTAGAGCACTAGTTGAATGTATGAAAGTTTAAACTGTTTTGTTTTTTTAAATTTAGTTATACACAAGATTTCTACATTATCTGAAAAGATGCTACATCCACTAGGTTTGTTTCTCTAGTAGCAATATAATCCTAACTTCAGAAATAGGGACAAATCAATTCCACGGACACAGAGAAATGCATTTTTATGATTAACTTCTCAGCAGCCCAATACCTTGGACAGCTCTCAATACCCCTTGTCTTTCCCTGTCACCTGTAGTTGAACACACACAAGGAAACACAGAACTTTGAAATCTTTCTGGTTTGGATGATAGCAGAAGGATGGTGGTCACTGTAAAGACTGTCATTTAACCCTAAATGATTTAGACTCTTGATAAAGGTTCCAATGTACGTTACAGGTTTCAGATGCAAACCCTATGTGCTCCAGGACACAGTGTATGCAAGTTTAAAATAGTAAAGCCTCTGATGCTCCTGCTGTAACATAAATATGACTAAGAGAAGAGAGAATTGCTCTTGTGGGCAACAGTGATTTCCGCTAATTTGGCATAAGAAATCTATATTAATTTAATATTGTAGTAAGCCAAGAAGGCCACATAATAATTGCCACTGAGTAATTGAATATTTAGAATGAGAAAAAAGAGATCAAGGATAATCTTAGGTTACAGATAAAACTAGGATATCGTGCTGGTGATATTAGCAAAGAAAAATGTTAAAAGTTAGGGAAAGTCTAATTTCAATCCTATTTTATATTCTGGATTTACATCCTGAAAAACACTTCCTCATGCTAAGGATAGAATACAGAATTATATCAAATATTTCTCCATCAAAATTTCTTCTTAGCTTGTTGAATTATATAGTGTCAATTAATCTATAAGGCGATGTCACACAACTTTTTTGACATACTTCCTAAAAAGAAAACTAGACTAGAGCCGTTACATTATACACTTTGCCTATTAACTGCTGTGTGCTTTGAAACTGAAAAGAAAAGATCAGATCACGCCTACAGGAAACTTTGATTATTCAATGTATATTGAAACAAGCATTCTTAACAGGTGTTTCATTTGACAACAAAATATGAGCTAAGTATTACTCATCAAAGTATATAAAAGTTTTCTCTTCGTAATGTTTCACTGAAATCATCCTTCTGTAAAATTTTGTTCGAGGATAAGGCTCTTGTTCAGCTTTTAAAACATTAGTCTTTAACTTCCCAACAGTCTTCTGACATGTCCATCTATCAAAGACGAAGTATATCATTTTTTAAGGAGACTAGTTTTATTCAATTCTCTAAATATTCAAATACAGTATTATATATGCCCAACTCATGAATTTAAATATCTTAGCGACCAATCACAAACTTTTTCTCTTATGTGTAACTAAAAACAGGTTTCTGATTTTTCACAAAGAATCCACAACCCCCTCCCTTTTTTTAGATAATGGCTATTAATGCAAAATTTTATTAACAACTCTCAGCACTGCAAAGATTTCAATTCTAAATAAAGGTTTGTAAGACGTGAGATCTCACTGATAATTTTTGTGACCTCATCATTTAGTTTTATTTACTTTTTTTTTCAGAGAAAAAAGTGTACCGCCTCATATCAAGTATTTTCTGTTGCCAGTTCACGCATTTCAGAAATATATATGAACAAAAGCAGTAGCTGACACAGCTTAAGCACAATTGCACTATTTTATTCTGAACTCCTCAATAACCCATTTTGGGAGGAGAGTGAGAAAGTGGAGGTGGGTAGTGGTGAATGAATTTAAAATCATGCCAAACGTACATCACAACAGAAACCAAAGCAAACCGCAGGGGGAAAAAAAAACCCAAAAAAAAAAAAAAAACATGGGCACTTCACCCTTTAGAAGCGACCCCCACCGCCTATCCACCCACCCAGTCAGAAACAAAAGTCACTATTAACAACTAAGACCTGAAACTTGCTCACTGTCTGAGCTCACAGACATCGGGGTGAACAGAATGTGATAAAAAGTTTTAAACTTACTTTTTTGTGTTTGTTTCCAAAACTATTTCTCTCCTCCCTGGTGTGCTGACAGGAGCCACTAAAGCTGTTGCCTTGAAAGGTAGTTTCCATGATATGACATCCAGTGCCTTTGACTGCTCGGAGATAAGCACCTGCGTGTAGCCCTCCTTACGTCACACCTCCCTATTCAGACCTTCTCAATATGATCCACATTTGCACATCAACAGCCTCATGCGCACACACAGATTTTTTTTCGGCTCTGGGCCCAAAACTTTCACTTTAATTTTCATCACATGATTGCTGTGGCATATGTCCTTCCAAACCGCCCATATATCAGTCATCATGCAAATGAGATGGAATATCACTCCTCTGCAGCAGATGGCCAGGGATGATAACAATGGCTCAACAGAGGAGATTCAATGTCCCTGACTTTATCGCCACGGCAACAACAACCTAAAATATATGTAATGGAAGTGGTGCTTATTAATTTTGCAGGCTCGAGTGTTCTGATTTTGTGAGTGAATGGGCTGAGTTAAAAAGGGGGCTGTGTCCTCCTGCCTCTAGAAGGCTATCTATAAAAGCCAGGGACCTGGAAATTATTTTCAGTGACTAAGAAGGCAACAGCCTAGCAATTATTTGAGTAATTAGGTGTAATTCCTCCCTGTAGGCCTTGTACCCTCCTGCGCTTGCTTCACAGAAGCTCACGAATTAGACAGCACCAATACTGAAAAGAAAAGTGCCTCAAGATACAGCAGGAGAGCTTGCAGGAGCCTGTCACTTGGCCTCCACCAGGCTTGGTAAACACAAGCCCCAAGCTATAAGTAAATAGAGGCCCCACTTCACAAACACAGACCAATTAAAATGACAAAGGCAGCCACACTTTGGGGTGGAGCTTAGCCTCCTTGTGAGTGGCACACAGAATACTCTCTGGGTTCAGGCACAGAGCCTGTTTCCATGACTGGCTGTCAGGATTGGACAGGAACATACACATCTCTCACGCAGCAGGTTGTGCCTTTCTCATTAGGGCTCTCTTTCCCCCCACAGGGGTACTTTTATTCCGGACTCCAAGGGAATATTCCATAGACTTTCTATTCCTAACTGCATTTAAAAATGTAAATCTCAGAAAAAATTAATCCATTCTTCAAAATCTGCCACAAGCCCACTTGGTTTTAAAGGAATGACTAACCAGACTGCCAGGTCCACTGGGGCCATTTCAAGAACACACAGGATTAAAGGAAATGGAGAGATCAGAATGTTATCCTGGAAACTTTAAAAAGTATTTCCTACACCATTTCATGTTGACTAATAAAACCATCCTTTTCCTTAAAGGGCTGAACCACAATCAAAACTTTTGAAGCCAGAGTTTACCTTTTGCATTGCTTTTAAGAAAAGGCACTATGGAGATATCTAGCAGAGGAAAACTAGACTCTGCTCTTAATTTAAAGACAGACATTTAATAAGGAATGTGGACCCTGGATGAGGGTAGCTGAAAAAAGTGAGAAAAAAAGTCTGAAACTTCACATTTTACAACTCAACAAACCTCAGACACAGTCCTGGGCCCCATTCCCTGGGAATCCACTCTCCCCTAAGGACACCTGCTGCCACACTTACAATGTTAGAATCCACAATTCTGTTTTAGAAAAAAAAAACATGCTAGTCACAAAAGCTGGTCACATATCACATAGAGATAGGTCTATATCACATAGAGAAATACTTGACAATCTAACTTTTAGAGTAGTTACATTCCCCACAAGGCTGTAGGCAGGTGCTCTGAGATCCGCCTCCTTTTCTAAAGTGACATTCAGCATCAGTTCATTGGTATTCTGTGACACATTTGGTGCTTGACACATTCAGTCGCCCAGTGCACAATTTCATCGTGCTGTTTAAAGACAACAGTCCAAGGTGAGTACCTTTCCAATGCAAAACTTCCCACCCTGGGAATGTACAGAAAACATCACATGACACACAGGGTGATACTCAGGTATAACACAGCAAGGAGAATTTCTAGCAAAATTCAGTGACCTGACCAAATTAGGTAACACCAATAGACATTACATGACTGAACAAAGTCACGTCGCATCAGGAATTAAAAAAAAATAACCTCATTGATTAAGGTATGAAATATATCTTACTGTTTATTTAGTTTAATCACAATTCAGCCATAATAATTACAATGCAAGATATTTTCATCACCCTCAAGAGATTTGCCATACCTAACAGCTGTCACTCACTCTTTGCCCCCCAATTTTCTCCCTCAGGATCACACCAACCTTCATCTACTAAATTTTTGAAATACTAAGATCATAAAATTATTATTTTATTCTTTACTATTGATCAATATCACTTTGGTGATTATGTTTAAGCTCTATGCCCTTGTTTTACGTATTAGTTGTTTATTAATTTTAATATGGGTTAATATTTTACTATTTGAATATACTACATTTTCTACTTACCACATGATAAAATTTGTTCTCATTTCTCTTGTATGTGTTCCTAGGAGTAGACCAGTAAGATCATTTAGTAATTCCCATTGCTATCTGAGGCACTAAAGAATTGTTTCAAAGTGTCACAAGTCATGATTCATAGTTGCTAACAGTAATAAAAGAGTTCCACATATCAACACCTTGCCAATACTTTCTGTTAGCTGGCTTGTCTATGGGGGAGCTCTTAATGGATGCAAAGTGCTGTCTTGTATGGTTTTGTTTGCATTCTATAATGCCTGATGACTGAGCATCTTTTCATGTTCTTGTTAGTCCTCCATACGTTGGGTTTTAAAGCTGTCTAGTCAGATAGTTTTCTGATTTTTAAAACCATAATGTTTTCTTTTTATTATTGGATTATACAAATTCTTTACATATGTGTTTTGATACACGTTTCTTATTGGGTAGAAAATTCACCAGTTTTTTTCTCCCACTGTGTGGGTTTCTTTTCACATCCTTGATGTTTTCTTTTGAAAACGAAGGTTTCTAGTTTGGGTGAAGTTCAATTTGTTGATGTTTCTTTGTTCACTTGTTTTTTGATGTGACATCTAAAAACTATCATCAAGTTCAGGTTGATAACAATTACTTCTATGTTTCCTCTTTAAGAGTTCTATATTTTTTGCTGTTTCATTTTGATCTGTTATTCATTTTGAGCCATTATTTTGTACATGGCATGAGGTAGGGGGTCTAAACAGCTTCTACTATGTGATTCTACTTATCCCAATATCATGTGTAGGAAACAATGTTTTTTTCTTATGAATTCTCTTGTTAGCTTTACTTAATCCAATTGATCATATGCATTAGGATATATATCTGGACTCTCAATTATACCTCATAAATTTGTGCCAACTTTTATCCCAGTAGCACGTTTAATCATATTAGCTTTTTAGTATGTTTAGAATGAGAAGCATGAATTATCCAAAGTTGTTACTCTTTTTCAAGATGGTTTTTGTAATTGTAGGTCTCTCACAAGTTTCACCTAAATTTGAAAATCATCTGGGTTTGGGTAAGGAACACACAGGACCTTCAGATCTCTCTGCAGTGTTACACAGCATGCCTGCCAAGCTATGCAGGGAGAACATGACTGCTTTCAGAAGTGTTCGTAGTACTTAGAAGTAAGCTTTTACCTAGCTTGTTTATTCCTGTGTATCATACTCTTTTGGACCTTTTTGAAAATGGATTAAGTGTTCACCTTCATGTCTTGTTTTTACTTGTTCCTATGTAGAAATACAACTTACTTTTGCACTTTGACTTTGTGAATTGCTATCTCATTAAACTTTTTAGCTCAAAGACCATTTTTGGTGAATTTTTTTGACTTTCTAAGTATAAATCTATATAAAAGCTCATCTTCCTACAAATAGAAGACTTTTACTAGTGCCTTATGAGAAGATGAATTTTTATTTTACTTTCTTGTGGAACTGCCCTGTGCAGGCCCTCCAGCATGGGAATGGCAAGAGCAGACACCATTTTGTTTCTGATTTTAGGGAGGATGTACTTCAGTCTTTCACCACCACACATGTTACCTAATCTGTGGATTTCTAAAGTGACATGGAAACTTATGGCTTCTTTGGAAAGTTAGTTGTGCTGGATGGTGTTTTGCTGGAGCAGACACATGAAGCAGTATTTCCCTGAAGCAGACACAGGTAAAGGATGTTTTGCTAAAACAAACATGTGAAAGGTTGCATGTTGTTAAGAAGGACCCAACAGACAGTGGACAGTGCTCGATGGTATTGGCATGCCTTGCTATTCCTTAGTGGTAATCATTTGTCATGACTTTGTAGAAAGAAAGGCACCAAAAAACGTCTGGTGGTGTTCTGGTGACTTTGTGATGCTTCTGCAGACTCAGGCTGATTGTCAGAGTGATGCCAGCTGATATAGACTCACATAGTGTTTTGCTAAGGAAAGACCTGTGGGAAGACACATGATGTTTGAAGGGAGAATAAATAGGACTCAATGGACAGTGGTGGGGGAGGCTTGCATAGCTTTGTGAATGCTTCATCCGGCTTGCATCTTCATCTGTGCTGATCTTTGCTAGGACAGGCAAGGCAGAGAACGTCTCCTGGTCCTCCTGCTGGTCCTGGTGGCTTCTGCTGACTTGGCCAATTCAGTGGAGGCCTGGCTGTTTCTGCTGGGTTGTGCCACCACTGCTGATTCGTGTTTGCTATCCTGAAACTACTGAAGTGGACTACTGGTATATATCCTGACAATGCATATTGGACTTGCTCCAAAGAACTATTTCTAAATAGGTCCACTTCCCACATGTCCTAATAACCTTTCTTTTCCACTACCTTTGGTGGGTGATAGGCTAAAAGGGAGGTTAAAGCATTTAAAAACCTGTATTAAAAGTAGGGTTTGAAAAAAAATCAAAGCCTACACTAAAATTCAATTTAAAAGCATTTTTAACTCAAAAGCTAACAGATACCTGGCACGGCGCTGGAGTAAGCCCTAAGGAGACAAAAACTGAAATCCTTCCCCTGCTCTTTTAAATTTCAAAAATGCCTGGGGTGTTTTCTGTGATGGTGTTGGCCAGAGTTCATCCCTTTCTGTCCCTCTGAAGCCTGCTGAGATGCAGCTGGAATGGCCGGACACAGGGAGTTCATTCTCTACAGATTTGGAAGGCATGAGGCTCAGAGCATCCTTGAGGAAATTACAGTTTATGTACACTGAGTGTAGACAGCACACCTAAATTTACACTCAAGATGTAATGACATTGCTCACCCTGTTCACATTTTTATTGCTTAAGTTCCATACAGGAACTCCAGAGATTTCCTGGATCTATATATAAAAGTAGTGATATTTATATCCACCATGACATAGCACAATTTAATAATATATTAGGAAAAGCATAAAATCAAACAACATTTTGATAGTGACAGAGATGAGGTATGTTGCATGAAAGCACATTTAAGAGCCTACGATTCCAACAAGGAAGATGGCGGGAAAGGCGGTGACTATATTGTCAACAGCTAAACTCACTAGCACTGACTTTTAGTGTTACTCTATGGCAGACACTGTTCTGAGGTTTGCACAGAATTTTTTGTGAGTGGAGGCACTAAAGCCTGTTTCCCAAGGGCCTCCCTCCAATAGGAGTAAAGTTTCCAATTAGTATTCAAGTTCAGGCGCTGCCTTCAAAGTCCATGTTCCAGTTTCTACACAATACCGTGGCAGTCATCCTTACCTGCATCGCCCAGTGAAAACATCTACGAGCTGATGATTATGAGAAAATACGTCAGTGAATTATTTTTCCTTATCATTTCATATTTTAAGGAAACATTGTTAGCAGTAACAATATTTCTAATGTTGCCTCAAATCATCTTCTACAAGACTGTCAAAGTGTTATCAGACAATAGTGTAAAGTTTGATTCGATATAATTGAGGAGATGTTTTAAATTCTTTTATTTTCTCAGATGATTCTTCTGAAGGCATCTAAATACTAAGCATATTTATATTGAAGTAAGTAATAAAATATTTACAGAGGAGCTTAAGAACAGTTCATGAACTTGTTCAAACATATGAATCTATGCATGCATCTATATTTCTTACATTTATTTCTATCTTCAATATGGCACTGATATCATATAAAGCAAGCTTTTATCTTTTTTTTTTAGAAATATATCCTTTATTTTGTGGTCAAAACAAGTTTTTTTTTCTTTTTTTTTTTTTTATTAACTTGAGTATTTCTTATATACATTTCGAGTGTTATTCCCTTTCCCGGTTTCCAGGCAAACATCCCCCTCCCCCCTCCCCTTCTTTATGGGTGCTCCCCTCCCCATCCTCCCCCCCTTGCCGCCCTCCCCCCAACAATCTAGTTCACTGGGGGTTCAGTCTTAGCAGGACCCAGGGCTTCCCCTTCCACTGGTGCTCTTACTAGGATATTCATTGCTACCTATGAGGTCAGAGTCCAGGGTCAGTCCATGTATAGTCTTTAGGTAGTGGCTTAGTCCCTGAAAGCTCTGGTTGCTTGGCATTGTTGTACATATGGGGTCACGAGCCCCTTCAAGCTCTTCCAGTTCTTTCTCTGATTCCTTCAACGGGGGTCCTATTCTCAAATCAGTGGTTTGCTGCTGGCATACGCCTCTGTGTTTGCTGTATTCTGGCTGTGTCTCTCGGGAGAGATCTACATCCGGCTCCTATCGGCCTGCACTTCTTTGCTTCATCCATCTTGTCTAATTGGATGGCTGTATATATATGGGCCACATGTGGGGCAGGCTCTGAATTGGTGTTCCTTCTGTCTCTGTTTCAATCTTTGCCTCTCTATTCCCTGCCAAGGGTATTCTTGTTCCCCTTTTAAAGAAGGAGTGAAGCATTCACATTTTGATCATCTGTCTTGAGTTTCATTTGTTCTAGGCATCTAGGGTAATTCAAGCATTTGGGCTAATAGCCACTTATCAGTGAGTGCATACGTGTGTGTTTTTCTGTGATTGGGTTACCTCACTCAGGATGATATTTTCCAGTTCGACCATTTGCCTATGAATTTCATAAAGTCATTGTTTTTGATAGCTGAGTAATATTCCATTGTGTAGATGTACCACATTTTCTGTATCCATTCCTCTGTTGAAGGGGATCTGGGTTCTTTCCAGCTTCTGGCTATTATAAATAAGGCTGCGATGAAAATAGTGGAGCACCTGTCTTTTTTATATGTTGGGGCATCTTTTGGGTATATGCCCAAGAGAGGTATAGCTGGATCCTCAGGCAGTTCAATGTCCAATTTTCTGAGGAACCTCCAGACTGATTTCAAGAATAGTTGTACCAGTCTGCAATCCCACCAACAATAGAGGAGTGTTCCTCTTTCTCCGAATCCTCTCCAGCATCTGCTGTCACCTGAGTTTTTGATCTTTGCCATTCTTACTGGTGTGAGGTGAAATCTCAGGGTTGTTTTGATTTGCATTTCCCTTATGTCTAAAGATGTTGAACATTTCTTTAGGTGTTTCTCAGCCATTCGGCATTCCTCATCTGTGCATTCTTTGTTTAGCTCTGAACTCCATTTTTTAATAGGGTTATTTGTCTCCCTGCGGTCGAATTTCTTGAGTTCTTTGTATATTTTGGATATAAGGCCTCTATCTGTTGTAGGATTGGTAAAGATCTTTTCCCAATCTGTTGGTTGCCACTTTGTCCTAATCACACTGTCCTTTGCCTTACAGAAGCTTTGCAGTTTTATGAGATCCCATTTGTCGATTCTTGATCTTAGAGCATAAGCCATTGGTGTTTTGTTCAGGAAATTTTTTCCAGTGCCCATGTGTTCAAGATGCTGCCCTAGTTTTTCTTCTATTAGTTTGAGTGTATCTGGTTTGATGTGGAGGTCCTTGATCCACTTGGACTTAAGCTTTGTACAGGGTGATAAGCATGGATCGATCTGCATTCTTCTACATGTTGACCTCCAGTTGAACCAGCACTATTTGCTGAAAATGCTATTTTTTCCATTTGATGGTTTTGGCTCCTTTGTCAAAAATAAAGTGCCCATAGGTGTGTGGGTTCATTTCTGGGTCTTCAATTCTGTTCCATTGGTCTATCTGTCTGTCTCTGTACCAATACCATGCAGTTTTTATCACTATTGCTCTGTAATACTGCTTGAGATCAGGGATAGTGATTCCCCCTGAAGTCTTTTTATTGTTGAGGATAGTTTTAGCTATCCTGGGTTTTTTGTTATTCCAGATGAATTTGCAAATTGTTCTGTCTAACTCTTTGAAGAATTGGATTGGTATTTTGATGGGGATTGCATTGAATCTGTAGATCACTTTTGGTAAAATGGCCATTTTTACTATATTAATTCAGCCAATCCATGAGCATGGGAGATCTTTCCATCTTCTGAGGTCTTCTTCAATTTCTTTCTTCAGAAGCTTGAAGTTCTTCTTTTCTTTTCTTTTCTTTATTTTTTTTTTAATTTTTTTCGGAGCTGGGGACTGAACCCAGAGCCTTGTGCTTGCTAGGCAAGCGCTCTACCACTGAGCTAAATCCCTAACCCCTAAGCTTGAAGTTCTTATCGTACAGATCTTTTACTTGCTTGGTTAAAGTCACACCGAGGTACTTTATATTATTTGGGTCTATTATGAAGGGTGTCGTTTCCCTAATTTCTTTCTCGGCTTGTTTCTCTTTTGTGTAGAGGAAGGCTACTGATTTATTTGAGTTAATTTTATACCCAGCTACTTTGCTGAAGTTGTCTATCAGCTTTAGTAGTTCTCTGGTGGAACTTTTGGGATCACTTAAATATACTATCATATCATCTGCAAATAGTGATATTTTGACTTCTTCTTTTCCGATCTGTATCCCCTTGACTTCCTTTTGTTGTCTGATTGCTCTGGCTAGAACTTCAAGAACTATATTGAATAAGCAGGGAGAGAGTGGGCAGCCTTGTCTAGTTCCTGATTTTAGCGGGATTGCTTCAAGTTTCTCTCCATTTAGTTTAATGTTAGCAACTGGTTTGCTGTATATGGCTTTTGCTATGTTTAGGTATGGGCCTTGAATTCCTATTCTTTCCAGGACTTTTATCATGAAGGGGTGTTGAATTTTGTCAAATGCTTTCTCAGCATCTAATGAAATGATCATGTGGTTTTGTTCTTTCAGTTTGTTTATATAATGGATCACGTTGATGGTTTTCTGTATATTAAACCATCCCTGCATGCCTGGGATGAAGCCTACTTGTTCATGTTGGATGATTGTTTTGATGTCCTCTTGGATTCGGTTTGCCAGAATTTTATTGAGTATTTTTGCGTGGTTATTCATAAGGGAAATTCGTCTGAAGTTCTCTTTCTTTGTTGGGTCTTTGTGTGGTTTAGGTATAAGAGTAATTGTGGCTTCATAGAAGGAATTCGGTAGTGCTCCATCTGTTTCAATTTTGTGGAATAGTTTGGATAATATTGGTACGAGGTCTTCTATGAAGGTCTGATAGAATTCTGCACTAAACCCGTCTGGACCTGGGCTCTTTTTGGTTGGGAGACCTTTAATGACTGCTTCTATTTCCTTAGGAGTTATGGGGTTGTTTAGCTGGTTTTCTGTTCCTGATTTAACTTTGGTATGTGGTATCTGTCTAGGAAATTGTCCATTTCCTGCAGATTTTCAAGTTTTGTTGAATATAGGCTTTTATAGTGAGATATGATGATTTCTTGAATTTCCTCTGAATCTGTAGTTATGTCTCCCTTTTCATTTCTGATTTTGTTAATTTGGACACACTCTCTGTGTCCTCTCATTAGTCTGGCTAAGGGTTTATCTATCTTGTTGATTTTCTCAAAGAACCAACTTTTGGTTCTGTTGATTCTTTCTATGGTCCTTTTGTTTTCTACTTGGTTGATTTCAGCTCTGAGTTTGATTATTTCCTGCCTTCTACTCCTCTTTGGGTGTATTTGCTTTTTTTTTTCTAGAGCTTTTTTAGGTGTGCTGTCAAGCTGCTGACATATGCTCTTTCCTGTTTCTTTCTGCAGGCACTCAGTGCTATGAGTTTTCCTCTTAGCACAGCTTTCATTGTGTCCCGTAAGTTTGGGTATGTTGTACCTTCATTTTCATTAAATTCTAAAAAGTCTTTAATTTCTTTCTTTATTTCTTCCTTGACCAGGTTATCATTGAGTAGAGCATTGTTCAATTTCCATGTATATGTGGGCATTCTTCCCTTATTGATATTGAAGACCAGTTTTAGGCCGTGGTGGTCCGATAGCACGCATGGGATTATTTCTATCTTTCTGTACCTGTTGAGGCCCATTTTTTGACCAATTATATGGTCAATTTTGGAGAAAGTACCATGAGGAGCTGAGAAGAAGGTATATCCTTTTGCTTTAGGATAGAATGTTCTGTAAATATCTGTTAAGTCCATTTGGCTCATGACTTCTCTTAGTCTGTCTACGTCTCTGTTTAATTTCTGTTTCCATGATCTGTCCATTGATGAGAGTGGGGTGTTGAAGTCTCCTACTATTATTGTGTGAGGTGCAATGTGTGTTTTGAGCTTTAGTAAGGTTTCTTTTACGTATGTAGGTGCCCTTGTATTTGGGGCATAGTTATTTAGGATTGAGAGTTCATCTTGGTGGATTTTTCCTTTGATGAATATAAAGTGTCCTTCCTTATCTTTTTTGATGACTTTTAGTTGGAAATTGATTTTATTTGATATTAGAATGGCTACTCCAGCTTGCTTCTTCTGACCATTTGCTTGGAAAGTTGTTTCCCAGCCTTTCACTCTGAGGTAGTGTCTGTCTTTGTCTCTGAGGTGTGTTTCCTGTAGGCAGCAGAATGCAGGGTCCTCGTTGCGTATCTAGTTTGTTAATCTATGTCTTTTTTTATTGGGGAGTTGAGGCCATTGATGTTGAGAGATATTAAGGAATAGTGATTATTGCTTCCTGTTATATTCATATTTGGATGTGAGGTTATGTTTGTGTGCTTTTCTTCTCTTTTGTTTTGTTGCCAAGACGATTAGTTTCTTGCTTCTTCTAGGGTATAGCTTGCCTCCTTATGTTGGGCTTTACCATTTAGTATCCTTTGTAGTGCTGGATTTGTAGAAAGATATTGTGTAAATTTGGTTTTGTCATGGAATATCTTGGTTTCTCCATCTATGTTAATTGAGAGTTTTGCAGGATACAGTAACCTGGGCTGGCATTTGTGTTCTCTTAGGGTCTGTATGACATCTGTCCAGGATCTTCTGGCTTTCATAGTTTCTGGCGAAAAGTCTGGTGTAATTCTGATAGGTCTGCCTTTATATGTTACTTGACCTTTTTCCCTTACCGCTTTTAATATTCTTTCTTATTTTGTGCGTTTGGTGTTTTGACTATTATGTGACGGGAGGTGTTTCTTTTCTGGTCCAATCTATTTGGAGTTCTGTAGGCTTCTTGTATGCCTATGGGTATCTCTTTTTTTAGGTTAGGGAAGTTTTCTTCTACGATTTTGTTGAAGATATTTACTGGTCCTTTGAGCTGGGAGTCTTCACTCTCTTCTATACCTATTATCCTTAGGTTTGATCTTCTCATTGAGTCCTGGATTTCCTGTATGTTTTGGACCAGTAGCTTTTTCCGCTTTACATTATCTTTGACAGTTGAGTCAATGATTTCTATGGAATCTTCTGCTCCTGAGATTCTCTCTTCCATCTCTTGTATTCTGTTGGTGAAGCTTGTATCTACAGCTCCTTGTCTCTTCTTTTTGGTTTTCTATATCCAGGTTGTTTCCATGTGTTCTTTCTTGATTGCTTCTATTTCCATTTTTAATTCCTTCAACTGTTTATTTATGATTTCCGGGAATTCTTTCAGGGATTTTTGTGACTCCTCTCTATGGGCTTCTACTTGTTTATTTATGATTTCCTGGAATTCTTTCAGGGATTTTTGAGATTCCTCTCTGTAGGCTTCTACTTGTTCTCTAAGGGAGTTCTTCACGTCTTTCTTGAAGTCCTCCAGCATCATGATCAAATATGATTTTGAAGCTAGATCTTGCTTTTCTGGTGTGTTTGGATATTCCCTGTTTGCTTTGGTGGGAGAATTGGGCTCCGATGATGCCATGTAGTCTTGGTTTCTGTTGCTTGGGTTCCTGTGCTTGCCTCTCGCCATCAGATTATCTCTAGTGTTACTTTGTTCTGCTATTTCTGACAGTGGCTAGACTGTCCAATAAGCCTGTGTGTCAGGAGTGCTGTAGACCTGTTTTCCTGTTTTCTTTCAGCCAGTTATGGGGACTGAGTGTTCTGCTTTCGTGTGTGTAGTTTTTCAGCTGTTCCTGTGGGCCTGTGTTTCGTGTTCACTAGGCAGGTCTCTTGCAGCAGAAAAGTTGGTCTTACCTGTGGTCCCGAGGCTCAAGCTCGCTCTCGGGGTGCTGCCTACGACCTCTCTAGGGCAGCAGCAACCGGGAAGATCTGCGCTGCTCTTTCCGGGAGCCTCCCTGCACCAGGGTTCCAGATGGCGTTTGGTGTTTTCCTCTGGCGTCTGAGATGTGGGCAGAGTGTAGTGTCTTCTGATTTCCCAGGTGTGTCTGCCTCTCTTAAGGTTTAGCTCTCCCTCCCACGGGATTTGGGTGCAGAGAACTGTTTATCCGGTCTGTTCCTTCAGGTTCGGCGGTGTCTCCAGCGCTTGAGGGGTCCTGCCGCTCCTGGGCCCTCCCACGGGAACCCAGAGGCCAGATACAGTTTCCTCTTGGGTCAGGGATGTGGGCAGGGGTGGGCAGTGTTGGTGGTCTCTTCTGCTCTGCAGCCTCAGGAGTGCCCACCTGACCAGGCGTTGAGGTCTCTCTCCCACGGGGTTTGGGAGAAGCTTTTATCTTTGATCAAGCAACTAACTTGCACAGGGTCAATGCATTGCTGATACCTAGTCACTCACGCCACCAGCTTTGTCCACATTTACCACAGGCATGTGGCATTACAGCTGCATAAAACCTGGATTCTGAGTCCTCTTTATCCTTTTTGTGCATGGGGAACTGGAGGCTTTGGATCATGGATGGGGGATGATCTAAAAGGAACACCAAGTGATATTCCTCTGCCCATCCGTCAACACTTTTCTGCATTACTTTCCCATAACTTAAAGTCTAGCTCTGGGTAGGAGTGAGGCTATGTGGACAATTTAGGACCTTACTTTCTCTTTTCTCTGTATGGTACCTTTTTTTTTAAAAAAAAATCATATATACATACACATACTCACACACTCACACACCCACACCTACACCCACACCCAGAGAGAGAGGGAGAGAGAGAGGGAGAGAGAGAGGAGAGAGAGAGAGAGAGAGAGAGAGAGAGAGAGAGAGGGAGGAAGGAAGGCAGGGAGGGAGGGAGAGAGAGAAAGAGATGTTAAGTTAGCTTTCTCCTGCCTTCAGAGACTACATGGGCCTGCTATGATACCATTTAGGAAAATTACCACATTTTCTATGCATTTCCTAGGTAATTTGAGTTCAGGTTGCCTTCTAGCCATAATTTGACAGGCCACACAGTCTCACAGACAGTTCTCTGCAGTTTGTACTAGTTTCATTAATGTGTTTTCAATAAGTGTCTCCACAGCTGAATCGTTAGCATTTGGAACAACAGTGAAGGCAGGATGGATGAGAAAGGGCAGCATCAAGGCAGCTTGAGCAAAGCGGGCAAGCCTGTTGGCCAACACTGACTATCCGGGGATGGAAGTGAGGACAAAACAGTGCTCTGCGTGCTTGATGCTGACTGTGACTTTTAAAGAGGTGAGAAAAAGACAAATCGTCTAAATAAACTATTCTAACACTGTAAAGCAGGCATCGTGATTCGAGAGATCACACAATGTTTTCCTTACACTTTGCTGAACAGAGAACATGACCAGAGGCTATATTGGAACAACTCCCAGGAATTGAGGCAAGGATAAGAAATGGTATAATTGGGGGTGTCTTGGATGTGACGGTGTCCCATAATTCAATGCTCATCTTGGTTCTGCACACAGTTCAGCACGTGTTGTCTGTTGTCTATTTTAGATTGCCACAACTAGCAGTTTAAAGAAGGCACTGGTTTCCATATCCTACACATACCCAGGCAGGGAGTCTGGCACTGTGGCAGAAAAGATTCAAAAAGGTTTTCCCCTCACATAAGGAGGGAACTATGGCTTCTACATGTAGCTCTGCCTTTTAGATTATCTCTCAGGTGGATAACCAAGAAGATAAAAGTATTTCATGTTGTGCAGAAAAAGCATGCCAAATATAAATGTTGCTAAACTTACAGTAGATTTGCCATCCAATAAATCCACAAAACCACTGAAATAGAATTTGCTAAAAATATACTACTCACCAAACAATGATTTACAACATGTGTATTTTAGTGGCAACTGTTTCCCTTCACAATCCCATGGCCAACTGAGTGGTGAGGCTTGCAACTGCCCCACACTGAGGCAAGCCATGACATTACTTGACACACATGAATTTAAGAGAATATATGCAATGGGATGGACTCAAATGCCAATCAAAGGAAGCCATTCTATCACAGAGCTTAAAACAGCAAACTTAATGTTAATATTTTCCCCTCCATTTTTTTTTAAAGATTTATTTATTTATTATATATGAGTATACTAGAGCCGTCTTCAGACACACCAGAAGAGGGCATCAAATCTCATTACAGATGGTTGTGAGCCACCATGTGGTTGCTGGGGATTGAACTCAGAACCTCTGGAAGAGCAGTCAGTGCTCTTAACCACTGAGCCATCTCTCCAGCCTTCCCCTCCATATGAAATCTAATATCTGGTAAAAGATAAATGATTTTATAAGGGAAGTTTCCTAGAGTTCACTTCAAAATATTTGACTCCTTGTGACAGTGAAGATTTTTAATTGAATTATGTTCAAGTAGTTTAAAGAAAGAATATCTGACTCCCTCAACATTAAAAACATCAGATACTAAGGACAGTGAAAACACTGTCCAAATGCTAACTGGGTCATTGGCACCCAATATGCACAATACCCTTAACATGGGAGAAGGAAATCTTCGCATTCAGCCCTATCAGAACAATAATTAAAAGTTGGAGAGTGAGAACATTAGATGAGATGGTAACACGTCCTCAGCTGCCAATGGAAAAATCATTTTAAAATTTCATCTGAGACTTAACTATTGGAAAATTTGAAATCATAGTATTTGGAGAAGATGTGGAGATTTGCCACATACTTCCTGCCCTACTGTGCACAATTTCCCTCATACATATCCAAATGTTCCCACCAGTGTAACACCCACTTTGCAACTATTGAGTCTTTATGGACACAGGCTATCAGTTGTTTGAACAGTTCATATTTGTGTACACCATGGTATTGTACATTCCATAATCTTGGCAAATGTATGAAGGTGTGCATCTACCACACTAGTGTCAAACGGTAGTTTCACAGCCCTAAAATAACATGTGTCCCACTTAATCATCCCTTACCACCTTGTAAACCCCGACCAACACTAATCATTTAATTGCTTCTGAGTTTTGCCTTTCCTAGAAGGTCATTTATGTGGAATCACAAAGTATGGAAGCCTTTTCAATTGGCATCTTTCACACAGTAATATGCGCCTACTTCCTCCACGTCATGATGGCTTATTTCCTTTTAGTAGGGAAGAATGTCAGTGTCAGGATTACCAGTTTGCTGCCTATCCATCCACATTTTGGTTCCTTCTAAGTTTTAGCAATGATGAATAGAACTGTTATGTATAAACAAACAAACAAACAAACAACCCACCCTGTCAGAATGCTGTGTGTGTGCGCACATGTTTTAGTGTCTTTAAGTAAATTCCAAGTAATGTGATGGCCAGATCATAGGGTAAAAAGTATGTTTAATTTCATAAGAAACTGCCAAACCATATCGTAAGCTGACTATGCCGTAGGAACTGGTTGTTTGACACCTTCCCTAGCATTGTCAGCATTTTGCATACTTAAAACTTCTGTTGACCTTTTAGCTGTTTATAATTATCTAATTTATAAGAACCTTGATGTCTTTAACCTGATATCTCTAAATACTTAGAGACATATGTACATACACACAGGTGAATCTATTCTACTTTATGGTTCATTCTATACACTATGATGTTGAGATGTCATAAATTGAGAGTATGAGGCTATTGTGGTGTTACTATCATGTCATAATAACTTATAAGTAAATAGTACAATCTTTTCTGGATAATAATCTTATTTAAACTACTAATATCAAATATTCACACAATACTTATGTAGTCACTTGCTTTCTATTAAGTTACATATCAAAAAAGTTAGGAAATATATGTTGTAGTCTTACCAGTACCAAAAAGAAACTGATGCTTATATTAGATAAGCAAATGTTTGTTTAAAGAGATTGGTCACCTAACTAACACATTGAATAAAAAAAATGGGGATTCAACTTTAGAAGCAAACACTACATGAACTTAGACCATGCACTGTACCTTAATTTTGGATTCTGAAATTGAGGCAAACAAATGTAATGTTGAGGCAGAGATGAGCCAACAAGACCAGCAACAGATCTGAAGATGACTTAGCATCAGTAGGCTGTCAGGCGAATTAGGTGGGGCCAAACTTTCTCTACCCTTCTCACAATACTGTGGTTAAGATTTTTATTTTTCTGTATGAGTGTTTTGCCTGCATGTATGTGTGTGCACCATATGCATGTTCTGTGCCCACAGAAGCCAAAAGAGATATTTGATTCTCTGGAACTGGAGTTACAGATGGTCGTGAGCCATTATATGTGTACTGGAAAGTAAAACCATGTTCTCTACAAAAGAAACAATAAACAGCACACTGCTATCCAGCCCGATTTCACATACTTCCTACTAAAATGGACTTCAAGAGGAAGAACAGAATGAACATGACTTGTCAAAGGTCTAAACTATGTATACTTCAGAGGCCTAGTGGCTGTAAGGGTTTCTCTGGCGCACAGGTCTTATTTGTCACCTCAGACTTCAACTAGAGTTAAAGGAATGCCAAGATGGGCACAAACTTCCACCAGGTACAGATACTCGAGTATGGTCAGTCTAATCTGCCTGGAATGACAGGCATTCTTTGGGGGAAATTTCCTGTTGCAGCATAGAAATGCCTTTATGTGGATGGGTCTACTGTGGAGATCATTCCAAGTGATAGCACGTCACACAGGCACAGGTCAAGATGACTTCTACAGACCAGTTAGTATATTTCTCTAGAAAACTTGAACTTTATCTCAGAGAATCCAAGCTTAAAGATCTTAGTAAGTTTTGAGATATAAATCGGAAGCTGTTGATACTCCCTTTTTCATAATATATAAAAAATAAAGAATGGAGGAAAGAATGAAGAACATTAAAAACAAGAGAAGAAAATATTGAAATAAGGCACAAAAGATAAAGGATAAAGATCTTTGCCTTCTAACCTGATCCCCGCTCTTGGGAGGCACCATTTAGATGCTGAACCTACGACAGACACCCACTAGATATAGTGCACTACAACCCAGAATTTCTGGACTCAAGTGATTCTTCCACCTCGGTCTCCCAAGTAATTAGAACAGCAGGGGTGGGAAACTAACACAAAAAAATATAACTAGACAATGTGCAGAGAGGGAGAGATTTTGGAAACTCAGTCCTAAATGGGATGTCATCATCAAAACACTCTCCCATCATCATTTTTTGTATTGTTGGACTTTTGTGTGTTTATTATGGTTTTAAAGTTTGTGTTTTTATAGGTTAGATGTGTATGTATCTGTGTTTCCTGTGTTTCTTTTATAATTGGTTTGGGTTTTTATTTGTATGCTTGTTTGTTTTCTAAAGAGTGAGCAAAAGAAAGAACATACAGTTGCATGGTTGGGGGAGGTGGGAAGAACATGGGAGGAGATGAGGGGGCTGATAATATATTTTCTGAAAAATTATTTCAATAGACATTTTAAAAAGGAAATTAATCTGCAGGTGCCTGAGTGTGCCAAGTATGGTAGGATTTGAAAAGGATTACAAAGAAGATATAGAGGAACATTTTAACATTACAGATATATTTATTATTTTGATTTAGTAATAGTTTCATAGTGGATACTTATAGAAAACTTGTATAATTTAAATATGTAAATAAAATCATATATGTATATATGCATATACAAACAAACATATGAAGTGCTTTTGTAGGTATCTGTTATTGATTAATGACTGGAAAAGAAGCCTGGGTACAAGTGACTACCAATTTGAGGCTATGAACACTGAGAAATTCAATGAGTAGGTTTTTGTCTTATTTCGGAAACAAAAAACATCTTGTGAGAACTAAAGTAAACCTAGAGTCAGAAGCTTAGACATGAGAGGGAGCATAGTGGAGCAGTCCTGTCTCAGGAAGCCATCAAACTCTACACTGTTAATTTGTACTTCATCCTCAGTCCTCTCTGTTCTCTCAATGGAGAACCCAATGAGGCAGCTCCCACCAAGGTGCATAATCTCTAGCATACGGAAGAACCAGAAAAAATTATGGCTGGGAAGGAGACAAAAATGCCCAATGGAATATAGAAGCACCAGAGAAGAGTGGGATTACCATGAAAAGCACCACTGGAAATAAATGGGATGAGATTTGGGAAACCAAGGGGAGTCAATTAGCTTCAGCTCTGAGAACAAACAGCAGAGGACAAGGCAAGTGCAGTCAGGAGCCTGAAGTCTTGGACACTTTTAAGAAACTGGAAAGGGACTAGGCTGAGCTACATAAAGAGGGGAAGGTTAGAAGATAAAGTCAGAAACTGGCAAGGACCTCTATTCTGCGTTACCGTGAGAACAAGGGGAAGGTACTGGAGCGTTCCAGATAGAGGGATGCAAGCTGGCACGTCCTATTAGGTCACTTAAGAGCCACTGTATGAAAAACAAACTGAAGGAAGACAGAAAGAAAACACATCCAATTAAACACTATTGAACCAATGAAAGGATGCATAAGGTAGCTTATGTTCTAGGAGGGTTGCCATGGAAATGAGGAAACATAGCCAGATTCAAGAAACAGAATGCATGGAATTTGTTGGAGGTGAGAAGAGAATTACTTCTTTTCTGGGACATGAGCAACTACAAGGAGGAAGGAGCAAAGGGCAATTGAAAGGAACAAGCCTCGGTGGGGGTGGGGAAATAAGCAGCCACCCTTCAACCATGATTAATGCACATATGAAATACTTAGGCTTTAATGGAGAGTCTAGTTTAAAAAACATAAAGGTGAGTGTCACAGTAATGTAGACATACTTAAAGATATCAAGACCAAGTAAAACTAAACAGAACAAACACAGCTGGGGAAGAGCAGGAACCCAAAGTGATGATACCACAGATCTGGCTTGCATTTGGGATCAAACACAGGAATAAACCCTAAGAGCTGTTAATTCCATAGAAGTTAAGAGGAAAAAGCTACAAAGGAGCATATGGTCTTTCTCATAAAGTACTGGTGAGGGGTACATAACTTGAAGACAGGAGAAACCACTGAGTTGGTGACTGTTAGCAAAGACCATTGAAAAACAGTTTTCAAAAGATTAAGTCTAAAATGGTATATAGTAAGGAGAAATGTGACACACAGAGGTAAAGAAGGACAGTAAAGGAATCTCCCAGGATGTGTTATGACAAGGAATAGGTTGATAGGATACAGGTGCAGTGGATGACAGCAGTCTCCAGCGTGACAGAGTGAGTGGACATTGGGAAGAGGGTTAGGGTGCTTTCAGTGAAGTTTCATACTTGTACAGAGAGCACATTAATTCTAAAGAAGAGGAGGCAATGGACACAGATTAGAGAGGGAGTACAAATATTGTTGATAATAAGGTCATAGGTATGGCAATTAGGATGATCCCTGAGCAGGATGGGAGAAGAGGACTCTAGCAGTGAGGAGGATGGGAGGATGAGATCAATGCACAAAGGGGAAACACATGACCGAGGGCATTATTAAGAATAAACAAGAGAGAAGATCATAGTCATGGGTCTGAATCATTCAAGAATATATCAGATCAGTGAAGAGAATAGCAAAATGTGGTTAATAGGACATTGACTTCCAATAACATGAAATTCTTCAAAGATATAGAAGAAAGTAATGCTGGGGAACACCACCACTGACTTTCCTGAACCTCAGATATAAATGGAAAATAAGAGAATAAAAAAAACCCTTCTCATTGATAGCTAGTCTCTGCTATTCATCAGATGATCACAGATGTTCCATGTTCCCTAGAGCCTTTAATACCTGGGAAAATACACCTATTAGTAACTAACAGAAAACTGTAGAACACTTACTGTAATTGTGATCGGAATAACAGTTGAGCTTGTTCTTTGCCATAAAAATGTATAGGGTATTCATGTTTGCACTCCTCCCTGGGAATCTAAAAGTAACATGTGGCTGTCACAATATTCAAAGAAAGAAACAAAGTGCCCTCCATAACCTGTGCTGATCTTGGACCTGTGCCCTTGCGTTTTTTCCCTAATGCTGTCTCCACTTTCCATTCCATCACAGCATCTAATTTATATACAGACATACATCTGAGATCACAATGAAGTTCAAGAAAAGAATAGAATAAGTGCAATGGTTAGAATTCACCACTAAATATAAACATGGTGACATTGATGCTCCATCATTCTAATCTGAAAGTTTCCTTTTGGGGATGACAGCACACCACAAACTTGTAGTACCTATTTCTTTTTTTTTTATTACTATTATTGGATATTTTTTATTTACATTTCAAATGTTATTCCCTGACCTGGTTTCCTGGCCATAAGTACGCTATCCCAGCCCTCTCCCCTTCACGTATAAGAGTGTTCCCTCCCCAACCACCTTCCCTTCCTGCCTCCCCCTTTGACATTCCCCTACACTGGTGGGGGGGGGTCCAACCTTGGCAGGACCAAGGGCTTCTCTTCCCATTGGTGCCCAACAAGGTCATTCTCTCCTACATGCAGCTGGAGCCATGGATCTGTCCATGTCTTTGGGTAGTGGTTTAGTCCCTGGGAGCTCTGATTGGTTGGTATTGTTGTTCTTATGGGGTTGCAAGCCCCTACAGTTCCTTCGATCCTTTCTCTAACTCCTCCAACAGGGGCCCTGTTCTCAGTTCAATAGTTTGCTGCTAGCACTCTCCTCTGTATATGACATGCTCTGACTGAGTCTCTCAGGAGATAGCTATATCAGGCTCCTTACAGCATGCAATTCTTGGCTTCATCAGTATTATCTAGTTTTGGTGACTGTATGTATATGGGCTGGATCCCCAGGTGGGGCAGGTTCAGAATGGCCATTCCTTCAGTTTGTACTCTAAACTCTGTCTCCATATCCCCTCCTATGAATATTTTTGTTCCCGCTTTTCAGAAGGAGTGAAGCATCTGCACTTTGGTCATCCTTCTTGAGTTTCGTGTGGTCTGTGAATTATATCTTGGGTAATTCAAGCTTTTGAGCTAATATCCACTTATCAGTGAGTGCATACCATGTGTGCTTTTTTTGGGATTGGGTTACCTCATTCAGGATGATATATTCTTCTTTCCAATTGCCTATGAATTTCATGAAGTCATTATTTTTGATAGCTGAGTGGTACTCCATATTTTCTATATCCATTCCTCTGTTGAAGGGCATCTGGGTACTTTCCAGATTCTGGCTATTATAAATAAGGCTGCTATGAACATAATGGAGCATGTGTCTTTACTGTATGTTGGAGCATCTTTTGGGTATATGCCCAGGAGAGGTATAGCTGGGTCCTCAGATAGTGCAATGTCCAATTTTCTGAAGAACCTCCAGACTGATTTCCAGAGCGGTTGTACCAGCTTGCAATTCCACCAACAATGGAGGAGTGTTCCTCTTTCTCCACATCCGGGCCAGCATCAGTTGTCACCTGAGTTTTTGATCTTAGCCATTCTGACTGGTGTGAGGTAGAATCTCAGGGTTGTTTTGATTTGCATTTCCCTTATGACTAAAGATGTTGAACGTTTCTTTAGGTGTTTCCCAGCCATTTGGCATTCCTCAGCTGTGAATTCTTTGTTTAGCTCTGTACCCCATCTTTAAATTGGGTTATTTTATTCTCTGGAGTGTAACTTCTTGAGTTCTTTGTATATATTAGATATTAGTCCTCTATCTGATGTAGGATTGGTAAATATCTTTTCCCAATCTGTTAATTGCTGTTTTGCTCTATTGACAGTGTCCTCTGCCTTATAGAAGCTTTGCAGTTTTATGATGTCCCATTTGTCTATTCTTGATCTCTGAGCATAACCCATTGGTGTTCTGTTCAGGAAAATTTCCCTAGTGCCCATGTGTTACAGACTCTTCCCCATTTTTACTTCTATTAGTTTAAGTGTATTGGGTTTGATGTGAAGGTCCTTGATAAGCTTTGTACAGGGCAATAAGAATGAGTCAATTTGCATTCTTCTACATGCTGACAACCAGTTGAACCAGCACCATTTGTTGAAAATGCTAACTTTTTTCAACTGGATATTTTTAGCACCTCTGTCAAAGATCAAGTGATCATAGGTGTCTGGGTTCTATTCCACTGATCTATGTGTCTATCTCTGTTCCAATATCATACAGTTTTTACCACTATTACTCTGTTATATTGCTTGAGGTCAGGGATGGTGATTCCACCAGAAGTTCTTTTATTGTTGAGGATAAGTTTTTGCTATCCTGCGTTTTTTGTTATTCCAAATGTATTTGAAAATTGATCTTTCCAACTCTATGAAGAATTGAGTTGGAATTTGATTGGGATTACATTGAATCTCTAGATTGCTTTCGGTAAAATGGCCATTTTTTTCCTATATTAATCCTGCCAATCCATGAGCACGGGATATCTTTCCATCTTCTGAGATCTTCATCAATTTTTTCACAGACTTGAAATTCTTGTCATACAGATCACTCACTTGCTTGGTTAGAGTCACACCAAGGCATTTTATGTTATTTGGGATTATTGTGAAGGGTGTCATGTCCCTAGTTTCTTTCTGAGCCTGTTTACCCTTTGAGTAGAGGAAGGCTACTGATTTATTTGAGTTAATTTTATACCCAGCCACATTGCTGAAGTTGTTTACCAGGCTTAGTAGTTCTCTGGTGGAACTTTTGGGGGTCACTTAAGTATACTATCATACCATTTGCAAACAGTGATATTTTGACTTCTTCCTTTCCAATTTGTATCCCTTTGACCTCCTTTTGCCATCTGTCTGCTCTGGCTAGGACTTCAAGACCCATATTGAATATGTAGGGAGAGAGTGGGCAGCCTTGTCTAGTCCCTGATTTTAGTAGGATTGCTTCAAGTTTCTCTCCATTTAGTTTGCTGTTGGCTACTGGTTTGCTGTATATGGCTTTTACTATGTTTAGGCATGGGCCTTGAATTCCTGATCTTTCCAGGACTTTTACCATGAAGGGATGTTGAATTTTGTCAAATGCTTTTTCAGCATTTAATGAGACAATCATGTGGCTTTTTGCCTTGAGTTTATTTACATAGTGGATTATGTTGATGAATTTCCATATATGGAACCATCCCTGTATCCCGGGGATGAAGCCCACTTGATCAGAATGGATGACCATTTTGAAATGTTCTTCAATTCAGTTTGTGTGAATTTTACTGAGTATTTTTGCATCGATTTCTCATCAATATTCATAAGGGAAATTGGTCTGAAGTTCTCTTTCTTTGTTGGGTCTTTGTGTGGTTTAGGTATAAGCATAATTGTGGCTTCATAGAAGGAACTGGGTGGTCTTCCTTTTGTTTGTATTTTGTGGAATATTTTGGACAGTATTGGTATGAGGTCTTCTATGCAGGTCTGGTACAATTCTGCACTAAACTCATTTGGTCCTCTGCTTTGTTGGTTGGGAGACTTTTAATAACTGCTTCTATTTCTTTAGGAGTACACAATGGTTTAAATGGTTTATCTGCTTCTGATTTGACTTTGGTACCTGGTATCTGTCTAGAAAATTGTTCATTTCATTCAGATTTTCTAGTTACTATAAAATCTAGGATTTTATAGTAGGATCTGATGATTTTTTTGAATTTCCTCAAATTCTGTTGTTATGTCTCCCTTTTCATTTCTGATTTTGTTAATTTGGATATACTCTCTGTCTCCTCTGGTTAGTCTGGCTAAGGGTTTATCTATCTTGTTGATTTTCTCAAAGAACCAGCTCCTGGTTTTGTTGATTCTTTGTATAATCTTTTTTATTTCTACTTGGTTGATTTCAGCTCTGAGTTTGATTATTTCCTGCCTTCTACTCCTCCTGGTTGTATTTGCTTCTTTTTGCTCCAGAGCTTTTAGGTGTGCTGTCAAGATGCTAATGTATGCTCTCTCCAGTTTCTATTTGGAGACACTAAGAACTATGAGTTTTCTCTTAGCATTGCTTTCATTGTGTCCCATATGTTTGGATATATTGTGCTTTCATTTTTATTAAACTCTAAAAAGTATTTAATTTCTTTCTTTGTTTTTTCCTTGACCAAATTATAATTGAGTAGAGCATTGTTCAACTTCCATTTATATGTGGGTTTTCTGTTGTTATTGAAGCCCAGCCTTAACCCGTGGTGATCTGGTAGGATGCATGGGATTATTTCAATCTTCTTGTATCTCTTGAGGCCTTTTTGCAACTGATTATATGGTCAATTTTCAACAAGGTACCCTGTGGTGTTGTAAAGAAAGTATATTCTTTGGTTTTAGGATGAAATGTTCTATAAATATCTGTTAAGACAATGGAATATTACTCAGCTATCAAAAACAATGACTTTATGAAATTCATAGGCAAATGGTTGGAACTGGAAAATATCATCCTGAGTGAGGTAACCCAATCACAGAAAAACACACATGGTATGCACTCATTGATAAGTGGCTATTAGCCCAAATGCTTGAATTGCCCGAGATGCACAGAACACATGAAACTCAAGAGGGATGACCAAAATGCGAATGCTTCACTCCTTCTTTAAAAGGGGAACATGAATACCCTTGGCGGGGAATAGGGAGGCAAAGTTTAAAACAGAGGCAGAAGGAACACCCATTCAGAGCCTGCCCCACATGTGGCCCATACATATACAGTCACCCAATTAGATAAGATGGATGAAGCAAAGAAGTGCAGGCTGACAGGAACCAGATGTAGATCTCTCCTGAGAGACACAGCCAGAATACAGCAAATACAGAGGCAAATGCCAGCAGCAAACGACTGAACTGAGAACAGGACCCCCGTTGAAGGAATCAGAGAAAGGACTGAAAGAGATTGAAGGGGCATGAGACCCCATATGAACAACAATGCCAACCAACCAGTGCTTCCCAGGACTAAGCCACTACCCAAAGACTATACATGGACTGACCCTGGCTCCAACCTCATAGGTAGCAATGAATAGCCTAGTAAGAGCACCAGTGGAAGGGAAGCCCTGGGTCCTGCAAAGAGGGAACCCCGAGGGAACAGGACGGTGGGGGGGGGGGCGGTAATGGGGGGAGGTTGGGGAGGGGAACACCTATAGAGAAGGGGAGGGGGAGGGGTTAGGGGGATGTTGGCCCAGAAACCGGGAAAGGGAATAACAATTGAAATGTAAATAAGAAATACTCAAGTTAATTAAAAAAGAAAAAGTCTCATAGAATTTTGAGCTAAAAAAATATGTTAAGTCCATTTGGCTTATAAATTCTGTTAATTTCTCTATGTCTCCGTTCAGTTTCTGTTTCCATGATCTGTCCATTGATGAAATTGGGGGTGTTGAAATCTTCAACTATTATCCTGTGAGGCACAATGTGTGCTTTGAGCTTTAGTTGGTTTATTTTATGACTATAGGTGCCTTTGCATTTGGAGCATAGATATTTAGGATTGAGAGTTCATCTTGGTGGATTTTCCTTCGATGAATATGAAATGTCCTTCCTTATCTTTTTTGATAACTTTTGGTTGAAAGGCCATTTTATTTGATATTAGAATGGCTACTCCAGTTTGTTTCATTAGAACATTTGCTTGGAAAATAATTATTGTCCATCCTTTTACTGTGAGGTAGTTAAGTGTCTGTTTTTGTCACTAAGGTGTGTTTCTTATATGCAGCAAAATGTTGAGTCCTCTTTACATATCCAGTCTGATAGTCTATGTCTTTTTATTTGAGAATTGAGTCCATTGTTCTTAAGAGATATTAAAGAATAGTGTTGTTGTTTCCTGTTATTTTTGTTGTTAGTGGTGGAATTATGTTTGTGTATCACTCTTCTTTTTGTTTCATTCCAAGGATATTACTTTCTTACTTTTTCTACGGTGTAGTTTCCCTTCTTGTGTTGGAGTTTTTCATCTATTGTCCTTTGTAGATCTGGAGTTGTAGAAAGATACTGTGTAAATTTGGTTTTGTCATAGAATATCTTGGTTTCTCCATCTATGTTAATTGAGAGTCTTGCTGGATACAGTAACTTGGGCTGGCATTTGTGTTCTCTTAGGGTCTGTATGACATCTGCCCAGGAACTTCTGGCTTTCATAGTCTCTGGTGAGAAGTCTAGTGTAATTCTGATAGGCCTGCCTTTACATGTTACTTGACCTTCTTCCCTTAATGCTCTAAATAGTCTTTCATTGTTTTGTGCATTTGGTGTGTTCACTATTATGTGACGGGAAGAATTTCTTTTCTGGTCCAATCTATCTGGAGTTCTGTAGGCTTCTTGTATGTTTATGGGCATCTCTTTCTTTAGGTTAGGGAAGTTTTCTTCTATAATTTTGTTGCAGATATTTACTGCCCCTTTAATTTGGGAGTCTTCGCTCTCTTCTATATCTATTATCCTTAGGTTTGTTCTTCTCATTGTGTCCTGGATGTTTTGGGTTAGGAGCTTTTTGCATTTTATATTATCTTTGATAGTTGTGTCAATGTTTTATATGGTATTGTCTGCCCCTGAGATTCTCTCTTCTATCATTTGTATTCTGTCGGATATTCTTACATCTATGACTCCTGATCTCTTTTCCAGGTTTTCTATCTCCAGAGTTATCTCCCTTTCTGGTTTCTTTATTGTTTATATTTCCATTTTTAGATCCTGGATGGTTTTGTTTAATTTCTTCATTTGTTTGGTTGTGTTTTCCAGCAATTCTTTCAGGGATTTTTGTGTTTCCTCTTTAAGGGCTTCTACTTGTTTACTTATGTTGTCCGGCATTTCTTTAAGGGAGTTTAGTCCTTCTTAAAGTTCTTTATCATCATCATTAGATGTGATTTTTAAATCCAAATCTTGCTTTTCCGGTGTGTTTGGATATCCAGTATTTGCTTTGTTGGTAGAACTGGGCTCTGATGATGCCAAGTAGTCTTGGTTTCTGTTGCTTAGGTTCCTGTGCTTGGTTCTCGTCATCATGTTGTTTGTTAACTTGTTTTGCTGTCTCTGACAGTGGTTTGACCCTCCTTTAAACCTCTGTGTAAGCACTCCTGTAGACCTGTTTTCTTTCAGTTTGATCTGCAAACAGAGAGCTGCTCCTGGGTTTGTTTGACGTGAAGCTTCCAGGCGGGTCTGTTGGAGCAGAAGAGTTAGTATTGCCTCTGCTCTCAGGTGTGTCAGTGCTCCAGGCAACTGGCTTTCAGCTCTGTGCTCAGGCACAAACCAGAAGTGTCCTGCCTTTCTCTGCTCCTAGGTTCCTGTGCCCAGAGGGCACAGAGGGTACTAGGCAGGTTACTCTTGGGTTAGGAATGTGGGCAGAAGTAGCTGTCTCCTCTGAGCTCTTAGGATTGTCTGCAATTCTCTGAGACGAGCTCTCTCCCCCATGGGATTTGGGTACAGAGAGCTGTGGGACTGGTTCAGTTCAGTTCTGGGTGCAGGCAGAAACCTATCTATTTATTAATGATGACAAATGCCATGAGATTATGAGACATCTCAACATCATCTTGGTCTAGTGTGCTTGTATTTTTATATCTTTTTACATTATTTATTTTTGAGATCTCCATACATGAGTACTATGTTCATATAATCTTGACTCTTCTCCCACTCCAATTCTTCCTGTATCCCCTCATTACCTCTCAAATTCATGACCTCTTTTTTTTTTCTGACTGTGAAACAAGGCACATATACACATGCGACTTATTGAGTCTATTTAGTATTATGTCAATATGTATGTGTATTTAAGCTGACAACTTGGGATTAGATAACCTATCAGAATGTTTGTCTCAGAAGAAAACTGATTCTCCCTCTTGTATAGCCACTGATTACTTATAGCTCTTCACTTTTGTGGGAGGCCTTGATAAACTTCCCTCATCAATGTAAGCGTGTCAAGTGGTACAGCTATTACTTAGGCCATGTTTAGGCAACCATATTGCTAAGATTTCAAGGAACAGTCCAAAGAAAACACCATTATCTGTTGGGCATCAGAAAGCTGGGGCAGATATGAATTTGATATAAAAGTGGGTTGATGTATCTAGAATCCACATAATGGACTGGTCCTTGGGCACCCCAGAGTGTAGTATGGAACTCCCTATATGTTCTTTTTTGTGACTGATTCATTTGGAATCTTGTTGCGGATACTGTGTAGAGATTAAACCTTTCCCTTGCATGGCCAATATCATGGGACATGGAGACAATATCATCAAAAGGGGTGTATGTAGGGGTCCATTTGTCATTACAGAAAAGGGAAAAAAATACAGATCCAGTTTTGGCCAAGTTCATATCAGAACTAAATGCTCTTTCATGACAGTAATTTAGGAACATTATCACATATTCACATGTCACATGTTCAGGGATGACAACTCAGACAAGAGAATATATGTTAGTCATTTTCTTTATTTTGACAAAGTACTTGGCAAAAATAGTTTAAGAATAGAAGGGTTTATGTTGGCTTCCAGTTGATGGGTGTAGTCCTCCATGACAGGAAGGCATGACAGTGGGAGAACCAGGTAGCCTACTCAATGGCATCTAGTCAGGAAGCAAAGAGAGGTAAATACTGGCCTTTGACTTGTCCTCTTCTTTTTCTTGAGTTTAGGACCCCAGCCCATGGAATCTTGGACTTACATTAGGGTTAATTTTCCCTTATCAGTTAATACTATCTAGAAACACTTTTATAGACATACCCAGATATCTGTCTCCTAGTTGAGTCTAGATCCTATTAACTGAGAGTCAATATTAACCACCACAGAAAGCTCCTGAAATTTGAATTGTTAAAAAACCACACTTTACCTATTTAAACAGATTTATTTTTTAATGTCTGTTTTTCTTCTCCACACATGTAATATATGTCTATAAAAAATTTGAAAAACAAAAAATGTAAAAATCAGAAATTTGTTTTATTTCTTCCATAATCTTTCCTATATGAGAAAATGTTTGTGTTGTATTTTTATGCTATAAATGAACATGTGGTATATGTATTTTTGTGTAAATTAGGACATGTGTACAAATTAACAATTTTACTTAACATCATAGCATTTATGTCTTTACAATCAGTTAAACATGCTCTAAATGCTTCAGTGAATGGAATAGATAAATTTAGACTCATTGCATTTCTTCCATAGAACAATCCATAGTACTCAGTTCTTCACAGGGATTTTCTATGGTTCCTTACGATGAATGTTGCTACGGTGATTATTCTTTTATAATCTCAGTGTGTATGTGTGTGTATTTGTGTGTAAGGAGTAGAACCCTTAAGATATTTACTCTAACAACATTCTAAATCAATGGTAACTATTACTATGTTAAGCCATAATGCTATGCCCCATCTCTAAAACCTTTCATTCTACAAAACTGAAAACTTAAAACCAGTTAATTATGTGGCAATGGGAAGATGGCCTCAGCAGGGAAAGTGCTTTTTCTGCAAGACTGACAACCTAAGTTTGA
This sequence comes from Rattus rattus, assembly GCF_011064425.1. Lineage (NCBI taxonomy): Eukaryota > Metazoa > Chordata > Mammalia > Rodentia > Muridae > Rattus > Rattus rattus. The sequence goes on along the minus strand of NC_046154.1, from coordinate 141,838,158 downwards.
TTCCTAGAACCCATGTGAAACAAGAGATCCAGCATGCCTACTATTAAAAGAGAGGTAAAAACAAGAGTCAGCAGCTCATGAGCCAACTCGACTGAAGCACATGCTTAGGAGTAGACTCTATTTCAACAAGGTGGAAGGCAAGAACCAACTCCTGAACATTTCCTTCTAATCTTTACATGTTTGCCATGACCAGCAGTGCATACCTCTTTAAACACAAGAATACACACGCACGCACGCATGCACGCACACATGTGCACGGATGCACACATGCACACAGCATTAAAAAAGCAAATTTAACTATGTGGCATACACACACAAACACACACACACACACACACACACCACACCACATAGTTAAGTAATATACCCTGTATATATATAATAAAAATTTTTTTACGTACCCCAACAGAAGATACAAAAAGAGAATGGTTATTTGAGCTGAGGATTGACATCTAAAGCAAAAATAACTTTTCTTTGAGATGACCATGATCAACAATTATGGCAGTGGTGACTGAGTTCCATAACTATGTAAAAGCTGATCCAGCTGTAGTACTGAATGGTCCAAGTACGTGAAGACAGCTCCACAACGCTCTGATTGTCTTTTCACATCAGAAAAGAGCCTCAGAAGCAATACAGCATCTGAGCATGTGACCTGTTTAATTTGTACCTCCTAGTGTGCTTTCTATGTAGGTAGTGACATCAACGAAGGAGGGGTTTGTTTCATTCTATCCTTCCAAGAGTCAACCAGTAACCCAACAGTGTACTTTTTCATTTCTCACTAAGGCTTCATCGCCTAACACTCAGCACCACCATTTAATACTGCTTGCTCCATTTTCCCCTGCAAAACTTGCAGAACATAATGCCTATAGTTTTGCAGAAAATTGACTTTGCAAAAGCCATGCGATGGAACATTATATTTTATAACAAAAATGATTCTTTGTGGATCTCTAATTTCTACTAGGATGTTCTTAGTACTTCCAGGTGACATTTAAACTGCTTTCTCCTTTGTTTCCCACTTAACCTATTTTCCACTATCATCTCTCCCTGATAATAGGCATTGTCTTTGACATTGTGGTTCTTAGCAAGTATATATGCAAGAAAGCTTTGTGGGACACATGAATAACAGACAGATTCTTTCTTAAGGGTGCTACCTATGACTGGCATTAATAGAAACATTGGTTTCTTCATTCTTAAATGTTAAACATAGATGTACCCATTTACCTATCGAATGCAGAGGAAACAGTCTAATTTCCTGAAGTATTTGCAAATTAAGGCTGAAAAGCATTGAATGACCTTTGAACACATGACTTTGGAATCTAAGAATTATCTAGAGGACTTTCATCCTACAACATATTCCCAAATCAATTAAATCAATTAAAGATTTAAATGTAAAACCAGAATCTCTGTAACTCCTAGATCAAAACATGGGTAAGAAGCTCCTTGGCATTAATCGTAACTTTCTCTATATGATGTAACACAAAAATAAAATGAATTGCACCAAACCAAAAGTTTCTGCATAGAAAAGAAACAAGGCTGTGTTTGAAAACACAATTCATAATGTGGGAGAAAATAACCTGCAAAGTTATCTCTGACAATGGAAAAATCTCCAAACATGGAAGGAATTAACATGAGTTTAATGTCTTCCCCACGACTTAATGTCCACATCACTAATAAGCAGGGACTTATAACTTAAGTGATGAGGTATTGTCTCTATTTTACAGAGTAAGTACAATTATTCATAAAGACTGAAGGGGAGGTCTTGTGCAATATTGGTGGAGTACTAATGTAGACTACTACTCAACAATCTAACAATGCCACTTCTTGTTACTTATACAAAAGAATTGAAATAGCAATCTCTACAAACAACCAGACATTTACTGCACCATAGTTGAATACAGCTCAACAGAAGTATAGCTGTCTTGACATGTGACTACCACAGTTGCTCCATTGTCACCCCACCTGCTCTTCCTGAATAGCATCCCAGCAAACTATACATAAACAAGACTTTAGAGTTGTATATGGAATTTCACACCAGACCCTAGCTCCAGGAATGTGTCTGACTCTTTAATGCTGGCTTAGGATGATCTGGATATATTCCAGGCAAGATAAAGCCACTTTTGACTTCCTTAAATACACCATTCTTGTAGACCCAAATACCAAGGATCACTCTTTCCAGGACCGTGTTTCCATGTGGCTTATGCTTTCCTGAAAAATATCACTCACCAAATTATACTCATTCTAGATGTTTGCCTCTTTCTTTTTGGTCTTATCACACCTTGGAGCTAGTCTATCACACCTTGGAGTAGGTATGTGGATACTTACCAGAACTGAGTTTTGTAGAATGCAGCATATCCCTAATAGACAAAATATGGAAACAACCTAAATGCCCACGCATAGATGAATGAATAAAGGAGATTTCTGTGCCTTCTCCTTCAGTTGGTTTGTCTTGTCCCACTTCAACTGGATAGTTTTTATCTTATATTTTATTTGTCATACTTTTAAAAAATGAATGAATAAAAAACTAGCCACTAGGGAAAATGTTAACAACTGGTGGGTACACGTGAGCTCCTGTTTGGCTAGTTTAATGGTGTTTTGTTTTTTTCTTTTTGGATGCTATTTTATTTTGCTTGGTTGATTTTTGGAAATTTTATTGTTGTATTTGGTTTTTCTTTGATTTTTGACACAGAACTTAAGGTTGGGTGGATGAGGTGTAGATATAAACTGGAAGGACTTGGGTGAAGGGAAGAATATGATCAAAATATATTAAAATTGTTTTAAATTAAAACATATATTTAAAAAAGGAAAAAAAAGTTCACAAAACTTGCAAAGCATAGAATTTTAATGAAAATAATTTTTACATCTGGCATTATCTAAAGGCCATACAGCATAATGAGCTGTATTTCTAGAGTACAATAGAATGACTTAATTTAACTATTTCTTAATTTCTTATGTTTAAGCACCACAGGTCAAGTAATCAAGTGCATTTGTATTTTTAAGATTAAAAGGATTAAGAATCTCTAAGCAAAGCCTTTTATCCTTAGGACAAAAGATCATTGTTTATCATGTTGCACTGGCTGCTCAGACGACTTGGACTCTATCATAACTAACTTAATTTTACATATCTTGGTCTGTTTGCACTTGGAGTCTCTAGATAGATGACTAGGTACCACCTTACAAATTGATCTTGTTTCCAGCTTCAGTGTGTGGACAATGAGCAATCAACATGGACATCAGAAAATAAACGTACTCAAAAAGCACACTAATTAAGCCCAGAGGATGCTCCACATGTATACAGTGCATGGACTAAAAAGGAAATTCATTATGATACTATTTGTGAATACTATATTCCTCATAAATTTCACTTCACAATGCTTCTTATGAGTTGAGCAGTTCTATAAGCCTCTGCTACTTTTGCCTTAAATGATTCTCTTTAAAACAATGACACATCTGCATATTTTCTCTGCCCTCAAGATTTTTATAAGTAGCTCTTATGTTAAACCTGATGATTTGACCCCCCTTTCTTAAGGCTGAAAAAGGGTATGTCAACTATTTTAAAAGTTCTGGACAACAAAAAGAACAGAAATATACCAAGTATAACCATTAAGCACAACATACGTTCGTCCATTCATTCTTGAAATGCAACTATCTCACCAAACCCAGTCACCATTGCTGATGCCAAGACATTGCTTACTGACAGGAGTCAGATATAGGTGTCTCCTGAGTGGCTCTGCCAGAGCCCAACGGATACACATGAGGATGCTTGCAGCTAACCATTGGAATGAACAAGGGGAGCCCAATGGAAGAGTTAGAGAAAAGACTGAAGGAGCTGAAGGTGTTTGCAACCCCACAGAAAGAATAATAATATCAACCAACCAGACCCCACCAGAGCTCCCAGGGACTAAACCACCAACCAAAGAGTACACATGGGAGGGACCCATGACTCCAGCCACATATGTAGCAGAGCATCAATAGGAGGAAAAGCCCTTGATCCTGTGAAGCCTCATTTCCTTAACATAGGGGAATGCCAGAGCGTTGAGGTGGGATTTGGGTCGGTGGGAGAGAGATCATCCTCATAGAAGCAGGAGGAAGGGGCCAGGGTATGGGAAAGGAGGGAAAGAGGATAACATTTGAAATGTAAATACATAAAATATCCAAGAAACATAAAAAAGTAAAATAAGTAAATAAATGTTTTCTAGTGCTAGAAAAACTATGGAAACTTAGTTGCCATACTACCATTTGCAGACCTGGAAAAAAAAACTCTACATTAAGTTTTCAGAAAATATTTGTAGCAACAAAACCAATTTTGTATCATTCACAATTAGGGAAGTTTAGAAATAAAAAAAAAGTGTCAAAAAATGCAAGTATCTATATTTAGGTTCTGTATAGAATTTCATTAGAAGAAAATTGAAAAAAATAATTAGTTTAAAATGTACATATAGAAATGTTTGTATATATGTGTGTGAAGTACAAGAAATGTGGCCATATGTAATATAGTTATTTATACATAAAAATGTTTTATATTACTTATGAAGTAGGCTTCCAAAAACCTGCTTTCAAGTAAAATTTATTAATGAATAATTAATGAGTTTTAAAAGAAGAAAGATAAGTTATATGATGTTTCAGTGATAAATTATTTTTGTTCTCTCAAAAAACCCTTCCAATAATCTTAATAACTAAATGAGAAGGAGATTGTGTTTATTCTGTTGTCTTTAATTCTTAGCTGTGTCTGTGTAACCTGACCTGCTTCCATACTCACAGTTAGGCATGGTGGTGGTTCTTTAAAACTAAAATAATCTTACACTTCATGTAGAAAACAGATTTTCAGGAGTTGGATTGTAGCTCAGTGTTAGGACATGTGTGAGGCTCAAGATTGAGTTCCTATAACTGCTTTTGACATCATTCTAAAAATCATAATTAAATATAGGATATAGGCAAAGGAGAACACTCATTCACTCTTTTTAGGAATGCAAACTGGTGAGGCCACTCTGCAAACAAATGTGGAGAAGCCTCAAAAAGTTTAAAAAATAAATCTACCATATGACCCAGCTATACCACACACTGTCCTTGGAATATGCTCAAATAACTCAAATCCTATTCACTAGAGACTTGTTTGGCCTTGTTCGTTGCTGCCCTGTACACAATAACTAGGGATGGTAACACTGTAAATAGTCACTGACAAGTGATGGGTAATGAAAATGTGGTACATATTCCCAGAAGAATTCTGTTCAGCTATAAAGAAAAATTAAGCATGGATTTTTCAAGTGAATGGATTAACTAGGAAATCTTATATTAAGTGCTCAGATCCAGAAGGCAAACACTACATGCTGTCTCTCATGTGTGGTTCCTAGCTTCAAATCTTCAGATGAGAATATATATAATATGGAGTAATTACATAGTTCAGGAAAGTAAATAGGGAACATGGAAGGGAGCTGAGAGGGAAATAGCAGGATATGGGTGATATGAAGGTGGAAAATAGGAGCACAAGGAGGGGATATGTATGTAGGAAGACAGGGCAGGTAGGAGTGTAAAGTAACAGTTCCATTCTTCTAGAAAACCCTGACACACATGTGCATTTGCACACACACACACACACACACACACACACACACACACACACACACACTATGATGGCTAGTTTTATATCAACTTGACACGTTAGAGTCAAGTAAGAGGAAAGCACCTCAATTGACAAAATGTCTCTGTGAGATGAGGCCTTAAGGCATTTTCTTAATTAGGGATTTATGTGGCAAGGCTCAGACCATTGTGGGTGGTTCCACCCTTGGGCTTGTGGTCACTTTATAAGAAAGCAAGGTGAGTAGTAGACCATGAGCCTCTGCATTCGCTCCTGCCTCCTTGTTCCTGCCCTGTTTCAGTACCTGTCCTGACTTCCTTCATTGATGAATATAGAAGTATAATCCAAATAAACCCTTTTCTCTCCAAGTTGCTTTGGTTGTGCATATTTCATTTCAGCTACTATAATTCTAAGACAGATGCACACATACCACAGTCTGTCTCTCTCTCTCTCTCTCTCTCTCTCTCTCTCTCTCTCACACACACACACACACACACACACACACACACACACACACACACACACACACGCGCGCGTGCGCTTAAAAAAAGTTAGGTCACTTGGGCTAACAACGCTCATCTAGCAGGAAAACAAACTAACAACAAAAACCCATACCAGGGATAGAAACTTGTTTTTGATTCGAAGGTTGAAGGAATTCAAGAAACTCCCTAAACAATACAGGCTATTGAAGTTGCCCTGCTTTACCTCCCAGAGGCTGAAGGTTAAGTCAATATTGCTGAAAAGCCTGCACTTGGACACAGGACTAGGAGAATTTTGGCTGGATCTACCTAAAAGTCTCCTTCATAAGACCTAGATTTCACAGAATCAGAAGGTACTTAGGAATCTGCCTAGGAAGAGAAGAAATAAATAGTCCTGCCCAGCCGTGATGATGACCAGCATGTTCAATACTGGTACTTATCTTGGTAACCAACAGCCAATTTAACTTCAGTTCTGATCAACAGGATGGAAATCATGCCTTGTAATGGAAACCTAGCCAACCACCCAGAGGCTAACAAGGTCGTGGATCTTAGAAGACACGTACTATTGTCACTTTACAAGACCACATAATTCTTAACAGTATTCTAAATATTTATCCTTTTACGCACAGATAAATGAATCTCTCACCCCTCACTAAAGAACATTTTCTTTGCAACCAACAGAAACCATTACGGAAAATTGCATGTGATAAAAATTCGGTCATTTTGATAACTGATAGTGGGTCTAAAGCACAGTTCCAGCACCTAAGGTTCAGGATACATCATTGAAGAGGATGGAAACCTTTAAGAGCTGAGAGATTAGGAAGTTTGCCTTGAGACTGTGCCTCCTAGAAATGACAGGAACACTATACCCACGGTACCTCAACAATATGGCTGCCTATACAAACCTGAACCATTGTTCTTTTCCATGCATAAATCTCCATTTGGTTATCAAATACCAAGTGGTCAGCCCTGAAAACATACATACACATCATTAAACAGACTCAGTAAGCTGTATTTATGTGTTTGTGTGTGTTTATAGCTATGTAACAATGATAATGAAAGGAAAAAGTGGTGATCAATCTGAAAAGAGTAGGAGTTGGGGGAGGTGGAGAAATGGGCCATGGGACCAACTGGTGACAGAGAAGGGAAGGAGAAACAATGTAATTATTTTTAATTAATTATTTTAAATGTAAAATTCCAGATCTTCAGTCATGCTTTAAAGTCTGACAATTAAAAGCTTATCTCACGGTTTAATAATTAAACTTGCCCAAGTATGTGAAATACACTGGAAATAATTTGTATCTTTATCTTTGACTGAGCTCAAAGTAAGACATTTTAGAATATTTGATTGTTATGTCCCTTTCTGAAAGTTACCTCTTCCTCCACAGTGAACACATACCAGTATTTCCAATTTTAGTTTTCAAGTGAAATGCAGTCAAAACTATAAATGCTAACTGAAAGAAGATTTAAGTTCAAGTCTTATATTTTTGTTTCTCTTCATGAAACTTAAACCTTGCTGCTTCATGTGAAAGCAGGAAGCTTCATGAATAAATGACAGCTTGTTGACCTTGTAAACAGAAATGTCACTGCCTGTCACCACCGAGAATATGATGATGTCTGTTCTGTCCTTTTAAAAAAGTAAATTATGACCAAAATGAGACAAATAGCTTTTGTTAAAGTTCAGCTCAAGTTTAAATTCATTTGTTTCAGTTTATCAACTTGGAAGCAATTTTACCTCAGCACATTTGGTGTGTATATTATCAAGCTTTGCCAAACTCAATCCATCATAGTTGAAGGCTCAAACAATAATCGTTTCTTCATTACTGAAATGCAAGTACAGTTCAAGTAGATGTTTATCTTAGGTAAGTTATTATCCTTTTACCCAAGAAGTTGGAGAAGTTATACCAAATATGCTACAAATTTCTAAAAGCTAAACACCTTATCTGTAAGATGAAGCTGTTATAATAAATCATGTAATATTTTTGAGGGAGAGGGCATCAAAAGCCAATCTGTGATGCTGCCGAATGCTAGGGGACCAGTTTATGAGCCCTTTCCCACCTAGTTTTTCAATGCCCAAGATTTTCCATAGCACCCTGGCAGTGATTCCCATGGCCATGTCTGGCAGGGAAAATGAGAAAGAGAGAAGGGGGTGGGTTTCTTCAGTATAAGAACACTGAGACCACAGTGGAGAGAGGAATATGAGCACCACTTCCCCAGGGAATAGTACATATACTCCTGAACACAACACCATGTGTCTTGTACACTCCTACTTACATACCACACACACATACTGTAACATTAAATATTTACCACACATATTCACACCCTACAATTATCCCAGAACATATGTACCATACATACCACATATGTATCTAATGTACCATACATGCACACAGGCATAGGCATGAATATCACATACATCATACATAATAAATACTGTATATCAAAAGTCATGTATACATACATAGACCTACAAGCAAACATGTCACACTCCCTATACCACACCTACATATATACTACATATACACATACCTGAAACATATATCATAAGACACATACACACATATTATCACATATATTTGCATACTACCACACAAATACAATGACACATGCTATACATGTACAATACATATACTACACGAACATATCCTAGTATATAGACAAGCACACATATACACACAGTACACATTCCTCATATCACATATGCATATCACATATGTATATCATATATACACACTACACAGGTGTATACCACATGGCACATGAACACACAGTTATATTACATACATGCACACAGCACACAATACATCCCATATGTATGCACATACCATAGAAACCTAATAAACAATCACACTGTTCTGAAACACATCATGTGCAACAAGCGCCTGGGGGAAAGCTATCTTTCTCAGTCTTCTGTGTTTATGTATTTGTGTGGCAGGTGTAGATATATGTGCATGTTTATATTTATGTAGATTTGAGTGTGTTATGGGCATATGGATGTGTGCATGTGGTGTGCAGGGATGTGTGTGTATGAGCGCACATATTTGTGTGTATGTAGATACAAGGGTGTATGCAGGTACACATAAATCATGTGTGTGTTTGTGTGTGTGTAGGTCTGAGTATATCAGAAATCTTCCCTGATTGTCCGTATACCTTATTCTTTGAGTCTGATGGGTTCTGCATTAGATGCCTTGTAGATCTGCAGGACAGACAGGGCAGAGGAAGGAAGTCCCAAGTGGTGTTTCAAAGAGCACTCTACTTTCTATGTCCAAGGCTAGACCACTAAAAGAAATGGAGAGGATTTCATTTCTGCTTTTCAAGCCTGACTCCTCAGCCATATTCCAAGTCAACTTCTTCATGTGCCAGGCCCCAAATCATGGAAATCACGAAGTTTTGTTTATACTAAAATAAAATTAAATACTCATAACAGCCTAGTACAGTTCTATCTTCACTACAAATTTAAAATTCTCAACCCAGGAAAGGGCTTTTATGTCAAGACGCACTCAGATATTGTAAGAAATGAATTAAATACCATTTTGTCCATCACAGTACTTCATCACAATGAATTTTTGATGTAATATATACTTTTAAAAACATAGTGAATGTTGAAAATATTCATCACAATTCATATGATGAATCTGGAACTGAAAAATCAGAAACAGAGTTCTAGATGCCTAAACTTACCCTCAACCGTATATAAACTTAGAATGCACAGAACTGAGAGCAGAGTGGTGTGGGGCGGCGAGTTGTGAAAGGTACCCTGATTCCTTGTTGAGACAGGTCAAATCTCCAGGGACCTTAAAAGGGATGGCAGGTGCATTCTCGGCCTCTTAGATCAGGGTCTCACTAGCTGCAGCCCCTTACAAACTCCTCTAGAGAGGTTTGAGACAGACCAAGTCATGTAGAGCAATGCGCCAAGCCACTCCTCCACAGGTGAGCACAGGTCACTAGACTCAAGACAGATTAGTTGTAGAGACAGGACCATGTCCCCAAATATGTAGATGAGGTGATCCACCCAAAAATCTGTATTTAAGGGTCATGTTCAGAATTACAGGTGTGCAAGAATCACTTTTGACTGACAGCTTCTGTCACAAGAGCTGTAACACCACTGCTTGGGGAAGAGATCTGCTCTCTCAAATTCACTGCGAGAAGCCCTCCTGCACCCCTCTCTGGCTAGTCCGTCTCCTGCTGGCTAAGCCTGGCCTGAAACGGAGGTAGAACAACACCTGCCCAAGTTCTCCTCCTTTCTCCTGGACCCACCAACCTAGCCAGACCAGAGATCTCCATGGAAAACCTCTGGCACGGAGGCCCACAGAGTGTGTTGTTGAAGTATCCACACATCATTTGGATATGAACAATATTGTAGGAAGGCACAAAGTGTTTTCAAATTGTGTATTTTGCAAGTACATTGTGAAGGACAGTGTTCTTTGGAGACACAATGCATCTGTGAATTACTAACTGTTATACATTTGAGAATACTTATCCTGAGGCAGAGTCTAAATATTTAAATGAAAATGGCCTCTGTCATAAGTCCTAGTAAGAGCGTTCTTCATATAAGCTAACAAGGATCTACCATCCTTTAGGAAGGTTCTTTTCTTGCCTACATGCAGAATTAATGCTGTAAAAACCAAATAAATTATTATTAAAATGAGATAAATGGCTTTTCTTTCTCATGAAAAGGAAATAAAGTATGGAATTTCAAAGACAATAACAAAATGATTAAGTAAAAAATAAGACACATTCGCTCAGGAGTCTAACAGACATTTTGAAGAAATCTGGCAATGTCTGGTTTCTGACACTCTGCCTTTAGCAATCTCTGCAAAAGCAAAAAAAGATGAGTCCAAGGCCATGTCAGTTGGGAAGGGCAATTGGATTTAGCAACCTCTTCCTTTTGACAAATCTAGGACACGGAACAAAAAGTTCACTGTGAAAGGAGACCTAGAAAACAAATTCGGACAAAAACAATTAAAAGAATGTTGTGCACCTGGCTTTAGTGGGATATAGAAAAGTACAGAACTAACTATTTAATTAAAAAGGCCATTTTTTTCTGTACTTTAAATTTTTTTTCTTTATTAACTTGAGTATTTCTTATTTACATTTCAATTGTTATTCCCCTTCCCGGTTTCTCTGCCAACATCCCCCTAACCCCGCTTCCTCCCCTTCTCTATGGGTGTTCCCCTCCCCAACCTGCCCCCATTACCACCCTTCCCCCAACAATCACGTTCACTGGGGGTTCAGTCTTGGCAGGACCAAGGGCTTCCCTTCCACTGGTGCTCTTACTAGGCTATTCATTGCTACCTATGCAGTTGGAGCCCAGGGTCAGTCCATGTATAGTCTTTGGGTAGTGGCTTAGTCCCTGGAAGCTCTGGTTGGTTGGCATTGTTGTTCCTATGGGGTCTCAAGCCCCTTCAAGCTCTTTCAGTCCTTTCTCTGATTCCTTCAATGGGGGTCCCGTTCTCAGTTCCGTGATTTGCTGCTGGCATTCGCCTATGTATTTGCCATATTCTGGGTGTGTCTCTCAGGAGAGATCTACATCCGGTACCTGTCCGCCTACACTTCTTTGCTTCATCTACCTTATCTAGGGTAGTGGCTGTATATGTATGGGCCACATGTGGGGCAGGCCTGAATGGGTGTTCCTTCTGCCTCTGTTCTAAACTTTGCCTCCCTATTCCCTGCCAAGGGTATTCTTGTTCCCCTTTTAAAAAAGGAGTGAAGCATTCACATTTTGGTCATCCTTCTTGAGTTTCATGTGTTCTGTGCATCTAGGGTAATTCAAGCATTTGGGCTAATATCCACTAATCAATGAGTGCATATCCTGTGTGTTTTTCTGTGATTGGGTTACCTCACTCAGGACGATATTTTCTAGTTCCATCCATTTGCCTATGAATTTCATAAAGTCATTGTTTTGATAGCTGAGTAATATTCCATTGTGTAGATGTACCACATTTTCTGTATCCATTCCTCCGTTGAAGGGCATCTGGGTTCTTTCCAGCTTCTGGTTATTATAAATAAGGCTGCTATGAACATAGTGGAGCACGTGTCTTTGTTATATGTTGGGGCATCTTTTGGGTATATGCCCAGGAGAGGTATAGCTGGGTCCTCAGTTAGTTCAATGTCCAATTTTCTGAAGAACCTCCAGACTGATTTCCAGAATGGTTGTACCAGTCTGCAATCCCACCAACAATGGAGGAGTGTTCCTTTTTCTCCACATCCTTGCCAGCATTTGCTGTCATCTGAGTTTTTGATCTTAGCCATTCTCACTGGTGTGAGGTGAAATCTCAGGGTTGTTTTGATTTGCATTTCCCTTATGACTAAAGATGGTGAACATTTCTTTAGGTGTTTCTCAGTCATTCGGCATTCCTCATCTGTGCATTCTTTGTTTAGCTCTGAACCCCATTTTTTAGTAGGGTTATTTGTCTCCCTGCGGTCTAACTTCTTGAGTTCTTTGTATATTTTGGATATAAGTCCTCTATCAGTTGTAGGATTGGTAAAGATCTTTTCCCAATCTGTTGGTTGCCGTTTTGTCCTAACCACAGTGTCCTTTGCCTTACAGAAGCTTTGCAGTTTTATGAGATCCCATTTGTCAATTCTAGATCTTAGAGCATAAGCCATTGGTGTTTTGTTCAGGAAATTTTCTCCAGTGCCCATGTGTTCGAGATGCTTCCCCACTTTTTCTTCTATTAGTTTGAGTGTATCTGGTTTGATGTGGAGGTCCTTGATCCACTTGGACTTAAACTATGTACAGGGTGATAAGCATGGATCGATCTGCATTCTTCTACATGTTGACCTCCAGTTGAACCAGCACCATTTGCTGAAAATGCTCTTTTTGCCATTGGATGGTTTTGGCTCCTTTGTCACAAACCAAGTGACCATAGTTGTGTAGGTTCATTTCTGGGTCTTCAATTCTATTCCACTGGTCTGTCTGTCTCTGTACCAATACCATGCAGTTTTTATCACTATTGCTCTTGAGTTCAGGGATAGTGATTCCCCCAGAAGTCTTTTTATTGTTGAAGATAGTTTTAGCTATCCTGGGTTTTTTGTTATTCCAGATGAATTTGCAAATTGTTCTGTCTAATTCTCTGAAGAATTGGATTGGTATTTTGATGAGGATTGCATTGAATCTGTAGATTGCTTTTGGTAAAATGGCCATTTTTACTATGTTAACCCTGCCAATCCATGAGCATGGGAGATCTTTCCATCTTCTGAGGTCTTCTTCAATTTCTTTCTTCAGAAGCTTGAAGTTCTTATCATACAGATCTTTTACTTGTTTGGTTGAAGTCACACCGAGGTATTTTATATTATTTGGGACTATTATGAAGGGTGTCGTTTCCTTAATTTCTTTCTTGGTTTGTTTCTCTTTTATTGTAGAGGAAGGCTACTGATTTATTTGAGTTAATTTTATACCCAGCCACTTTGCCGAAGGTGTTTATCAGCTTTAGTAGTTCTCTGGTGGAACTTTTGGGATCGCTTAAATATACTATCATATCATCTGCAAATAGTGATATTTTGACTTCTTCTTTTCCAATCTGTATCCCTTGATCTCCTTTTGTTGTCTGATTGCTCTGGCTAGAACTTCAAGAACTATATTGAATAAGTAGGGAGAGAGTGGGCAGCCTTGTCTAGTCCCTGATTTTAGTGGGATTGCTTCAAGTTTTCTCTCCATTTAGTTTAATGTTAGCTACTGGTTTGCTGTATATGTTATTTCTTTTTTACTATGTTTAGGTATGGGCCTTGAATTCCTATTCTTTTCCAGGACTTTTATCATGAAGGGTGTTGAATTTTGTCAAATGAAAAAGGCCATTTTCAAATGATAACATGTTAAGAGGATGTAGATACCCATATAAGCTTGGCACTAGAATCTCTCTCTCTCTCTCTCTCTCTCTCTCTCTCTCTCTCTCTCTCTCTCACACACACACACACACACACACTCATAGTTAAAATTTTAGTTAAAAGTGTTTCTACATGTGTCATAGGACAATAATTGAGCAAGAGAGAGAATACTTTTCTAAACTGAGTGAGAAATCATAAAAGGAAGAAAATTTTCTGATTGCAAAATAGTGCAACTTGAGAAAGAATGGTTATAGACTACAAAATACTTAGCAAAATTAAAGCCAAACTGTGCATTTATAATTCATGGCTAATAAATATAAAAACTGAGCAAGGAGATTAGGTAAAGAATTCACATAACATTTTGGGATAAAAATAAATGAAATGCTTCCTTTGTGTGCACTAAACAACAGGTCACGTATATTTCAAGATAGTTTCGAAGAGGTTGCTAAATCTCTAGAATGAAAAGATGATGGAAGACAGTGAACGAAGTGTGAGGAAGAAGCAATGAGCTGACTGGGAACCTGCAGTGTTCCAGAGGTGAAAAAGAAATCCTCCCATATTTCTGAATTAAGATAAAATCTTGTCAGAACAAGTAAAATAAAGTTTACCTCTGCATACATGATAGAAACCATACAGGGTGATAAATAAATAAATAAATAAATAAATAAATAAATAAATAGGAATATTTGAAAGGCATTGACTACCTGCAAGGAAATGTAGTGTGCCAATAGATGCCTTCAGTTGGTGATTAGTGTCACCAAAATGAAGATAAAGGAAGAGAAAATAACTACAAAGCTAGGGAGGCAAGGTAAACAATTCTAACTCTAAACAATGTTGGGAGAAGTAAGTGTCCCAGATGCTCAGCTACAATATTTATACTGCCAACGACCGCCTGTCCAGTGTTACCACTGCCCACATTGGGCTCCTCTCTGACCATCAATCAGTAATGAAAAAAATGTGCCACAGACACGCCCTCAGGCCAAACTGATGGATTCAGTTCCTCATCTGAGATTCCCCCCTTGAAGGTATATCTAGGTTTGTGTTAAGGTAACAGCAACTAAACAGCACAGTAAGCCATTCTGAGACAAACCCAATGTCCATTAAAAACATACCTCAGGAAGAAAGCAATCTTTGAAAATGAAAGACCGACATTGAGAAATGGAACAGACATTAAATCACAAAAGCAAAAAAAGCTTCTGATTTGAAAAACTACTAACATTTAAAAACTAGGAGGAGAAGAGGAAGGGGCAATTGTGGTCAGAATATAAATATGTGTGTTCATATACATATACATACATATCTGTATATATATATATATTAAAAATTGCCTAGGTACCTATAGTTCTTTTTCTGATATTAAAGCTGTATGAGATGAGATGTCCCCTCTCACTATTATCATGTGTGTTGATGTTATACTTGCTGAGTCTGGCTTAAGCAATCATGTGGATGAGACTTAATGGTTGTAGCTTCTCTGACATGTGTATAAACAATTTTACTTCTTCCTTTTCTATTTTAAGCCCTTTTATTTTTTCTTCAGATATTATATTGTATAAGACCAGAGAGTTGGAAACAATTCTCTTGTTCCTGACTAGAAAAAAAATAGTTTTCATCTTTCCACATTTAGTACAATGTCAGCTGTAAGTTTGTCTCACGTAGTCTTCATTACATCAACTTTTGCTCCTCTAGTTTTATACGTATTTTTATTGTGGAGCAATGTTCTGTCAATGGATTTTTTGGCCGTACTTAAGGTCATCATGTAACATGTCGTAATACATTGTGTGTAGTAATACATTTATGGATTTATTTATATTGACCTATACTTGCAACTCTGTGATGAAAACAGCAGGTCATAGAATGTGATCTTTTTAACATGTCCTTGAATTTGGCCTGAGGTATTTTATTGAAATTCTGTATAAATCTGTTCCTCAGGGCACTGGAGTCTGGGATTTTTGTTCCTGTTGTTGAGACCTAGCAGGACAATGCTGATTGCACAGAGTTTGCGAGTTGCCTTTCCCTTTTCTTGTTTTACAGCTTCAGATTTTTGTTTGTTTGTTTGTTTAGTTTTTGGTAAAGTTTGGCGATATTTGATTTGCTCTGAGATTTTCTTGTTTTTGAGATTCTGTTAAATAGCAAACAGCAAAACAATTTAAAAATCCCACAAAATACTCAGGAAAACAATAAGCAAGTAGGCGAATGGCTTCTGAAGTGAAACTTCAGAATACTGGAGATATACTGAAAAGAGCAGGAAAAGATGGGCTGCTTCCCGTGCTGAGTGAATAGTGTAAAAAGAACGCTGTATGTTCAAATGGGAGCTACTGTTTCAATGAACTCCCAATCAAAACACCAATGTACAAAAATAAATTAGGTTGTGCTGGTTTATTTCTGAGTCCTCTATTCTAAACCACTGGTACACATGCCTGATGTATATGACATCGCGAAGTACCCAATCGTCAAAGAAAGCCAAAGCAGAAAGAACAGTGCTGAGATCATAGGGCTTGACATCAGATTATTCTACAGAGCCACATGTCTTATCTGCTTTCCTGCTGCTAAAGCACCATGACCAAAGGAAACTCATAAAAGAAAACACTTACTTGGGTTTCAGTAACCAGAATATTAAATCTCATAATGGTAGGGTGAAGGCATGGTGGCAGGAGTAGCAAAGAGTCGGTTTTCCATTGGCAAGCAGGAGGCAGAGAGAACTAACTCAAACAGCATTGTCTTTTGAAATCTTAAAGCCCACATCCCAGTGACACAGTTCCTCCAGGAAGGCTGCCCCCTTGTAATCCTCCCCCCAAAAGCCACGGAAAACAAGAATTCAAATGCCCAAGACTTGTGGGGAATGTCTCATACCCCACTGCAGCGTACTAACAAAAGCAGTAATGTATGATACTACATCACACATGTGGACCAATGGGTAAGAACAGAGGACCCAGAAATAAACCAGCACCCCTAATCTTTGACAAAGTTGTCAAAATGTGCATGGCTGGGGAAAGGGGAGCACTTTCACAAATGATGCTAGAAAAACTGAATATCTGCAGATAAAAGACTAGAAACATATCCCTCACTTTTCAAAGAAAACAATTCAAAATGATTAAAAAACAATAATGTAAGACTTGCATATCAAACTGCTAGAGAAAAACACTTCCAAACATAGGGCCAAAGAGCTGGCTCAGTGATTAAGAGCTCTTGCTGCTCTTGCAGAGGACCTGGGTTCAGCTGCTCACACCACATGGTGGATCACAACCAACCGTGTCTCCATTTCAGGTGACTCAACATCTAATCTCTCTGGGCTCCTGGCATTTATGTAGTATACATATATACATGCAGGAAAGATAATTACACACATAAAGTTAAACAATTTTTTTAAACCTTTAAAGATTTAGGGATAGTCAAAGACTTTCTGAAAAGACTTCCTATGACTCAGGAAATAATTACGAGACTGCTTAATTTGGTAGGATGAACTGGCAAGATTTGGCACAGGCAGCTAAGGAAATAATCATGGAACTGAAGGAGCAGCCTACAACATGGAACAAAAGTTTTTCCAACTCTATATCAGCCTAGATGTATACCTAGACTCTATTAAAAATAAAAAATAAACACCAAGAAGAACTTCTATCAAACCACCCAATTAATAAAATGTGCTAATGAAAGACAGAAAAATACAATTGGCCAATAACTATTTGAATAAGTTTCCAGCATCCTTAGTCATAGGGAAGATGCAAGTGAAACTTGCTTTGTGACTCTATCTCATTCCAGTCCAAATGGCTGCTATGAAAGCAAATGGCAAAAAAAGTTCACGAGCATCTGGGAAAAGAAGAACCTGTACACTGTGGGACTGTGAGGTGGTGAAGCCACTAATGAGCTAAGTATGGTGTGGGGGGCGGGGGGAGTTGTTTGTTTGTTTTGTTTGTTTTGTTTGTTTGTTTTTCTTTAGTTGTTTTGTTTCATTGGATTTGGGGGGTTTTATTGTTGATTTGGCTTTTTGTTTCTTTTTTGAGAAAGATCTTAAAGTTGGGTGGTTTGGGAGGGGTAGGATGTATAAGAACTTGGGGAATATGATCAAAATATATTTAAATTTAACAAGTGTTTTAAATAATAAAAATATAATAAAAAATTAAAAAATACATCTCTGTAAGAGATGCTGATTGACAATGGAAATAATTTAATAACTAAGCAGCATGCAAAAACCAAATAAGATAAAAAAAAACAGGATCATCAAATTGTTGTAATTTTCTTCTAACTGAAACATTCCTTTCCGGAGGGAAGAGAAACTGCCATGAGAGTCAGCTCACAAGGCTAGTCACTGAAACTTACAATCTTCACCAGACCTGTTCTCAAGGATATAGCAGCGGTAAAGAATTGTTGGTCTAAACAAAACATACAAAGTGACTCAAAGAAACATTAGTAAGACTAGAGATGAAAAGGGAAGCACTCCACAGATAACAATTCTCCATGAAATATTTGCAAAACAAACTCAAGAACACATTAATAAAAAAATTCATTATAATTCAGTTTCTTTTGTTCCAGAGGTGCAAGGATGTTTCAACTACACACATTAATACTTGTTATACATCATTTAATGAACTCAATCAAAGATATAAATCACATGATCATCTCAACAGATAAAGAAAAGGATTTTAACAAAACCCCAAATCAATTCATGAAACTAAAACAACACAAACCAGTAGAAACATTAGGGATGAATGGAACGCTCAGGTCCAAATAAAACTGCAATCCCTAAACTTCAAATGGCAGTCCAAATATCCTGAAGTGATTTTAACCTGGACTATGGAAGATTTCTGGAGGTTAGATAAGAGCCAAGGCTGTAGCTATTATATGTATTTATAAATATGTACATATCCATTTACTATGTAAAAACCAGGTTGTGCTTTTTCTTGAGTTTGCTAGGTCTCCTGCAGAGAAAGGCAGACTCGCCTACAGGTTTCTTTGCTGATGTCTTTCACAGTGAAAAAGATAAACTCACTGAACAGACATCAATGGGATAACAAACTCAAGCCAGTATGCTGCCATTACTAACTAACAACTTACTTTTCACTATTCCTTTATTTAAAAGAACTTGTAGTAATCAGCCTCCTATGTCATCGTAAATGACTAGGTGGAAAAGAAGGGTTGATAGTTTATGGAAGGTGTGAGGTCCAAGTGGTTTAAGGTACATACAAGTTGTGAGTATCTAAGGAAGAGATTTAAGGTATGTGACTTAAAAATGACACATGATCTTAAGACTTCAATTTTTCAGAGTTTTGTCATTGATGGAGTTTAGATAAACTATTAATCTAGCCTTGGTTAAACTCTAAGCCCCCGAGGCATGTGAGGGGCCTGTCCCTGTCCCTAAGACTACTCTAAAAGTCTAATGGCCATAGAGAAAAAAATCCCAAGAGCAGGTCACAGAATCCCAGCAATCTCTGAACTAGCCAAGACCAGGCACAAAATCCCACCAATCCCAGGCCACGCTGGAAAGCCACCTCCTACCCCAAACCCTATGTATAGCCTGCTTCTTGCTCAGTTCTTTGCTGATTGTCTCCCATGCTGAGGCAGCCACCCTCTATCCCCCCAAAAAAAATCTCTTGTGTGGGGGTTTGTTGTGCTTTGTGTTATTTTTTGGTTCCTGACTGACAGACTACCTTTCCTCTAAGAGCTGTAACACATGATGTCAAGACTATTTTAGGCTCTGGCTGGTGCCCAAGGATGACCTTGCAGTCTGAGCTGCACTGGGATCCTAACCCTCATCTCAAGTCTACCTGCAGCACATGCACCTCCAGTCTTTGATATCAATCACTTGGCACCCCATCCAGTGGCAATTAGATAAGTTTGCTCTTCAGATGGGGTGAACATTCCTGAGCTTGAGAAAGTGATCACTGAGCATCCAGCACCTTTCTGGTACACTTGGAAGTGGAGGTACTTTAAATGGTGTGTAAAGCTACGGCTGGCCCTCTTTCCCTGACCTTGTTCCCCCAACATTAAATCTGCAACCCTGCAGTTTCTTTAGGCCCAACTGGGCTATTGCACTTCTTCCTGCCCTCTTTTTCTGCCTTCCCTTCAAAGCTTCCTATAATCCCACAGCTCCTCTAGGTCCTCGTGGCTTTTGTGATATCTATTCCAACCCTTTCCAGGGGACTAAGCGAGACTCAGAACCAGACCCCCAGTTAGTGCAGTGACAACCCACTGAACAGCTTTGGTCTTCCTCCAATCCTCTTTGAGTCCTTGAAAGGCCCTGGACTACAGGTTGCAGTGATATTTTCCTCCCTGACCCCTCTCTCATCCGTGGGAATGATGTCTTCCATATCCTCTCATTTCCCTTTGGGATGCATCTTAGAAAACTTACAGCTCTTTCACTTGGCACCCAACCTGAAGGGTCTTAAATTTATTCACTTCTGTAATAAAATCTGGCCTCAATATCCCTTACTTAACCAACCCAAGTGGCTGCCTAACAGAGCCCTAGATCCCTATAACATTAGGGGCCTTTATAAACACTGCAAGTGATCAGGGAAATGGAAAGACAGTCTTCATTCCCTACACTGAAGCTTTCCCCACTCACCACTGTAAGCCCTGTTTGCTTTGTCTGTTCTCCGCCCACACTATGGAACTCATCTTTCAAGTTACTATTGATGAAGTGATCTGTAAGTTTGTTGTAAAAGCTGGAGCTACGATTGAGACCTTAGCAGGAGGTGGAGAAAGAGTAGGCCAGCTGCAGCTTGCACACTCCCTGTAGACACTTCTCGATGGCTTGTGTGTCTCTCAGCTTCCTCCCGCAGCGTACTCTATCTATAGTCAAGGTTCAATTTTTTTCTCTTCTTCTCAGATTACTGGATTCAGTTTTACAGAGATTCAGGTACCTTTTAGGTAGGAATGACATTAAATTGTTTCTTATACTGTTTCAATGAAAGGCTGGCTGTAGAATTGGGGTATGGATCCCCTTCCTCTGTTTAAAGATTTCCTCCAAAATCTTGGTCCCATATCAGGTAAGCCACCTGACTATGTGACAGAGAAAGAATTGTAAAACAAAATAAAGGGACAGACTATTCTCCAAAAAGACTATTGCTACTTACCTCATACTCTTGGCTTTGGTTTAACTCTCTAAAGTGTGTGCCAAGGTATAAATTTTATCTCAAGACGTGTAAGACTGTTGTGTAGACTTTCTGCTTCTCAAGATTTTGTAAGCATGTTGGAGGAAATTGAAAATATGTAAAATCTGTTGACTTAAAACTAGTAACACCAGGGTTGATAGTTAAAAATCTTTATGAAACTAATCATAAAGCAACATGTGAGTTGCCACTCTTTTAGCATCCTGATCCTTTGCATCAATCCTTCCCATCAGGATGAAGGCAGCTGCATGAACGACCATCTTCGGTAGGATAGGAAAGGGTGGATTTTGTCATATGACTTCACTCCCATCTTAATTAAAAGTGACCATATGGTCTAAGCCAACCCAGGAAAAAAACAAATCCTCCCAGCTCTTAAGCCAAAACCAGATGACTCTTCCACTATTTTCAATAGCACTAATGAGCCTCCCTTTTATTGGCCTCAACCCACAGTCCCTTCTATCCCTGCTGGGTACTCTCGGCTTCCTTTCTCCCTCTTCAGCAATAGGGTGCCAAGTCAACTCATCCCAGAGGGCACGTTTTGCCATCCCCTCAGAGACCTCTCATTTCTCTTTCTGGATCTAAGGATGCCATTTTTTTCTATTCCTCTGCATCCCCAGTCAAAAACTCTCTCTGCCTTTATTTGGACCAATGTGGCCACTCACCTTTCTACCCAATGTACCTAGACTGCCCTTCCCTAGGGGTTCTGGGACAGCCCACATCTATTCAGCCCTGTGACCTTGTCTCTCCTGTCCCTTAGTTCCCTCTTTGAAGTATCACTGATTCTCCATACCCTCCTGGGCTTATTTCTTACATCTTAGCTTCCACTTGGAGATTATAAAACTCCCTTCAGTAGTGTGTGTTTAACAACCCTTTCTCTCTACCTCCAAAAACTCACATTTTTTCAAAAATTTTTTAATATCCTACTTCTGAGCTTGAGACATTTTTCATATATATATATATATATATATATGTGTGTGTGTGTGTGTGTGTGTGTGTGTGTATAATTGGATAATTTTTAATTTACATTTCAAATATTATTCCCTTTCTTGGTTTCTTGTCCATAAGCCCCCTATTCCATCCCCTCTCCTTCTTCTATGAGGGTGTTCCCCTCCCTAACCATCCCCCCTTCCCACCTCCTTGCCCTGACATTCCCCTATACTGGGAGGTCCTGACTTGGCAGGACCAAGGGCTTCTCCTCCCATTGGTGCCCATCAAGGCCATCCTCTGCTACATATGCAACTGGAGCCATGTGTGTCTATGTGTACTCTTTGAGTAGCGGGTTAGTCTCTGGGAGCTCTGGTTGGTTGGTATTGTTGTTCTTCTGGGGTTGCAAGCCCCTTCAGCTTTTTTAATCCTTTCTCTAACTCCTCCAATGAGGACCCCGTTCTCAGTTCAATGGTTTGCTGCTAGCATTCGCCTCTGTATTTGTCATGCTCTGGCTTAGCCTCTCAGGCTATATCAGGCTCCTGTCAGCATGCACTTCTTGGCATCATCAATGTTGTCTGGGTTTGTTGACTGCATATATATGCTAGATCCCCAGGTGGGGCAGGCTCTGAATGGCCATTCCTTCAGTCTCTGCTTCAAACTTTGTCTCCTCATCACCCCCTATGAATATTTTTATTCACCCTCTTAAGAAGGACTGAAGCATCTGCAGTTTGGCCATCCTTCTTCTGAGCTTCATGTGGTTTGTGGACTGTATCTTGGGTGATTTGAACTTTTGTGCTAATATCCACTTATCAGTGAGTGTATACCCTGTGTGTTGTTGTTGCTGACTCACATTTATTAAAGCCTCACTGTTACTACAAAAAGCTTGACCTTAGTACAGTTCAATGGCCAAAATTGGCATGCTTGGTTTTCAATGGTGGTGACTTCTGCCACTATATAAACAAATGATCCAAAAATATCTTTGATCAAAAATCTCTGTGATCAAACTTGAGATTACTATTGATATTGGCCAGAGCCTTAGGAAAGCTGTCCTTATTGGCCCTTTAGGCAACATGATGCATATTCAGGAAGGCAATCCACCTTTTATGTAGAATGTGGAATCTTTTATATCCTAATTAAAGACCCATGGCTCCCCAGATATCATAGACTCCCATCTGGCACAATCAAAATACAGAGGGTACACAAACCATTTTCTCAACCCTAAGGTATAGAAACAGTAGAAGAAATAGTCTAACACTTTTCAAAGGAATATAAGAATATTCTAGCATCCCCTCTTTTAGATGATATCAATTCCACTTCTCTGTCATATCATCTCATTTCAGGACTTAACCTCTGAGTATCAACTGTTAATGCTCTGACTGCTTTAGAAAATGTTGGTTATGTGTCCCTGTTAGGTCAAACTCAGGATCATCACTTGTAGCATTGCCCATAAGCTTATTAGACTCTTTTACCTCACTGCCTGTTCATTAATAACCTTTTCTCTTCCTTCTCTCTTCATTATAACAGACTGTTTTAATTCCTCATGAACATGTTTTGTGGGCATACTGGATATGCCTCAACATTAATGATGCCTCAGTTGTCTGCAGCACTCAGCTTTACTGCTCCTTAGCCACTGAGTGGTCTGGGATTTGTGCCTTGGTATGCCTTTTTCCAAAACTAGAAGTGGTACCTGGCAAATAACTCTTGCTGGTTCTCATCACAGGGATTTCAACAACACTGAATGACAAATGAGCAATTTAGGTCCTACCCTTTCTCACAATCCTGAGTATACCCACTGGTGTAGGACTGTGTATTTCCCTAGATATTTGTCATTAGTTTTCCTCTAAGTTTATCCAGAATCTCCAACAAGTGGCTCAGATCATCCTTACTCTTCAGGGCCAAATAGATTCACTGGCTGCTGTGGTGCTACAAAATCAGTGAGGATTAGATTTACTAACAATGTCTCTTCCTCAGAGAGGAATGTTGCTTTTATGTTAACCAGTCAGGTAAAATAAAATATAAGAGTTGACAACTCCAAGTGAATCTCTAAAAAAGTAAGGTACAGTGTAATGCCTCTTACCATCTTTGCCCATCAATGAACCATTGATGATCCAATGTGGAACTGGATATGACAGTTCTTAAGCCACCTTTTCTCCCTTTTACTTAATCCTACTTCTTGCACCCTGCCTTATAAACTTGTTTAGATTTCTTCAACAACAGATCCAAAAGATTTCTAATCAGACTTTTAATCCATTGCTATTGCAGGATTACCAGCCCCTATCTATAGACCTAGAACCCTGCAACTCACAACTATACCCTGATATGAAGATCAAGCTTCCTCCAAAAACTTCGAAGCACCAGTTCAACAAGAAGTAGTCTAATGATAACATTGTCTCCCTTTCCTGACCCCTGATATTTATCAATAGTAAACAAAAAGGAATGGAATGTAAGTCCCTTGGGATGCAGGAGCCATGTCCACATACCTAGGCTACTTTGACAGCGAGGCCCAGCCCTTCCAGGTATGCTCTGCCCCCTTCTCCACAGACCACTCTAATGGCTACTCTAGTCCCTTAAGTCACAGGTGGCTAACCTCTGCCCTACAGAGAAAAGAACACCTAAAATCGGGCCACATGATTTCTCCAATCCCTGAACTTGCCCCAAGTTCAGGTCAGAAAATTCCACTAATCCCAGGTCACCTTGAAAATTCCCACCCACCCAACAAGAAACCCTATATTAACCTGCCTTCTGCTTAGTTCTTCAAAAAATTTTTCTCCTGAGGAAAGGCAGCCACTCTCTTGTGCATTTTCCAAGAAATCTCTTGTGTAAGGTATGGTGTGCCTTCGTGAGCTTCCTTGGCTCCCAACTGTCAGGATACCTTTCCCCTCAGCGCTATAACACTTAGAAAAAAAAGACACTATCTAGATTAATATATTTAAAACTTTTATCTTGGGGTTGGGGATTTAGCTCAGTGGTAGAGCACTTGCCTAGCAAGCGCAAGGCCCTGGGTTCAGTCCCCAGCTCCGAAAAAAAGAAAAAAAAAACTTTTATCTTTTTGTAAATTTTTAAATATTTATGAAAGCTTTAGGGAGTCTTAGCTTAGGTCAAAAGGGCTCCAGGTAAGTACTCCAGTGAGTCAACATCTTAAGCATTCCCACATACTACCTATCCCTGAGAATGGTCTCCTTCCTTCCCCTGGTCTTGGAATCCCATTCCGTGTTCCCAATTTCCAGTCCGTAGGCCCAAAATTTCAAGATAAAGATTTCCCTACAAGCTTCTTAAATTTACCTTCTGTCCCCAGTGTCTCTCTGTCCTAGTAGATTTCCACTTAGTTGCTAGGTGCCATCCAGGAATCAACTGTGGCCGGAAAACATCTCCAAAATGGCCCATGCTCAGATAGTACACTAAATCAGTAAGCCCTGGATTTGTTGAAAGCCAGTGTTAACCAGTCCAGCCAATGTGATTATTCCTTGTCTCTTCAGTGGCTAGGGTCAGCAAACCAGATGCTTAGAATAAATGCCCCCATATCACTGTCTGAATCTCCTCCTCCCCTTCCTTGCCTTTGACTGGTAATCCAGCCTTTAACAACATCCTAATTTCAGCTAAGGAATAGTTACAGAAGAGATTCTATCACTCCTTATCACTGACAAAAGCCTGAAATGTCAGGTCAAAAGAAAATTCTAATTCCCCAAACTCAACAGGCAGTCAGATATCTAAAAATGATCTCGACCTGGATTATGGGAAGATTTCTGATGGCTACATAAAAGCCAACATTCTTCAGAAACAAGTTCCCATCTGCTAAAAGTCTTTTCTCTATCTCTGGCTACCTGTGGTACCTATTACCATATCAAAGGTTAATACTGGCCTCCAGGTTACTTCAGTATCACATGTGCCTATTATACAGTTCAGGGTCTTGCTAGCATCCTAGCTCTTCTTATCAGCTCTACTGCCCTAACCTCCTTCCAACTCATAGGCTTTCCTCTTTCCTTCTAGCCCTGCTGCTTCAGCCATGTTCCCTATTCCCTCTCTGTTACTGCTTCTCTCACTATGTTGTTTTCTACTGTCTACTGTTAGCATTCTGTCTAAGCTCCACCCACAGTGACCTGGCAACATCCAGGTATGCCCGACACTATGAAAGGGGCTGCCCCCTCCTCACTCTCTTGCTCTCTCTTGCTCTTACTGTCTTCTTTCTCTGACCCTTCTCTCCGTCCTTCCCCCTTTCTCCATGTGCTCATGGCCAGCCTCATCTCCTCTCCCTCTCCTCTCCTCTCCTCTCCTCTCCTCTCCTCTCTCTCCCTCTCCTCCCTCCTCTCCTTCTCTCTCTCTCTCTCTCTCTCCTCTCTCTCTCTCTCTCTCTCCCCCCTTATCTTTCCCCCTCCCTCTCCCTCTCCCTCTCCCTTTCTCTGCCTTTCCCTACTACCCTCTTAACTTCCCTCCCCGTGCCTTGAATAAACACTCTTCTATACTATACTGTCATGTGGCTGGTCCCTGAGGGAGGATCCCCATGGACCCACAGAGGCACCCCCTTTCCCATACCTCACCGTGCCTCCATAGAATATATTCCCCCTCTCTCTTTATCTTTTTATAAACACATCATCTATCATCTGCTATTCCCCCTTCTCTTACAGACAGCCCTGGGCAAGTCCAGTCTGCTGCCATGTTCAGTCTCCTTTGCTCTGCACTCTTCCATATGCCTCTGTCTGTTCTCTCTTTGTCAAATCTATAATAAAAACCTTCCCCTTATCCACGGAGTGATCGTGTTGTCTGGAACACACACACACACACACACACACACACACACACACACACACACACACACACACGTCATGTATATGTATATATGAGACAAACCCACAGCCAACATCATGCTAAATAGAGAGACTGTGACATACTTCCTCTAACATGAGGAACAACAAAAAGTCTACTTCCTCTACTTATGCCCAGTCTTTATTAGAATGAGACAGGAGACAAATAAAAGGAAAAAATACAAAGTATCCTTATTCATATGAATGATTATATAATATACGTTATCACCCTAATTTCACCAGAGAACTCTGGGAGATGAGAACATTCTCAGCAAAGTAGTAAGATACACAGTCAACTTACAAGACTCAGAAGACTTCCTATGCCCTAAAGACAACACATTGAGAAAGAAATTAGAGAAGCAATCACATTCAAAATAGCCTCAATCAATGAATCAAGTCCAAGTGGATCAAAGGCCCCAAAGCCAAACCAGAAACCCTGAAATGTCTAGAGAAAAAGACAGGGAGAAAAAGACACTACAAAATATAGGCATAATTAAGAGACTCTTAATGATATTGGTTGCTTATAAAATACAGTAAACCCCTGACAAATAAGATCTCATAAAATCAAAACAAAAGCAAAGAAAGCTGCCAATATAGTAAAGAAGCCTCTTAAAGAACAGAAGAAAAACTTGCCAGCTCTACATGTGATATAGGAATAATATCTCAAAATTAAACATTATAAATGAATTTTAAATGAATAAACCATGGATCTAATCAGAGAGTATTCAATAAAAGGAAAAATGACTAAAACCCATTTTTAAAATATTCACCATACCTGGCCATCATAGAAATGCAAATTAAATGTACTTGGAAATTCCAACTCATCTAAGTCAGAATGGCTGCTATCAAAAATAAAAAATAGAAAAAGAAAACAATTGAATTCAAGATGCAGGCAAGTACTTATTCACGCTTGGTAGGAATGAAAACTGGAACAACCACTAAGGAAATCAATGTGGAGGTTCTCAAAAAGCTAAAAATAACTACCATATGGCCAAGCTACACTACTTGTGGGCATTCACTCCGCAGGACTCTATATAAGAGAGGCACCAGTACATCCATGTTCATTGTTACTCTTTTCAGAGTAACTAGGAAATGAAAATACGTGAAATGTTCACCACTTGCTGAAGGGATACTGAAGATGTGGTACTGTAAACAATGAAATTCTGTTTAGCACCAAAGACAACTAAAATAATGAAAATTTCAGGAAAATATTAAGAACTGGAAAATATTATGATCCAGGGGCAGAAGCACAAGTAGGCTAATGTTGCTCTCAGCCTGGCTCAGAGAAACTTTTTTTCCTTAAAGAGAGGGATAGTTAATGCAGATTCTCTGGTCAAATGCTTAGAGTAAGTTCTCAGTCCTAACTGAGACAGCTGTCTTCTGGAAATAACATGGCCATGACAGTCAGGAACATACATCAGTATAAGACCTCCGTACACAAGTGCAAACACATACACAGACACACACACACACACATACACACACACACACACAGACACACACACACACACACACACACAGACACACACACACACACACACACACACACACACACACACACACACACACACACACACACACACACACACACACACACACACACACACCGGTGGTAAGGGGAATAGATGAATAGAAGAGAATCAAGCAGAAATGACTTGGGGATAAGAGACGGTAATGGTGAATATGACCACAAAACATTCTGTACAAAAATGACAAAGAACAGCATGCATATAAATTAGAGATCGGTGGAGACGGCATGTAAATGTGAAGATGGAGAATCTCTTGCTGGTTTTTAAAGTTGCTCATCTAGATGCAAGATGTAAGCTAGAACACCTCACTGTCAGGAAGTCAGAAGATTATCTAGAATGGGCAAGGAAAACTAGGAAGGAACAAGCAGTGACACAGAAAGGAAATGGGGGGGGGATTTAGGGACTTATTTATTTATTTATTTCAAGAAAAGTTTTACTAATGTGTTAATATTTTGGCAACATTATTGCAACACGTTTAAAAGGCAGGCAGACTAGTATAAGTTTTAAAGGAACAAATGAGGGTTATACAATTAAATTATTACACAGACCTAAGGGGTTTACTGAATAACTACAAGGCCCAGAAAACAAATTAAATCTGAAAAATTAAATCCAGTATTAGCACCAACATATCTCTAAAAGTTCAACTTGTAACTCTTTCATTCATTCCTTATGTTTCTTAACTTCTCCCAAACACAGTGCTCTCAAAGTCCTAAAAGAAAGGACATAAGAAATTCCAATATAGCTTCAGTATATATTGGAATTTCTTATTGAAACTATGGGGTGTTCACAGAAAGGGACCCACCATGACTGCTCTCCAAAAGACCCAACAAGCAGCTGAAAGGATCAGATGCAGATATGTGTACCCAGCCCATGAACGGAAGCTGCTGACCCCTCTGGTTGAATTAGGGAAAAGCTGGAGGAAGCTAAGGAGGAGGGCAACCCTGTAGGAGGGCCAGCAGTCTCAGTTAATCTGGACCCCTAAGATCTCCTAGACACTGGATCACCAACCAGGCAGCATACACCAGCTGATATGAAGTCTCCAACACATATACAGAAAGGACTCCTAGGTCTGGGTTCAGTCAGAGAAGATGCACCTAATCCTCAAGGGACTGGAGGCCCCAGGAAATCTAGAGTTCTGGAGGGAGGGAAGTTTGGGAGGTGGGGAGGAGGTATTGAATGTGGAACTCTTGGGGGGTGGACTGAGAGGGGAATAAAATCTGGAGTGTAAAAATTAATGAATTAATTAATTAATTAAAAATAAATGAGGAAAAAGAAGGGCAAGAGTGGGTATAGAAATTATGTAGCTAGCATTCATGTATTAAATTCTCAAAAATTAATAATAGAATAAATGACTGAGCATGGGGACCACAATGGAGGAGTTAGAGAAAGGACTGAAGGAGCTGAAGGAGTTTGCAACCCCATAGGAAGAACAACCAGATCCCTCCCTCCCCAGAGCTCCCAGGGACTAAACCACCAAGCAAACAGTACACATGGAGGGATCTATGGCTTCAGCCACATCTGTAGCAGAGGATGGCACTGTCTGGCATCACTAGGAGAAGCCCTTGGTCCTGTGAAGGCTCGTTTCCCCAGTGTAGAGGAATGCCAGGGGGTTCAGGTAGAAGTGGGTGGGTGGGAGGCAGAGCATCCTCATAGAGGCAGGGAGGGGAAATGGGAGTGGGGGGACCTGGGAAAGTGGCTAAGATTTAAAATACAAATATACAAAATATCCAATAAAAATTAAAAAAAGAAAAATAAGAAAAAGACATTCCAATATAGAGAGCATAGAGATAAAGAAGAGCTGGAAAAATTCACTTCAACTTGCAAGTTACAGAGAAGCCAAAACTTACTTGAGTCAATCCAAAGATTTCTGTGCCCTGAATATTGTATGTGAGGAGGCTATGAATCAGAGTTTATAAGTAGGTTACAAATTAGCAACATATAGTATCATTTCTACCAGTTTTTTCTCCTAAGCTATATCTGAGTTAGGTGTTTAGGGCATTTGCTCGTTACTACCCACTGGGACAGAGCTGGGGCAGCGTATCTGATGGCTGAGTGACTGTTTATTGTGCTTACGCATCTGTGTACTGAACAAGCAACACACACAATATCTCCCCAACATTTTGAGGTAATGCACTTTAACAGGAATGCTTTCAAAGAAATAACCTGGATTGCATCAAATACTACTTTAATAGTGACTGCAATACTAAGACAAATAACTGATTATTCTCTCAAGGAGCTTCTGTAACTGAACAGCAGAAATCAATCCAGAGGTATCAATGATATGAAAAGCTGACTTCAGGCAAGACATGGCTCTTACACACTCACTCTTACACAACTCATAGCAGCTGTCGCAATCACAGCTACACAAGATCTTCAAAGATCAAGAGAGTTAATAATCTAGAATGTGGGAAGTACGAATTCCCAATATCTCAGCCCTATTTGAGGAGCTAATGGAAGTTGATTGCTGCTGAGAGAGGAGCTCTTTTCTGTTAGGCTGTCTGTACCCCAGTGGATGACTAAACACACATACCCGCATGAGCAACACTCCTTGGACTTAGTGGGTTATAGAAAGAAAAAGCATAACAGAGAAGAAAGATGGGGGATAATTGGAGGAAGTGGAGGAGTTGGAAGGAGAGAGTAGGGGATGGATAAGACCAAGATACATTGTATACATGTAAGGGATTTTAAAAAACAAAAATTTTAAGGTAGGACACGTAGTGTAACTCACTGTCTCCAAAACTAGTGAAATTGGTTGTTATAGGCAAAGTCTGCCCTATAACCCAAGTAGGCCTTAACTTTGGCCAATCCTTATCTATTTGCCTCCCAAGTACAGGGAAAGTAGGCATGAGTAACCACACACAGCTAGATGCAATCCTAGTTATCTTACCTTTTTTACTCAACATTTTATTCATCCTTTAACAACTTATTTATTATACTAAATAATTAGGGCAAAATAACATAATCTTTTTCAAAGAATCAATATATGAAAAAGACTAGGGGTTGGGGATTTAGCTCAGTGGTAGAGTGCTTGCCTAGCAAGTGCAAGGCCCTGGGTTCGGTCCCCAGCTCCAAAAAAAAAAAAAAAGAAAAGAAAAAAGACTTTATGCTATACAGATACACACATATGATGTCAAAAATGCATATATGATATGGAAATGCATATATATACTATATATTTACACATACATGCAAATACAAACACACACATCATTACTGAGAATGGAATTCCATTCTTGACATGTACTACACAGAGTACCACTGAGGTATATCTACATCCTGTAAAGACTATTTTATAAATATTTTATTGGAAAATTTATGGGAACAAAGCTAAATATGAATCATAAGCATTTGAAGCAACTTTAAGGCAACCTTAGTTATCATTTCAGTGAGGAAACCAAATAAAGGCAGAATTTTGATATTATAGACTAATAGGATCACCAGCACCAGCTATGAGAAACTCTCTGTAACCCCCTCACCTAGTCCTCTTCCCTCATCCCATAGAACCCAGATTTAGGAAGTGCTTGTTCTCTAGCACCTGACCACCATGAGCTCCATGGCTTAATCTCAGAGTCAGTTCTCAAGACAGAATTTCAGTTTCTCCCTAATCTCTTCATGACACTACAGTGGTTTGGCTCAGGTATTTGAACACTTGGTCCACTGTTTGTAGCGCTGTTTGGGGGACGTTTCGGAGGTATGGCCTTGTTGAAGGTAGTGTTACTGGAGAGAGGCTATGAGAGTTTCAAGACTTACACCATTTATAATTTGCTCTCTCTACTTTTTGCTTTGGTTCAAGACGTGAGCTCAGAGCTTCCTGTTCTTGTTACCATGCTGTTCCTACCATCTTTGGCTCTAAAACTCTGAAACCATAAGCTCAAATAAAGTTTCTTTCATAAGTTCCTTTGGTCATC
Source organism: Rattus rattus (assembly GCF_011064425.1). Lineage (NCBI taxonomy): Eukaryota > Metazoa > Chordata > Mammalia > Rodentia > Muridae > Rattus > Rattus rattus. Next base: position 141,806,011 of record NC_046154.1, on the reverse strand, counting down.
ACTACAATAGAAAAGTAATTGATACAACCATTTTATCTGTGTTTTTACGACTTGGCTCTAATCTCAACAACTGTATTAGCTTCATATGAACACTGAGCTGTAAATCTTCTGGTACATATCTGTTCATCATTAGCTTGTAGGATGGCCTTCAGGAAAGCTCTGTGCGCTCTCTGTCTCTCTCTCTCCCTCTCTCCCTTTCTCCCTCTCTCTCTCTCTCTACACACACACACACACACACACACACACACACACACACACACACACACACACACACACACAAAGCTGATTTTACGATAGTACTCGTTGTTACCTGCATGTGTCTGTGCCCACCACAGTGTGGTCATAGAATTGTTCAGCCTTACTTACTACCCTATTCTCCATCCCTAGTGATGAATACCTACCAAACATCTAAATGTTGAACAAACTTCCTATATTTTGCCAGACATCTTTGTCTCCAGGAGACAGGTTACATGTGGTAGCTCAAAGCTGCTTTACTCAATTCCCACAGTTTGTGGCAAGGTGCTGGAGAGAGGCCTAAGTTCCACCCTTTTTATTATTGTTTGATTACGAAGGGAAAAATACCACTATTTTAGCTTAACCATTTATCAAAATGTCTTATGTTATTGGAAATTAGGTAGAATATTAATGTTATACTTCTGCTTGGAACCAATTAAATAATGTGGCCAGTGAAGAGTTTATACTAGTTACAATTCAAGTACATCCAAACGCTGAAAAGCCCGCCACTGTCCTTTCTTTCACTCCAAAAATGTATTCCCGTTTTTTATCTTGGTGTTTAGAAAAATCTTACTATGTCTTCTTTTAAATTCTCACATTCTAGAAAATTTACCAGATCTTTTCTCCATTTTTTTCTAAAGTATTTATACAAAGGATGAAAATATACATAAACCTTAATGAAAATGTCTAAGGTTTGCTATTAACTCTTTGCTGGAAAGAATTTAACTGTGGAGCCTAGAAACAAGCCAAGTGATACCATCTGGTGCCACATGCATTGCTACTGAAAACAAAACAAATAAAACTTCTATTTCTGCATAGTGCCTAAGAGCTACCTATTTATATGCTTCAACAACAAGGTTACTTTGCCTATGCCAGAGCTGCAGAGATGTAAGAGGTGCTGCTGGTGTTTGGATGCCAGACGGTACTTCATCATTGGACAGCAAGTCAGACGGAACACTTACATTGTTTCCATGTGTGTGTATCATTGGAAATGCTTGATTAAATATATTTGTGTGTGTAAGATATCTGCTCAGAGATATAGTGGCACTGAAAAATATTTCATCTAAGTGTAAATACTTACTACCATAAAATAGCTTCAGGTGTATGCCTATCAAACGAAATCTTTACACCTTGGGCTATAGAATATCATTAGCATAAAATGAAAAGTTACTAATTGGATTGCACCATTCTATAGGGAAAAGTCTTGGCTCAGCAATCCTTCAGTGATTCCTGGGAATATGAAGAAGGCATTTAACTCCATTGTGTGTCTGTTCAGTTAATTGTTTTTTATTTTATTCAGATTTACAATTGAATGTTTTTAAATAATGGGACTCATCTACAATTACTCATTCTATAAACAAACAAACAAAAAGCCTTAGTTTTGTAATATGAAAACACTAATGTTTAGAAATTAGGCTGTCAATCAATTCAATCTCCTCCTTTCAAATAAAGGAGGAGAGTCTTAGATATGAGATCTGTGTATAATGAAGTTATTCTGGCTTCTCTTCTATGAACAAATAGACACATAGAACTCAACAAATTAAATATTGTCCTATGACAGTTTCAACCCTTGCTGTAAAACACTGGAATTTAATAGAAGCTAGCAATTATGTGCTTTTCTTCTGTACCTTAAATTCTATGTGTACAGATGCTGAAATGTCTAAACAGATTTCCCTAATATGTTTCAGAGCAGAAGCCTCATTATTCAACATTATGAAGTGTTTTGGTTCTTTATTTCACGACTTTTAAAAGGAGATTTTAAGGCGTTGCCAAGGGACAAGGGTACTAGGTGATACAGGAGCCCTGATTTCATGTATGGACCAGAACTGGCCCAATGGCAGACCTAAAAGGAAGTATCTTAGCTACAGTTCTGTAGCTGTGAAAAGACATCACAACCAAAAAAAAAAGCATTCAATTTGGAACTTGCTTCCAGTTTTAGAGGGTTAGTGCATAACCATCATGCCATGGGGGCATATCAGCAGGCAGGCAAGCATGGCACTGGCACAGTAGCTGAGATCTTATATCCTGATCTGCAGGTAAAAGGCAGAGAAAGAGAGTGGGTCTGGAATGGGCTTTTGAAACCTCAAAGTCAAACCCAAGTAATATGCCTCCTTCAACAGGACCACAGTTCTGAACCCTTTTTAAACAGTTTACTAATTAGAAACCAAACATTCAAATGTATGACCCTCCAGAGGCTATTCTCACTGTACCCATCACAGGAAGAGAAAGGAAAGAAGCAGGCTGATTTGGCAAACAGCGTGTGGCATTGTGAAGGGTGACTGAGAAAAACATGCTTAGTGTTAGGACATCCTTGGCCTGCAGTTTCAAGTGACATGGCTTTCTTCTGTCCCCAACCCGATTATAAAAGTTGAGTATCCTTGCCCAGTTTCTGTCCACAAGTCAGCATCCAACCTAACACTCGTCGCTTTGCCTGCTCATCTCTCCATCCAGAAATGACTCCTGCAGACGTCTTTACATGGAAAGTAAGTCCCGTGTCCCCTTTTTGTTCTATTTTCTTGCCTTAATTTGTCCAGAAAATTTAATTACTTTTGGTGAATGCTCAGTTTCCTCCCTGATAAGCAGGATGATGTTTCCTCCTGTGGCTATTCTACTGAGTAAATATTACACTGTACAAATAGTGAACCATTCTTAAACTGTAATGCACTGCACAAAAGCTAGCAAGCCCTGGAGGGGTCCCCAAGAGGACATCAGTTATTTCTTGTTCTGGGATGAATCTGCAATCTGTTTCTAAGTGGGGAAAGATTGTTCTTTGGCTCCAGACTTTAGTGCAATCTGAACTTCACGTGGAGGTTCAAGTACCTTGTCTTCAATGTGAACCTCCACATTACCCCTCCTCTTCCTGCTCACGTCCAGCAGCTTACGACTACAATTGTCTTGCGGGTTTTGGTACATGTTATTTGATAAGCTGCAATCACATATAATGCCTTGTTAATACTTCCTGTGGCTTCTCTGGAACACAAGAAAAGGGCCTTTTGGTGTACTTTGTAGGTGGGACACTCTTGAAACAAATTTGCTATAATTAAGTTGGGAAGCATCACTGACCTAAAATGAAAACAACCTGAGATCCTTCATTTGCTTCTGACCCTGAACCAGAAAGGAACTGAAAAATTGACTGGTTGAACTCCCTGAAACAAATGACGCTTGAGCGGTTTCATGCATAATAACTGCCTTTGATGTAAATGGGGCCATCCGTCAGCAGCCACAAATGTCGCCATCTACCCTCTGTCTCTGCAAGGCCTTTCGTGGGATAAAGTCCCCAGCAACTTGCAGTCTTCACATAGCTCAGACCTGAGGATGCCAGGCTGAGTACTGAGACTTCAAAGACTCTGGAGAAGACAAAAGGTGGACACTAGTAGGCAGGTGCTGGCACATGTTTCCTTCCTAATAGTATCAACGGAGTATGTAAAGTCTCTGTTCATACGAAAGTAAATAGGGCACTGTTTTCAAACAGGACAGAGGACAGGTGCTATCTTTCAACAGACTTACTCCTTACTCCTAACTCTTCAACCACAGTTCTGCTTGTGCAGGGAGTCAGGCACTAGGACTAGATGCGCCTCAACATATTGCATCTCTGATGGGAAGCCTGCTATTCCTGGCTGGAGCCTCCCATTTCATGGCCCTGGCTGGGAGAGAGGATGGTACTCTTGGAGAACAACACAAGCCACAGCGCTGTTTACCCAGCCTGTCCAGGTGCCATGTGCTATTGTGTTTTATCTCACTGAAAACAAATGTATGCTTATATGCTTGCAGTTCACATGATGAACTTAGGGTAAAAATGAGAGGAGATGGATAGGAGTCATTTTCAGAAAAAAATTTACCACAGAGAGGCCTTCAAAGCAGCAATTCATTTCATTACCTCCAGCCTGACAGACCACTGACATTAAGGCAAAGGCATGTCCTAATCGTCACGCATGTAACCACTTTTTTCTTTTTTTCACATTTGTATGCTAATCACAAGAAGCAAAAATAGACTTAGATTAGAAATCAAAGATTGGTTGTATACAGGTAATAGAGTTCTTGAATGCTTTATTTAAAGATAGAAGGCTCTTGAACCAGGCTTTATTATTGAACTAAGACTATCTATCCTTTTTGACACTTTTTAAATTAAGTTCTTCCTCTAATTTATGTTTTTGTCAGCTTTCTTCCCTTACTTGGTTTTAAACTGGCTTCTCCGCCTCTCTCTAAGTAATAAACTACTCCACAGAGAAGAAAAAAATTTTAATGACCCTCGAAATTCAGATTAACAAAATGGATCATTTGTACACAGCCATAGAATTATGAATCCTTCTGAAATATCTGTGCAGAAATTTTACCTGATGCAAAATTTCATTTTCTCTCTCTCTGACATATCTCTGACTTTTCCCTTTAAAAATGGAATAGTTATGGTACCTCTAATATAAAGGTCAAACACTAAAAAGCAAAGAGAATATAGGGGATAATTTTGAAGTTTAAGTGAAACAGGATTTTATTTTCTTTATGAACTAAGGGAGGTGAGTTCTTGCGTATTAATGTTTCTCATAGAAAACAGTTTGCCTAAGCTCGACTTGGATGACACAGGCTGCCTGCCCCTTCAGTGTAGCTCAGCCTGCCTCCCTGTTCTTGTGAAGTCAGCCTGCCTCCCAGTACATTCTGCCTCCCATCTGACTTCCGTAGAACTGGAGGAGCTTAGGACAAGCAGAACAGGAGAGCAGCTGCATGCTGCTGAGCACGGCAGTAGGCATCTATGATGTCTCTCTAGAAAATATTTGGAGCATAACTTCCCAACTCCCCACATGTCTACCTGGGAAATGAAAACCAAACTTATTGGACAAATTCTTTTGCTTCTTTGCTTTAATACTGTGACCATAATGGGGCATGGGAGAGTAGAATAACACAATGCTAGAGAAAGCAGAATGTGACAGTTGGGTTTAACACAGAATCAGGGATTAAAAGTTCTTTTAAAATAATGACATATTAATATGATAGCTTGCCTGTTCAGTGTATTTTTAGCACCTCTCATCCACTGGTATCCAACTGACTTCCACAGAGTATGTGCTTCTTCTTCTCCCACATCACAGGGCTGGTTCTTTTCTGCTTCCCTACACTTTACCAGTCCTTCAAAACCTAGCAGTGTTATGTCTTCTCTGGGAATTTCAAACATACACATTTTCCAGTGTCTCATACTCCAACCAGCAGTGCACTGAGCATAGAACATACTAACCCAGGCTCAAATACTGACTCTTATTGCTGGTGTTTCCCTTCATGAATTAGTATTCCCTCCTGCAGAATAGTTAAATAAAAGTTATTGCATTACTATATTCTTGTATGTTTCAAAAAAAAAAGCCTGGGTTATAGAAGATACTATGATAATATACACCAAATGAGATGAGCTCAGTAAATATAAGTCAGTGGAAAAATAATTAAACTAGATAATTATTCATTGGAAATTGTGACGTTAGAGTGCAGAGGCTTGAGAAGAATATCTAGTATCTTTAAAAATTTTGTAATGTAGTGCAGGATTTAAGTCAGCTATATAAATGAATATTAACTAAAATGGAGATGTTAGAATGAATTGCAATTTGCAAGAACAAATCAATAGGGGATCATCAAAAGTTAAAGATAAAATAGGAATTAATTAATGAAATGTTAGAGGATTAATAGAGAATGTCATTTAATATGAATTACTTGGAAACTACTAATAGTTTATAATCATATTATTGATAATACATGAGCTAAAGGCTTTGAAGTGACAGATATGATATCCCGGGTATAGAACACAGGATATCACTAAATTTTGTGTGTAGCAGAGCATGGTTTCAGTCACATTTTTTATCCTAGCATTCTATGAGCAGAGGAAGGCCAATTTCTCTGAGTTTAAGGTCAGCTTGGTCAATATCAGGTCAAGGTCAGCCAAAGGTACAAAGTGAGATTCTGTTTCAAAAACCAAAGCAAAAGCAATTGTGTGTATTAAGACATCCCACTGATTCTACAAGTGCCCGCCTTGTATATTTGTGATGGGGCACAGTAAGGTATGGAGACCAGAGAGTAGGCTAAAGCTGTAGAAACAATGGATCTCAGTTCTTACACTCCCCAGTTCCCAGCTGTGTCTATACAGAGAACATTATGCAAAAATTGTTAGCATGCCTTCTTCATATCTAGAGTATCTAGAGTAGGGTGCTGCTAACAGTATTACTTCACTAGACTGTGGCCAGAGCCAAATCAAATAGGGCATGCAAGAAGCATTATTAAATGGGATGGATTTTTCTATTTATTTATAGTTTTGAAATGTGAGTTGGTATGTTTACTTGTTCTCAAAACATGTATTTATGCATTTGTAATGTGTGTATATGTATATATCTATGTACCTTGGCATATGTATAGAGGCCAGTGTAGGCTCCTTACTTTCATTCTATGAATCCAAGAATCAAACTCAGGTTGTCAGGCTGTAGCCTTTACCAACTAAGCCATCTACTTGACTCTCAATGCTAATATCTAATCCTTGAGTAAAGAACAAGGCATTTTGACTGGGAAGGTTAGTGCTCAATGCCAACTTGACTTGAACAAGGATCACCCAGGAGTATCTGTGAGGGTATTCCCAGAGAGAATTCATACCAGGTACTCCAGACTGAATTAAAAGAGAAACCAAGTTGGCTGACTTCCAGTTTTCTTTACTGTGCCTCCTGATTCACTTTACGTAAGTACGTAGCCTCATCTCCATGTCATCAAAGCCATGAGTTATTCTTGGCATCAAAGTGTCTGACATGTAGAACTATGTCTACTTAGTTCATGAGCAAATCCCCTCTCCCCCGACCTAAATTGTTTCTTGTCAAGTATTTGATTTTGGCAATGAGGAAAATAACCAAGAACCAAGAAGGAGGGCCATCACTGCAATAACCCTGGGTATGTGTCTAATAGGCTATGGAAGCAGCAGCACTATGGGCAAGGTACCCTCCTAGAATACTATGTGCAAGGTTTAATATGTCATTCTGGGGGATTTTAGAAAGTCTGAACTCTGATAGAACTGCAGATAGTGGGAAATGTGCTGTAGAAGTTTCAGAGGAGGCATACAAACTGTATCGGGAATTTACCAAAGGCCATTTATGTTCTATTCTAGAAAATAATCTAATTAAATTCTTCATATGTTCTAAAAGTTGAATTAAAAATAGTAGACTAAGTTTTGGTGGAGGAAATGTCAAGACGGCATGATATTTGGTCTATGATACAGATAATACTCACTGTAATTACTCAGATTTATAGTGAGAAAATACAAAGATAACAGAAAGATGTGAGAGGGCACAGTTTGATAAGGAAAGCATTAGGAACCCAGTTAAAATTGAAGAATAAGTCTGCAGACACAAAGTAGCTATAATTGTTACAGAGATTCATGACACTAAAGAGGAATTCTGGAATTCAGAAATAGACAATAAGAAAGATGTCTTCATGGGACTGAGGACATGACTCTATAAAAAAGTTGAGTTCAACTCCCAGAACCCATGTAACAGCTAAGAAAAATCTGTGACTCTAGTTCCAGGGAGATTCAGCTTCTTCTTTTGACCTCTATAGGCACTACACACAGGGTACCCAGCATACATACCAGTAAAATATTCACAGACTTAAAGTAAATCTAAGTTGGAGGGGAGGGACTAAACATCTTGAGTATAAGAACTTACACACCAAGAGCTTTAGGAATAACAATGCAAATTCACTTGCAAAAGTTTGGTGAAAGCACAATATACTGAAACAAACGGAATGTTAAAGAAAGCATTCTAAATAGTTTATAGCTATAAATAGCTGTAATAAGATCCAGAAGTCTCAAATAAAAAATTAATCAGGTAGAACTTTGAAAACAAGAATAGATCAAACCCTAAATTGGTATATAGAAATAAATAATTAGGATCAAGCCAAAAATTAGAAATGAGCAAAATGCAAAGGATAAATGAAACAAAGTATCAGCTGGGTTCTCAACCACAAAGGGACATCTGTATCACACCAACTTCCGCTCAAGGATCAGGGAACACTGTGAAAGACTCTGAGAACAAAGGTCAGGGAAGGCTATGATGCAACAATGTTTTTAGACATAAGCAGACCAGTAATACTTACAAACTTACAGCAGTTGTAGTTGCTTGTATGAGATGTGCACAACACCAAGCCAATCAACATTTGGGGTGGGGGCACCTCACAGCCCCTCCCCTCCTATCAGAGGAGTTAAAGGCCATGAATGGATGGTAAGTTATGCTCCTGTGGTTAAAGCTATATATACCCATGTATATCCAGTACATATCAGACTTAGTGGGTTACAAAAGCAAGAATAGAGTTTATGAAGTTGGAAGGCATGAGGTACATTTGGGAGGACTTATGGAGAGGAGTTTGGGTAAATATGACATATGTACATGAAACTCTCAAGGAATTAATAAAAATGCTATATTCAAAAAAGGGGGAAAGTTAAGCAATATCAATAAACTCTTAATAAACAAACCAAAGAGAAAGAAGACCTAAATTATATCAGTTATAAATGGGGGGGGGCGTCATTATTAGAGCCTGGATCTGGGAAAGACTGCTGCAAATCCTTGTCTTCTAGACATGACAGGGTCATTTCACTCATGAACACACAGCAGCTGTGCTAATTCACACAAGATCAAGCCAGTCAAGCCCCCAGATGGATGGGGGATGGGAACAAAAGACCTTACCCCTAGCTGAGAACATACCGGCAGTTGATCATTACTAGTAAAGAAAAAGTCATTTTTCTTCTTGAAGGTGGCCCTGGTAGTTTACCCAAGCTATAGTGGATGACTCTATACCCTTGAATATATCCAGGAGGCAAGAATTGGAATTGGTGGGATTTGGGGAGAAGTTGTGATAGGCAAGTCGCAGGAGGAACAGAATGGTAGAATACGGACTGAAACAGTGAAAATACATTGTATTCATCCTTAATAATAATAACAAATAATAAAAAGTTTTAAACATGTTCATAAAAAGGGAATATACAATGGTAGCTATCAAAAAATATTGGACAATCAGAACACTTTTTTTACATTTATTCTCCCCACCTGTGTGCGTGTGTGTGCATGTGTATGTGGGACAGAGATGGTGTTCATGTGGCACACAAAAGTCAGATGGAAGCTTGTAGGAGTCATCTTTTTGCCAACTTGGTCCTGAATATCAAACTCATGTCCTGAAGCTCATGGTCAGACATATACCTTTGCCCACTGAACCCTTTTACGAGCCTGAAGGAACTTAACTTGTAGTTCTTGATGACTGAAATTCATTATGTGAATCATGCTGGTCTTCAACTCATGTTCCTCCTGTCTCTACAACCAAGTGCAGGTATTATCTTTGTAAACCTTTCTAAACTTGGATTCTACTGAATTGGAAAATATATTTTTAGTATTTACAAAATTTGTCATATCCCTCTCAACTTCTTCCTGATCCCCTATGAGTATAAAAAGCAAATAAACCAAAACAGTAAAAATTTCTCTGACTTATTAATAAATAATACCCAAGTCAAGACAGATTCACTGCTGAGTTGTACCAGATTTCATTTTTTAAAGGCTTATTTTATTTATGAGTACACTGTAGCTGTTTTCAGATACACCAGAAGAGGGCATTAGATCACATTACAGATGGTTGTCAGCCACCTTGTGGTTGCTAGGAATTGAACTAAGGACCTCTAGAAGAGCTGTCAGTGCTCTTAATCAGTGAGCCATCTCTACAGCCCTGTACATATAATACCAATACTTCTCAACCTACCCCATAAAATAGAAAATGAAGGAATATTAACAAACTCTTTTTATGAAGTCAGTATAATACTGATGGATTTTAAAAATCAGATTAAAAGGAGATATACAGAAAATTATAGGCCTAATTGCTCTGATATAAACAGGCCTAAAATTCAACAAAATACTTGTAACTGGAATTTAAGAAGAGATAAAAATATTATCCATCGAGTAAGTTGCTTTTACTCCAAAGCTGAAGGAGTTGTTCAACTTCATAAGCTGATAAATGTAAGCATCATACAAGGACAGAAATCACATGATCATCTCAGTGGCTACATAAATGTTTTTAGTAAAATTCGTCATTTTGGCCATTCAACCAAATGGCCAAAAAGCACCTAAAGAAATGTTCAACATCCTTAGTCATCAGGGAAATGCAAATCAAAACAAGCCTGAGATTCCACCTCATACCAGTCAGAATGGCTAAGATAAAAACACAGGTGACAGCAGATACTGGCAAGGATGTGGAGAAAGAGAAACACTTCTCCACTGTTGGTGGAATTGCAAACTGGTATAACTGCTCTGGAAATCAGTCTGGAGGTTCCTCAGAAAATTGGACATCATACTACCTGAGGACCCAGCTATACGTCTCTTAGGCATATACCCAAAAGATGCTCCAACATACAACAAAGACACATGCTCCACTATGTTCATAGCAGCCTTATTTATAGTAGCCAGAAGCTGGGAAGAACCCAGATGCCCTTCAACAGAGGAATGGATTCAAAAAATGTGGTACATCTACACAATACAGTACTACTCAGCTATCAAAAACAATGACTTCATGAAATTCATAGGCAAATGGAATGAAGTAGAAAATATCATCCTGAGTGAGGTAACTCAATTACAGAAAAACATACTTGGTATGCACTCATTGATAAGTGGATATTAGCCAAAAAGCTCAAATTACCCAAGATACAATCCACAGACTACAGGAAGCTCAAGAAGAAGGACGACCAAAATGCAGATGCTCCCACTCCTTCTTAAAAGGGAAAAAAATATACATAGGAGGGGATATGGAAGCAAAGTTTAGAGCAGCGACTCAAGAAATGGCCATTCAGAGCCTGCCTCACATGTGGCCCATATATATACAGCCACCAAAACTAGATAAGATTGATGTAGCTAAAAAGTGCATGCTGAGAGGGACTGGATATAGATCTCTCCTGAGAAACATATCCAGAGCATGTGCAATACAGAGGTCAATGCTAGCAGCAAACCACTGAACTGAGAACAGGACCCCCTTGTGGGGAATTAGAGGAAGAATTAGAGGAAGTATTGAGAGTTGAAGGAGCTTGAAACCCCATAAGAACAACAATGCCAACCAACCAGAGCTTCCAGGGACTAAACTACTACCAAAAGACTGTATATGGATGGACCCAGGGCTCCAACTGCATATATAGCAGAGAACAGACTTATTGGGGCACCAGTGGAAGGGGAAGCCCTTGGTCCTGCCAAGGTTGGACCCCCAGTGCAGAGGAATGTCCAGGGGCAGTAAGGGGGATGTATAGGGAGAATACCTGTATGGGGGAGGGGGAGGGGATGGAATGGGGGCTTATGGACAGGAAACTGGGAAGGGGAATAACATTTGAAATGTAAGTAAAGAAATATATCTAATAAAAAATTTAATGATAAAGGCCTGCAAGAAACAGAAACAGAAGGAACACATCTCAACATACTAGATATATGTATGACACACATATAGCCAGCATTTTATAAATTGGAAAAATTATTAGAAAGCACTTCAGTTAAAGTCAAAAATAAGATAGTGAGATCCCACTTTCTTATTCTTTTTTTTTATTTATTTTTTTTATTATTATTAACTTGAGTATTTCTTATATACATTTCAGTGTTATTCCTTTCCGGTTTCGGCAAACATCCCCCCCCCTCCTTCCTTATGGGTGTTCCCCTCCCAACCCCCCCCCCATTGCTGCCCTCTCCCCAACAGTCTAGTTCACTGGGGTTCAGTCTTAGCAGGACCCAGGGCTTCCCCTTCCACTGGTGCTCTTACTAGGATATTCATTGCTACCTATGAGGTCAGAGTCCAGGGTCAGTCCATGTATAGTCTTTGGGTCCACTTTCTTATTCTTATTCAATACAATGTTAGAAATTTTAGTCATAACAATAAGACAAGTGAAGCAAATAAAAGAGATACAAATAAGAGAAGAACCAAAGTATCTTCTTACAGGTGATGCAATTCCATACAGAAGAAACTCTGAACACTTTCAACAGAGTGGTAGGATAGAGAATTAACATACAAAAGCTACTAGCCTCCCGGTCTATCAATAACAAATGTGCTGAGGAAGAAATCAGGGAAACAATTTCAATTCCAATTGCCTCAAAAATATAATCCTAGAATAAACCTAACTAAAAGACCCATAAAAGGAAAATTTTTAAACAAGGAAAATCTCCTACAGGTTCCTATACTGCACCATCTCTTCATCTCAGTTTCCAACTTCCATAGGCCTCCCTGAGAACCCTCCAGCCATGCTGACCAGAGAACTAGGTAGGTGAATTTCAGACCTTTACTTTCCCTCCATTCCTAGTCTCACCCCCAGATCTGTACCAAGACACTGGCTGCAGCTCCCCTTCTTTCTCTGCCCCATCTCTAGAGAATCATGCACAGCTTCCACTATAACCATCCCACTCTTGGGCATATACTCAAAGGATGCCTCATCTTACCACAGAGACATTCAACCATGTTCACTGTTGCTCTATTCATAATAGCCAGAAATTAGAAACAACCTAGACATCCCTCAACAAATGAATAGGTAAATATGGTACAATTACACAATAAAATAATACTCAGTCATTAAAAAATAAGATCATGAAATTCATAGGTAAGTAAGAAAACCATAAAAAACTATCCTGAATGAGGTACTCCAGACCATGAAAGACAAATATGCCAATATGTAAATATGTATTACTTATATGTAGATATTATTTGTTAAATGAGAACCAAACTATAATCCATAGAATAACACAGTTTATGTATAGATTAAGGGATAACCTCCATAGGAAGGGGGAATAAATAGTTAGTTATGGATGGATAAGGTAGGAGGATTAGAATAGGAATATCAAACAGGAAGATAGAAGGAACAAAAAGAGAATATATGAAGAGACCCTAAAACTAAGGGGCCATTTGAGGGGTTATATGGAAATTTAATATAGTAGAAGCTTCCTAAAATATATACATATATGAAGGAGTTTTAAACGAAATTGCCAAATAGCCTGAACTGGACAACTTTTGTCACTAACTGAAGTTCCCGGATGTAACCCAGGAATGGGTTTCATTCAAACAACCCAGGCTACTGTCAAGACGTTTGGTGGATCTCTACCGATAGTGAAGATAAGGCTTCTATTGCTAAAGACGCCTATACAACTCACTGGACATAAAGAAGTCAGGCAGGTGCCTAGAACCTTCACCCCTATGGACTAGTATTCATGATATTAGAAGGTACTCTGCATGCTACCAAAGGAGAAGGGTAAATATCAACTCATCTACTAGCCATTTGATCTCCAAGAATTACCTGTCTGCAGTATACACTAGTGCAATAGTGGCACTAACCAACCAATAAGTGGAAGTAACCAACCAATATCTGATTTGAGTAAAGGCCCGCTCCATGAGATGGACCCATACCCAACAATGAACCACAGACTAGCTAGGCCATGAAACTAGGATGAATCAAACACTACTGTTCTGCTAAAGCAGTGGTTCTCAACCTGTGTATTGCAACCACTTTTGTGGTTCCATACCAGATATCTTGCATATCAGATATTTTACATTATAATTCATAATGGTATAAAATTATAGATGCGAAGTAGCAATGAAATAATTTTATGGTTTGGGTCACCACAACATGAGACACTGTATTAAAAAGCCACAGCGTTAGGAAGGTTGAAAACCACTGTGCCAGAGGAATGTAACAATAAAATGCCTCAACAAAATTCTCCTATATTCACAGAACCATAGCTTGTCAACTATCATCATAGAAGCTTCCTCCTACAGCAGATGGGAACAAATACAGTAACATACAGCCAGAAAATATGTAGAGAGTGAGTCCTTGAAAAACACAGCTCTAAATAGAATGTCACCATCAAATCCTTTCTCTTGGAATTCTTTAGAAAAGGAGGCAGAAAGAGTGTTGGAGCCAGGAGGATGGATAACATCAAGAAATCAAAGTCATCTAGATTCATAGAAATGGTAGCAGCACGCATAGCACTCACACGAGTCTGCACCAGAGAGGATCCTAGAGCTAAAAGAGGGAAAGTGTCCATGACCCCATCCCTAAACCTGAAGCAATCTCCAACTGAAAGCCATTTGCAAATAAAAGATTAGTTTGCTCCAGGGTAGTCACCGTAGGGAAACAAACCCCTGTTACAAACAGACCCCATATCCAGCCTTAGATGACCAACACAGAATAAGCTGAATGTCATCTTGGAGAAAATTCATCTCATAATTCTGTTAGGGGCCCCTTTTTAACCTTGTAAATCTTTTATGCAAGCTTCCAGTCTGGGGCTTTTAAGGGACTCCTGTATGTATGTGTGTGTGTGTGTGTGTGTGTGTGTGTGTGTGTGTGTGTGTGTGTGTGTGTGTTTCTTATGATTTTTCTTTAGTTCTTTTCTCATTTGGTTGTTTTGTCGTATTCTGATTCATTTATTTTTTATTTATCTTATTTTATTTTATCATCATTCCTTAGATGCCTATTTGAATCATAGAAAGGGTGTGGCTCAGGATGGGAAGGGAGGTGGAGAGAAGCTAGGAGAAGTAGGGGGATAAAGTAATCAGCATAAAGAATTATAAACAGTACCTGGGGCTAGGCATGGAAGTGTGTACCTGTAACCCCAGGTTTGGGGAGGCCGGGCTTCATGGAGGTACATGTACACTGTTATCTTAGTACATCTGCTGTCAGCAATCACACTTTCAATTAGATGTACGGTCTCCAGTGAGGTGAGTGGTAATTGTATTCCATCCAGTTCTTGGCATACTGTTTTGCTGGTTTGTTTTCTCAGGGCCCGGCATTATTTTCCTCCTCCTGTTTTCTATTGTTATTGTGGGAAATACAGGTGTTGGCATAATTCGTATCTCTCCTTTCTTACTGCCCATTCTCTTCAGAAGTCAGAATTAATTGTACTTTGTACAGACTTAGTATTTCATTTGGCTTTAATCAGTGGATTCTTTGACTTTTACCTAAGTATCTTTTAACAATTCTGTAAAACTCATTGCATTAGAATATTGCTTCCCTTTCACATACCACTGTTCTCCTTCTAAGACCCTAGTATCACTATTAATATCTATGTGCCTATGTGCTTCTCGGGCTTTTTTTCTTATAACTGCTGTTGACTTTAAAGTGTGGACTCACATGTCGTCCTCAGCCTCGTCCAGGCCTTCTTGAATCCACATTGTAGGAGGAGGAAGGCGTTCATTCGCCTTTCTCCCAATCACTTGAACTACTTTAAATTCTCAATTTCAGTCTTTCAGATGCACAACAGATAAACTGGGACTACAAGTGTGAAATGGATTCCAGTTCTCACAGGAGTGCCTTTCCCCCTGTGAAGCCCATTTCCGCTTCTGTTGTTTTCATTTTGTTCACCTTCCCTGTGGAAAGAGTCCCTGGAACCCCAGCCCCCATTGTCTCATTCCACCCTGGGACACTTTAAGGATAAAAACATCATTAATGGACCACAAGAAGTTGTCATGTAGTTCTAACAAAGCAAAACCTGTGGTCAAACTTTTCCTTGTTTGGAACTACTTTTTTATTGTTTGATAACATCATATATGCATGTAAGGAAGTTTGATCAAATACATATTCCTTTCCCTCTGTTCTAATTCTTCTTATATCTCCACCACCACTTTTTCCTTCCAATTTAATGTGTTGTGTTTTATAGAAAGATAAAGAGGTGTTTGATGGATGTGTAGTCAGGTGTGGGAGAATGGGGTGCTTCTGTGGGCCCATGGTGTGGACATTTCATCCCCTTCCCCTCTTACCCAAGGTACCAGCCACAGGACAGTATAGTATAGAATAGAGTTTATTCAGGGAATGGGGAAGGGACTTTAGAAGGGGGTAAGTTGAGAAGGGGGGGAGAGGAGGGGAGGGGAGGGGGAAAGCAGGGGAGAGGAGAGGAGAGGAGAGGAGTAGGAGTAGGAGTAGGAGTAGGAGTAGGAGTAGGAGTAGGAGTAGGAGTAGGAGTAGGAGTAGGAGTAGGAGTAAGAGAGGCTGGCTATGACCACATATAGAGAGGGGGAAGGGAAATGGAGAGAGGGAATGGGATAAGGGAGCAAGGGCCAGAAAGCAAGAGAGAGAGGAAGGGGCAAGCAGCCCCTTTTACAGTGAGTCAAGCAGACCTAGCTGTTGCCAGGTAACTGTGGGGGCAGAACCTAGACAAAATGCCAACAATATGCTCTTTAAAAAGACAAAGACCAAAACCCGTTGAGTTTATTTACTACTGCCTGAATGTGTAAGGGACACCTGCTTAGGTATGGATGGCATTTCAGGAACAACATCCCTAAAAATATGTGAGTCAGTCTCTCAGTCTCTGTCTCTGTCTCTGTCTCTGTGTCTCTCTGTGTCTCTCTGTGTCTCTCTGTGTCTCTGTCTCTGTCTCTGTCTCTGTCTCTCTCTCTCTCTCTCTCTCTCTCTCTCTCTCTCTGTCAGTTTGTCTCCCTCCCTCTCTCCCTCCCTCTCTCCCTCCCTCCCAGCAGCTAAAAATTGCCAACAGCTCCTCAGCTAGGGATGGGACTTTTCTGGGACTTTGGCTGACTTGATCTTGTAGAAGTCTTGTGCAATCACAACTTCTGTGAGTTCACGTTCTCAGTGGTCTTGTCATGTCCAGCAAATGCTCTTTACTGCAAATGTCTACTACCTAGGACCACTTGATCTTTCCACTTTATCCCTTTATCAGCCTTAGAAGCAAAGCAAAGGTGTGTGTGTGTGTGTGTGTGTGTGTGTGTGTGTGTGTGTGTGTCTGTGTCTGTGTCTGTGTCTGTGTCTGTGTCTGTGTCTGTGTCTGTGTATCTGTACGGTAGGGTGGTGGGGCGTTGCAGCTGTCTCATTCAAACATGAGTACTCTGACACTTTTTATTAATCCTTTGAGGTTCCTGTTTTTAAATTGTCTTCAGCCTTCTGTTGATCCCTTCTGTTTACCTATTTCTCTGGTACCTTTCAAAACAGTCTGGCTCTTCTGGTTTGTCATGGTTTCCACTGAGAAGGCAAGTTAATTCTGCCTAACTTGCTGATGCACTGAGAAGCCTCTCATTCTGTTTGTGGTCTTTATTTATTAAATTACATAAAGAGGGCATGCTGTTTGTTTTGTTACTATATAAACAGGTATAAATTTAAGTATATATTAAAAAAGTAGCAGAAAAACCAAACACTGTGTTCAAGAAGACAGAAAAACATCACTATTAATAAAAGTATGTGAAAGGAGGAATAAAATTATAAAACATTTAAATAATTTAGAGATCATAAAACTAGGTATAAACATAATAAAGTTAAGGCTTCTGTTTGTTTAGCCCCCTTTTTCCCCCTCCATATTTATAGCATAGAGTAGGATTCAGGCCAAATCTTATTTTTTGTTTGTTGGGTTTTATTTTGCTTTTTAAAAAACTGGTTTTTTGTATTAACACTCAGGTTATTTTATTTTATTTTTCTAGTTTGAAATAGGAGAGCAAAAAAGACAGAGAATACTTTAGGCACATGCGAATTATATAAAATTCAAGTGTCAGTGTTTGGCATATAGTTCCTGTAGAACCACACTCACTCCTTTTTGCCTATGCCTGAAGCACTCCTGTTGCAAAGCATAACTTATAGTTCTGAGAGAAGTCGTAAGATCCACAAAGCCTGTATATCAAGTTGTGGACCTTCACACAACCCCGTGCGTACTCCTGAAACAAACAAACCTCTGCTTCAACTGCTAGGAGAAATACCAAAGAGACGAGGAGAACATGAAGTAGATGCACTGAATGTCTACTTTAGCAGGGACTGTAATCGTAAGTGCAAGATAAGACATTATCCACATCACCACGCTCTTCGACAGATGATTTTCTACGGACATCCACATGACTAAACCTCTACCGGGAAGAGGTAGGATGAACAGACTGCTGACAATGGAAGGGGTATTTAAGGTTGTCAAGGAGATGGGCTTCCTTCCCATTAAAATGACCATGTGAGCTGATGCTTTCATAAGCAGGCATCCTCACGTCAAATAATTTCCATTCCATTTAATTCTTTTAGGTATAAATTAGAAAGGACATCTTTTCATTTATTTTCCAAAATTAGTATAACCCTGATGCGAAAATATGTAAAGGATGAGATAAATAATAATTTCTAAAAACAAATTCAATTTAACCATGTAAGTAAGAATGTCAGATTCAAACAATACTATCTTTTGTAGTGACTCTCATACTAAGGTATGTGTTAATATCTGTGTTACTACATCAGGGGTAAAGTCAGACTGTAATCTCAATATACAAAAACACATTTGATAAAATTCAAAGTTCATTACTGATAAAAAATTTGTATGTCTAATATAATAAATTATGTCTCTAACCTCCTCCTTTACATCCTTATTTTCCTGTCTTCCTCACTTCCCTTTCCTTCCTTTCTTCCTTCTCTCCTTTAATCTTAGTATTAGTAGTAAAAAATGAAGGGAGTTAAAGAAAGTATCCAAGTAAACACCCCCTGCTAGGACTTCCCACATTTAGGTCAGCTCTAGGTAGTAGCCTCTCAATCAGGAATTAGGGACTAGCACAGGGTGCCCAAGCTTTCAGTTGACATGATAGCTCCCCTAGAGAGATCCAGCCACAGTCCACAGGGCCTCACCGAGTCTCCTAGTGCTATGGCTAATTTTAGCTATCAATTGGCTAGATTAAGAAAAGTCTATGTCATTAACTAGACACAATTTTAGGTGTGCCTATAAGTACATTTCCAGTTCTGAATGAGAGGTGAAAAGCCATCGTGAATGTGGATGGACTCTTCCTATAGACTGGAGTGTTGGACTGAATAAAATGGGGGAAGGAACAAATTATAGAGTCAAAGAATTCCAATTTCTGTACTTCCAGGTTCCCCCAAATATGATCAAGCTCCCATTGCTCATGTTGCACCTCATACCATGCTTTTCTGCCATTATGGACCACACTCTTCAAAGTAGGAGCCAAAACAGGCCTGTCCTTCCTTAAGATGATTTTGTCCAGTATTTTTTCTCAGCAAGGAGAAGTAACTAATACAACCAGATAGGAGCATCCACTGAAACGTAGTAGTATTGCTTCTGCGATATTCCCACCAGAGAATCATGAACTGAAAACAATCATGATGAAGTTTAAATCAATACTGAGAGAGCTGGAAGCAAGCTTGACTCAGTGGTAAAGTATTTTTTTGGCAGTACTAGGTAAGAAACAAAAGAAAACAAAAAGACCATAGCATACTGACATTCTATAAAAAGATCTGTAACATCAGGAGTGTCAAGGACATGGAAGATAAGCAAAATGTAGGAATTGAAAATAATCTAATAATTCATGAAAATAAATGCAGTGTTTCCCTATGTATAGGATCATTCCCAGTATTAAAGGCCTAATTGGGAGCAACCAGTATTTGAATGGGGTCCATGGAGGGTGTGCTAATCATAAGTTACTTTTATGATTTTGATTATAAGTTAATATATCTAACTGTCTCTTTGCTTGTAGAAATTAGCAAGTTATCCACCTGAGAAGCTAGCCAAAGGGGTAAAGTGCTCTCTGGGCAAGCCTGTGGACTTGATCTCTAACCATTTAACACCCATGTGAAAGCCCAGCATGGCAGCATACATCTGTAACTCAAAAGTTGGTATGTGGAGACAGGTGACTCCCTGGGTCTTGATGGCCAGTCAGCATTGCTGAAGTGGCCAGGTCTACATTCAGTGACAGAACCTCTCATCAAATATCGTCAACAATTTGTTTCAAATTGAGAAAATAGGTGCAATTGGTGTTAGGAAACCCCCTCCCCTCATGGTCAGTGAGAGGATGATTAGCAAAAGATAAAGAGTGAAACTCTAAACAGGACATCTTTGTGGGCACTAGGCTATAAGCCTCCAGAGACTGATTTTACGGCTAACTTTTTTCACACATTTAAACATAGTAGAACTTGTGACATGTAACCTTTACAATAAGAGGAGTTCTATTGTCTGATATACAGAGCTTAGGTCTAGGGCCTAGAGGAAGGATTGGAGATAAAACGAAGGATAGATTCTATTGGTGGAGGATACGAAGTACCTGGGGTCTCTTTCATGGAGATGTGATCTGTCCTTTGCAGAATTCAAGCATGAAAAGCCTCTCAGGTTATTGAAGGATTCGGGTGGAATCGCAAAGAATCACCAGGTTATCTGACCCTGTTTCACTGTGGCTTCCACATCATGTATTTCCTTCTGCTGAAGAAAACAGGTCCATTTGATTGATAATCTGGTTTCTCCAATGCTTACTTCAAACGGAGTCTCTTACACTGCAGACATGTATTATTCCACAGCAGGAGAACTGCTGTGCATATTCTTGCTTTTCTTCTCCCTCACTGGAAGGTGCTCCACGGTTCCTGTGCACTCCCTTATCTCGGTGACATAGATTTTGCTTCTGGGTTTGAATAGTCCTAATTTGCTTTTATTTTTCTTTCTTAGTTTTTTCTGTTGCTGTAATAAAAATGATGACTAAAAGCATCTTGAGATTTTAAGGGTTTATTTCATCTTACATACACCTCCAGGAAACAGTGCATCACTGAAGGAAGTCAAAGGAAGAACATAGAAGCAGGAACTGAAGCACAGAGGAATACTATTTACTCTCTTGCTACTTTTGGCTTGCTCAGCTTGTTTTGTTAGACAGCTCAAGACCACCTGCCTGAAGGCAGAATTGCCCAGTGTTGGCTGGGTCCTCCCAAATCAATCATTAACTAACACATTCCTACAGGCCAATCCCAAGGGGGATTTCCTCAACTGAGGATCCCTCTTCCCAGATGACTGAGTCAAGTTACAAAAACCAGCCAACACAGGAACAGCAGGTAATTCATAAGAAAGCAAAAGGCTGTAAGAATATTTTATTATGGTGTCCTGTACTTTGGTAAGAAAAAAAAACCCTCCAGAAATAAATCAATTCTAAAAGAGAGGAGTTTTGAAAAATCAGCACACTGACTCCATCCTGTACTCCAGTGATTCTGATAGTCTGTAGAATTACTGCCTCCTAACATGCCTTCTGAAAGCTGTTTCCAATAGCTTCCTTGTGGTCTTCATGTAGCCTCCAGTTGAGACAGAAGATGCAGACAGACCTTTGAGTGTAAGCCAAAGGACTTGAATACCCTTCAACGTACAGCAATTTGTCTTGAGTAACGGGGAACAGAGGAATGATACTCAAAGTCACATAGGCAAAATAGCTAAGTAAAAATGTCATTTGCTGCTGAGCCCAACAATCTGAGTTCTGTCCTTGGAACCCAGGTGATAAAAGGGATTTTTTTTTTTGCAAGAAGGTCTCTAACATCTATATGTGCAATGTCATGTCCCTCTCCACAACATATAAGTGAACAAACAGACCCAAGATGCAAGAAAAATTGAGATATATTATAGGTCCTTTCTCTGATATCAACAGGTGCCTTCACAGGGTATTGGGCATAAGGAGGCTGTAAGGCCATACAACTACTAGACTCTATCCAGAGTAAATGAGGTGAAGGCAGGAACATGAGGAGAAGAAAAGAAAAGTCAAAAACTAGAGTTTAACATGTTCTGCTTATAAATTTTACCTGGAGAGCTGTCACAGTATTGGTTGATCGTGTGTTTGGCAATCAGTGGATAGAGCAGAGCAAAATTGAGCATTTGAGTGCATATTCCCAGTCACTATTATTATTTTTCTCCTAATTTTAAGTCTTTTTGCTTAGAAGTTGACATTATATTAAGCTCAATTTAAAGGTAAGATTTATTCTCCTATTGTAGGATGGAGATGTGGTCATCTCCAAGGCTTTCTACCTCTGTTAACCTAGGTCTAGTCCAGGAAGCTTTTAGCCTTCATACAATACTATCTAAGCTTACAATGTTTTTATCTTCTGAGACTTACTGCTAAATAAGCTCACCCTGTCTAGTTCTTTCTGAATTCTGTGTGGATGGTTCAACTCTTCTAGTTCAAACTCCCCTCCAAGCTGACTGATACAATCTGGCATTTCTCTTAGCCTCTGATTTTTTTGCTCTGTTGGCCTCAAACTAACTCTGGCAATCTGTTCTAATCTTCTAGTTCTTTCTCATTCTCTGGCTTCTTCTGTCTTTACCTGTGTCTAGCTTGTTCTCTCTTCAACATGTCTCTGTAAAACTGCCTCCTTCTTTTCTCCCTCTGCACTGTGTTGTCTCTCTTTCCTCTCCCTTCTCGTGAGAGTTGAGCAGATCCTAATCTGTCAGATCTTTCACTGATTTGTCACTTTGTCTGCCACTCAATTAGAATTCTCTTTCAAACATGGGTGCTTCCTTCTGCAAACTAACTTTATCTTTATTATTTGGGATTAAAGGTGTGTTCTAAGGACGAGTCTGAGTTCCAGTCAGAGGAATTAAAGGTGTATACTAAGGGCTGAGCTATACCATAACTAGAAACTTTTTTTTCAGTAAATAACACAATCTCAGGGTTATGATCAAGTATCCTGCAACAGTTCGACTTTGCTGTTGCTTCTAGTATTTTCTGAGGCTCATTCCAGGAATCATTCTGTCCTGTCTTCCCACCATGCTCTTACTACATTTCCCTTGACTTATTAAAATGAAGTGAAATTGGGTATGGGAAGTTGAGGTACTGAAATGGGGGAATGGCAAGTTCAACCCAGTTTCAGTTTAACAATAAATCTCCCCTTCTCCTTCCCCTTCCCATCCCCTATCTCCCATACTCCAACCCATCTTTGACTTGTTTCATTTGGAACAAGAAGCTCATATAGCACAGACTGGCTGAACATTTGATCCTCTGCCTCCTAAGTACTGGTTTTGTGCCAGGAAGCATTTTTGAACCCCAAAAGACAACCATGGAGCCATTTCCAATGTAAAAACATTAGGCTCTTTTTATTACAAGCTTGAATCTTGGGCTTGGGATCTCCTCCAATCTAACCCTGACACAGCAGGATAGCAAGCAAAGGCTGAGCAGCCTCAAACTCTCAGCAGGACCAGTTTTTATAGGAATATAGGAGCAACTGAAAAGGTGAGGGAGGGATTGTCCAGTCCAGAAAGTATCTACTAGAATGACTATAAGCTAACAGGCGCATGGTCTGAAGAAAGACTATGTACAATCACAAATGGTCTGAAAGTTCATCTGAAACAATCAGACTAATCTTCGATTAACTGGATAACTCTTGCCAAGGGCAAGCCACGAGGTCCTTCCTTGTACATGGGTATGGCTTGGGTTCTGTGGTAGGTTGAGTAGGGCATTTTTTTTCTTTTCTTTAAAATGGAGGCTAGTCCCAAGATGGAGTAAGTTTGGCCTTTCAGTCTAGGTTTCCATGTCTGATAAGACAATTTTGAGGCTTCCTTTAGGCATTTAGCACAATATCTGGAAATTAATATAGTTTCTGTCAACATAGAGTGATTGGGTAAAAGAAGATGCTCAGAGAAGTGACACTGACATGCCCATGGCTGCTGAGGTCCCTTGCGTTTATTCTTTCATAAACTTTCATCTGATGTGCTGTAGATGACTATACTATGTTTGGAAACTCAAGAAACACTTGGGGATGTATTTGATAACTTCACTAAACCAAACAGCTACTTGTCAATCCAGTCCCTGAGGTCAGAGCCTATAGACACAGAGCACTAGCACCTTTGATCCTTTAGGACAGAATCTGTCATTCCTTCCATTCAAGGAGGGTGCCTAGCTAGGTGCCTTTCTAAACTGACAACATGCCCACTCCAAGGTATGTGAGAAGTTATTTCTCCACTGGTGAAATGAGAGGTTTTAAACCAGATTAGAGTATATAAAATCAAGTTTACTGGGAAATTGCTCTCTGGTGGGTAAGTTCACTGATCCCAAGGAACAAAGCCAGGGAAGTTGCCATGAATAGGAAAAGAGAGGGGAGGGAAAAGAGAGAGAAAAAAGAGTACTCACAAAGAAAGGAAGAGAACACAGAAAAAAAGGGGCTGAATTGTATAGGGCTGGAAATTTCAGGGTAAAGGGTATTGTATACCAGGAAGGGACTAAAGAATTCTGGGAGAACCTGGAGGCCAGGTCTCCTTTGGTATGTAAAATATGCACCTCAGTCCCTTGTCCTGAGTCTGAAACCCAACAATATAGTTGAAGAGAAGGTTTTAATTGTAGATATAAGGAAAGGTACTGTTGGAAAACTGAGAACCATCCAAATTCCAGGACCAAGCTGGCCTTCAGTAACTCAGTACCGATGGCCACATCATCACTAGCAGCCAAATCCAACACATTTTCACTGTCCACGGCTTGCATATTCTCTCTATGCACATGCACTGTACCCCTTTATAGGGATAGTGCCTTCATGGCCTGCTTTCTTTCTCCTCCATCCTCATTCTGAGGTAACCTCTCTATTACACACACACACACACACACACACACACACACACACACACACACACACACACACACTCCCACGCCCCTATGTGAGGCTTGCTGCACAGTGTGACTCTGTAGCAGTCCTTGGTCCCTATGTTAGTGTTCAGGCAGTTCCTCTGGCCTGCTGTCACTGCCAGGTGCACCAGGAAAGTACACCAGGTGTGTGCTGTGGGGAAAAGGACCACCAGTCACCGCAGCTCTCTCTGTGTGTGCTCTAAGTTCCTTCTCTCTATTCTCTTCTCCTCTCTCTCTCTCCCTCTCTCTCTCCCTCCTTCCCTCTATCCTCCATCCCTCCCTCCCCACTTCTCTGCCTGAGTATCCCCCCTCCTACAGTCATCATGCTTCATGGCTCTCTTTCTCTCTCTCTTTGTCTGCCTGTCTACATGTCCACTTGTCTGCCACTATCCCTTCCCCAGATCCCCATTCCCCTCCCTTCCCCCAATAAACCTCTTTAGACCAGATCTGTTTCATAGCATAATTTCTCTTGGGTACCACTAGGAAGGGCCCACCAAAGGTACCCCTTGCCACAAAATTTTTATTATAACACTCTATACACCAAGGTACTCTTTCGGTACTATGTTCTTTTTATTTTTTATTTTTATTATTTTAAAGATTTATTTATTCATTATATATAAGTACACTGTAGCTGTCTTCAACACACCAGAAGAGGGCATCAGATCTCATTAGAGATGGTTGTGAGCCACAATGTACTTATTGGGATTTGAACTCAGGACCTTGAAAAGAACAGTCAGTGCTCTCAGCCACTAAGCCATCTCTCCAGCCCTCAGCACTATATTCTTAACATGTATATCCAGAGACATCTAGAAGAATCCAGGGAAGGAAGAGAAAGTAGTAGACTGAATATGGTCAGCAGATTAGACCTGGCCAAGAGAAGGGATTGGGAGCACCAGAAGGAAGACAGAGGGAAAGGGGGGACTATGAGGAGACAGAGACAAAGTGAGAGGGGGAGGGAGAAGCTGGGGTAAAGAAACTTTCTGAGCTATAGAAGTTTAGAGTAAGGTGCATGGGTGAGAAGAGCCAGGATGCCAGCATGGTCTCTGAAATGTGTAGCAAGTACTGGTGATACTGAGGTAGCCTGGTGGCCAGCTAGCACTTTTGCATACTAATAGGCACACAGATAATCATTTGTCTCTCTGCCAGAGAGAAGGAAATGGCTCCTTTGGTAGATGGAACTGGGCCTCAGAAGTTTCCAAGGAATGCCCTTCTTTGGTCTAGCCATCAGAATCCGGACCTGACACTGCATGCAGCAAGATCTTAAGAATGTCCAATTATGGAGCTGGAGAGATGTTTCAGTAAGAGCATTTGCTACTCTTTCAGAAGACAGAAATCAATTGCCAATATTGACATGGTTTCTTACCACTGCCTGCGACTCTAGTTCCAGGGGATTTGATGCCATGATTTGATTCATTTGTTCTATGGCATACATATGGTACACATTCATACAGTTAGGCCCATGTGTGTGCACATGCACATACACACATACAAACACTAAGTTAATAAACAAGTAAACAAACAAATAAATATTTTTAAAGGGATGACCCATGCTCTTAAGGGATTCTTCTATCTGACACAGTGTTCTCTTCTCTAATGGAACTATGGTGGAGATGACAATAGGCAAGCCTGTAGACCAGAACTACACTTTATAAAGCAGAGTTAGTGATTTTTATTAAAGATATGTTATATGTGCTTAAGCAAAAAGGGCTAAGAGAAAAAGAGATGCTCAGAGGCAAGTAAGAAATACCCAAGAGTACGTGTGTGGTCTTCGCAATAAAAGGGCTGCAGAGAGTAGATCTGAGCTCCTCAGGGGACAGTAAGAAATTATTTGTCTTCGCATTAGTATGGCTTCACATACTCTTTTGATAACTTTCCAGTTACAGGTCAGAAGGTTGCTACTTCTAGTTTCCTCATAAGAAACATGAAGATTTTCTAGAGATTTCCTGGATAGAATTATAATCCAATAAGGTGAAACCAGAAGCCACTAGGGTTAGAGCGGGGCTTTAACATGTATGTTGTCATATCTGGGGGTTTGAGTGAGAGTGCAGAGAAGTGCAGAGTCCCAGCTGAGAGGGAAAAAGATATCAAGCAGTTGATGTTTGTCAAGGGATTCTTAGTGCTTCACTGGCAAGGTATCAAACAAATTCTAGCAGAAACAATTACTTTCCCATCTTAGGTCTCCCAGATGTTTCCTGCATTTTATTTCATTTTACAAGTATTATATACCTAAATATAAAAAGTACAACCTGATCAATCTGTGTAATGTTGCTTGTATATATCTCCCTGCTTTTCATCCTGCCTTGAAACCACTCCTCCTAGTGCTGACATTCCCACAAGGGCACTCAGTTTACAGGATATCAGATTTCCTGATTGCTCATACAGAGGTAAAATAAACTGAACAGACAAAGCACTATTGGATTTAACTGTTCAATTTCTACTTTTATGCAGAAATTAAATAAAACATAGACTCTATTCAATAAGGGGATTTTAAAAGACATATTTCCATGGTGATCCTCTATTACGATGCATTAAATAGAAAGGCTATTTATTAAGTGTCTTCACTGCAAAGACAATGCGTTTTAAATCAGACACACAGAACAACTCCCACTGACCAACTAAGCACAAACAATGAGTTTCATCAGCAACTCAAGTCGAGTCCTTTACCTTTCCAAACCTCTACTGAAGCTTAAAGCAGGTCCACTTCAGTACTTCTCCTAAAAATTTAACCCATATCCATCTTACTCTGCTGGTTGTTTTCTAATGTGTACGGCTCCTAGATTTCTTCTTAATTGTCTCACTATGTAACCATATACTGTACACTTTCCTCCACAGAAGCTGAAGCTTCTAAGTCTTTACCTGCTTATTCCCAGTGCCCAACCTTAGGGCACTAGGTTAAAGCAATCCGGATTCATGTTTGTTTAAAGTATATATTAACTGATAGCTTCAACTTTACCACATCCTTTTCAATCAAATTTCAATCTAAAACTTTTAAGAACGTTTTCCTGCTGGTCTGCCTCCCCTCAGTTTCTCTACATTTTTGGTTTTTAACTTCTCAAATGAAATAAAAGAATTTTGTGATTACTAGGGCTGAGAAGATGGTTCAACAGGTAAAGCCTTGCAAGCAGGAGAACCAGAGATGAGATCTCCAGGCCTAGGTAAGTAGGTATAAAGCAGACCTGAAACGGCACCATGTGGGAAGAAGATTCCCAGGAATTAGCCAGAGCCAGGGGGTGCTCGGTTCAGATGAAAGTCAGAGCAACTATGGAGGCCAACTAACATCAACTTCTGCCCTCTACATGGGCACATACACACATTTATGCATGTATACCTGTGCACTTGTGCACATACATACGTATGTGTACTAGAACACACACACAAACACATGTACACCTGCACATGCATCACATGTATCACATACACACTGATGAAAATAACAGCAGATGACACTAAAGCTTGATATCATTCTGAGAGGTAAAACATAGTACAATGTCTGGTAGGTTGTCTTGAAAAATTGTCTGTGCTTGTTTATCAACATAGAGCTAACCTGTTAAACAGGACAGTTGTAATTTTAGCTGAATAGTACCTTGTGTGTCTTTCATAACTTAATTATTCAACTGAAATATATGATACATATTAGATGCATAAGCCAACTTAATTTTTTTATTGTCTTTTTGTTGTGTTCGAGATTTTATACAAATGTTCTATCCTGAGCTGTACCCTTGACCCAGGTCAACTTTATTTAGCTAATTAAAACCTCACGGTGTTAACAGATAAACAATCACTCAAACATTTAACAGACAAGCCATTCTCTAATGGACAGAAAGAATGTCTGACAGCACTAAAGGAGTTTCATTTTTTCATATACAAATGGCTATTGAGAGTAAATAGCAGAATTTTCATGCAACACACAATGCATATTTGGAAATTGTTAGTAATTACCCAAATACCACCCATGGGCTCTGCTAGTGTGGACTTCCTTAAACAAAGAACAAGAACACTTTGCTCAGACCTTCATTAGCCCAATAGTAAAATATAATTTTTGAGTTTTTATAAATTGTACAAACTTGAAAGCTTTCCATGAATGTGATACTTTTACGTGTTATTTTATGAATTTATTAATGATTTATAAGATTCTAAAGACTAAACACATTTTCATTAGATGTTCTTATGTACATTTTAGTCATAGTTACTATTTGGGGTTCAGTCCATAATTTAGATACACTGATGTGGCATAATCACCTGAGAATATATGAGGTAATCAATCACTTTGTTCTTGATTTCTTTTCCGAGTCTATTTCTTGGTTCTATTGGACTACCTTGATTAACATTAAAGAAATAAATAGTAAAAGTATACTCTAAAATTTAAGTTGTGCATATAAAAAAGACACGTGCTCCACTATGTTCATCGCAGCCTTATTTATAATAGCCAGAAGCTGGAAAGAACCCAGATGCCCTTAACAGAGGAATGGATACAGAAAATGTGGTACATCTACACAATGGAATATTACTCAGCTATCAAAAACAATGACTTTATGAAATTCATAGGCAAATGGTTGGAACTGGAAAATATCATCCTGAGTGAGCTAACCCAATCACAGAAAGACATACATGGTATGCACTCATTGATAAGTGGCTATTAGCCCAAACACTTGAATTACCCTAGATGCCTAGAACAAATGAAACTCAAGACGGATGATCAAAATGTGAATGCAGATCGCTCCTGAGAGACACATCCAGAATACAGCAAATACAGAGGCGTATGCCAGCAGGAAACCACTGAACTGAGAACAGGACCCCCGTTGAAAGAATCAGAGAAAGAACTGGAGAGCTCGAGACCCCCATATGTACAACAATGCCAAGCAACCAGAGCTTCCAGGGACTAAGCCACTACCCAAAGACTATACATGGACTGACCCTGGACTCTGACCTCATAGGTAGCAATGAATATCCTAGTAAGAGCACCAGTGGAAGGGGAAGCCCTGGGACCTGCTAAGACTGAACCCCCAGTGAACTAGACTGTTGGGGAGAGGGGCAGCAATGGGGAGGGTTGGGAGGGGAACACCCATAAGGAAGGGGAGGGGGAGGGGATGTTTGCCCGAAACCGGAAAGGGAATAACACTAAAATGTATATAAGAAATACTCGTTAATAAAAAAAAAAAACATTAAGTTGTGATGCCAAATTCCCAAGCTGGGAGTCTCCACTCTCTAACTCTGACCCAACATATTTCTAAAAGAGAATATCAAGGTCTAACACATGATACATGTTTCGATGGGTTTTAGGGAACTCTAATCCAGTAATATACTACAATACTCTGCCACTAAGATACTGTAGAAGGTCACTGAGTATGCTTTCAGAGTTTATAAAGGAGTTACAGGAATTAATAAATTTTATTAATAAATATATTTAATTATAAATATTTATATAAAAATGTCATTGTGTTTCTAAAGATATAAAGTATTTTATAAATATTATAACAAATATATTTTATATCTATATTTCATATTTTATTATATATTTAAGTTGATAATTGACATTATATTTAATATAACTATATCACATAATATAAATAAAATATTAATTATGAAACATTAAATCCCACAAAACAAATCTGAAAAATAACAACTTGAACAATAGCTTGAAATAATAGAAAATATTAGACAGATTTAATCAGAACATTTTAGAACAGAACTGAGAATTATAGTCAGGACACAAGAGAACTTTTTAGACAGAACTGAACCCAAGAAGAACTTAGAAATAAAGGCATAGCATTGGGAGAAAAGGTATTGAGAATACTGTGACATCAGAGCAGGAGGAGAGAATAAGATTAGAAGGAGAATGTAGAATGGAATAACTTAGAAACAATAAGGTAACATAAAAACTAAGAGAGCAACATGCAGAATGTGGAGGAAAAGAGGAGCAAAGCTTTTTTCTAACAAACGGGTTTAATTCATTTAGCAATAAAAGACTGCAAACTTTTTCTTTCTCTATGCAATAAAGACTGGAGCTCATTTTTCATCCATAACAAGAAAATTAATGGAAGTATTAACCATCCCAAGTTCAAATTGTACTACAAAGCTATACAATTAAAAATAATATTCAATCAAAGCAATGAACTGAATATCCAGTCATAAATCCACACACATATGGTCACCTGATATTTGATAAAAGTACAGAAATACAAATAGTACCCAAAAAAAAAAACTGGAAACAAGGCACCACCTTCAGTAAATGATGCTGGTCAATCTGAAGGGCTGAATGTGGAGGAATGTAAATAAATACATAGTTATTACCCTACACAAAACTAAATGAATCAAAGACATAAAACCAATAGACCAAATCTGGTAGGAAATTCTCTTGAACTCATCGTTTGTTTGTTTGTTTGTTTTTGTTTTTGTTTTGTCAATTACACATCTGATAGGAGGCTAATATCCAAATAGATAAACAACTAAAGAAATGGGGGTACCAAAAAATCCAACTAACCCTATTAAAATGGCATACAGATCTAAACAGAGAATTCTCAACTATCAAGTGGCTGAGAAGCACTTAAAGAAATGTTCAACATCTGTAGCCAGCAGGGAAAGCCATATCAAAACTACTTTGAGATTTCAGCTTATACCAATTAGATTGGCTAATATCAATAACAAAAGTGAATGTGAATCAAGGGTAACACTCCTCCATTGCTGGGAAGACAACAAACTTGTACAGTGACTATGGAAATCAGTGAGGCAGTTCCTCAGGAAGATTGGAATCAATCTACCTCAAGGTCCAGCTGTACCACTCTTGGGTAAAAATCCAAGGGAGGCTTCAGCATACCATAGAGACACTTGCTTACCCATGTTCACTGCTGCTCTATTCATAAATGTCAGAAATTGGAAACAACCTAAATGTTGCTCAAAAGAAGAATGGCTTTAAAATGTGATACATTTATACAAAGTAATATTACTTAGCTGTTAAAAAATTGAAATTATGCAATTGATAATTAAACAGAACTAGGAAAACTCATCCTGAGGGAGGCATTCCAGACCCAGAAAGACAAACTTTCTATGTATTCACTTATGTATGGATATTGGTTGTTAAGTTAATGACTACAAAGCTCCAATCTATAGAACCATGGAGGATGGGTATAGTAGTGACTAGGGATGCAGACAGATCTATTTAGGAAAGGGAAATAGAATAGATAATTATAAAGGGATGGAAGTGTTGGGGATTAGTTCTAATGTTTTGTCTTATTTTGGCTCCCAAAAAGCCATGCTTCCAGACCTGAGGGTCCCTGCCCTCAGCTGGCTTCAATTGATAATAAAGAGTTGTTATGAAGCCAATGGCTGGGCAGAAAGTTGGAGGCAGAACTTTTAAATTGTGTGGGTGAGGGGTCAGGAGAGAGAGGAGAGATGGAGAATCTCAATGACAGGGAAGGAGAAAGATGAAACTTAAAGGCCTACTGGCATGTAAGAATCTGGAAAAGTGGCCCTAGGTGCCCCTTCCTTGATTGGGTCTTGGGTAGCAGAGATGAAATGGACATTTTAAAAGATGTTAACATAGGGATACAAGTGGGGAGTGTTTGTAGCTGCAGCGAAATTTAGAAGTGTCCAGTCATTGAGCTAGTCAACAAATATCAAAATTAGCTGGCATGTGTGTCTTTCATTAGCAAATCCAGAGAGCTCTGGGGGGTTGCAGGGCACGCACAACCTGCGGGGAGCCAAAGTGGTTATCTAATTTACCACCGCTACATGGGCTACATGGAAGGGCTAGATGAGGATAATCAAAAAGGAGAGAGAGGGACAAAGTGTGGATATGGGGTAAAACAACTAAAATTAAGGGCTGTTTGAGCAGTAGTATGGAAATCTAATACAGTAGAAACTTCCTAAAATATGTATGCCTTTAAAATCAATTTAAATTAAATCACCAAATATTGGGGGAGACAGAGTCCCAGTGGTCATTTACTGTCTCCAAACAAAGCTTCCAGTACGGGGATTAGGTTACATCTGATAGAGTTGTTGGCCAAAGGCATCCCATGGTAATCTGTAAACAACCCAGGCTATTTTGCTCTCCACAAACTGACAGCAAGGCCCCATTGCTGAAGACATCATCTACACAACTCATTGAACATGGAGAAGCCAAGCTGATTCTTACATATAACCTTCATCCCTACATTTGAGAATCTTTGGTACAAGAAAGGACTCTGTACATTACCAAAAGAGAAAACCTTTCACCTACAATGTACCTTGTCTGTAAGATATGCTACAGCAAGGGTAGCACAAACTTTGTGGAAATAACTAACCAATACCTGATTTTAGTTAAGGTCCATTTCACAGGATGGATCACATAACTGACAATGCTTGAGTGACTAAGAACCAGGACTAGATATCTAAGAAGGGGAGTGGATTCCATTCGGAGGAGTGTAGAGGAATTAGAAGAAGAGGGAGGGAAAACCATGAGTATATAGGATGTGAGAAATTATGATCAAAGCTTATCTGAACTCACAGACCATGTGAGGCACCATGAACAGGGCCTGCCTGGGTCTATAGCAAGTCCTGTGTATATACATTATGGATTCTTGTTTTGTGTTTTTATGGAATTACTGAGTGTATGGATGAGTAGGTCTCTTTTTGCCCACTCTTTTGGGTTCTTTTCCTTCTTTTTGTTTATTTTGTCAGACTCCAATGTGATAATTTTTGTTTTATCTTCCTAAATTTTATTTTGCTGTATTCTGTTATTATTCCTCAGAAGTCTGTTTGCTTTTCTAATGAGAAAATGAGTAGATCCTGATGAGAGAGGAGGTGTGGAGGAACTTGGGAAGAGCTGAGGGAAGAAAGCCATAATGAGGATATATTATATCTTTTTCAAAAAAGAAAAAAATTAAGATGCTCAATTTCTCTAGTAATAGAAACATTCAATAAAAATACAAGATGGTATATCCCCCTAACCATTAGGCACTCTGAGTGCTTAAGCTGAAGCAGGCATCTATGTACTCTTATAACCAGTACACCTTACTAATCTATTAACACCCACATAATTTTCTAAAAAGGAAAAGAGGGTGGAGAATAATTACCTTGTGTTTTAAGTTTAAAATGACTTCTCTTGTCTTCAGTACCCTAACACTCTAATGTAGATTTTTCTCTTATTTAATTACCTTATTATAACTGAGCATGGTGTTGCACATTTGTAATCTTAACTGTTGAAGATACTAAGGCAGGAAGACCATGAGTTTGAGACTAATTAGCCTTAGCCATATAGCAGATTGAAGGTCAGCCTGGTCAATTTATTGAAAAATTATATCAAAGTTTGAAAACAAAAACAAACAACAACAAAAGTAGTCAAGAATAATATAATCCCACTTTCCATCAGTTACTCAGACAAGAATCTGAGCTACTATTTTTCTGTGTTTCTGATGCTTATTTCAGAAAAAAATGAAATAAATGAACAAACAAGCTTCAAAACAACAAAGGCTATGGAGAGCTCTTAGCAAAGTAGTTGGCCACAGATAGAGAAAACCTGGCCTCAAGCTTTGTCTGTAATCCTGAAAACATTTCTTCCTAAAGTTTATCAGTGTTATGATAGCCACACTGAAGTGCTTCTGAGATATCTCTAAGAATGTCAGGAACCCAGGCTTCCCAAAATAATATGGTCTGTATTCACTTATATGTGCATATTAGATGTTAAGTAATGATAACCAAGCTATAATCTGTAGACTCAAAGAGATGAGGTATAAAGAAATGGTCTAGGGAGGACACATTTCTGCCTGGTGGGCAGAAATAGAATAGATTTTTTTATCAATGGGCTGGGGTCAAATGAGGGTGAGAATAGGAGATTCAGATGGTGAGTGAGAAGAGAGATAGGTAGAGGGAGAGAATGCAGGGAAAGACATATGGAATTGAGGGATGTCTGGGGGGATGATATGGAAACCTAATGTAGTAGAAACTTCATAAAATACATGAAGGTGGTCTTAATGAAGTCTTCCAATAAAGGAGGATACAGAGTCTCAACAGGCCATCTCTTATCACCAAACCAGACTCCCAGTAATGGAACTGGGTTTCATTCAGTTGAGTTATTGGTCATGGGGATCACCTGGAAACCCAAAACAAACCAGGGTGTTGCTAAGATGATGTCTTAGAAAACTGACATCAGAGGCCCCATTTCTGAGGGAACCACCCATACAACTCATTGAACATGAAGAATTTGAGTTGGTGCCTACATGGACCCTTCACATCTACATTCTAGTGTCTTTGGTGAAAAAAGATACTCTTCAGGCTACCAAAAGAGAAACAAATGCCAACCCTGCCCAAAATCTGTGATCTACAATATGTTCTGCATGCAAAATATGCTAGGGCAATTTTGGCACAAAACTTGTGGAAGTAACCAACCAATGTCTGACTTGACTTCAGGCTCACTCTATGAGATTGAACCCATACCTGACACTGCTTGTGTAACCAAGAAGCAGAGAGTAGATAGCCTAGAGACCTAAAGTAAAACCAAACACTACTAATCTAAAAAAAAGTACCATTAAAGTACCTGCTAAACTCCTAAATCAGTGATTTATTTAGTCATAATCATCAGAAAAGCTTCCTCCAGTAGCAAATTTGAAGAAATACAGAGATCCACAGTTGGACATTATGTGAAGAGAGGTCTAAATGGGAGATCTCCATCAAATCTCTCTCCTCAGATCTCAGGGAACCCTGTGGAAGATGAGGCAGAAAGAGTGTAAGTGCCAGAGGGTTGGAGGACACTAGGAGAACGAGGACCCCTGAATCACCTGAGCAAGGCACATAGAATTCACAGAGACTGAAGCAACAAGCACAGTGCCCACACAGACATTTACTAGGTCATTTGTGTATATTTTATAGCTTTTAGCTTAGTGATTTTATGGGACTCCTGAGTGTGAGAATGAATGGGTCACTGATTCCTGTGCCTGCTCTTGGGACACTTTTCATTCTGTTGGGTAGCCGTGTTCAGTCTTAATGTGATTGTTTTTGCTTTATCTTATATTTTATTTTGTCATGTTTTGTGGTTCCATGTTCTGCCTCACAGCAGGGGTGTGGGAACTCTGCCAGGCAGATGAAACATGGAACACTAGACTATATTTAACCTGTGCTGCGATCAGGTGTGGGCTCCTGGGAAGTGCAGATACCCACTCAGGGGTTGGGGGAAGCAGAGCCTAAGATGTGGGCCTCAGCCCAAGAGAGAAACAGCATAGGCCAAGGCCAAAGCTCGGCTTCCCAAGCTTCCGGGCATCCAGTCTCCACTGGAAACTGCATGGAGTCAGGAACAGAAGGGGCCCTCAGGCTGAGAACTATGAGGCAAGGGCCAGTGGATAAGGAGCTCCAGCTTAGCTCAGCAGTGGAAAGTTGAGGAGTACCAAGGGGTCTTCTGCAGGAGACTTAGATGGCTGGCTTGAATCTTTAGATGAAGACTTCCTCCATGCCCCCCCTGCCATGGTAGTTCTTGATGAGAGAGACAGTTCTTGTTCCAAACTGTTTACTGATTGTTCATCATGGAAAATGGGTTCATTCCACTTCCTCAGGTAGACCAGAGATTAAATACATTTTGCAGAAAGAAGTGTTGAGGAAGGAATGCTTATTGGCTAAACCCTCAGGCCCATCTAGTTACCTCATTATCGTGGAGAACCCTTTTGATCTACATGACCGTTGTTCAAATCCCTAGGTGAGGAGTGTGGTCAGATGTTCCAGGCCAGGACTCTTATAGGGAGCAGGAAAATCCCTACCCTCCTCAGATGGGTGCCTGAACCCACTCAACCTTACCAAGTTTCCTGGCATGATCCACTGCCCTACAGTATTTGGTCGTTAATCTCTTAGAAGCCTGTTCATTTCTAATGAGAGACAGAAAAGAAGTAGATCTGGAGGGGAGGGAAGGTAGGAAGGAATAAAGGGAGGGAAATACAATCAGGATAAATGTACAAAAAAAATCTATTTTCAATCAAGGGAAAATAATATCAGGAACATAGAGCATCAAAAACCTTATACTGGGGGCTGGGATTTAGCTCAGTGGTAGAGCTTACCTAGGAAGCGCAAGGCCCTGGGTTGGTCCCCAGCTCCGAAAAAAAAAAAAAAAAAAAAAAAAAAAAAACCTTATACTGAACCCTAATCCAACTTTAGATTCTCACCCCCATGTGCTTGACATCATATCACATGCATAAAATTGTAAAGCACAGACAAAAACTCAGAAATGCTTCTTAAATAGAAGGCATATAATTGTGATAATTTACATTTTAAACTGTAGACATAAAGTCCCCAAATGAGACTACATTTTAAGGTTTGATCTTGGTACCCAATCCCATTTCCACAACAGCCATATCTGTATTCAGGGACAGCAAGAGGGAAGGAAGGCATTTATAAGAACCAGATATGAGAAAATTTATCACTGACAGAGGCAAAGAGTGCTAAAATCAAGACTGTCCTGGCAGCTTTTGGTGCTGCCATGTAGGAACCAGTTATTGGTGTGACCTTTGGTTTAGTGTGGAAAGACTCATGTGATTGAAAGAACCACAGGACACAGTTTACAGAAATTAAAAATGCATAGGGATAAAGCTCATTCTGGGTTTGCATGGCCATTAGTTACTATATATTTAACAGGTGAGGCTAAAGACTTATTATGATTCACTAACAAAAGGCAAAGTCAACAATACCTCCCTCGTTCCCACAGCACTTCATAAAGGTGTATATTTTAAAGATAGGAAGTGATAGTCATGGGAAATTTATGGCAGTGATCTATAAAAGGCCCAGAAGCCGTGGGGGAGTGCACTGCTTCATAAATACTGAAAAAGAATTATTGCAAATCCCCTACTGAGTCCATTATATGTGTCAGAACTCTGGAAATTTGAGGAAAGTGATTTAATGTCTGAGATTGTGACTGCCAAGAATGAACATGTCACAATTTTGCACAGGAGAGGAAACCATCATAAGAGCTGGTAGCAGCCAGTTGACATCTGCAAGGAGTGTACTGCCCCAGGCCCCTCCAAACTGATTTTCTGAGCAACTCATACATACAAGGGAAAATGCCTACTTTAAAAACCATATTTTCTGGAGATTTATCCCCAGACTTTCCATTTGCACTTGGTTTTAGGGTTTTTTTTTTTTGGTTTTTGTTTTGTTTTTTTTTTGTTTTTGTATCTATAGTACATAGACACTGGGAAACTTCTTGTGGCCACAAGCAATAGAGCATATAAACAAAATGGCAACTGTAATAAGAGCAAATATCAGAAAAATTAACTACTGGTCAAGTTTACAAAGTACTGATTCATGAGCATCCTAGACGCTTGTGCTGAAGGTTGTCCATCTGTCACTCTGCATTCCTCGCTCTGTGGGGCGCATCACTTTAGTGTAAGTGTAATTAGATGCAGTATTGTGTACCCTCCCACTCTTCCCTGTCAGACATCTTCACTCACTGAAAGGGCTCTGTAGAAGCTTCTGTGTCGGGCTCTCCCTACGATGGAAGACATGATTACAGACACCAAAGACACTTCTTCCTGAAAGTGAGCAAGAGTCACAACTCGAATTTTCAATAGCCCTTATTACTCTAACACTCCCATCAACTCCCTCTTTCTGTGGTGGAGCACCAGTGCTTCATCTTTTCCAGGGAAGCATTTTTCTCCATATTGTTTTAGACACGGTGCCATTATAATCACTTGCAATTGACCACTAATTGTTGCAGAATCAGGCCTCCCTCTGCCAGTGCCACCCAGTTGCTGGACTATACCCAACTGAGTGCAGTAAGTTCCAGAATCCAATCAAACTAAGCCCCATTGGTATCCAGGTTTCTCATCATGAAGTTGAGCCAGCTCTTGATTCCGTGCACTACCTCCCCCCTACACGGTACACACAAAGGCACTCCATTTTAGCTGTGATTCAGTCCCCTATAATACTTCCATCAGGGAAAAAAATGAGGTTTAACTATACTGATTAATTTGTGTTTGCATATGTTATTTTTTGTAATTAGCTTTATAAATAAGATAGATGTGGGTGCCTATATCCCAACTAGGAAATGAGAGTGGTAGCATCTTCTTTTAGAGATGTGAGAACAACCTCCATGCATCTCACAGGCCTTCTAAAGATAAGAGATTACCCATCTCTGAATAGACACCTTATTCTCGATTTGAGTAACTGTAAATATAGATACATGGTTGGACACTAAGCTTCAGGAATTCTCTTATCTTCTAAGGAATCCAACAATGAAAAAAAGAAATTAGCTCTCTTATTAATAGGATGATCTTGGAGAAATCACAGAATCTGTAACATGGAAGATGGAGCTGGCAGGACAAAGAGCCATCGCTGGCTCTACGTCTGTGACACATGGGTGCTCAGTGTGCCTCTGTCCTATTTATAACCACATCTATTGACAATGATGGTGCTTATGTATCTCACTGACTGACTGACTCTAAGAATACCATGCATGTATCACTCCTCTCAGTCATAATTTAGACAGAATACCATCTTCCAAAATATACATAATCCTTTCTTTCACTTCTTCCCATTTACTGTGTGAAATCCAGGTCCTCAGGGGTGCTAAGCAACTGCCTTACCACTGAGCCACACCACCAACCCCCAAATGGTTCAAATTTTTTATAGGATTTTGAAATTACAGCACAAGCTGTCTGTGCATAGGCCTGGCTAAGCCTGTGCTCACTGGTACAAAGTTCTTCATCTTATTACACACAATGTTATCTTGGGTCTGGGTGACTCCATTCATCCTAAGAATGAGTGGATCCTTTGATGGGGAACTTAAGGTTCACTTTCTTCCATCAAAACTAAAAAGCCAGCATTTTCGAGAAAGTGGACTGAGTGTGGATGAGTGCCAGGCTGCTGAGAAACAAGGGAAGTTGCAGTCTGGTGGGTGTGCATGTGTCATGTGTATCTGCTGGCATTGGCTCCCCCAAGATCTCTACTTATTTACACAGAAACAGGGATGGGGCTGCTCAAGAAGAGAACTTGCTATCCAGTTCTTAAACATCAAGCATCACCCTTTGTACCACAAACAGTTCATTAGTTGGAACATCTTCTAATTTGTGTGTGTGTATAGTCCTGGGTGTTTCTGTAAGTACATTTCTCTGTATTTCTCTCTGTGTGCTCCTTTCTATGCATGTCTATATGTCTTATTCCAAGCACAAATATATACCTAAATTTAGAAGCAGGAGAAGGGTATGTAATGTATACTGCATGAAACACAGTCCACCTTCCAGAAGATTGACATACAGACACTCATGACAGGGATGGGTCTTTTCTGGGAAAGTCCCTCATTTATGAAACCCTGAGTGCTGCAGGAAAACAAGGAGAGTGAGTCCAAACCCCACTTTAACTAATGTTTCTCCTCAACGCTTGAAAACGTTCTTCTTATATTTATCCCTATCCAAACGATGAACCACTTCTTGCCTTCCTGATAGTGGGTTGTCTAGTAACCATTTACACTTTGCTATGGAGAGTAAGCATCTGATACAAGGCCTCTTCATTCTATTTATTTACCTATTTTATAAATGACTGCATAAAACACAGCTTAGGTCATCTCAGAACTCTTATTGAACCAGCAGCCGTAGCAGTTTTCAGTGATCTTAGAATATTCATTTTCCTTAGGATCCAGAAGGCATTTTACAGCATTTCATGTGTCTAGTAGATTAATATTTCCTTTGTGTTAATAGGCTAGTTTATTATTCTTGTTATCTTCATTTAATGCCCTAAGAAACCAGGTGAGACAATTTTGCAAGTTTAATGATCACTAGCATAAAGTACATATGAGGGTCACTCAGGACATGCCATCCCCTTCAAGGCACTTTGCCAGAAAAGCCTGGAGCTAATTAATTAACACTGGGAAACCACCTGCCAGTCCAAGCTTTAAGAGACATAATAATAATAATATTAATAATAATAATAATAATAATAATAATTTATTTCTAGGCTATAGTCCAACAAACCTCTTCTATAAAAAAATATAAAGCCTGACCAGAACTCAGATATCAAATGTCTTTTTTCAAAGAATAGCTAATGCAGAATTTACTGTATAATGTAAAGCCAACATAGATGGTTGGCCCAGAAACTTTTTTATGAATCCTTTATTGTAAATCAAGTTATTGTGATAGCTATGTTATAGTTTATGTTGTTATAATACAAATGCTACGGATTAAACTGTCACATTCAGTATTTCCAGATAACCCTCTCTGAGAATAGTCTGACCTCATGTAACTAGTAGTGGGGTAAGCAGGGAAGTGTCTAGTCTTGTAGGAAGACAGGGCAAGGGTAAAGAACTGGAGGGACTAAAGGCAAAGGACCCTACCCTGCCTTTGTAAGTCCTCTGTGTAAGTAAACCTTAGGATACATGTAAAGAAAAAGACAGACCAAGAGGTAATAGCTAGGAGGCAGAAAGGGAAGGGAGATCTATAGAGGGAGAAGCAGACATAGACGGAGTAGAAAAGAGATGGTCAGGAGATACATGCACTTCCTGGTTAACTCCTACTTCTACCTTATTGGTTGCTTCTAAAAAACAGTTTCCCTGGTTGTAGTTGCTATGCACCTACTTCCTGGAATTGACTAGCTTTATTTAGTTTATCTGCTTTCCTCTCTACTAAACTTATTTGTCTAGCTACATGACAGATGCCAGCTTGGCTGGACAAGGTAAAACTTTGCTAACACACTGTATATCTCACCAACCTATGTTCACAGACGTTCTGAAATGTAAACAATGTATTTATATCCTCTCAATATTCATTTGTGTAATTACAGATTTATATTTATGTATATTTACTTGCATTTAGGAATAATATAGTAAGATATGTACATGCAAATATGAAGACATTTATATATGAAATCACTTCAAGATCCATGTTGAGAAAACACAGCTCTTTCAGAAGTCATTTTCAGACCACTGTCCTGCCCCTACCCGACACACAAGCAACTGCTTATTCCCCAATTGAGCTCCTTTGAAATGACCAGAGAAAAGGCACAAGGCTGACGGTTTCTAGAAGCACATTTATGTCTTCCTGCATAATAAAACCTAGTAAAATGGATGAAAATGCAGCTACATAATACATAGTGAGCAAACATATATAAGTTACACATCCTTATGATTACGGTCCTTTGTGGGAGATAAATGTCAAAATGCAAAACCATTTGGAAACAAATGTAGGTTTATGATGGAGGGAGGAAGGGACAGCTTTCATGGGTGTGACCACGGTAGGTTAACCAGTGTATGGTCCTCCACCTAGGAATAAATGGTCACCACAATACACTCTTCATTGGTTATTTTTGAAAAAAAAAAGGACACAATTCTCTGAAATTCATGGGTGCTACAAAGTTGGCAATGATTCAAGGAGGGTTAGGGAAAGGAGATGTAATATGAAGGCACTGTATAAAATTCTCAAGACTCATAAATACTAAGGGACGATTAAAAGATAATTCAGAGGTCAAGAGTGCTGGCTGCTCTTGCAGAGGTCACAGGTTTATTTCCCAGCACCCACAGGACAGGTGAGTGCTATCTGATTCTAGTTCCAGGGATCTAGTGCTCTCTTCTGGTCTCTGAGAGAACCAGCCATGCATGCAGTACAGAGATACACATGCAGGTAAACATGAAGATAGAACTGTAGAAAAACTTTAAATATTATATATTAAACATAAAAAACATTTTATTCAAACAGCAGCAAGATATTAAAGAGTATATATAAATATTTAGTGAGTATTATGTGTATAGACATAATACATAGGCTATATGTAGCTAATGAATTTGTTATCCATTACAAAGTATAGTCATGTACGATTACATATTATACGGAAAACATATCTAATATATTATATTAAACAACCAGAACATTAGTCAATTCTGATGTGCTAATTTTTAAAAAATGTTTCTACTAAGATAGGAACTTTTTAAAAACACTGCAGCCATTGCTGAGGACTGATCCAGGGCTTTGCTCATGACGCACAAGCACTGAACTATTCCTGCAGCCCTGGAACCAGGAATTTGATCAGTTAGGATAGATCCTAATTTTCAGTATTTTCTTATTTGGACAAAATGGCTATATCTCTTGTGGTTGTCTTCCCATTCTTACGATCTCAAAATTTTCTGAATGAAACTTCTTGAAAATTTACACTTTGCATGATGTTTCTTTCCACAATTAAGATCAAAGAATTTTTTTTAGTCTGGTGTGATAGCAAGTACCTTTAGTCACAGCTACTGAAGAAACTTGAATCAAAAGGATTGTTAAAAACAAGCCAGGATAGCAGAGGGAGGGCCACCTCTAGAGATGAGAGAGGGGGAGAAAGAGAAGGAGGGAAGAAAGAGGTCATGCCAAACCATGCACTCTTATCATTTGAAGACTGTGAAGGTAAGTTCTGTAGCCTGTGCTTGTGTGCCAGGCACATATACAAATCATCCAATAACACAGAAGACAGTATTGTTCTGCAAATGAGGAAACAATCAGTTTCTAACTGGGTGGAGTAACTTTACCTGCATGTGAGGCAACAACTGAACAAAGAAGGCAAAATGCAGACCTAGGTCTGTCTGACTTTGGATTCCAAGCTTTAATACATGAAGCAGTTTCAATCAGAGCAATGAACCAACTGTTCTTGGAGCCATGCTGCACTTATAAAATGAAGTGTGTATTTGAAGTATTAAAGGAAACTTAGGAAATTCTTCACACTAAGTTATCCTAAATGCCTCTCAAGGGAATGTTTTCTTTAGTTTCTTGTATAATTAATCATTCTCAGAGTAAAACTTGTATAGAATTTGTTATTAAGAGAAAGAGAAGGAGTGAAAAAGAAAGACAAGTAGCTGAGATGA
The DNA here is from genome assembly GCF_011064425.1 of Rattus rattus. NCBI lineage: Eukaryota > Metazoa > Chordata > Mammalia > Rodentia > Muridae > Rattus > Rattus rattus. The sequence goes on along the minus strand of NC_046154.1, from coordinate 141,762,681 downwards.
CACCACTGAGAATTCTGTGAAGAAAGCTACCAGCTCGGCAGGGGAGCCTATATTTAACCAATTAGTCAGACACATTTCTTAGCTAGGATGCAACTGGGCTCAAGAACAGGTTGTGGTTTCAATTGAAAGATGACAATGAATTGAAAGAAAGGGGAGGAAAGATTCAGTGAACATTAAGAATCTTGAAAAGAGAGAACTGTAGAAAACAAGGATACCAAATCAAGTATAGATGAAAGCCAGGAGAAAGGGGAAACTGGGTAATCCAGAATCAAAAAGAGCAACAGATCCTTTGGTAACTGTGACACTCTGCTCATCTCAAATCACAACGTGGCGTGCAACATACGAATCTGTGTCTCAGCAAGGGCAGGCCTCACATTAGTGTCACTGCATCGCAACCTGTAAAACATCCTGTTGCTACATTTACTGAGTATTGATAATTACAACTGGACTATGCTCATCAGAACAAAAAGGCAAATTTCAAGACTACTTTCATGAAGGGAAATGAGTCCTGTCAGAAGGGATGCCACAGGGAGATCCCACACTCAGGTGTTTGCTGACAACGAAGGCATTAAAGTAGGACTGACCTAAACTTACTCTGCATTTAGGTATGAAACATTGTTTTAAACCAGGCAATGAAGGAGGAGAGTGGTTACCCGCACAAGAACAGCCTGAGTACATAATGCTGAGTTACACTTCAAGAATGTCTGGAAAAATTCAAGCAAACAAACAAAAATTAGAATTCTGCAGTGTCTAGGATATTTGATGCTATAGTATACCTGCTTTAGTTGAGATAAACAGAATCTTTATATTTTAGTTATAATATTTAGTTCACTTAAATATATTTCATTATAAAGATATAATCAAGGATTTTTGTTTTTCTTATTTATTTATATATATTTAGTGGGCAAAAATGAGTTTCATTATAATGACTTTATACCTATATATCCTATATATCACTTTACTATTCTTCTCCCTCTACCTCTCCTATCCTCCGCCCTTCCTCTTGAGGGCCATATTCCAGCTGCTCTTCTTTCTTGGTTCTCTCTTGAAGGTGAACTGACCCCCAGCCCACACTTTCCCTAGGCCTCTCTCTATTGATAGAATAAGGTCATAGTGCTCAAGTAGTTCCTAAGGTCATCGGTTCGGTAGTAGTTTATTTTCTCACTTGTTCCCTAAAGCCCATCCTGTTTACTCTTCTACAGCCTGCTCATCTCCTTTGGTCCTTCCTGTCACTGTTAAACAGACATGCGGTCAATGGGCTCCATCACTGTTACCCTTTCCTCACTTGGGAAACATTGACAGAGACATCTCAAGAGCTGGAGCTGAGCCAAGAAGGAAAGAAAGGCTGACATATACAAGTGGGTAAATGTGAGGGTACCAGCAGTGACTGTGATGTAGCGAAGGATGGGACTGTGTAAAAGCCTTCAGTGGAAGAGGCTCCTGTGAGTGGAAAGCACGTAGAATAAGTCTGGTTTTCTGGCCTATCAACCACAAGTACATTTTTATCATGAAGGAATATTTGAAAATACTAGGATGAGGGCTAAAAACTGAACTTTTACTTGTCAATTAAAAACAAATTAATGATACTTTCTGACATTTACAGATAATATATTTGAGCCCTGATTTACAGTGATTCTTACCATGCTATCTGTGACATTGTCACAATCCTCAGATATGTAAATACATTGTTTTTAACATAATAGAAATGCTATCTACCTTCCTTTTATGTAGATTTGATACCAAAGCACATAGCTTTCAATTCAGCCAGCTCTTCCAGAAGAGCAAAAGCTTCTTCACTGAAATACAGAAAGATCATTTCAGACATTCCTTTATTCCAAACTCTCTGTGAATCAAAGGAAAATGTTTGTTTTTTCAAAGGTTGCCTAATGATCATTCTTCCTGACATTACATGAAGGGAAGTCAACAATGTAACATTTGCCATAAGCAAAACAGAAAGACAGAGCTGAGATACACAATAAGGCTGCCCTCCCAGCAGCCAGCAAGTCTGCCATGATTTTTTTTTTTTTTTTTTTTTTGGGGCATTTTGTCTCTCTGAGTCTGGCAAAGGTTTTGGCTCCTGTTTCATGTTCTTTGATTATCTAAAAGTACTCTATTTTCCTCCCTGAAATAAAGAAATGATGAAATAAGCCAAAATCTGCTAGAAGAAGGGGTTTAAAAGAAGATGGTTGGATTATTCACTTGAGACGGAGAAGGGAAATTAATCTGCGCGGCCTCGTGCACTAGATACTGCAGTGCTGTACTGTCTTCCATGTGCATAGTGTAGTCTCGGAGGGGAGGGTAAGGGGTGGAGAGCTAAAGCCACAAAACAGACAGAAATTCTCTGGGAATTGATTCATTCAGGTCATCAGCCACCTTTATTGCTGACAGAGGCCAGTGAACCACTGCAAAACCATACCACAGGCAGTCTCAGAGACAGGACCACCATTGTAGGGGAGTCTAACTAGTTATCGTTCATCTGCTTTCTTTTGGTAGCTGAAGTTTTGTGGCAAACGAGCCTTAAAGCTGTAATGCTCCATATTTGTTGATGACACCTATAAAGGCAAGAATGTCAGGATGAATTTAGTGAGTTCAAATGAAATACTACTCTCAGGGTGAAGTTTTAAAAATGCTGAAAGACAGTCACATCTATTTCAAGGAATTAAATTTTCTTTTGCTATTAAGTTAGTTACCTTGTAGTAGTTGCAAGGGCTTTTAACTATTCAGTCCTGTCTCCAGTCAGGATAATTACTAGCACAAGATTAAGATAACTTTTATTTAAAATATCTTATGAGTCATGAAAGAAAAGCATATCACTAAATTCCATCCATGAAAAGATGTTCCTCTATAAAATGACCTCAGAGCAAGTATTTCTGTTGCTATGTAATATACCACAACAGTTGCCATCATGTACAGCATATACGGACTGGCTGTGTGCTTCCTTAGGTCAGAAGTTCATGAGCTGAGTATCTCAGACCTTCAAATAGGCCTCTCAAGTCAGAGAGACTTAGGTTGGTAGGATCCAGACTCATCTGGATCTGGGGACATTTGCTCTTCCAAGTCCTGGCAGGATTCACCTATTGGTGACTGCAGGACCAGTCCCTGTTTCCTTGCTGCTTGTCAGTCAAGCAACTCTAATCTGTGGAAGGACATTTTTCATACTTGCCACATTGTCACTATATCCTTAGAGTAACAACAGAAAGTCTCATTTCCATTGAATCCTCTAAGACTTAAACCTCTGATGTCCTCTCCTCTTAGGCTGTATGCCTAGATATAAATGTTATATCTGGACAAGGACAGACAACTAAATATAAAGTCCTTCTTAAAATTAGATATGGAATATGACCAAACCCTCATAAAGGCAGCAGGCACCCCGTGCCACAAAGTCTCAAGGATCACACGGGAGACGTAGAGCAAAGTAGTCACATCAGAACCCCACCTCCACACACCATTGTGACTATTACCAAAGAACTGAGGTTCCATCTGTCTACTGGCTGAACTTGCAGAGCCATGTGACTAGAGGACAATGTAAAATAGTCATGGGTAAAGTCCATGTTCTGAAGTTGAGCCATTCAGCTCACTCTATTATGGCTCAGGTTATGAAGCTCGGCCAACCCAAGGCTATCTGCTCAGCCACATGGAGGGTGTTCCAGAGGCTACTGCTTCCGAGCTGTCATCTTTCCCTCCCCCTGCCAACCCTTCCCTATTTCTATTTTAGTTGACTGAATGTTACTCATTTTATGGATCTTCTGACACCTTTAATTGCTCTTCTCTTCCCACGCCTATTAAGTTTTCTCACCCTTTGATATTGGCATTAGAAGCACTTAAATAATTTGCCAAATAATGTTTTACCACTGCTGTTTTCTGTGAGTTGCGTTGCATTGCCTTTAACCCTGTGTTAATTCTGCTGTAAAGTGTTAAGTAGCATGGTGTGAGGTTATTTTACACAGAAGGTGGTTGGGCTCCTTGGAGCTAAAGTCTTTTTCATATGCCTATTAACTCATGGTGGAGGCTAGGGAATATTGAAAACTTGCTTTGGAGCTCAACACTGATTTGTAAAAACAATTTCATCTTTTGGCATCTAGCCAAGGTGTGCGCGCCCAGCAAGACTTGGAGCACTAACTCTAAGGAGTTACAACAATTTTCCAGCATTAAAATTCATCCAGACTCTTTAATAAGTTAAAGATGGAGCTACTCTTATTATTTTGTTGATGATGTTATTGTTTTTCAAGACAGGGTTTCTCTGTATAGCCCTGGATGTCCTAGAATTCAGTCTGAAGACAAGGCTGGCCTCAAAGTCAGGAATCCACCTGCCTCTGCTGGGATTAAAGGCTTACACTGCCACCACCTGATAGATAAGGCTATTATTACCAACACCAGAATAGCAGATTTCCACAACCTGCCTCAACTCCTGTTACACTTTTGGGATATTCTGATGCTAAAGTTTACCTCTGGCACACAGGAACATGAGGAAATCTTCAGCCTTTCCTCGTTATCCTGAGTGCTCATGGTCCCATCCTGCAAAAGTGCTAGCATTGACAAGGTATACCTCTGTAACACTCACGTAAATCTCCTCATGATAGTGCTATGTCTATGGCCTGACATGACTTCGTTTTTACTTCAGAGCATAAAGGATGGATCATCTCCACTAACTCTGTGCTTGTAAAGGCTACAATGTGCTTCATCCCACTTCACTCTGACCCATCTTCTTGACAACCTTCTGATGCCCTCTACTAAGGCTCCTTCCACCCAGAAAAGGGGGTGATGTACATTTTCTGCTTTCTTCCTAAGGACAACTTGAACTCTGTCTTCTCTGTTTCTTCAAACTCATCTTACTTATATAGGGAAGAAGGAAAGGAAAAGAAAAGAAAGGAAAACAGAAAAAGGAAAGGGACAAAAGAAATATCCTGAAGTGAAACTTGAAAGCAGAGACTTATAGATGTCTCAGAGAAAAGCAGTGCACCTGGGAGTACCTATGCTCTCCCAAGTTTAAGAAAGACAAACTAAACAGTATAAAAGGCCACACATTCCTGTGTACTCTACAAACAGAGATATGGGTTGGAATGGCTGGGATATGATGCCATGCTAAAACAAAGGGAAGAAGATCCTTCCAGGAATCTTCTTCTCCAACCTAACCTCATTTTCTTGTATACAAAGTAGAGATTCCCAGGCCACACTAGACTCACTCAAAATGAATTGCAATCCATTTTTCCCAACATGTGGAGTTTGCTTTTTCTCTATTGGGAGATCTCAGGATCAAATACTTCAAAAATGATGACTCAAGCCTTCCATCTGGAAATCATTAACATGATATTGTTGCCTGAATTGAGAAAGATGCAATTAATACGATTTGATTTTCCAAAAAATTGAAGAAATGGATCTTTAAAAATTATTATTATTTTATTATCTCTAAAACTTGGATAATAAGTTGAGAACTTTTCTTTTCACGAATTTGTGGTAGGTAGATTAATATGCCCCTAAAGACTTCTGTAAGGCTAATTCATGAAGTTACGAGAATGTTACTTAATTGGCAAAAGGGAAATGAGTATATTTGTGAGTGGGTGACTTTTAAAAGCTAGGTAGGCATGGAAGCAGTCCCTCAGAGTTCATGAAAGAACAAAGCCCCATTAACATGTTGATTTTAGCCTGTGAGACATGTGCAAAAATAAATTTGTGTACGCAATGGTGGTACACACCTAAAACACCAGCACTCTTAAGTCAGTCAAAGCAGGATCATGAATTTATGCCCATATTAGACTACACAGCAAGTGTGAGGTCAGACTGGGTTCTATGAGACTATGTCTCTTAGAAAGGAGGGCAAAAGGTCAGGAAAGAAGAGGAAAGAAAGAAATGAATAAAGAAATGCATTTGCTTTGTTTATGTCATGAAGTTCCAGTCACCTGTTATGCAACATTAGAAAGCAACACAGCATCTAATACATCTTTAGTAACCAATTCACGAAAAGAAATTTTAAATTGATTCATTTGAATTGTTAATGGGAATCCGTTCTTTCCTTATGAGCCCAATTGCTTATAATACCATATTAGGTTAGCACAATCAAGCTACTGACTGCATAAATAATATTAAAAAGTGTGAATATCATAACAGTACCACATTCCAGGACAGGGATTTTTTTTTTACACTCATAGTTTATGATGTTCACTTAGTTGAGGTTCTCCACGGACCCTGGAAACAGTAAAGCAACTTGCTACATATGAAGAAAAATCTCTTGAATTCCTGTTTCATGTTCGTTACAGAAGAGGAAATGTATTTCCTACCTACCAAATTAATGAAATCTAACCACAGTACTTCAATTTATATTATTAATCTTAGAATTTATTCAACATTTAAACATTTATATCATTTTAAAAATTATTCCTAAGTCACTGGGTAAAAATTTACTTCAAATAAGAGTTGGTTGTGTTCTCTGAGACTATTTTTGATAAGACTATTATATTCATTAGGATTTCTACTGCTGTGATGAAACAAAATGACCAAAAGCAACTTGGGGAGGAAAGGGTTTATTTTGCTTATACTTCTACATTATGGATCATCATCGAAGGAAGTTGGAACAGGACTCAAACAAAGCAGAAACTTGAAAATAGAAACTGTAGCAGAGGCCAATAAAGAAGTATGGCTGACTGGCTTATTTTCCATGGATTCCTTAGGTTTTATTTTTTAGGGCACTTTTCATTAATTAATTAAGTGATTAACATACAAATCAGCTTCCCTCCTTCCTTTCCTCTCATTTCCACCCTCTCCAGGGCCCAGAACCATTAAGTCCAGGAATGACACCGCCCACAGAACTGGGCCTTCCCATATCAAAGGATAATCAAGAAAATGTCACATAGGCTTTCCCATGGACTGATCTGGTGGGAGTATTTTCTCAATTGAGGTTCCTTCTTCCAAAATAATTCTAGTTTGTGTTAAGTTGTCATAAAACTTAACTGCACAACTACTGAGATTTTTCTACCTCTTTGTACCCATTGCCATAGTTAAAAAAAATTAAATAAAACAAAAACAAAACAAAAAAAAAACAAAACAGAAGTTAGAGCTCCTGCACAGTAGCTCTAGAACAGTCTCCGAGCTGGGATGCTAGATCCTGCTTCAGGACTTCTCAGCCCCATTACTACCTACCCTAGGGCCTCCTGGTGGGCAGCAAAAGAGTATCTAATACTCAGTATAAAGAAAGCTTTCCAAAGAACATATGCCTTAGAAATGTGTTCATTTAAGATATAGGGAAGTAGGACATAGTGAAGTGTGTTATTTGAAGAACACTCAATTGTAGTTAGAAAGAAGAAAAGGTATAAGAGATCTTTTGTATGTAGATCATAGCAACTATGGTTGTCTTAGTTGCTTTTCTAATGCTGTGATTCGATACCATGACCAAGGCAACTTACTGAAGAAAGTAAGTATTTGAAGTTTATGTATCTCAGGGTTAGAGTCCATGATGTTGCAACAAAGACATGGCAGCAGGGATAGCTCAGAGTTCATATCTTTATCCCAAAGCAAGAAGCAGTGGGAGAGAGGGTGAAGCAGGCTGAGGGAGGCTGGGAAAGGTGAGAGTCTTTTGAAACCTCAAAGCCAGGTGACACATTCATTACCACCCAGCCACCCCTAACCCATCCTACAGTTTCAACAACTAGGGACCAAGTATTGAAAAGCAGGTACCTTTTGGGGGTCATTCTCCTTCAAACCACTGCAATAGTTAATAATAATCCACTGACAATTGCCAAGAAAATAGTTTTTGTGTGTCCTTGCCATAAAATATAGGTATATAAAGCAATGCATGTATCAAGTAGGACACCCTACCCATTCCACAATGTATATATACATCAAAGTATCATGATGACCACCATGCATATACACAGAAAGAAAGTGAAATTGTAAGAGAGTTACCTGCATGTACATCTTTGCCTCATTATCCACAACAGTCAAGATAAGAAATAATTGGAGGTGGCCATCAACAGATGACTGAATAAACTGTTGCTACATATACAATAAAAAAAGTCATTCATCCTTTAAAAAGAATGAGATTTTCACATTTACAGCAAAATCAATTGAACTGGAGGAAATATTCTAAGTGAAATAAGCCAGACATAGAAGGACAAATATCATATGTTCTCACTCATGTGTGGAAATATGAAGAGTTGATCTCAAAGAAGAAGACAATAAAATAATAATTATTAGAGAGCAAGAACAGGGAAGGGAGGATAGATGAAGGTTGGATAACAGAACCCAGCACAAAGGAATAAGTCTAATATTCTATGGCACAGTAGTTTACTATTTCATTAAAAACTATTTTTTTTAATTAACTTGAGTATTTCTTATATACATTTCGAGTGTTATTCCCTTTCCCGGTTTCCAGGCAAACATCCCCCTAACCCTCCCCTCCCTTCTTTATGGGTGTTCCCTCCCCATCCTCCCCCATTGCCCCCTCCCCCAACAATCTAGTTCACTGGGGGTTCAGTCTTAGCAGGACCCAGGGCTTCCCCTTCCACTGGTGCTCTTACTAGGATATTCATTGCTACCTATGAGGTCAGAGTCCAGGGTCAGTCCATGTATAGTCTTTAGGTAGTGGCTTAGTCCCTGGAAGCTCTGGTTGCTTGATATTGTTGTACATATGGGGTCTCGAGCCCCTTCAAGCTCTTCCAGTTCTTTCTCTGATTCCTTCAACGGGGGTCCTATTCTCAATTCAGTGGTTTGCTGCTGGCATACGCCTCTGTGTTTTCTGTATTCTGGCTGTGTCTCTCGGGAGAGATCTACATCCGGCTTCTGTTGGCCTGCACTTCTTTGCTTCATCCATCTTGTCTAATTGGATGGCTGTATATGCATGGGCCACATGTGGGGCAGGCTCTGAATGGGTGTTCCTTCTGTGTCTGTTTTAATCTTTGGCTCTCTATTCCCTGCCAAGGGTATTCTTGTTCCCCTTTTAAAGAAGGACTGAAGCATTCACATTTTGATCATCCGTCTTGAGTTTCATTTGTTCTAGGCATCTAGGGTAATTCAAGCATTTGGGCTAATAGCCACTTATCAATGAGTGCATACCATGTGTGTTTTTCTGTGATTGGGTTACCTCACTCAGGATGATATTTTCCAGGTCCAACCATTTGCCTACGAATTTCATAAAGTCGTTGTTTTTGATAGCTGAGTAATATTCCATTGTGTAGATGTACCACATTTTCTGTATCCATTCCTCTGTTGAAGGGCATCTGGGTTCAACACCCCTTCATGATAAAAAGTCCTGGAAAGAATAGGAATTCAAGGCCCATACCTAAACATAGTAAAAGCCATATACAGCAAACCAGTTGCTAACATTAAACTAAATGGAGAGAAACTTGAAGCAATCCCACTAAAATCAGGGACTAGACAAGGCTGCCCACTCTCTCCCTACTTATTCAATATAGTTCTTGAAGTTCTAGCCAGAGCAATCAGACAACAAAAGGAGATCAAGGGGATACAGATCGGAAAAGAAGAAGTCAAAATATCACTATTTGCAGATGATATGATAGTATATTTAAGTGATCCCAAAAGTTCCACCAGAGAACTACTAAAGCTGATAAACAACTTCAGCAAAGTGGCTGGGTATAAAATTAACTCAAATAAATCAGTAGCCTTCCTCTACACAAAAGAGAAACAAGCCGAGAAAGAAATTAGGGAAACGACACCCTTCATAATAGACCCAAATAATATAAAGTACCTCAGTGTGACTTTAACCAAGCAAGTAAAAGATCTGTACAATAAGATCTTCAAGACTCTGAAGAAAAAAATTGAAGACCTCAGAAGATGGAAAGATCTCCCATGCTCATGGATGGGCAGGATTAATATAGTAAAAATGGACATTAAAAACTATTACATATTTCATAAAGACAAAAGACAAGCACTCAAAAGAAATGACAAAAGTTTTAAAGGGATAATATTAGTTACTTATATATTGCATAGGTATATGAAATTATCAAATACAATTTTGTCCATAAAATAGACATATAAAATTACAATGCACTAACTATAATTAAAATATTGGTATAAGTAATAGGGTAATTGCTGAGGATTTACAAAATCTTGAGTTTAATGTCCAATTCTATATAATGTGAAAAATAAAGGCCAAGTAAATGTTGTGTCCAGAGCCAAAAATAGAAACACAAAGAAATTTCATTAATGAAACATCTCAAAGCAAAATGAACTGAAATAAAACACCTGAGTCCTGCTGTAGGATGTCATGCAATCACATCCTTTATGTAGTAAAAATACTTTCTAGGACCCAGCTTTTTATTCTTAATGCCACGCGGTGTCATGTAACTGAATGTTGTGATTAAACTCAGCAACAACAGTTAAGTTTCTGAACATGCAATGACCAAAATGGAATTCAAAACCAAATGCATTACGAACCCAAGATTTTTCTGGAAGTGCTCACCCAGTTGTATCACATGACTTCACTGAAGTCTTGGTTCTGAGCATACAACATGTTCACTTTGAACTGTATATGCATTCATGCCATGCAATATCAAAATGCTCCCAACGCACCCCTGCTCAGATTGAAGACTGCTACATGTTATGAATTATAGTGGTTACTGTACATACAATACAAAGTTCCCTGCTCTTTAGAAACAGAGTGCTTTAAATATGGAAAATGAAAACTTTAAACATTTCCTATTAGTATTTCTCAATAATACATATTAGTAGATATTTACATTGTATTGTAATACTAGAATGTTTGATTTTTAGAATTTTCTAAATGAGTTGTTGACTTCAGTTTGATTTTCAAAAAGTTGTGATATGAATTCTAGCTAATGTTTAAAACAGAATTTAAAAAAAATTCTGAATCTACCCTAAATATACTTCTGCCATTTTTAAAAAGATTTAATTATTTATTTATTATATATAAGTACATATCACTGTCTCAGACACACCAGAAGAGGGCATCAGATCTCATTACAGATGGCTGTGAGCTACCATGTAGTTGCTGGGATTTGAACTCGGGACCTCTGGAAGAACAGGTAGTGCTCTTAACCGCTGAGCCATCTCTCCAGCCCTACCTCTACCATTTTATACTATATGTTTATGCAAAGTGGGGTTCTTACCAATGACAATTATAAAGTCTATCAGGGAATAAGAGATTTAGCTCAGTAGTAGAGGTGAAGTAGAAGCCCGTGTTTTGATACTCATCACCAAAACAAACAAAAAAATAGTGTCACTAAAATTTGAAAGACATTAAATGCATGCTATACCTTACAGTATCTATTATTGAACTGAAATGTTATTCTTTATGTAAAAGTAAACAAACACATACATGTCTTCATCTTTAGTAAAGGGCAAGATTTAAATTACAGTTTACTAAATAACTATTTTAAAGTTATGAGTTATTATTAGTGTTTGATTTGTAAATGTGTTTTAGGTACCTGGGGTTGTTTTGAGTGAACGAAGAGTCACAAATGGGAAATATCTAAGTAGCTCTAGGGAGGAGACCAACGTCTATGCTTGATGAATTAGTCAAGACTCAGCTTATTCTTCTCCCAGCACTATGACTGCTTCTGGTGTTCCAGACACAAGGAGAATGGGTTTTACTATACTGTGTAATCTCTGAGAAAATGAAAATTCTAGCAACCACCTCCTTGAGTCAGTCCACCAGGACAAGCTCTACAGCTTGAATACGACAGCTCTCTTGGGCTCCATTGTCAGGAAGAATAATATTTTATTTTTTTAATGTTTTCTATTGAATATTTTTTACTTACATTTCAAATGTTATTCCCTTTCGTGGTTTCCTGTCCATAAGCCCCCTATCCCATCCCCTCCCCTTCTTCTAGGAAGGTGTTCTCTCTCCTCAACCACCCCCACTTCCCACCTCCCTGCCCTGACATTCTCCAAAACGGGGGGGGGGGTTTTCCAGCATTGGCAGGACCAAGAACTTCTCTTCCTATTGGTGCCCAACAAGTCCATCCTCTGCTACATATGCAGCTGGAGCCATGGGTTGTCCATGTGTAGACTTTGGGTAGTGGTTTAGTCCCTGTGAGCTCTGGTTGGTTAATATCATTGTTCTTTTGGGGTTGCAAGAAATTGAAGAAAATCTCAGAAGATGGAAAGACCTCCCATGCTCATGGATTAGCAGGATTAATAATAGTAAAAGTAGCCATCTTGCCAAAAGCAACCTACAGATTCAATGCAATCCCCATCAAAATCCCAAGTCAATTCTTCATAGAGTTAGAAAGAGCAATTTGCAAATGTATTTGGAATAACAAAAACCTAGGACAATGAAAACTATCCTCAACGATAAAAGAACTTCTAGGGGAATCACCATCCCTGACCTCAAGCTGTATTATTACAGAGCAATAGTGATAAGAACTGTATGGTATTGGTACAGACAGGCAGATAGATCAGTGGAACAGAATTGAAGACCCAGAAATGAACCCACACACCTATTTGATTTTTGACAAAGGAGCTGGAGAATACTATTCTTGTCTGTTGGCAACCTAAAATCTTTTGTTTCCCACAGGTTCTAAGATGCCAAAGCTACTGCTACGAGGACACTGAGGAATCAAGAGCTTGAACCCAAGGCTCCTAGTCTGTCTCAACTACTGCATTCACTTCTGCTTTCCTAAAAGCATTTGTTTCCTTCAGATAAGCTGCTTCTTCCTGTCTCTCCTGTTCAGTTGCATTTATATTAGGAACAACACTTCTAGACCCTGAAAGCAGCAAAAGGAAAGAACAAGGTATTTTTTTTCCAATTTTGGGGAAGAGACAAAGGGATGGTTTTGATCTGAAAGTCTGCTGCCAGATCTATCAAAATAGAACTCAGAATACCAGAGACCCACACTTACTCTTGACCTGAGAAGTAAGCAGGTGTTGCATTAAGCAGCAGGGTGTGGGAACAGGTGGGAGGACTCACTAGCAGCTTCAGGAAAATGAAGCACTCTAGCCAGGTCAGAGGCAGGGGTATCATGGAAGAGAACGTCCTGTGTACAGAAATGAACTCAGCCACAAGTCCATGCCAGACAGTAAAGCTTCGGGAGAGATGGGTTTTACTGCTGTGCTTCAGAGCGCCTGCCTGGAAGTGCTCCCCAATGTGCAGTTCAGGTTCACACTCCTCATCTCCAGCCCACTTTATATGAGGTGATTATGTCTTTTACTCACAGAGCTGGGAACAATGTCCTTGAATGTACCAACCATAGACAGAACTGTCATTAAACTAGAGTATAAAATCTCCCCTAAGAATAAAAGGCAAGGACCACAGTGATTTTTAAAAGTTCTGCTAGTTGTAGGAGCAAGTCTCAGTGGCCAAAACCCAGTCCCTCCTGAGTAGTGGACAAATCACAGTCAAGAAAGGACAGAACAGCGATGACCTTTCACACAGTCGTGTGAGTGAGTTAAAATATCACAAAGAATTAAACTGGTCACTGTAAATCCAAGTCTCTGAAATAGGCAGGATGGCTGCTGGCAAGAAGTTAAATAGAATAATAGGATTACCTTATTTAATTACAGATTTGCAGAATGTTCCTTTTAAAATCTTCATTACATATCCTTGAACTACTTTAGGATGTATTTAGATAGCCAATTATCTTTCAATGGAAAGTACTAATAATTTCAAATAAATTAAAGGTAATACTATAGTCTACTGGGAAAGCATTATAAACACACAGTATAGATATGCTAATAAGTATTTTCAAGCAACAAAAAATTGCCATTCTAAACAGATGATAATGTAATGTTTAAACAGTAAAATAATTCCCTCATTTATTATAACAGCTCTAATTGTAATAGCTATATCATCACTAATAGCCATGTAATAGCATTATAGCTATTAATATTATGGTCTAAAATCAATTTACATTTAGTCAGAACTTTTGTTATTATCAAAAAGTTATTAAGACTCCTTTGATGTATAATTTTAATGTGCCCCCAAAGTGATCTAATAGCTCCACAATTAACAAAGAGCAAGATAGCACAAAATAACCTTATTTGTCTCCCAAACTGAAAGACTTTGTGTAAGAATTAGACTCGACAGTTTTTGACATGTAGAAAAAATTAAAATGGTTTTATTTAAATAAGATCTTTGGAAATTATCTTACTATCTTGGTAAATAATCTTTGGACATCTATTGTACCATATAATATCTATAGAAAATAATAATGAATTGTGTGTTTAAAAAGGCAGAAAATAATCACTGCTATTTTTTCTGGTTTAACTTTTCCCTAATAGTTATATACCATGCTGCAAGTGTATACCTTCAGTAGATAGCTAGAGATAACCCATTCCATAACAAATAGTTGGGGTTTTTTTTGAGAATGGTTTCACGATGTAATTCAGTCCAGCCTTCAAATCATGATCCCCCTGCCTCAGCTACCTGAGTCCTGGGACTACAGACATGAACACAAGATAACCACTGTTTCTAATAAAAGAGGTGACATCACAATAGATACATTATTTGAAAGTGTTAAAATTTTCAAGCTAATATATATTTTACTTTGCAGATAAAACTAATTTAACAAATAATAATGAAGCTAATATTTATGCAAGGTTTACCATGTGCCAGGAACTATGTTTATCACTTCATATTCCATAATTTTAATGCAAGGTGTGCATTGTTATTGTTAATATTATTACCTTGACTTTTACAAAGAAACTCAGTGAACTAAAATGTGATAGTCATAGATTTTATACTTGGGCCACTGACCACACTGACTAGTGTTTACATATATATCATGCATGCATATATGTGCATGTTCGATACAGATAATTATGATCACAAGGAGCAAAAGTGTGATACAATGGAGTCATGACATGAAAACTGCAAAGCCAGATTAACTCTGCTAGTACCTAGTAATGTTGCCATGTATGAAAAAAAATACAATACACAGAATGTTTGATACTCTCTCTGACTCTATTAGGAGACTGTCTGAATTATTTTTCTATTGCAGTGACAAAATACCAGGACCATGGCAGTTTATAAAAGAAAGTGTTTAATTGCTACCCAGTTTTAAAGGATTATAGCCCACAGTAGTGGAGTAAAGGCATGGTAGAAGGAGCACCTGAGAGTTCACATCTTGTTTCAAGAGTAGGCGGCAGGGAGAGACAGAGAGTGCAATGAGAATGGCAGAGTTTTATGAAATCTCAAATCACAAGCCCAGTGATACTCTTCCACCAAGAAGGTCATATTTTCTGATCCTTCCCAAACAGTTCCACCACCCGGTGACCAAGTATTTAAACATTCAGTTCTATAGCGGCTATCCCCATACATGCCAATACATTCACTTTCCCTGACTTCTATACACTCCAGGCTATAACATAAGGCAAAACTATTTAGTGCAACCTCAAAAATGCCCATCGTCTTTTAATCTCAATACTTTTAATCATAGAACTGAAAGCAGAGGCAAGTAGATCTCTGTGAGTTCAAAGCCAGCCTGGTCTACATAGTGATTTCCAAGACAGGAGCTACATAATAAAACAAAATAAACAGACAAAAAGTCAAATGTGAAAATTCTTTTCTGAGTTTCAAGGCACACACTGTTTCCTCTCTGTAATTCTTCTTGACAGATATTCCATGGCTCTGGTGCCAAGAGCCATATAAGAAAGGCTAAAAACTAGTAGGTGATCTTCCTGAGATGGGTCTGCCATGGATTAAATATCTATGATGGATTTGCTCCTTTAGGCAAGGCTGAGGAGAATTTCATTTTAGAAAAGATTCTGGCTATTAGTATGTTTTCCTAGTATTATTAAATATATATAACAATCATTAGGTATTGGCCCATCCTTTTCAACAGATCTCAGGAGAACAATGAAGATGTACTGTCTTGTAGTACAAATAGATGATTTCTTAATTATTAACATGATCCTATAAAAATTCCTAAAATTATAGTAGTAATTCTTAAGATCTTTTAAAATAGGACTGCTATTAAGTCCTTTCTGATGTCAAAACTGCATCAAAAACTTTGATAGTCTTCAAGTGTCATGAGTTAAGTCCTTCTGAGATAGCAAGAAGGAATTTGCAACTTATAACACATTCCAAGAGGTTGGAAAACCATTAACCAAAGGTCATAAAAAGGGAACTAAAGATTTACTATAAGTACAAGGACAGAAGATAAAAATATTGACTGTTTACCTATAAAAAAATGTCACTAAAAACTTAGTCACAAAAGTTATGGTTTTTAACTCTCCATGAACTTGTGGAGCTGTGACAGGCAATGGATATTTAGCCAGATAATTACTCCTAATAGACATGCATGTAAACATTCTCTGTTGTAAACTTATTTGACTTATGATTTGAATTTATGTGTAAACTTGTAATGAACTATTTACCCCATGATCAGGTGTTCTGAAAGATATATAATTATTGAGGACAAAGAAAGGAGAGAAACCTTAACTCCCTTTTTTATTAAGCCCTTTCCCCCTTTTACTTAGAGAACTTTCATTAAAAACCTTTTAGAACTTAGAAATAAGGGCTTAAATCACTTTTCAAGTGTCCCTTTTTCTTCCTGCAATTTAAACTAGCAGGCTGGAGATTAGACTGTGAAATTCCTGTGAAGATAAAACAAAGGCTACTTTATTTAATACCCTACTTTTTTCCAATGAGGAGCTAAACAGTTTCTCACATCAGAGGAACGCAGAAGGCAGGCCAGCCACTAAAGCAAAGTGACTTATACTTAAAATATATAAATATTTTATTATTATGTAGCAACCCTAAATATTTCATAACACCAAGTCTTATCCCTGCCTACACTTTCCCCCTTTCTTTTGCATCAAGAAGCAAGAAGAAAGAATAGCCAAACTAGGGCCCTGCACTCTGACATCCTCAACATTTTGGGGTCTCCAACAAAATTCAAGCTTCAATTTCACAGCTTCATTAAATGACCTTTTAGGGATGTCATGCAGGGATTTCCCTGCCATACACCTGACATTAGCAGCTCCTTTAACCACAGAGTACAATTCCACAACACCTTTACTGGTGTATTCTTCATAACTCCCAAAGCCAGAACCATGAAGACAACACTGCCAAGTATAGTTGCCTACTTAGATGGGGTGTTGAGTCCCTGGAACACAGCATTTATTTGGTGTTAGATTTTAGGAGCAGAAAATTCCTTAAGCCTTTTTTCCTCCAAGTTGGATAGGGTTGGGTAGGGTCTTTCCCTGAGGGCATCCTCTCATATCTTACTTTAATCTTTAATATAAGATTTAAATCTTCTTGGGGTTGGGGATTTAGCTCAGTGGTAGAGTGCTTGCCTAGGAAGTGCAAGGCCCGGGGTTCCATCCCCAGCCCCAAAAAAAAAAAAAAAAAAAAAAAAAGAACAAAAAAAGATTTAAATCTTCTTATCTTTAATCTTCTTATCTCTTTATACACAAACCTTGACTTTAATAAACAACAAATTTCCCAGTGCTCTTTTTCTCTTCAATCTGTACATTCTTTGTTGGTTTCTGCTGGTTTTCTCAAGTATTTATTTTCGTTTTTGACATTATATCATTTAACATACCCTTTCTTTCAAATACCTCCATATATCCTTCTTTATGCTTCCAAATTAATTTTCCTCCTTTTAATTATTATATACATATATATATATATATATATATATATATATATATATATATTCCTCCTGTTCTCAGTATTTCTTAGCTGCCTTTGGTTCTTTGTATAAGGTTTGGGTTTTGAGAGCTTCCTCCCATCTCTGGCAACATTAGTATGTTTACTGCTGTTGCCCTTGTTCAGCTCATATTTAGGTAGTCCTTATGACACCATGTGACTGCAGCTCCTGACATTACCACGAAATGCAATCTTACAATCTCTCCACCCTCTCTTTTGGAATGGTTCCAGAACCTTAACTGGAGGAGTTGTGCTGTAGTTGTATCAGTTGGGACTGTTTTTCACAACTCTACATTTTGATCAGTTGTGGTTTTCTGTAGAAATCTTCATCTGTTTCAAGGAGAAGTTTCTTTGATGAGGGGTGAAGACTACGCTTATCTGTGGGTATAATGGAAAATATTTAGATTATAGTTAGGGATTATGCTGGTTTAGTAAAGCGGCTGTTGTGGGTTCACTGAACCTCTTCTGGGACCTCTTGAATGAGACTCATGGAGGGGGTGATCGATGCAAAAGCAAGAGTAGTTTAATCATTCAGACATGTCAGGGCAATCCCACTTCAAGGGCAGATGACCTGGAGCAGACTCTAACACGAAGTTATATACCTTGCAATCAATTGAGGCAGAATTTGTACAGTGGTAACTATGCAGGATACTATGCACATTTGGTGAATCGAAACAACTTTCAGATTGAATCAGTGTACCATTCAAGACTTTCCCAAGTGGCGAGGGGTGGGGGAGATCAGTTGGAAGCCCCAGGTAGCTTTGTTCAACAGTTAGGCTTGTAGCTGTTCCAGAAACTAAACCAGCTTTTTTCTTCATGGAAGGGAGGGGTCCTTGTGCTCAGAGGTTTCTGGTGGGAATTTTCCCACTGGCACCAGATTGGCCCTGACTCTGGCTCTTTCACAGGTTTCCAGTACCAGCTGAGATTTCCCTCTTATTGAGTTGGTCTTAAATCTAATTTTAGAGCTGTGTTAGTCAGGGTTTGTATTCCTAGACAAAACATCATGACCAAGAAGCAAGATGGGGAGGAAAGGGTTTTTCAGCTTATACTTCCACATTGTTGTTCATCACCAAAGGAAGTCAGGACAGGAACTCACTCAGGTTAGGAACTTGGAGGCAAGAGCTGATTCAGAGGCCATGGAGGGGTGCTGCTTACTGGATTGTTTACCCTGGCTTGTTCAACTTGGTTTTTTATAGAACCCAGGACTACCAGACCAGGGATTTTACCACCTACAATGGACCCTCCAACCCTTGATCACTAATTGAGAAAATGTCTTACAGCTGGATCTCATGGAGGCATTTCCTCAAGGGAATCTCCAGCTTGTGACAAGTTGTCATACAAAACCAGCCAGTACAACTGACCCTTTGTCAACTTAACACACAAACACATCACTAATAAGCCTCAACCCTTACTTTCTTATTCATCTCTAAGATCTAAATAACTTTAAAAGTCCCACAGTCTTTACAAAATCTTACATATTAAAATTTCAATCTCTTTAAAATATCCCATTTCTTTTGAAATTCAATATTTTTAGAATTCAGTCTCTTAATTATGGGCGCCACTAAAATACTTTATTTCAAGAGAGAAAAATATCAGGGCACAGTCACAATCAAAAGCAAAATCAAACTCTAACCATCCAATGTCTGGGATCCACTCATGATCTCCTGGGCTCCTGCAAGGGTTTGGTTCACTTCTCCAACTCTGTCCTTTGTAGCACCCACTTTGTCTTCTAGGTTCCAGCTGCCTATACTCCACTGCTGCTGCTGTTCTTCGTGGTCATCTCATAGTACTAATACCTCCAAAACACTGCTGTCTTCTGCTGTAACTGAACTGCACTTTCACAAATAGTCTTTCATAGGCTGTTTTCGTGGTGCTAATCCTCAGCTCCTCTGCATGACTTCGTCAGTCCTGGGCCTTCAACTGCCACTGAGGCTGCACCTTCACCAATGGTCTCTCCTGGACTTTCACAATGCCAAGCATCAGCTGCTACTCCTTCATTTTTCAAAACCAGTACTACCTGGTCACTTTTATAAATTACCAAGGCTGGCTGCCAACATGAGGTGCAACCATGGCTGCCTCTGGAACACGGCTTCTCTGTGCTCTCAGGAAACACTCTCCAGAATATTTCACCTTAGTGATGCTGGTCTCTTCTTAATCATTGTTACTTTCTTAGATCCAGTTAACCATGATTAATCATCCCAGTAATGCAAAGGTTTTGCCTTTGTAGTTCTGGTATCTTGTTAATCATAGCTGATTCTTCAGCCCCAGCTAACCAAAACCACAAAAATCTTTACAATCAAAATAGCAATGGCCCTGTTAACAGTCTTTAAACTTCTCTCTGAAATCTCACAAGTCAGTCCTCCATCATTTGGACTGTTCCAAGCTGCTCCAGAACATCCCACATAGCTCTTAGCATCCCAATGGCTCTTCTAGCTCAAAGTTCCAAAGTCCTTCCACAGTCCTCCCAAACACATGATCAGGCTTTCACATGAATACGCCACTCCTGATACCAACTTCTGTTTTAGTCAGGGTTCTCAGAGTCACAGAACTTATGGAATGCCTCTTTATATTGAGGGAATTTATTGTGATGACTTACAGTCTGTAGTATAACTAACACAACAATGGTCACCTGTGAATGAGAAGTCCAAGAATCTAGTAGTTGGAGGCTAGTTGTTTCAGCTGGTCTTCTGTAGAAGTAGGTTCCAACATACGTACTGGCAAGTAAGTGCAAGGAAGTAAAGAGTGAATCTTCATTCTTCCAATGTTCTTATCTTGGCCTTCAGAAGAAGGTGTGGCCCTAGATCTGGGACTTGCTTTGTCCTAGCCTAACTTTGAACTCAGAGATCTCCTTGCCTCAGTCTCCTGGGATTAAAGGTGTGTACTACTTTGCCTAGGCCTAAGCTTTTCATGGCCACTGTGTCTCAAGATCTCCATGCCAAGATCCAGGTTAAAAACTTATGTTTTAGAGCCTCAAGATCTGGACCACAGGTGAGTCATCCAATTCTGGATTGTAGTTCATTCCAGATATAGTCAAGTTGACAACCAGGAATAGCCATTAAAAGAACTATTGGTTATGGGCATATATTCCACTACCTACTACATGTTCAGTGCTATTATCTAGGGCTCGACGTTGTTATACATCATGGACATCATGGCTGAAGAGGACTGTTGGTTTATTTCCTCTTCCAGAAGTTTTCATGGCATCTTCTGGTACCAGGTGAGCTAGGTAGGCCTCAAGAAAGAGACATTCAGGTAAATTCCAAGACAGTGGCCTCTTGAACTTCTGTCTCAAATGTACAGTATCTTTCTTCATCAACAGGGACTTACCTTCCACATTTGAGTGAAAACAAGCAAAAAAGCAATGGCCAATAATGTTCTGTAAGTCTCTTGGACAACCTTGATTATCAGTTCACAAGATTCCTAATGCCTTCTGTTGCAATTTTAGTTAATTGGTATTTGGCTCTTAGTGGAAGTATTGACAGCACAGATGACTTTTAATTTAAACTATACATGTATATTTACACACCAACTTATGTTTATTATAGTTATCCTTAGGTAGATACTTTTAGTATTATTCCTTAAGACATCCTTACTGTTATTTACCCTCCTTGATCTTTCTTCTGTATTTAATTCCCTCTCATGACCTAATTAAAGCATCCCAACATTTTTGCCATTTTCTTCAGACTGTACATTTTATATTTCTTTTTGCCCTACATCTTCTTTTCCATTGCAGACCTGCTTTAAAGTGATTACTAGTAAGCACAAGACAGAATAAATGTTAAACTGTCTTTAAATCTTCTCTACACACAAAAAATTAGCTTATTACTTTACAAGTTAGCTTCAGGCAAATTCTTAGAACAAGGCTAGAAGGTGGCCACATTTTTTTTCTTGCCAAAATATCTTGTTTCTAGCTAAAGCCTCTTGAGCTAGATGTAGTGGTTTGAATAAGAATGGCCCCCATAGTCTCATAGATTTGAATACTTGGTCACCAGGAGGTGGCATTATTTGAAAAGATTAAGAGATGTGTCCTTATTGGAGAAAGTGTGTTACTGGGGGTGGGCTTTCAGGTTTTAAAAACCCCATTCCAAACCCAGTATCTCTCTTTCCCTTCTGACTGTGGTTTCAGATGTAGATTATTAGCAATTTCTCAGGCACTGTGTTTGTCTGTGTGCTACCATGCTTCCCACAATGATGAAGATAGACTAAATCTTTGAAACTGAAAGCAAGCCCCAATTAAATGTCTTCTTTTATAACAGCTGCCAAGGTTGGTTTCTAAGACACCAGACCTCCCTCCACAGGCAATGCTGTTCTTATCACTATTGTCTTCCAAGAACCTCTTAATGGATGGTCCATTAAGACTGGCTTCCCATTTTCAACCATTTTTCTAATTGGAAAGTACCAAAATCTTCCACACAAAGAACATGGTCAGGTTCTTCACAGCAATAGCCTGCTTCTTGGTATCAACTCCTGTATTAGTTACTTTTCTACTGCTGTGACAATACATAATGTCCAAGGTATATTACAAAAGAAAGTACTTAATTGGCCTAACAGTTTCAAAGGGTTAGAGCCAATTATGGTGGAGCAAAGGCCTAGCAGTTGGAACAGCTAAGAAATCACATCTTGATCCAAACAAAATAGGAGACAGAGAGCTCATTGGTAATGGCATAGGCTTTTGAAATCTCAAAGCCCACTCCTAGTACTGCCTTCAACAAACCCAAACCTTCTATTCAGTTCCCAAAAGTTCTACCAACTGAAAACAATGGTTTCAAATACATGAGCCTATAGGATCACAAATTCAAACCATCCTAAGGTCTTGATAAGATAAAATACCTTAAAGAATCAACTTTAGGGAAAAACATGTTTGTTTTGGCTCATGGTTTGGCAGAGTTGAGTCTATCACAGCAAAGGGTGCCAGCTGGGAGAAGAGACACTGTTCATTTGAGATCCTTTCTACTTTTCTCTGTTTTATCTAACAGTATCTCTTCTCCCAGAATACTCAACTCATTATCTGATACCCCTTAGAGGTCTATCATAGCAAGAAGACATGGTGGCAAGAAGGGGTGCCAGCTAGGTCAGTATGCCTGGGAAACATTTAACTATGTCATACCAGAGAGCTGGACCAGAAGTGGAGCTCTCAAGAATCCAGTAACCTACCTCCTCTAGGTAAATATCACTTCCTAAATGTCCCACAACTTCCCAGAAGGGTGTCACCAGCTGAAAGCCAAGTGTTCAACATGTGAGTGTATGATGGGATATTTGACATTCAAACCAAACCACTGATGACCAGCGGTTACAGCAGATGGGTGTTCTCTACCCTGCTGTTTCTCCATAACAAAGGATAGAGAGCAGAGTCTCAGAAATTAATGGAAGAGGAACTGCAAAATAGAAAGTACTTGGGTCCCAGAATGACTTATGAATAGATTTTTACCAATTCTACATCTGATAGAGGGCTAATATCCAGAATATACAAAGAACTCTAGAAGTTAGACTCCAGAAAGCCAAATAACCCTATTAAAAATGGGTTACAGAGCTAAACAAAGAGTTCCCAGCTGATAGCAATGAATATCCTAGTAAGAGCACCAGTGGAAGAGGAAGCCCTGGGTCCTGCTAAAACTGAACCCCAGTGAACTAGACAGTTGGGGGAGGGCGGCAATAGGGGGAGGTGGGGAGGGGAACACCCATAAGGAAGGGAGGGGGGGGATGTTTGCCCGAAACCGGAAAGGAATAACACTCAAATGTATATAAGAAATATTCAAGTTAATAAAAAAAAAAAAAAAAGAGTTCCCAAGCTGAGGCATATCAAATGGCTGAGAAGCACCTAAAGAAATGTTCAACATCCTTAGTCATCAGGGAAATGTGAATCAAAATAATTCTGAAATTCCACCTCGCACCAGTCAGAATGGCTAAGATAAAAAACTCAGGTGACAACAGATGCTGATGAGGATGTGGAGAAAGAGGAACATTCCTCCATTGTTGGTGGGATTGCAAGCTGGTACAACCACTCTGGAAGTCAGTCTGGAGGTTCCTCAGAAAATTAGACATTGCACTACCTGAGGACCCAGCTATACCTCTCCTGGGCATGTACCCAAGAGATGCTCCAATATACAGCAAAGACACATGCTCCACTGTGTTCATAGCAGCCTTATTTATAATATCCAGAAGCTGGAAAAAACCCAGATTCCTTCAACAGAGGAATGGATACAGAAAATGTGGTACATCTACATAATGGAGTACTACTCAGCTATCAAAAACAGTGACTTCATGAAATTCATAGGCAAATGGAGTGAGGTAACCCAATCACAGAAAAACACACATGGTATGCACTCACTGATAAGTGGATATTAGTCCCAAAGCTCGAATTACCCAAGATACAATCCACAGACCACATGAAGCTCAAGAAGGATGACCAAAGTGTGGATGCTTCACTCTTTCTTAAAAGGGGGAACAAAAATATTCATAGGATGAAATATGGAGGCAAAGTTTGGAGCAGAGTCTGAAGGAACAGCCATTCGGAGCCTGCCCCATATGGGTATACAGCCCATATATATACAGATTGATGAAGCTAATAAGTGCATGCTGACAGGAGTCTGATATAGCTGTCTCCTGAGAGGCACAACCAGAACATATCAAATACAGAGGCAAATGCTAGCAGCAAACCATTGAACTAAGAATGGGATTCCTGTTGGTGGAATTAGAGAAAGGATTGAAAGAGCTGAAGGAGCTTGCAACCCCATAAGAACAACAATGCCAATCAACCAGAGCTCCCAGGAACGAAACCACTACCCAAAGACTATACATGGATTGACTCATGACTCCAGCTGCATATGTAGCAGAGGATGGCCTTGTTGGGCACCAATGGAAGGAGAAGCCCTTGGTCCGGACAAGGCTGAACCCCTAGAATAGGGGAATATAGGAGGGAGGGCAGTGGTTGAGGAGGGGAACACCTGTATAGAAGAAGGTTAGGGGGATGGGATAGGGGGCTTATGTCCAGGAAACCGGGAAAGGGAATAACATCTGAAATGTAAATAAAAAAATATCCAATAAAAACATAATAGAGTAGCGCCATCCACACACATTTCACCACTACTCAATGGCTGGATATGTCAAGGAAAAACTCACTTCTACTATGTTAAGCCAGTGAGATATTAAAGCTTTTTGTTATAGTAGCAACCATCTTGAAGGTTTGAATAGGAATGCTCCCCTTAGACTCATGTGTTTGAATGCTTGGTCATAGGGAGTGGCACTATTAGGAAGTTGGCCTTGTTGGAGTTAGTATAGCCTTGTTGGAGGAACTGGACATAGAGAGTAGGGGTAGGTTTTAAGGTATAAGAAACAAAAGTCTTTCCAGTATGAAATAGTTTTCTTCTGCTACCTGCAAATCAGAATTCTCAGCTCCTTTCCCTGCACCATGTCTGCCTGCAGGCTACCATGTTTCCTGCCATGACAATAATGCACTAAACCTTTATCTATAAGTCAATCCAAATAAATATTTTCCTTCATAAGAGTTGCTGTGATTATGATGTCTCTTCACAACAGCAAAACCCTAACAAAGACACTATTTCAACTTTTTGACTCATAGAGCAGCCTTTCAGACTACACATGACTGAGATGTTGTGTTTGTGTTGATACAACTGGATCCTTTCTCTGGTTCCTTTCATGTTAAAGTGACAAAATGTCCTTTTTTATGATACTCTATTTTTCTTTGTGTCTTATCATTCTTACTAGTAACCAAGTGGCTAAAGAAGGTTGTGTTTCTAAATGTTCTGTGAAGCTAAGCTGTTTGCTTTGCACTATTACCTTCTAACTGCTATGTGAGCGACAGACACATTTCTTTTCTGATTAGTTTGGAAACTAATGGCTTGCTTCTCCTAACTAACCCTTTTTCTAACCAATTGAAATGTGTGTTACTGTGACTTCTTTTAAAATGCAACTTTCTCAAAGGCATGTTTGAGCTTACCAGCACCCTGAAAAAAAAAAACTTATCTAAAAGTAAGTCATAAAGTACATATTACAGGACATGTTTTTTTTCCCACTGAAATAAAATAAAGATGATCATACAACTGGTTTCTGGATAATTTAGATTCATTTCTAAGTAGTGATAGTATAATTTGTGGAGACCAAAAAAAAAAAAAATCTCTGAATTCTAACACAAATTAGTAGCTTAATTCACTCATTTGATTTTTTGTGTGTATCCTTCGAGTTCTGCTGGGAAACTCAAGCCAGATAACATGAGGACTGTTAAATAAAAAGACTGAAAAGTTGTAAGCAGGGAGGTAGAATTAGTAAGTAAAAATCGCGTACTATACAGAGACATAGGGAAAACGGTAGTTGCTGAGGACACTCCTACCAGGAACTAAAGCTAGTTCTTCCAACACAGCCCTGCAGGGAACTGCCCCAAGTCCAATACATCAGATTATTTTCCTTTCTTAAGCTCTGTCCCTAGGAAAGTCAATAATCAAAGCAGGAAGCAGGGCGGAAAAACAAAGAAGCAGAATATCCACCCAGCTCACTCCTGCTGATAAGAAGAAATTTATATCCTGGGAGACGTCTTAGGGTTTAATTGCTCTGAAGAGACATCATGACCAAAGCAACTCTTATAAAGGAAAACATTTAATTGGGGCTTACTTGCAGTTTCAGATGTGTAGTCCATTATCAATATGGTGGGAAGCATGATAGCACACAGGCAGACATAGTGCTGAAGAGGAAGCCAAGAATTCTACATCACAATCTGCAAGCAAGACTGCGTGCCATGCTTGAGCATAGGTGACCTCAAAGCCTGCCCTCGCAGTTACACACTTCCTTCAACAAGACCACACCTACTCCAAAAAGGCCACACCTCCTAATAGTGCCCCCTTCCCTATGGGTCAAGCATTCAGACACAAGTCTGTATATGGGGGGCCATATCTATCCAAACCACCACAGAACACATTGCATGACCCCTCATCGATGCTGCTATAAAGACTCTATCAAGCCATACATATTCTGAACATCCTATACATATCTGCTCCAAAGTTAATTTGTACATGTTATAGTAAAAATTTTCCAAAAATAATAATGGTAAAACCGAAAAAAGACAATATAAAGATATTTGATTTATAATGGGGGACATGTAAATATTCCAGGCAATTTATTCAAAACTGTATAAAAATAGAAAACAATTATTTGTATGGGGGTGCTATCACACCAAGAAGTCAAAGAATAACCCACCTCATATGCAGTAGCCACAGCACAGTCTTAAGCTCTGTGTGTTCTATGAAATAAAAGTCAAGAATTGCTTGCCTGCAAGCTCTGTGATCGATCAATGGTGTATCTAAGATGGCTAATTAGTGAGCAGGGAAGGAAATGTATGAACATAGATAGGTATTACCAGTATCCTAGAGGCCAGAGCAAGGTAATGTGAGATTTCTATCAGACTACCTAGGATAACATCCAAGTTAAAAGTTATGAATTATTTTGGTTTCAAGTTTTCTATTGAATATTTTCAAAACAAAGTTGAGCATGGGTGACTCAAACCACAGAAAATGGAACACAGGACAAGGGGACAACAGTATAACTCAAGGTTCTGACAGTTTAGGTTCTCCAGTCCTTGTATTCTCTAAGAGAGGGTAAAGACATAGGTTATTATGACAGTGTTTTATACAAATCCCTGGTGAGATGAATTAATGTGTGATCTTTGACCTTAAGACAAACCAACCTGATAAGACTATTTGGGGTCAAATTTAGGAATGGCAATTTACCTCCAAGTAGAGAATTAGGCATCATGTTCTCAAACACCAGTGGGGGTGGAGGAATTTTAATTCCTCTGTCAAGAGATCCTATCCAAAGACCTAGGTCTGTGTGATCAGCTGTAATTCAGACAGAATAATAGATATGTTTTTAGGTTTCTTGCTAGATGTTCAATAAATGTCAGATGAATATCAAAGAATTTTCTTTCTGCATTACTAATGAAAACAGGCTTACATGATATAACATGAATAATTTGGGGGCTGGGAAAATGGATCGGTGGGTAAAGTGCTTGCTGTGCAAGCATGAGGACCTAAGTTCAAATTCTTCAGAACCTCTGTAAAAGCCAGACACTACAGTCTGAGTATTTCTAATCTCAGTGCCAGTGCTGAGAGATGGAGTCAGAGAGTTCCCTAGGAGCAGGCAAGGCAGCTGGCCTGGCATCCATCACCAAAACAACAAAGAAAACTTACTTCAAGTAAGGTGGAAGGCAGAGACTAGCTGCACGATGGCACAGGCATGTTGCATTCACAAATATGAATGTGTCCTGGAAACACACACACACACACACACACACGCACACACGCACATGCACACGCACGCACGCACATACACACACACACTTTAAGATCAATTCAAAGAACAATGAACAATTCAATGAAAAATTTGAGAACAGTTTGGTAATACTTTCAAGTTTCTCAATCTTTTGTGAGACAAAAAACAAATGACCTCTCATTTCAGGTGGAACCTTCCACAACTGATGTAAGCAAGCACCGTTTCCAGGTGTGAGCTGGTAGCTTGCCTCAGGTTGAAAGCAATGCCTCTGCACACCACTTCTTCCTCATCCCTAGCTAAGTGAAGGAACAGCACCTCACGTACAACTCCTTGCTTTCTCACACAGTGTTACATGCCTCCTCACAGAAAGTGTATATTGAAGCTGTGGTACTGAAAATCATTAGAACCTGTGACACAGGACACATTTTACCCATCTGTATAACTCTTGAGACCAGCATGACTGAATTGCCCTTTCAAATGGAATTACTACCCGTTTACAACCTCGAAGCACAAAAGAAAATTAAGGCTCTAAAAATATCAAATGTAATCATCAATTATCTGTCATGATGAGTGATTTGAGATGAAGTTTTTAAACTTCCAATGAAGTATCCACTGACGATGTTGTGAAGCATCTTTTGGGTATATGCCCAGCAGCAGTATAGTTGGGTCTTCAGGTAGAACTATTCCCAATTTTCTGAGGAACCTCCAGATTGATTTTGAGGAATGGTTGTACCAGTTTGCAATCCCACTGGCAATGGAGGAGTGTTCCTCTTTCTCCACATCCTCAACAGCAGGTTCAGTCTCTTGAACTTTTGATCTTAGCCATTCTGATTAGCGTAAGGTGGAATATTTTGATTTACATTTCCTTGATGACTAAGGATGCTAAACATTTCTTTAAATGCCTCTCAGCCATTCAAAATTCCTCTTTTGAGAATTCTCTGTTTAGTTCTGTACCCCATTTTAAAATTGGGTTATTTGGCTCTCTGGCATCTAACTTCATGACTTCTTTGTATCTACTGGATATTAGCCCTCTATCAGATAAAGGATTGATAAAGATCCTTTCCTAAACTCTTGGTTGCCATTTGTCCTAATGACAGTGTCCATTGCCTGACAGAAGCTTTGCAGTTTCATGAGGTCCCATTTGTCAGTTGTTGATCTTAGAGCCTGAGTCATTGGTGTTCGGCTCAGGAATTTTCGCCTGTGCCAATGCATTCGAGACTATTTCCCACTTTCTCTTCTATTAGATTCTGTGTATCTGGTTTCATGTGGAAGTCCTTGATCCATGTGGGCTTGAGCATTGTACAAGGTGATGAATGTGGATCAATTTGCATTCTTCTACATGCAGACTTCCAGTTAGATCAGCACCATTTTTTGAAGATGTTTTGTTTTTTTTCTACTGTATGGTTTTGACCTCTTTGTCAAAGATCAAGTGTCTGTAGGTGTGTGGGTTTATTTCTGGGTTTCTGATTATATCCACTATATTCATAGCAGTCTTATTCATAACAGCCAGAAAGTAAAAGAACCCAAATATCCCTCAACCATAGAATAGATATAAAAAGTATATCTACATTTACATTTACATAATGTACCACATTCAGCTATTTAAAACATTATGAACTTTGCAGGTGAATGAACAGAACTAAAAATATCATCCTGAGTGAGGTAACCCAAATGCAAATGGACATGTATAGTATGTACTCATTGATAAGTGGATATTAGCCAAAAAGTACAGAATACCCATAATATAGCTCACAGATCCTAAGAAGTTAAACATTAAGGAAGTTCCAAGTGAGGATGCTTCAATTCCACTTAAAATGGGGACAAAACAATATGGGAGGCAGAGGGAAGGACTTGGGTGGAAGTGGGTGGTGGGAGGAAGGGGACAGAATCAGGTATTGAGGGAGACAGGAGGGAGGCTCAGAGGGCCAGGATAATGAATAGAAATATCCAGCTACAGGGGTTGGAGGGAGTAGCAGAAACTTCTAGAAAGTCCCAGAGACCTGGAATGAGGGGAGGCTCCCAGGACTCAATTTGAGTGACCTTAGCCAGAAGGCCCAACAGTAGATACATGGAACCTGAAGACCTCCAGTAGTTAGACAGGACCTCCCAGTGAAGGGATAGGAACAACAAACCACCTTTAAATTTTCCAACCCAAAATTGTTCCTGTCTAAAAGAAATAAAGGGACAAAGATTGGTGGAGAGACTGAATGGATGGCTGACCAGCGACAGACCAACTTGGGATCTGTCCTAAGGCTCAGCATTAAAGTCTGACACTATTACTGATGCTATGTTGTACTTCCAGATAGGAGTCTAGCATGGCTGTCCTCTGAGAGGCTCTACCAGCAGCTGACTGAGACAGATGCAGATACTCATAGCTAAGTATTGGATGAAGGTCAGAGACCTCTATCAAAGAGTTAGGGGAAGGATTGAAGGAACTGAAGTCAGTGTAACTAACCTGGACCCCTGGGGGCTCCCACAGACCAGGCCACCAACCAAAGAACATATACAGGCTTTTCTGAGGCTGCTGGCATTTTCTGGCTTCAGTGGGAGAAGATACTCCTAATTCTATAGGGGCTTGATGGCCCAGGGGAGGTAGATGCTGGGGAAAAGGGGGACACCACCTCAGACGTGAAGGGGACAGGAGAGTGGGGAAGAACCCTGTAAGGAGGGACTAGGAGCAACATGTTAGATATAAACAAATAAACTAATTAATTAATAGAAAAATTAAAGATCTACTGATATATCTTTGACTTACTTCAGGGTCAAATACCATGACCTCTGGGTGGCTCATGACAAAAATAATAAATGAGAAATCTAAAGGCTAATGGTAAGAGAGAAAAACAAATAACTTTCTTGGATTATAGTCATAGAGTCAGTGAATAATAATTTCATCTTGGCAGCAGCTCTCTGCGCCCAAAACCCGTGGGAGAGAGACCTCACCGCCTGGTCAGGTGGGCACTCCTGAGGCTGCAGAGCGGAAGAGACCACCAACACTGCCCACCCCTGCCCACATCCCTGGCCCAAGAGGAAACTGTATAAGGCCTCTGGGCTCCCGTGGGAGAGGGCCCAGGAGCGGCAGGAGCCCTGCCTGAGACACCGCCGGAACCTGAAGGAAACAGACCGGATAAACAGTTCTCTGCACCCAAATCCCGTGGGAGGGAGAGCTAAACCTTCAGAGAGGCAGACACGCCTGTGAAACCAGAAGAGACTGCTCTCTGCACACATTACTGATTCCAGAGGAAAACACCAAAATCCATCTGGAACCCTGGTGCACGGAGGCTCCCGGAAGGGCGGCGCAGATCTTCCGGTTGCTGCCCACTGAGAGAACCTGTCGCAGCACCCATGAAGCGAACTTGAGCCTCGGGACCACAGGTAAGACCAACTTTTCTGCTGCAAGTGACCTGCCTGGTGAACTCAAGACACAGGCCCACAGGAACAGCTGAAGACCTGTAGAGGGGCAAAACTACACACACAAAAGCAGAACACTCTGTCCCCATAACTGGCTGAAAGAAAACAGGAAAACAGGTCTACAGCACTCCTGACACACAGGCATATAGGACAGTCTAGCCACTGTCAGAAATAGCAGAACAAAGTAACACTAGAGATAATCTGATGGCGAGAGGCAAGCGCAGGAACACAAGCAACAGAAACCAAGACTACATGGCATCATCGGAGCCCAATTCTCCCACCAAAACAAGCATGGAATATCCAAACACACAAGAAAAGCAAGATCTAGTTTCAAAATCATATTTGATCATGATGCTGGAGGACTTCAAAAAAGACATGAAGAACTCCCTTAGAGAACAAGTAGAAGCCTACAGAGAGGAATCGCAAAAATGCCTGAAAGAATTCCAGGAAAACATAAATAAACAAGTAGAAGCCCATAGAGAGGAGACACAAAATCCCTGAAAGAATTCCAGGAAAACACAATCAAACAGTTGAAGGAATTAAAATGGAAATAGAAGCAATCAAGAAAGAACACATGGAAACAACCCTGGATATAGAAAACCAAAAGAAGAGACAAGGAGCTGTAGATACAAGCTTCACCAACAGAATACAAGAGATGGAAGAGAGAATCTCAGGAGCAGAAGATTCCATAGAAATCATTGACTCAACTGTCAAAGATAATGTAAGGCGGAAAAAGCTACTGGTCCAAAACATACAGGAAATCCAGGACTCAATGAGAAGATCAAACCTAAGGATAATAGGTATAGAAGAGAGTGAAGACTCCCAGCTCAAAGGACCAGTAAATATCTTCAACAAAATCATAGAAGAAAACTTCCCTAACCTAAAAAAAAGAGATACCCATAGGCATACAAGAAGCCTACAGAACTCCAAATATTTTGGACCAGAAAAGAAACACCTCCCATCACAGAATAGTCAAAACACTAAACGCACAAAATAAAGAAAGAATATTAAAAGCAGTAAGGGAAAAAGGTCAAGTAACATATAAAGGCAGACCTATCAGAATCACACCAGACTTCTCGCCAGAAACTATGAAGGCCAGAAGATCCTGAACTGATGTCATACAGACCCTAAGAGAACACAAATGCCAGCCCAGGCTACTGTATCCTGCAAAACTCTCAATTAACATAGATGGAGAAACCAAGATATTCCATGACAAAACCAAATTTACACAATATCTTTCTACAAATCCAGCACTACAAAGGATAATAAATGGTAAAGCCCAACAGAAGGAGGCAAGCTATACCCTAGAAGAGGCAAGAAACTAATCGTCTTGGCAACAAAACAAAGAGAAGAAAAGCACACAAACACAACCTCACATCCAAATGTGAATATAACAGGAAGCAATAATCACTATTCCTTAATATCTCTCAACATCAATGGCCTCAACTCCCCAATAAAAAGACATAGATTAACAAACTGGATACGCAACGAGGACCCTGCATTCTGCTGCCTACAGGAAACACACCTCGGAGACAAAGACAGACACTACCTAAGAGTGAAAGGCTGGGAAACAACTTTCCAAGCAAATGGTCGGAAGAAGCAAGCTGGAGTAGCCATTCTAATATCAAATAAAATCAATTTTCAACTAAAAGTCATCAAAAAAGATAAGGAAGGACACTTTATATTCATCAAAGGAAAAGTCCACCAAGTTGAACTCTCAATCCTAAATATCTATGCCTCAAATACAAGGGCACGTACATACGTAAAAGAAACCTTACTAAAGCTCAAAACACACATTGCACCTCACACAATAATAGTAGGAGATTTCAACACCCCACTCTCATCAATGGACAGATCATGGAAACAGAAATTAAACAGAGACGTAGACAGACTAAGAGAAGTCATGAGCCAAATGGACTTAACGGATATTTATAGAACGTTCTACCCTAAAGCAAAAGGATATACCTTCTTCTCAGCTCCTCATGGTACTTTCTCCAAAATTGACCATATAATTGGTCAAAAAACAGGCCTCAACAGGTACAGAAAGATAGAAATAATCCCATGCGTGCTATCGGACCACCACGGCCTAAAGCTGGTCTTCAATAACAATAAGGGAAGAATGCCCACATATACGTGGAAATTGAACAACGCTCTACTCAATGATAACCTGGTCAAGGAAGAAATAAAGAAAGAAATTAAAAGCTTTTTAGAATTCAATGAAATGAAGGTACAACATACCCAAACTTATGGGACACAATGAAAGCTGTGCTAAGAGGAAAACTCATAGCGCTGAGTGCCTGCAGAAAGAAACAGGAAAGAGCATATGTCAGCAGCTTGACAGCACACCTAAAAGCTCTAGAACAAAAAGAAGCAAATACACCCAGGAGGAGTAGAAGGCAGGAAATAATCAAACTCAGAGCTGAAATCAACCAAGTAGAAACAAAAAGGACCATAGAAAGAATCAACAGAACCAAAAGTTGGTTCTTTGAGAAAATCAACAAGATAGATAAACCCCTAGCCAAATTAACGAGAGGACACAGAGAGTGTGTACAAATTAACAAAATCAGAAATGAAAAGGGAGACATAACTACAGATTCAGAGGAAATTCAAAAAATCATCAGATCTTACTATAAAAGCCTATATTCAACAAAACTTGACAATCTGCAGGAAATGGACAATTTCCTAGACAGATACCAGGTACTGAAGTTAAATCAGGAACAGATAAACCAGTTAAACAACCCCATAACTCCTAAGGAAATAGAAGCAGTCATTAAAGGTCTCCCAACCAAAAAAGAGCCCAGGTCCAGACGGGTTTAGTGCAGAATTTATCAGACTTTTCATAGAAGACCTCATACCAATATTATCCAAACTATTCCACAAAATTGAAACAGATGGAGCACTACCAATTCCTTCTATGAAGCCACAATTACTCTTATACCTAAACCACACAAAGACCCAACAAAGAAAGAGAACTTCAGACCAATTTCCTTATGAACATCGACATTTAAAAATACTCAACAAAATTCTGGCAAACCGAATCCAAGAGCACATCAAAACAATCATCCACCATGATCAAGTAGGCTTCATCCCAGGCATGCAGGGATGGTTTAATATACGGAAAACCATCAACGTGATCCATTATATAAACAAACTGAAAGAACAAAACCACATGATCATTTCATTAGATGCTGAGAAAGCATTTGACAAAATTCAACACCCCTTCATGATAAAAGTCCTGGAAAGAATAGGAATTCAAGGCCCATACCTAAACATAGTAAAAGCCATATACAGCAAACCAGTTGCTAACATTAAACTAAATGGAGAGAAACTTGAAGCAATCCCACTAAAATCAGGGACTAGACAAGGCTGCCCACTCTCTCCCTACTTATTCAATATAGTTCTTGAAGTTCTAGCCAGAGCAATCAGACAACAAAAGGAGGTCAAGGGGATACAGATCGGAAAAGAAGAAGTCAAAATATCACTATTTGCAGATGATATGATAGTATATTTAAGTGATCCCAAAAGTTCCACCAGAGAACTACTAAAGCTGAGAAACAACTTCAGCAAAGTGGCTGGGTATAAAATTAACTCAAATAAATCAGTAGCCTTCCTCTACACAAAAGAGAAACAAGCCGAGAAAGAAATTAGGGAAACGACACCCTTCATAGTAGACCCAAATAATATAAAGTACCTCGGTGTGACTTTAACCAAGCAAGTAAAAGATCTGTACAATAAGAACTTCAAGACACTGAAGAAAGAAATTGAAGAAGACCTCAGAAGGTGGAAAGATCTCCCATGCTCATGGATTGGCAGGATTAATATAGTAAAATGGCCATTTTACCAAAAAGCGATCTACAGATTCAATGCAATCCCCATCAAAATACCAATCCAATTCTTCAAAGAGTTAGACAGAACAATTTGCAAATTCATCTGAATAACAAAAACCCAGGATAGCTAAAACTATCCTCAACAATAAAAAAAAAGGACTTCAGGGGAATCACTATCCCTGAACTCAAGCAGTATTACAGAGCAATAGTGATAAAAACTGCATGGTATTGGTACAGAGACAGGCAGATAGACCAATGGAACAGAATTGAAGACCCAGAAATGAACCCACACACCTATGGTCACTTGATTTTTGACAAAGGAGCCAAACCATCCAATGGAAAAAGATAGCATTTTCAGCAAATGGTGCTGGTTCAACTGGAGGTCAACATGTAGAAGAATGCAGATCGATCCATGCTTATCACCCTGTACAAAGCTTAAGTCCAAGTGGATCAAGGACCTCACATCAAACCAGACACACTCAAACTAATAGAAGAAAACTAGGAAGCATCTGGAACACATGGGCACTGGAAAAATTTCCTGAACAAAACACCAATGGCTTATGCTCTAAGATCAAGAATCGACAAATGGGATCTCATAAAACTGCAAAGCTTCTGTAAGGCAAAGGACACTGTGGTTAGGACAAACGGCAACCAACAGATTGGGAAAAGATCTTTACCAATCCTACAACAGATAGAGGCCTTATATCCAAAATATACAAAGAACTCAAAAAGTTAGACCGAGGGACAAATAACCCTATTAAAAAATGGGGTTCAGAGCTAAACAAAGAATTCACAGCTGAGGAATGCCGAATGGCTGAGAAACACCTAAAGAAATGTTCAACATCTTTAGTCATCAGGGAAATGCAAATCAAAACAACCCTGAGATTTCACCTCACACCAGTGAGAATGGCTAAGATCAAAAACTCAGGTGACAGCAAATGCTGGCGAGGATGTGGAGAAAGAGGAACACTCCTCCATTGTTGGTGGGATTGCAGACTGGTACAACCATTCTGGAAATCAGTCTGGAGGTTCCTCAGAAAATTGGACATTGAACTGCCTGAGGATCCAGCTATACCTCTCTTGGGCATATACCCAAAAGATGCCCCAACATATAAAAAAAGACACGTGCTCTACTATGTTCATCGCAGCCTTATTTATAATAGCCAGAAGCTGGAAAGAACCCAGATGCCCTTTAACAGAGGAATGGATACAGAAAATGTGGTACATCTACACAATGGAATATTACTCAGCTATAAAAAACAACGACTTTATGAAATTCGTAGGCAAATGGTTGGATCTGGAAAATATCATCCTGAGTGAGCTAACCCAATCACAGAAAGACATACATGGTATGCACTCATTGATAAGTGGCTATTAGACCAAATGCCTGAATTACCCTAGATGCCTAGAACAAATGAAACTCAAGACGGATGATCAAAATGTGAATGCTTCACTCCTTCTTTAAAAAGGGGAACAAGGGGTTGGGGATTTAGCTCAGTGGTAGAGCACTTGCCTAGCAAGCACAAGGCCCTGGGTTCGGTCCCCAGCTCCAAAAAAAAAAAAAAAAAAAACAAAACAAAAAAAAAACACAATTCAGATAAAAGGGGAACAAGAATACCCTTGGCAGGGAAGAGAGAGGCAAAGATTAAAACAGAGACTGAAGGGACACCCATTCAGAGCCTGCCCCACATGTGGCCCATATATATACAGCCACCCAATTAGATAAGATGGATGAAGCAAAGAAGTGCAGAAGTGTAGATCGCTCCTGAGAGACACAGCCAGAATACAGCAAATACAGAGGCGAATGTCAGCAGCAAACCACTGAACTGAGAATAGGACCCCCGTTGAAGGAATCAGAGAAAGAACTGGAAGAGCTTGAAGGGGCTCGAGACCCCATATGTACAACAATGCCAAGCAACCAGAGCTTCCAGGGACTAAGCCACTACCTAAAGACTATACATGGACTGACCCTGGACTCTGACCTCATAGGTAGCAATGAATATCCTAGTAAGAGCACCAGTGGAAGAGGAAGCCCTGGGTCCTGCTAAGACTGAACCCCCAGTGAACTAGTCAGTTGGGGGGGAGGCGGCAATAGGGGGAGGGGTGGGAGGGGAACACCCATAAGGAAGGGGGGGGGAGGGGATGTTTGCCGAAACCAGGAAAGGGAATAACACTTGAAATGTATATAAGAAATATTCAAGTTAATAAAAAAAAAATAATTTCATCTTAGTTCCAAATATGCATTAAACACTGGAGTAGATTTTATAAAGATACAACAGAAATGTCTGCAAGTAGCTGCAGTGAAAATTAACAACAATGTCTACGTGGCTTCAATCGAAACCTGAGCCTGAAGAGTGCCTGGTGTTGGAAACTGGCTGAGAGAAAGAGCCAGAAAGGCCAAGTGCAGTAGATTTGGCAGGCAGTGACGCCGAGCAGCACACCTGCCCCACCTCTCTGTATACCCATCGACTTTGGCACAGTCTGTCATGGATGCTGAGGGTGACTCTTGAGGAGTGAGATGTGACTGAGAGACAACAGAGACAAAGTCAGTCTAGGCTGTGGTTGATTCGATGAGGCTTTAAGGCCCTGTGTTCTTCAGGCATTGGAATCATTTTGCCCTGTATGATGTAGGCTTCTTCAGTATCCAAATCACTGGGAACACAAAGACAAATCAACATCTCCAAGTGGGCAACACAGTGCTCAAAACACCGGGGACCTACAGTACTTATCTTCCTAGATTGATATGCAAATCTTTGCTGAAAATATTTATGGCTATATTTTAAGTGAAAATAACAGAAGCAGATCAATGGTTCCAGAAGAAAGACTAGGCTTATGTTTTAGATGAAGATGGGAATTTGGATGCTTGGATCAGGAGCAACGCAGAGGCATTTATTGTGTGCCATGTATTGTGGACTCTGGAAGTAGGCATGCAAAGACGAATCTTGGTATTTCATGAGCAAGTAGATTGAAAGAATAGACTTTTTAGATTTCAGTTCTGCATGTACTAAGACGGAAAAAATAATGAACTAGACAAACATTTACAGAAAACTGTGAGAAAATCATTGCTTAGTTACCTGCCATTTAACTGGCACTTCCTCTGCAGCTCACATGTATGCTGAGTTGGGAAAACACTTAATTTTATTAAAGGATCATAGTAAAGTTCAGCATGAAATAAAATAACCCCACTGTGATATCAAAACTATTCTGGGAGATTCAGTATTTGTGCAGTCTACTCTGCTCTAAATCCATCGCTTTTCTTCTCCACATTGTGTTCCCACTAGCATGCATGGAACAAGTGACCTAGAATCAAAGCATTTATATTTCAGAGAGAAAGATGCCTTGTTAGTTTTCTTTAACTACAAACATACTCAAGATATTTGACTTAAGAATAGAAAAATATTTACTTTGGTTAACAATTCTGGAGATCTCTTTCCAGATATTATGATGGAAGTGTATAAAAAGACAAAATGATTTACTTTATGGTCAATATGCAAGAGAAAGAAAGAAAGAAAGAAAGAAAGAAAGAAAGAAAGAAAGAAAGAAAGAAAGAAAGAAAGAAAGAAAGAAAGAAAGAAAGAAAGAAAGAAAGAGAAAGAAAGGAAGGAAGGAAGGAAGGAAGGAAGGAAAGAAAAGAAAAGAAAAAAGAAAGAGAGAGAGAGTGTGTGTCAGATCAGAAAACTTTATGAGAGGTGAACATAGGGTTTCACTAATATACAAGTGTTTGGAACAAGGGGCAAGATAAAATAACTAGGACAAGCAATACTTAGACCTCAAACCAGGAGGTTGAGAAAGGCAGAATATGAAAGGGTGAAGGACTGTGAGTTCCATGGTGTAGTGTGTGTGTGTGTGTGTGTGTGTGTGTGTGTGTGTGTGTGTGTGTGTTCAAAAAGAGCCTGAGACTTTTTGTCACTGTCTGATCATAAGTTGAAAGCTAAAGCAAAGTTCAGTAACAGACCATGGCAATAATAAATATGTAGCCAATGGACAAACCAAAAGTGGAGTAGAAAATATTTTGAGACCAATGACAATGAAAACACACCAAAAGTCTCTGGGGATTCACTGTTCCCTAAAAACAAGGCTAATAAGGCAATGTCATAATTGACTATATTCTAAACTAAAAGTATCTCAAACCAATCATTTAACCTTAGTAGTAAAAATCTAGGAAGAACAAATCAAGGAGACAGGTATATATAGTAAAAATTAGGATGTACTTAAATAAAATAACCAATGAGAAGAGGCAATAGAATTGACAAACAAAGAGTGACTTCTTTGAAAAGGGCATTAAAATTGACAATTTCTGGTTAGACTGACAGAAAAAAAAGCAAAACTCAATATATTTAAAATAGAAATAAAACTGAGGCTATTGATGTTAACTTCAAGAAATTTTAAAAAAAACAAAAAATAATATTTTAAGAAACTGTACACCAGCAAAGGAGATAACCTAGATAAAACAGACAAATCCTGGAAGCACTCAACTATCAAAACTTACTACCCAACGAAATAGGTTACATCCTTTTACGAATAAAACCAGTGAGACAGAGAAAGTTTTCACAGCTTGTCCAACACCAAATAATCAAACACCAAATATTAAACCAGAATACAGCTTTAAAAGTAAATAAACAGGATAAGTAATTAAAATATGTAATTATTACACACTTACATTTTAAAAACAATCATTCTCGAATTATTTCTAAGAAGGCATACATTTTATCCTGAGGAGAGCATTATTCTTACACTAATGTCAGATAAACCTATCACAAGAAAATTCTATATCAATACATATTAAAAAATATTTAACAAAATAAGAGCAAACAAAAACATAATGCAACTTTTTAAAAAATTTATGCTTCATGACCAAGTGTGATTTCTACCACAATGCAACAGTAGTCCTGTAGAGCATTTTCAGTCCAGCAACATGGCTGTTCTGGTTACATTCAAAGATCTTTCAAGTCTGTGTGGTATGGTCAGGCTGAAATGCAGACATGACTTTCGTATAGCCCTTTAATCCCTCTGGCTAGAATACACCTTTCATCCCAAAGAAATCTAATTGAGGAGGAGACTGGCTGATGATTCTAAGAAAGATTTGACAGAATGAGAGGTTATACCCAACTCTCACAAGGAAAGCTATTTAAGAGCAGTGCAGGGAAAGAATCTGTCAGTTGGTAGTCAGTGTAGTGAGTGCAGTGCAGTGCAGTGGAGTCGAAATCATTCATGAATCCACGCAGGTCAGCAGAGGCAGTTGAGAGAATAAGAAGGAGCCAGAAGATTAGTCTGAATTGGTTTGAGACCAAGCAGAACAATTCAGTAAAGACTTGAAAGAAGCCAGACTGAATCAGTCAGCTTAGAGAGAAGTTTGAACCAGAACAGTTGAGTTGAACCTGCCAGCCAGAGTTCAGAAAGGAATAGAATGGTGAGCTGGTTCAACAGTAAATTTCTGAGATGAAAATAACATCTGGCAAATAAAAGTTACTTTTATAAGTTCAACATATATACAGACTTTGCCATTTGCATGAAATTAATAAAGAAAATTCTATGTGATCACTTCAGTTAATATAAAAAACTATTTGATAAAGTCTGACATCATTTCTTGACACACATTCAACAATCTAAGAGCATGGGAGATAGAGGGATTGCCATAACAGAGTAACAGCAATGCACACACTATGAAGGTACCAAATGTGACAGGAACTTACACTTTACATGGAAGATTTTATATTAGGTGGATTTTACATCAATTTTAAAAAACAAGTGGGCACAAGCTAGTGAAGAAGAAACAACAATGAACAAAATATTTGAATTTCTTCCTTCTAAAAGAACTTTTGGTTGGTAAGAAGCATGGAAATAATGTGTCAAAACTTGGATATACAGTAAGAATTATTTTAAGCATTTTAACTACAAAATCATTAAGTCCTCAGACCTACTCAATGAAATAGGTTATTATCCTTTTACAAATAAAACCAGTGAGACACAAAAAGTTAACACAACTTGCTCAACAACAAACAATCACGATGTGACCAAACCAAAAGCCTAAAACCAAAGAGTTTATTTAAACAATATGATCACAGCTCTGGAGATGACACAATAGACCACACTGACAACACTGCTGATTCCTGACTACCTGACTGATACACATTTTACCTGCTATAATTAAATTTGTCTGAGGCATATTCCAAGTGATAAAAACTAAAGCATAGAGTAAGTAGATTTGCAGTTTTTTTTTAAATAATAAGGAATATTTAACCTGGCTTACATTGAACAGACACAGTAAGAAGCAATCAAATCCAGCTAAAATTCAGACTGTTAACCATAAAGATCACAAGTAATTTTCAAGCTTCTTCCTAGAATCACTGGCTTCAAAAATTCTCTTAAGAAGTAATATAAATATTATCAAGGCCAACTCCATACTTTTTTAGCTAAATAAAAGACTTAAGAGCAACTATATATACCATGGTCCAGAGTTTACAGGAAAGTCTCCTAACCCTCAAACTTGAAGTCCTTCCAGTTCATCTTACCTCTAGCTACACAAACCAATCTGTTATACTTTACATGGTTGACATATCAGTTACTTTTCTGTTGCTTTGATAGATCTACCATGACCAAGGCAGCATACAGAAGAATTTATTTTGGAGTTAGAGTTCCAGAGGGCTGAGTTTATTGTGGTGTGTCAGCATAGTTACAAGAAGCAGGTATGGTGGTCAGAGCAGGAAACTAAGAGCTCATCTCCTCAATGGCAAGTACCAAGCAAAGAAAGTAAACTAGAAGTAGGCAAAAGCCTACTTATACTCTCAAAGCTCACCTATAGTGACATAATTCTCAAGCAAGGCCACACCTCCCAAACTCCCCCAAAGTACTACCAATGGAGGACCAAGTGTTCAAATATTGAGCATATGGGGGAGTTTCATTCAAACAGTTACAGTGTGGAAAATGATTTTAATTGCATACTTATGTGAAATACTTAGGTTGAAATTTTATAAACAAATAGTTACTTAAAATACTTACATCAGACTGGGGAGACGACTCAATGCATACAGTGCTTACTGTGTAAACACACAGACATGACTTCTGACAGCCATTGTCTACATACAGATTGCATCCTGTAATCTAAGTGCTTGCGAAGCAGAAATAGGCAGGTGTCAAGGGCTTAGTGACCAGCCAACCTAGCCAATTAACAGCCTTGCAATTCAGTAAGGGACGACGTCTCATAGCAAAAGATGGAAAGGGACTGTAGAAGACAGACAATCTGCTCATATACACACATCATACACACAATTTCTATGTATGTTTCACTCAGGCTGCATACATAGACTATGAAATACCTTTTCACATCTCATTATTGTCTCAACACACTAGTCCAAGATATGTGAATTTCAAATGCTATGTAAGAATTATTATGCATTAACAAATATTTTCTCAAAATATAAAAAGGCAGGGATATGAAAGAAAAATCAGGACCAAAAGCTAGGAGATCCTAGAACCTTGGAAAAACATGAACCACGGCAAATGTGAGGGCTTGTTGGGGTTTTTCTAGGCCCTACACAGGTATGGGTGAGTCTCATTATTTATCATACTCCACTTGTGAGAAGGAGAAAGCTGCTCATGTGTGTTTAGCTCAGATGTATTTCAGCTGAGAAAGAGAAAAGCACTTGCTAAGCTGTTGTTTATGTCCAGTAAGCTTTCGAATGTGAGGAGCCCCCCTCCCTCCGTCCCCTTGACACACAAGTGGTATTTTGCCAGCACCAAACAGAACTTGAACAGGGGCAGATTGAGTTTGGTTCTAAACTTAGAGCACACAAATTTGAGCAACTGCCAAGCATACTGAAATGTGTTTTCTCCAGTCTTCTCAGACCCGTAAGGATTTCAAAAGGAAATAAATGAAGTTTTCTGTTATAAGTTTTCTCTCCACCATTGCATAATTACATACCACATACTGCATGTAAGACATACAATGCATTCCCACCATCAATACTCTCTCTGATTCCTTTTTTTTTTTTTTTGGTTTTTTTTTTCGGAGCTGGGGACCGAACCCAGGGCCTTGCGCTTCCTAGGCAAGCGCTCTACCACTGAGCTAAATCCCCAACCCCACCATCAATACTGCTTTCAGTAAATTCGATGCTAGTATAAATTTATTATACCACAGGAAAAAGTGTCTGTGGGCATGATTTTCAAGCCTATACCATTTATTTTACATAGCTATAGAATCTATTATCTTTGACATATGTTTTTTTTTAAATCCATCTACCTTCAGTCATCAAAGGAGCAGCAAGAAGTAAATAAAAACTGTTTAAAATATTCAGTCAATAAGTTTCTTAATTTCTGAACATATCAAATAGACTCTAGTGACTCACTGGAGTCTTGAGGGGGATGGGTAACTATGAGGAAAATCAGCAGATTGATCCGGGCATATGGAAGATATGAAGATGCCTGAGAGTGGGAGAAGGAGAGAAAGGACATTCAAAACAAGAGGCCATGTCGACGGGTTCACTCATTGCCAATAAGCTGAAAAATATGTCATGGGCATTTACCATTTAAATGTGGTGACATTTAAAGGATTCTTCTTGTTCTTGTTTTTAAGACTTCTTTATAATTCATAAGACAATGTGAATAATCTGTCTGTTTTACCAAATTTCAAATATTAGCTAAGCTGAGGCAACATTAAGGAGGCTTAGAGGATAGGAAAGGGTTAATATCATCTTGAAAAAGATTCTTATTTATGAAGAAACTGATATTTGAGATCATGCTGAGAAGTGGGATTTTTATTTCTAGATTTTGTTTATTAGCGATCATTCCGACTAATTAAAGATCAGCTCTTTATTATCATCTCAAGCATTTGTTGCTTTCACACTACATTTTTTTAAATCTTACAGGATGAAACTCAGTATGTCTGAAAATAG
This sequence comes from Rattus rattus, assembly GCF_011064425.1. Classification (NCBI taxonomy): domain Eukaryota; kingdom Metazoa; phylum Chordata; class Mammalia; order Rodentia; family Muridae; genus Rattus; species Rattus rattus. The sequence continues at coordinate 141,718,714 of NC_046154.1, read as the reverse complement.
GTTTAGGTTCTATCTTAGGTGAATTACTGATAATTTTATAGGTTTTATTACAATTAAACCAATAGCCTTGCTTTTACTTCATCTAGAGGGGACAGTCATAAAACGAGCCCTCCTTGCATGCTGCTATGGCATATGGACTGGGAACGTTTTCCCAGTCAATGCAGGTAACCCAATGTACTAATGGCTACTTTTCCTAATATGATGCCATTTCTCAGACATTTAAAATTATATTCTCACATTGATATATAAAGCATATTATATAATATAAATAATGCAATGTATCATAGTTTCAAATGTAGATAAAATTAGACTCATTGAACAATTTTCCAGGAATCAAATTTCTAATCATCACTCTGCAGTCTTAGACAACACAGGAGCCACAGTTGTCAGGTGGCTTCAGTTTAAATGCTGTTTTCACCAATTTATGGCATTCGCCACATTTATGTTCTTGCCTAGATTTCCTAATTGAGTCTACTAATTGAGACAATCTACTTTGCGGTACAATTCAGTGGTAATGTATGTGCTATCATGTTTCAGAACCCTGAGTGTACACACACACACACACACACACACACACACACACACACACACACACACACATACACACAGACACACACGCACACTCGCGCACATGCGCGCGCACATGCACATGCACACGCACACGTGCACACACAGAGGGAGTAAAAGAAAATAAAGGCATAAAAAGAAAATAATAATACAGTGTCAAAAAAAGTACATAGATTTGCTATGAGAAATAAATTAATCAATACTGAAAACAAGGGATGCCTGTTATCCACAGCCAAAGTCTAATCCTTCTTAGATATTCATATGAAACAAATTTTCTCCACAGAAATCAAGAACTTTACATCACCCTTCCTGACACACCAACGGAACATAAGCAATCTTTCACATGTAGCTACTTAAGTTTTAATTAGTCAACTTTAAGTATTTGGTAGATTTCTCTTAACTAATTCAAGTACTTTGAGTCATCAGCATACAGATACTTCTACAACTGACTGTATTCCAAATACTTTAGTTTCCAGGGACCACATCTTTTAGACCTCAGCATCAGCTCATCCTTCTCCCCTGGCCCGTTCCCTGAAATAGAAAATCCTAACAGTTATCAGGGAAGTGTACTAGGATTTTACCATGATTGTCCACTTCACCTATATATTATACCATTTTCTTCATGTATTTTAAGGGTAGGTGATTAAGAGAGCAGACACTCAGAATTTTTGCTAATTGCCAGTGAATGTTGGGTTATAGAAGTTAACTTCCTGATTGCTTCCTCTTGGCTTTTGTCTATCTGTTTCAACCTCAGCCTGGTAACTAATAAAGAGATTAAAGTAGGTAGAAGAATAGACTCTGAGAGCCACAGGCATGAGTGCATAAGCTATAAACGTCCTCAATTGTTTAATTAACAAACTCTGTGTTTCTATTATACCATCTGAATTTTCTTATAATATTTCAACTATGGTACTGTTTATCTGTGTCTTCACTGTATATTAAGCATATTCTATATGTTAAGTTTCAGCATGATAAGAAACAAAAGGAAGAGTCCTGACGCTTATTTTGGTTACATCCAGTAATGAGAGAAAATGCAAGTAGTTACCTTCTTTTCTTCATTACTCACATTGACCCAGCTTTTGGGATTGCAGAATTACATAGTTTCAACTATATGTTACTCCTATATTAATTTTCTTTGACATTTTTGCAATGTATATTCAAAACATGATATAGGAAAGGCAAATAGAAACTAAGAAAATCCAGTGTTTACAAAATGCTTGAAATATGTTCACGTCTCATGATGTCTTTCAACCAAGCTTTCTCCTATTACTCTGAATAGCTGAGTGGCTTACACTATAGCAGGAACCAGCAATCAGCAAATGGATCTTCCTATCCAGTCACTGGAAACCAGACTGTAAATGGATGGCATGTTTTATGTATCTTTACAATAAGGACCAATAAGCTATAAGACATGCAATTAAAGAAAACTAAAGGTTGATGTGAAAGACATTGCTTAGCCATCAATAGCACTTGCTGCTTTTGCAAGGGCCTGTGTTTAGTTCCCAGCATCCACATGAGAGATGACAACCATCTGTAACTCCGATTCCAGGAGACATTATTCTTTTATTCAGCCTCTGTAGGCACTGCATGCTTATGGGCCACGGATGTTCATATAGGAAAAACTCACAAATATAAAATAAAAATAACAAACAGATCTTTAACAAGAAATAAAGGAAATGGAGATGTTCTGAAAAAATACTTTCTAAAACCTTTATGACTAAAATGTTCTAAAGGTAGGACATATTGGTAACTTTCCTCCTTCCAAATGATTCTTTTAAAGGAATGTATTAGTTTTAAAATAAGACTTATGTTATTAATTTTCATGACTACATTATAATGCATCAATCAAGATAGTTTGCAGGGATAGAGGAGTGGCTCAGTGGGTACCACAGTTTTTATCAACATGACACAAGCCTAGACATACCTAGGATGAGATATTCCCAATGGAGGAACTTTCTCCGTCATCTTGAACTATGGGCATGTCTGTAGAGCATTTTCTTGTTTGCTGGTTGGTGGAGCCCCGCAGCCCACACAAGTGGACCTGAGCCATATAAGAAAGGTAGTTAAGTCTCCACTCAGTTTGATCTCCAGAAGTTAGCCAAGTAAATGGATGGAACTAGAAAAGATCATACTGAATGAGGTAACTCACACCCCCAAATATAAACATTACATGTTCTCTCATTGGAACCTTCTAGCTCAAAATCTTCAAATATAAGTATACATCCTGGAGTAACCAGAAACCAGAGAAGTAAAGGAGAGCCAATGTCAGCATGGGGGATGGGGGAACAGCAGAATAGAAGTGACTTTACTGGGGAAATGAGAAAATGGGCTTCTAATAAAAGATAAAGAAGAAGGAGAGAGAATTAAAAACCAGTAAGGATGTCTGGAAAAGCCAGAATTGATCAAACTATTAAGAACCTACCTTAAAAACATGTAACTCTTTGTATAAACATACATACATAGTTTAAATAAAACTTTTTCATCTGGCCTGACAATGCTCCCTCAAAGAACCAGATGTCAGCTCACAGAAATGCCAACACCAAGCATGAGAAGCCCTCTTTTGAGTTATTGCTCAAGGTTGCCAAGAAAAAAAATCCCAAAATACTTCAAGCTACAGTTATTGCCATTGATTGATCCCCAAAGATATAAGGTAAGCCACAATTGATGAAGATACCACACACTTCAGACACAGACCCCAGAGGCCCCTGAATGGGAATTGGTCTGAATGCCTTCTCCTTTAGGCTACTTAGCTTATGGCAATAAAATACACAGACTGAGAAGTTTGCATTAAGGAATGTACCTGCAAATACAATACACATGTGCAGATAAAAATGATTACTGAGCAAAAGTGGTGTGGGGTATATGCAAGAGTTTGGAGGGGAAAGAGAGAAGGTGCAATGATATCATTATACTTTAATATCTAAACCAAAAAATAATAAAACTTAAATACTAATGTTTCTCAGGAAGGGAGGGAGGGAGGAGGGAGGGAGGGGGAGGGAGGAGGAGGGAGGGAAAGAGAGAGAGAGAGAGAGAGAGAGAGAGAGAGAGAGAGAGAGAGAGAGAGAGAGAACGAACAAAGGCAGCTGAACAAGCCAATAGAAAGAAACCAGTAAGGCAGTGTTCCTCCATGTCCTCTACCTCAGTTCCTACCTCCAAATTCCTGCCTTGAGTTCCCTGCCTGGCTTCCCTCAGTGTTGTAAAATGACCTGAGAGTGGTAAGTAAGATGAAGCAAACCCTATCCCAGGCAAGTTACTTTTGCTCACATTGTTTTTTGTTCCAGTAGAAAAGTATCTACAGTGGATAAAAGGATACGAGGAGCAAACATTCGGGCATGTGTTCAGCTCCCTAGCACCCACATGGGAAAAGCTGGGTGTGTTCAATTACACATCTATAAGCCATGAGGGATTGAGACAGGAAAATCACTGAGCTTGCTGACCAGCAGCCTAGCCTCAATTTCAGCGATAGTATCTGTTTCAGGGGAATAGTGTGCCTGAGTGGGGCACCTGATGGCTTCCTCTGACCTCCACACAGCATGGGAGGACACATGTGCACATACACTACAAACACATGCAACACACACACACACACACACACATACACACACACACACACACACACACACACACACACACACACAATGAGCATTTGCATGGTTTTAATAGTTATCCCCTTGTTTCTGTGGGGAATTGATTCCAAAACTCCTATGCATATAAAAATCTATGGATGTTCAAGCTCTGAATAAATGGTATTTCCATGATATCTGTTTCTGTTCCTATACATTTTAAATCATCACTAGATGGCTTTCCATACCTAAAGTCAACAAAGATGCTTTTAAAAAGTCAACAATAGATGCTATGTAATTGAGAAAAAAAATGGCTGTATTTGTTCCGTACCCAATTCAATTCTCCTCTCCCCCAAAAGCCATCAAGTTGGTGGTATCCAAATATAGAGAACCTTCAGATACAGAAGTATAACCTATTTTAATTATGTGCCAGTTAAAGTGTGCATCTTGGATCATCTCCTTAGACATCTCTTGGATGTAATTCCCAGTGTGCACATGAGTAAATGAGACCAAAAGCAGTCTTACAACTATCCACAATAATTCTGCCACTGGGTAGTAGGAAGGGATATGAAGTCCAGGATTATGGCCGCTTCTAGACCTTAATCATAATTGACTACACTCAACAGAGTAGGTCACAATTTACCCATTACCACCACCCTGAAACTTTGCCTGTTATAATCTCCCATATTTCATGGGCCTCTTCTTAGGCTTGAACCCCTGAAATACTCTCAAGGGGTCAACTGATTCAATAGTGTATGTCTCGTGAACAGCAGTCTCTACAGAAGCCAGAGTGGATGAAGCACTTAAAGATACGTTATGTTCCCTCCCATTTCTCAGAACTCTTCAGTGGACTTTCACTGTCCAGATTTCACTGTCAACTTGGTATAACCTACAGTCATGAGCAACCTTAGGGAACCTCAACTGAAGAAGTACCTTGATCATATTGGCACGTGGGAATGTCTGTTGGACAGTGTCTTCACTGATATAGGAGCAACCAGCCCTATACCGGCACTGTGCCTAGGTAGGTCATACAACCTGGTACTGTCTCTAGGCAGGTGATTCTAAACTGTATAAGAAAACTAGGTAAACGTGAGCCAGTAAGCAAGATTTCTCCATGATGTTTGCCCAAGTGATGCATTGTGACCTGGTATAAGTAAAAGGGAAATAACTTTGAGGAAAAGGAACAAACAAGCAAATAAACAAGACATTTTCTCCCAAGTTGCTTTAACCAGAGTGTTTTATAACACTAAAACAAGAACTCCCATGTGCTGCAGATCAGTCCTGACAGGATCCCCAGGCCAAGCAGGCTGATCTGACCTGGAATCGCTCTTTTCAACTTTATTTCCTGTTTCAATCAAGCTGGTCACCCAGGTCTTCCAAAATTGGCCTTGTTTATCTTCTCTTAAGAGTGTTTATATTTGATACGACCTCCCCACCAGGGAGGACAATCTACCCAGTGATATTCCCAGTCCTAGACTCCTCGCTTCACTTGAGTTATTGTGCCAGCCGTCCTGTTGTCACCTTTTATGCAAGCATTGTTCCCTGTTTCTCCAACCCATTCTTGTGTGCATCGTCACTCTTGTACTACCTGATAGTCTCACAGGTTACTTGCATTTTCTGACTTGCATATTATGTTACCACTGACAGAGTAAACCCATGAGTTCAGAAGCTTTGTAGAATTCACTGTTCTACAGCCACAAGGCTGGAAACATGCCTGGGAAACAGAGCCCAATCATTATATATGGAGAATTAACTGATCAATTAAAGAGCTAAAAGATTTCTTGGCTAGATATTGAAAGTACGATCCCTAGTAGAAGAAAACACACAAACACATAAAGATTATTGACATATGCTGCAATTTTCTTTACCACATATTTGTCTGATGCATACTTACAGAGAACTGTAATTGTCTAAAGTAGGACAAATTTAAAACCCAGAAAAAAACAAACCATAAAATTAAGAGCAAAGGCTTAAAACCATGTGACTCATGAATTAGGGTTGGGGTACATCTCCTAGAATATCTTATTTCACTGTAACTAATGACTGAAAACAATTAACAAGGTATATAAGCTGGTATTTTCCATAGGTAAGAGGAGTAACTGTTACAATATGGTACTTGATTGAGTTTTTTGGTTTTGGGGGGTTTGTTTTGTTTTGTTTTTGTTTTGGCCACTGATCTTCCACTTCCCAGTCTACCACCCTGAACTCATCTAAGAACTAAGATGGGAGACAGCAAGTAACTGCAAGGTTATCTTGACTTTATAAATATTCTAATTGGCTTTGTAAAAATCAATAGTGTATGGAAGATTATTGATAAGTCTCTGAGTTGGTGTTCTTATAGAACATTATGACATCATTGTCACCAGAGAGTTTAATATGATAATATAATTATGCATATTTCTTAATTTATATGGCTGCAGATTTTCTAGATCCCTAGTATTTGTTTTCTGATGATAAGTTGCAATGTCAATAACATGCAAAAATAATTCTAGCAAGTAGTATATGAAATTCCTGCCTCAGTATGGACTTATTGTTTTTTTTCATTAGTGTCTCAAAACCCAAAAGTAGAAAGAAGAAACTATTTATCATCAGAAAAAAAACAGTGTCAGAAAAACTGCTGTTCAATTTCTAAAAGACGGAAAATAGTCTTAAATGTTTTGACAGAGAACAAAATTCACAAACAAATGGAGAATTTGTGAATAACAACAAAATTTGGAGAAATGTTACAACCCAAAAATGTTCACCAGCTGCTTAGAAATCAAAATTCTGGTGTTTCTTGTGGAACATTTAGTTCCCCAACCACAATAGCTAGAAAAAGCAATAGCAAATTAGGTCCTAAAAGAAATATGTATTAGTTACAGTAGGGCAAAGTGGTATTAACAAATACATTTCCACATCTTCACATATTCAAACATAAGGGTGTTTAGGCTCTTCATTTTCATAGACTGGCCCAAAGAAGAATTTCTTATAGGGGAGTGGACATGATGCCACCCAGTGAGTTAGGCGTACTTGCTTTTTCATGCTGTGGCCCCATCATCCTTTAGAACCTCATCATCTACTCCAAATAGTCAAAGGAAGAAAAACCCTGGAGGCCAGATAGCCACATCTGGCCTCAACCTAGATAGGGCAAGTGCTCCTTCCTCTCACATACCAAACAAATGTCCAACTATTCTCAGTAGCAAAATGATGTGGACAAACATGCACATCCAGCAAGATCACTAAAAAGTTTTAAAATGTATTCTATGACACAAAACAATGTATGCTAAATTTAACAAAAGATACGCAGTATTTGATAATAATGCCATCCAGAATCTGACTGAAAATGCTATTCCTATGAAGTGGCAGAGACTGCAGCACACTCATTCTGATTTTATAAAACTAAAATACTCATTGATCACCGGACATGAGTTTGCTGTTGATATCCGTGCTATGGAGTCAGATACTCACTTAAGTCCTGTGTAACTGAACACACAACAGTGTGTATTTTGACAAAAGAGAGGAAAGTCTTTTACATGGCACAAGACTAAAAAGATACAAGGTGCTAGATGCTTCTGGGGAATCTGGTGATTTCAGGTATAATAATGGCACTGGTTTAAAATATATCTTTTTCTTAACATGTACAAATGAGCAAAATGTGTGTTTTAAAGTTCTCTAGCATTTAAGCAAAAGATGACAAATAAAATTGAAATAAACAAATAAAGATAAATAATAGTCTCTATTATATAATACAAATCTGATTTTTTTCAAAGTAAAACATTAAAAGTCACAGTGTTTAAAGTTTTATATATATGAACCTCAAAAATCTCTTTGACAGTACTACTGCAAGAAATAATTTTATGTGTTCTTCAATCATGTTTTGTATAGTCATAATTCCTGTATTCTATAGATCTAATCAGAAACTTCGCTGCAGAGCAAAGGAGGCACAGCAAATAGTGATATGCACTCATTTTCCTCCAAAGAGTATAATATGTAAACAACTAAAGTGAATTCCTATTTATACTAACAAATGACTGTTTCCTTTGTAACACTGGTCAACAAAGTAATTATACCCTACCTCTTTTCTCTACCTTCCTTTACATATACTTTCTATAAACATAAACATGGGCATCAAAGTTAGAAATATCTTTATATAATCTAAAATTTAGAATCATCAAAGAGTGCTCCATCTTACAATACTAAATTAATGTTTTTCTTAAAAATTGATTTTCTGCAATTGAGTCACATATATCTTACCTGTTTTAATCCTAATAATTTAATCCCAATAATTAAACCTAATATTGATTTTTAAAGATCTATATAATTTGATAGGAGTTAAGTAATCAATTAATAGTTACTGATGACTAGATTGGGTACAGCAGCAACAAAAAATTGTTAGGTACACTTAGGCTAGAACATACTACCTAGAGGGTGAGGCTTAGACAGGCTCACTATCAGATCCACTCTCAATACTGTCCACCCTTTGGTATTTTCTCCCAGTCACTTATGGAACAAGGTACAAGAGAACAATCATGACCAGGAATGATAGTACAAGCCTAGTCTCCTGAAGCAGGAGAATCATGAGTTTAAGGCTAACCTGGGCTACAAAGCAAGACCTTGTCTCAATTTTTTTTAAATATTCTTCAATCAGAAACACACCAGTGTAGGCATAACTTTTTTGCCACCTACTTTTAATATGGGTTCAAACTCTCCTCTACTCCACCACCCAACAGGGTAGAGAAAGAGAAAAGTTATGAGGATATAGGGGAAGTTGATCTGTTTAACAATAGTTCTTCTGGGGAAGGGCTCAATCTTCTTTCTCAGCAGTTCAGTCCCATAGCAGACACTAAATATGGCAAGACAGCTGCAGATCAGCCCTCTAGGCAGGCAAACACTACAAATGAACCAGCAGCTTAATAAAGTCCAGTCCTTTCAGCAGGCACATACCATGCACAAACCAGCAGCTGTAGTTCAATCCTGAAGGAACTGCAAGACGCACCAACCCGCCTGAGGTGAGGCCACAGAAGTGGCAAACTGCCACAGAAACCTCAGGAGCAGTTCTTCAGTGAGTTTTTTTTTTCAAATAGTGTTACCACAAGTTGAGCTCAACTATGCTATGTAAGACAAATCAATACATGAGTGTCATTGGTAAAGAATATCAAAGCAGAGCAAATCAAGCCAATGCTCAGTGCTCATCTCCCACTGTCTGTGGGGTCATAGTTATACTCCTTCATTCCAGGTCCTTTCGTGTGTTTCCTATATCAAAACATCCTTTCAACTGTGTCTAATTCAGAAAAACATTTTTCATATGTCCGCTTTAGCAAGACATCCTTTCACCTTTCATCATTTGACATAAGTAAATTTATAAAGAAACTAGAAGCTTCTACTTCATTCCAATGTGTACTTTCTCTACTACTATTTGTTATAGTGACTAAAGCATTAAAATAAGGGAAAGAAATATAAATATGGTATAGTGGCTAATCTTAATTTCAACTTGATAGTGTCTAGAATCAGTTAAGGGACATGCCTCAGTATTGGTCTACATTGTTAAGCTACCCAGCTCCTAAGTTATAAGGCATTCTAGTTCATCCCCTATTATAATATATGCACATCATATCAGTTCTGGTTCTCTGGGGAAGCCTGACTAAAACAAGCAGAAGAGGAAGAACTCAAATTATCCCTATTGTAGACAATATGGTCCTATACTTTAAAAAGCCTTATAACTTCTTTGAAAAACTCTTAGATCCAATAAATTCATTAAAGTAGAAGGATAAATGTAAAGGTTTACAATATGAGTAGATTTTCTACATACAAAAAAAAACAAACTTTCTAAGAAACTGAGAAAATTCCATTTACAAAAGTTAAAAGATAATAAATACTTAGCTAAAATTATTTAGCTAGATTTAGCTAAACTATAATAAATAAAAGTAAAGGTAAGCATGGAGGTGAAAGACATCTATTATAAAAACTTCAAAATAATGAAATGTTTTGTTCAGAAAAGAAAGCAATAAACATTGACAAAACATCATACATATACTTATGGGAGAAAAAATTTCCAAATATATACTGAACATAGGATTAATATCTAGAATTTATAAAGAATGTGAGTAATGCAGCCAGGAGCCTGGCATAAAGCAGAGGCAGAGAGGCACAGCCAAACACTGGATGGGGAATGGGGACTCTTATGGAAGTGCTGGGGGAACAATTGAGGGGCCCTGAATAGGACAGGATCTCTACAGAAAGACCAACCGAGTCAACTAGCCTGGATCCTTGGAGACTCTCAGAGACTGAACCATCAACCAAGGAGCATACATGAGCTTACCCTAGGCATCCCGTGACTATGTAAGGGGTGTGCAGCTCAGTCTTCATGTAGGTCCCCTAGCAATTGGAGCAGGGGCTGTCCCCAAAGCTGCTGCTTATTTGTGGAATCCATTCCCCTGGCTGGGCTCTCTTTTCTGACCTCAGTGGGAGAAGATGCACCTGGCCCTGCACAGGCTTGATGTACTGGGATTGGGGAATATCCAGGGGGACCTCCACCCTCTCTGAGAAGAGGAGGAAAGAAGAAGGGAGGGAGAGACTGTGTAACAGAGTATTCAGAAGAGGGGGCAGGGACTGGGGTGTGAAGTGAATTAATTAATTAATTAATCAATTAAAGTGAAAAAATAAGTAAACATCAAAAGAATCATCCATTCAATAGAAATAAATGAATTCAACAGATAGTTGTCAAGAAGCACAAATGATCAATAAATAGAAATGTTCAAAACTCTTAACCACCAGCACATTGTAAGGTAAAACTACATTAAGATTCCATCTCACTCAGTCAGAAAAACTATCATTTAGGAAAAGATTCAGTTTCCACATCTTCCTCAGCATCTGCTCTCACCAAAATGCCCAAACATGGGGAGAGAGAACCTGGAGAGACCATGTCCACTGGAGAGACAAGGCCCCCGGTTGAAGGATGGGTCTACCCACCCACCTCAGAAATATTAATCCAGAATTCCTCCTGTTAAAGGGAAATGCAGGGACAAAGAGGGGAGTACAGTCTGCCCCACCTGGGGATCCATCCCATCTGCAGGCACCAAAACCAGACACTGTTGCGGATGCCAAGAAGGGCTTGCTGACAGGGGGAGCCTAATATAGCTGTCACCTGAGAGGCTCTGCCAGAACCTGTAAAATACAGATGTAGGTGCATGCAGCCAAACATTGGACTGAGTGCAGAGACTTCAATGGAGGTGTTAGTACAAGGACTGAAGGAGCTAAAGGGTTTTGCAACCCCATAGGAAGAACAATATCAACTAACAGGACTACCCAGAGCTCCCAGGGACTAAACCACAAACCAAAGGGTACACATGGAGGGACCCATGGCTCCAGCTGCATATGCAGCAGAGGATGGCGTTATTGGGCACCACGGGGAGGGGAGATCCTTGGTCGTGTGGAGGCTCTCAGGATAGGGTAATGCCAGGGCCCTGAGGCAGGCGTGGGTTGGCAGGTAGGGGAGTACCCTCGTAGAGGCAGGGAGAGGAGGGAGGGGGTAGGGGAGGGGAAATTGGGAACAGGGATAACCTTTGAAATATAAATAAATAAAATAACCAATGCAAATGAGGAAACAGTAAAAAGTTCAGATTTTGGTCATGGTAAACACAGTGACTCTCAAAACAATGAGGCCACTGTCATTGCCCTCAGTAACTCACAGAGATTAAAGGTAAGCTCCTAACCCAAATCCCATGAGAGAGCTGCATGCTCAGGAGTGCTGACAACCCTGAGAGCTCAGGGGAGACCTCCACTTCTGCTCACATTCCTAACCCGAGAGGAACCTGCCTAGTGCCCTCTGGAACATAGGAGCAATCAGAGGTAGGATACTTCCAGTTTCTGCCTGAGCCCAGAGCTAAAAGTCAGTCACCAGGAGTACTGACACACCTGAGAGCAGAGGTAAGACCAACTTTTCTGCTCCAAGTGACCCTCCTGGAGGCTTCAGGAGACACAAACCCAGGAGCAGATCTCTGTTTCTAGACCTGGCTGAAAGAAAACAGGTATAAAGGAGTGCTAACACACAGGCTTACAGGAGAGTCAAGCCACTGTCAGAGACAGCAAGACAAGCTAACACCAGAGACAACCTGCTAGCAAGAGGCAAGTACAGGAACCTAAGCAACAGAAACCAAGAATTTTGGCATCATCAGAGCCAAGTTCTCCCACCACAGCAAATACTGGATGTCCAAACACACTGGAAAAGCAAGATTTGGATAGAAAAATCACATCTCATGATAATGATAATTAATGACATTAATTAATGACATTAAGAAGGATATAAAATAACTCCATTAAAGAAACATGGGACAGCACATGTAAACAAGTAGAAGCCCTGAAAGAGGAAACACAAAAATCCTTTAAAGAATTACAAAAAAACACAACAAAAAAGTTGAAGGAATTTTAAAAAATCGTCCAGGATTTTAAAATGGAAATAGAAACAATAAAGAAATTACAAAGGTAGACAACCAAGGAGATAGAAAACCTAGGAAAGAGATCAGGGGTAATAGACGTGAGCATCACCAAGAGAATACAAGAAATAGAAGAGAGAATCTCAGGGGCAGAAGATACCATAGAAAACATTGACAAAACCATCAAAGAAAATGAAAAACACAAAAATCTCCTAACCCAAAACATCCAGGAAATCCAGGACACAATGAGAAGGGCCATGGGTATAGAACCAACTTAAAGGGCCAGATAATATATTCAATAGAAGTATAGAAGAAAACTTTCCTAACCTAAAGAAAAAATGCCCATAAACACACAAGAAGCCTACAGAACTCCAAAGAGATTGAACCAGAAGAGAAATTCTTTCCATCACATAAGTTAAAACAGCAAATGCACAAAAAAAAAAGAAAGAAAGAAAGAAAGAATATTAAAAGCAGTAAGGGAAAAAAAGTCAAGTGACATATAAAGGCAGACCTAATAAAGTAATTCTTATGAATTACTTCAGATTTCCCAAAATGACTATGAATGCCAGAAGATCCTGGGCAGGTGTCAAACAGATCGCAAGAGAAAACAAATGCCAGCCCAGGCTACTATATCCAGCAAAACTCTCAATTAACATAGATGGAGAAATCCAGATATTCCATGACAAAACCAAATTTACACATTATCTTTCTACAAATCCAGCCCTACAAAGGATATTAGATGAAAAACTACAACACAAGAGGGAAACTATACCCTAGAAAAAGCAAGAAAGTAATCTCCTTGCAACAAAACCAAAATAAGAGAGGCATACAGACATAATTCCACCTTTCACAACAAAAATAAGAGAAAACAACGATCACTATTCCTTAATATCTCTTAACATCAATGGACTCAATTCCCCAATAAAAAGACATACTATAACATACTGGATACGTAAAGAGGACCAAGCATTTTGCTGCATACAGAAAATGCACCTCAATGACAAAAATAGACACTACCTCAGAGTAAAAGGCTGGAAAACAATTTTCCATCAATGGTCCAAGGAAACAAGCTGGGGTATCCATACTAAAATCGAATAAGATCAACTTTCAATGAAAAGTTATCAAAAATGATTTAAAAAAGGACACTTCATATTCTTCAAAGGAAAAAATCCACCAAGATGAACTCTCAATCCTCAATATATATGCTCCAAATGCAAGGGCATCTACATTCAGAAAAGAAACCTTACTAAAGCTCAAAGTACACATTGCACCTCAAACAATAATAGTGGGAGATTTCAACACCCAACTCTCATCAATGGACAGATCATGAAAACAGAAACAGAGACACTGGGAAACTAACAGAAGTTATGAACCAAATGGATTTAACAAATATTTATAGAACAATTCATCGTAAAACAAAAGAATATACCTTTTTCTCAGCACCTCATGGTACCTTCTCCAAAACTGACCATATAGTCAGTCACAAAACAGACCTCAACAGATACAAGAAGACAGAAATGATCCCATGCATCCTATCAGATCACCAGGGACTGACTGAGCTTCAGTAACAACAAAAACAACAGAAAACCCACCACATAAACATGGAAGTTGAAAAACGCGCTACTCATTGATAACTTGGTCAAGGAAGAAATAAAGAAAGAAATTAAAGGCTTTTTTAGAATGTAATGAAAATGAAAACAAAACATACCCAAATTTATGGGACACAATGAAAGCAGTGCTAAGAGGAAAACTCATAGCTCTGAGCACCTCTGAAAAGAAACTGGAGAGAGCATACATTAGCAGCTTGACAGCACACCTAAAAGCTCTAGAACAAAAAGACACAAATACACCCAAGAGGAGTAGACAGCAGGAAATAACCAAACTCAGGGATGAAATCAACCAAGTTGAAACAAAAAGAACTATACATGGAATCAACAAAACCAGGAGCTAGTTCTTTGAGAAAATAAAAAATATAGATAAACCCTTAGCCAGACTAGCCAGAAGGCACAGAGAGCATATCCAAAGTAAGAAAATCAGAAATGAAAAGGAAGACATAACAACAGAATCTGAGGAAATGCAAAAAGTCATCAGATCCTACTACGAAAGCCTATACCCAACAAAACTGGAAAATCTGAATGAAATGGACAATTTTCTAGACAGATACCAGGTACCAAAGTTAAATCAGGATCAGATAAACCATCTAAACAATCCCATAACTCCTAAAAAGTAGACACAGCAATTAAAAGTCTCCCAACCAAAAAGAGCCCATGACCAGATGGGTTTACCTCGGAACTCTATCAGACCTTCATAGAAGAGCTAAGACCAATACTGTCCAAACTATTCCACAAAATAGAAACCAAGGAGCATTACCCAATTCCTTGTATGAAGCCACAGTTACACTTATATGTAAACCACAGAAAGACCCAACAAAAAAAATAGAACTTCAGACCAATTTCCCTTATAAATATTGATGTGAAAATACTCAACAAAATTCTCTCAAACCAAATCAAAGAACACATCAAAAAGATCATCCATCATTATCAAGTAGGTTTCATCCCAGGGATACATAGATGGTTCAATATATGGAAATCCATCAACGTAATTCACCATGTAAACAAACTCAAAGGAAAAAAAAACTACATGATCATCTCATTAGATGCTGAGAAAGTTTTGACAAAATTCAATACCTCTTCATATTAAAAGTCTTGTAAATGTCAGAAATTCAAGGCCCATACCTAAAGAAAGTAAAGGCACAATACAACTAACCAGTAGCCAACATTAAACTAAATGGAGAGAAACTTGAGGCAATCCCACTAAAATCGGAGACTAGAAAAGGTTGCCCATGCTCTCCCTACTTATTCAAAATAGTGCTCAAATCCTAGCCAGAGCAATCAGACAAAAAAAGAAATCAAAGGGATACAAATTGGAAAGGAAAAATTTAAAATATCAGTATTTGCAGATGATATGATAGTGTATTTAAGTGACCCCCAAAAGTTCCACCAGAGAATTACTAAGCCTGATAAACAACTTCAGCAAAGTGGCTGGGTTTAAAATTAACTCAAACAAATCAGTAGCCTTATTCTACTCAAAAAATAAACAGGCTGGGAAAGAAATTAGGGAAATGACACCCTTCACAATAGTGACAAATAACGTAAAATATCTCATTGTGACTCTGTATGACAAGATTTTCAAGTCTCTGAAGAAGGAAATTGAAGAAGATCTCAGAAGATGGAAAGAACTCCCATGCTAATGAATTGGCAGGATTAATATAGTAAAAAAGACCATTTTACTAAAAGTAATCCACAGATTCAATGCAATCCCCATGAAAATTTCAACTCAATCCTTCATAGTTAGAAAGAGCAATTTGCAAATTCATTTGAAATAACAAAAAACCCAGGATACCTAAAACTATCCTCAACAATGAAAGAACTTCTAGTTCCAGGAAAACACAACCAAACAGTTGAAGGAATTAAAAATGGAAATAGAAGCAATCAAGAAAGAACACATGGAAACAACCCTGGATATAGAAAACCAAAAGAAGAGACAAGGAGCCATAGATACAAGCTTCACCAACAGAATACAAGAGATAGAAGACAGAATCTCAGGAGCAGAAGATTCCATAGAATCATCGACTCAACTGTCAAAGATAATGTAAAGCTGAAAAAGCTACTGGTCCAAAACATACAGGAAATCCAGGACTCAATGAGAAGATCAAACCTAAGGATAATAGGTATAGAAGAGAGTGAAGACTCCCAGCTCAAAGGACCAGTAAATATCTTCAACAAAATCATAGAAGAAAACTTCCCTAACCTAAAAAAAGAGATACCCATAGGCATACAAGAAGCCTACAGAACTCAAATAGATTGGACCAGAAAAAGAAACACATCCCGACACATAATAGTCAAAACACCAAATGCACAAAATAAAGAAAGAATATTAAAAGCAGTAAGGGAAAAAGGTCAAGTAACATATAAAGGCAGACCTATCAGAATCACACCAGACTTTTCGCCAGAGACTATGAAAGCCAGAAGATCCTGGACTGATGTCATACAGACCCTAAGAGAACACAAATGCCAGCCCAGGTTACTGTATCCTGCAAAACTCTCAATTAACATAGATGGAGAAACCAAGATATTCCATGACAAAACCAAATTTACACAATATCTTTCTACAAATCCAGCACTACAAAGGATAATAAATGGTAAAGCCCAACATAAGGAGGCAAGCCACACCCTAGAAAAAGCAAGAAACTAATCGTCTTGGCAACAAAACAAAGAGAAGAAAAGCACACAAACATAACCTCACATCGAATATGAATATAACAGGAAGCAATAATCACTATTCCTTAATATCTCTCAACATCTATGGTCTCAACTACCCAATAAAAAGACGTAGATTAACAAACTGGATACGCAATAAGGACCCTGCATTCTGCTGCCTACAAGAAACACACCTCAGAGACAAAGACAGACACTACCTCAGAGTGAAAGGCTGGAAATCAACTTTCCAAGCAAATGGTCTGAAGAAGCAAGCTGGAGTAGCCATTCGAATATCGAAAAAAATCAATTTTCAACTAAAAGTCAAAAAAAAAGATAAGGAAGGACACTTCATATTCATCAAAGGAAAAATCCACCAAGATGAACTCTCAATCCTAAATATCTATGCCCCAAATACAAGGGCACCTACATACGTAAAAGAAACCTTACTAAAGCTCAAAACACACATTGCACCTCACACAATAATAGTAGGGGACTTCAACACCCCACTCTCATCAATGGACAGATCATGGAAACAGAAATTAAACAGAGACGTAGACAGACTAAGAGAAGTCATGAACCAAATGGATTTAACAGATATTTATAGAACAGTCTATCCTAAAGCAAAAGGATATACATTCGTCTCAGCTCCTCATGGTACTTTCTCCAAAATTGACCATATTATAATTGGTCAAAAAACAGGCCTCAACAGGTACAGAAAGATAGAAATAATCCCATGCGTGCTATCAGACCACCACGGCCTAAAGCTGGTCTTCAATACAATAAGGGAAGAACGCCCAGATATACGTGGAAGTTGAACAATGCTCTACTCAATGATAACCTGGTCAAGGAAGAAATAAAGAAAGAAATTAAAGACTTCTTAGAATTTAATGAAAATGAAGGTACAACATACCCAAACTTATGGGACACAATGAAAGCTGTGCTGAGAGGAAAACTCATAGCTCTGAGTGCCTGCAGAAAGAAACAGGAAAGAGCATATGTCACCAGCTTAACAGCACACCAAAGAAGCAAATACACTGAGGATGAGTAGAAGGCAGGAAATAACCAAACTCAGAGCTGAAATCAACCAAGTAGAAACAAAAAGGACCATAGAAAGAATCAACAGAACCAAAAGTTGGTTCTTTGAGAAAATCAACAAGATACATAAACCCTTAGCCAGACTAACGAGAGGACACAGAGAGTGTGTCCAAATTAACAAAATCAGAAATGAAAAGGGAGACATGACTACAGAATGAGAGGAAATTCAAAAAATCATCAGAGCTTACTATAAAAGCCTATATTCAACAAAACTTGAAAATCTGCAGGAAATGGACAATTTCCTAGACAGATACCAGGTACCGAAGTTAAATCAGGAACAGATAAATCAGTTAAACAACCCCATAACTCCTAAGGAAATAGAATTAGTCATTAAAGGTCTCCCACCCAAAAAAAGCCCATGTCCAGGCGGATTTAGTGCAGAATTCTATCAGACCTTCATAGAAGACCTCATACCAACACTATCCAAACTATTCCACAAAATTGAAACAGATGGAGCACTACCGAATTCCTTCTATGAAGCCACAATTACTCTTATACCTAAACCACATAAAGACCCAACAAAGAAAGAGAACTTCAGACCAATTTCCTTATGAATATTGACTTAAAAAATACTCAATAAAAAATTCTGTGGCAAACCGAATCCAAGAGCACATCAAAACAATCATCCACCATGATCAAGTAAACTTCATCCCAGGCATGCAGGGATGGTTTAATATCACGGAAAACCATCAGCGTGATCCATTATATAAACAAACTGAAAGAACAAAATCACATGATCATTCCATTAGATGCTGAGAAATCATTTGACAAAATTCAGCAACCCTTCATGATAAAAATCCTGGAAAGAATAGGAATTCAAGGCCCATACCTAAACATAGTAAAAGCCATATACAGCAAACCAGTAGCTAACATTAAACTAAATGGAGGGAAACTTGAAGCAATCCCACTAAAATCAGGGACTAGACAAGGCTGCCCACTCTCTCCCTACTTATTCAATATAGTTCTTGAAGTTCTAGCCAGAGCAATAAGACAACAAAAGGAGGTCAAGGGGATACAGATCGGAAAAGAAGAAGTCAAAATATCACTATTTGCAGATGATATGATAGTATATTTAAGTGATCCCAAAAGTTCCACCAGAGACCTACTAAAGCTGATAAACAACTTCAGCAAAGTGGCTGGGTATAAAATTAACTCAAATAAATCAGTAGCCTTCCTCTACACAAAAGAGAAACAAACCGAGAAAGAAATTAGGGAAACTACACCCTTCATAATAGACCCAAATAATATAAAGTACCTTGGTGTGACTTTAGCCAAGCAAGTAAAAGATCTGTACAATAAGAACTTCAAGACTCTGAAGAAAGAAATTGAAGAAGACCTCAGAAGATGGAAAGATCTACCATGCTCGTGGATTGGCAGAATTAATATAGTAAAAATGGCCATTTTACCAAAAGCGATCTACAGATTCAATGCAATCCCCAGCAAAATACCAATCCAATTCTTCAAAGAGTTAGACAGAACAATTTGCAAATTCGTCTGGAATAACAAAAAACCCAGGATAGCTAAAACTATCCTCAACAATAAAAGGACTTCAGGGGGAATCACTATCCCTGATCTCAAGCAGTATTACAGAGCAATAGCGATAAAAACTGCATGGTATTGGTACAGAGACAGACAGATAGACCAATGGAACAGAATTGAAGACCCAGAAATGAACCCACACACCTATGGGCACTTGATTTTTGACAAAGGAGCCAAAACCATCAAATGGAAGAAAGATAGCATTTTCAGCAAATGGCGCTGGTTCAACTGGAGGTCAACATGTAGAAGAATGCAGATCAATCCATGCTTGTCACCCTGTACAAAGCTTAAGTCCAAGTGGATAAAGGACCTCCACATCAAACCAGATACACTCAAACTAATAGAAGAAAAACTGGGGCAGCATCTCGAACACATGGGCACTGGAAAAAAATTCCTCAACAAAACACCAATGGCTTATGCTCTAAGATTAAGAATCGACAAATGGGATCTCATAAAACTGCAAAGCTTCTGTAAGGCAAAGGACACTGTGGTTAGGACAAAATGGCAACCAACAGATTGGGAAAAGATCTTTACCAATCCTACAACAGATAGAGGCTTTATATCCAAAATATACAAAGAACTCAAGAAGTTAGACCCCAGGGAGACAAATAACCCTATTGAAAAATGGAGTTCAGAGCTAAACAAAGAATTCACAGCTGAGAAATGCTGAATGGCTGAGAAACACCTAAAAAAATGTTCAACATCTTTAGTCATAAGGGAAATGCAAATCAAAACAACCCTGAGATTTCACCTCACACCAGTGAGAATGGCTAAGATCAAAAACTCAGGTGACAGCAAATGCTGGCGAGGATGTGAAGAAAGAGGAACACTTCTCCATTGTTGGTGGGATTGCAGACTGGTACAACCATTCTGGAAATCAGTCTGGAGGTTCCTCAGAAAATTGGACATTGAACTGCCTGAGGATCCAGCTATACCTCTCTTGGGCATATACCCAAAAGATGCCCCAACATATAAAAAGGACACGTACTCCACTATGTTCATAGCAGCCTTATTTATAATAGCCAGAACCTGGAAAGAACCCAGATGCCCTTCAACAGAGGAATGGATAAAGAAAATGTGGTACATCTACACAATGGAATATTACTCAGCTATCAAAAACAATGCCTTTATGAAATTCATAGGCAAATGGTTGGAACTGGAAAATATCATCCTGAATGAGGTAACCCAATCACAGAAAAACACACATGGTATGCACTCATTGATAAGTGGCTATTAGCCCAAATGCTTGAATTACCCTAGATGCCTAGAACACATGAAACTCAAGACGGATGATCAAAATGTGAATGCTTCACTCCTTCTTTAAAAGGGGAACAAGAATACCCTTGGCAGGGAATAGAGAGCCAAAGATTAAAACAGAGACAGAAGGAACACCCATTCAGAGCCTGCCCCACATGTGGCCCATACATATACAGCCACCCAATTAGACAAGATGGATGAAGCAAAGAAGTGCAGGCAGACAGGAGCCGGATGTAGATCTCTCCTGAGAGACACAGCCAGGATACAGCAAATACAGAGGGGAATGCCAGCAGCAAACCACTGAACTGAGAACAGGACCCCCGTTGAAGGAATCAGAGAAAGAACTGGAAGAGCTTGAAGGGGCTTGAGACCCCATATGAACAACAATGCCAAGCAACCAGAGCTTCCAGGGACTAAGCCACTACCTAAAGACTATACATGGACTGACCCTGGACTCCGACCTCATAGGTAGCAATGAATATCCTAGTAAGAGCACCAGTGGAAGGGGAAGCCCTGGGTCCTGCTAAGACTGAAGCCCCAGTGAACGTGATTGTTGGGGATAGGGCGGCAATGGGGGAAGGATGGGGAGGGGAACACCCATAAAGAAGGGGAGGGGGAGGGGTTGGGGGGGATGTTGGCCCAGAAACTGGGAAAGGGAACAACACTCGAAATGTAAATAAGAAATACTCAAGTTAATAAAAATAAATAAATAAATAAATAAAACTTCTAGGGGAATCACCATCCCTTACCTCAAGGAGTATGTGATAAAAACTGTATGGTATTGGTACAGAGACAGGGAGGTAATCAGTGGAATAGAATTGAAGTCCCAGAAATGAATCTACTCACCTATGGTCACTTGATCTTTGGCAAAGAAGTTAAAACCATCCAATGGAAAAACGAGCATTTTCAACAGCTGGTGCTGGTTTCATTAGATGTCACCATGTAGAAGAATGCAAATTGAATCATTCTTATCACCCTGTATAAAGCTTAAGTCCACATGGATCTAGGACCTCCACATAAAACCTGATACACTGAAAGTAATAGAAGAGAGAGTGGGGGAATACCTCAAATATATGGGCACTGGGGAAATTTTCCTGAACAAAACACCAATGCTATATGGTCTAAGATCAAGAATCAACAAATGGGACCTCATAAAGCTGCAAAGCTTCTGTAAGGCAAAGGATACTGTCATTAGGAAAAAACAGCAACCAACAGATTGGGAAAGGTCTTTTCCGATCCTACATCCAATAGAGGGCTAATATCCAATACATACAAAGAACTCAAGAAGTTAGAGTCAAAATAGCCAAATAACCCTATTAAAAATGGGGTATAGAGCTAAATAAAGAATTTGCAGATGAAAAATATCTAACTGAAGAAAAGTTTAACATCCTTAGTCATCAGGAAAATGCAGATCAAAATAACCCTGAGATTCCACCTCATACCAGTCAGAATGGCTAATATCAAAATCTCAGGTGACAACAGATGCTGGTGAGGATGTGTAGAAATAGGAACACTCCTCCATTGATGGTGAGACTGCAAACTGGCACAATCACTCTGGCAATCAGTCTGGAGGTTTCTCAGAAAATTAGACATAGTACTACCTGAGGACCCAGCTATACCACTCCTGGGTATATATCCAAATGATGATCCAACATACAACAAAGACACATGCTCCACTATGTTTATAGCAGCCTTATTTATAATGGACACAAGCTCGAAAGAACCCAGATGTCCCTCAACAGAGGAATGGATAAAGAAAATGTGGTACATCTACACAATGGAGTAATACTCAGCTATCAAAAACAATGATATGAAACTCATAGGCAAATGGATGGAACTAGAAAATATTATCCTGAGTGAGGTAAGCCAATCACACACAAAAAGAAAAGAAAACACACACACATGGTATGCACTCGCTGATAGGAGGATATTAGTCGAAAAGCTTGAATTACCCAAGATATAATCCACAGACTACATGAAGGTCAAGAAGAAGGCCACAAAAAGTGCAGATGTTTCAGTCCTTCTTAGAAGGGGGAACAAAAATATTCATAGGAGGGAATATGGAGACAAAGTTTAGAGCAGAGACTGAAGGAATGACCATTCACTGCCTGCCCCATCTAGGCATCCAGCCCATATATATATACAGCCACCAAACCTAGACAATATTGATAAAGCCAAGAAGTGCATGCTGACAGGAGCCTGATATAGCTTTCTCCTGAGAGGCTCAGCCAGAGCATGACAAATCCAGAGGTGAATGCTAGCAGCAATCTATTGAATGGAGAAAGAGGTTCCCATTGGAGGAGTTAGAGAAAGGATTGAAGGAGCTGAAGTGGTTTGCAACCCCATAAGAACAGTACCAACCAACCAGAGCTCCCAGGGATCAAACCATCATCCAATGAGTACACATGGACAGACCCATGGCTCCAGCTGTATATGTAGCAGAGGATGGCCTTGTTGTGCACCAATGGGAGCAGAAGCCCTTGTTCCTGTCAAGGTTGGACCCCTCAGAGTAGAGGAATACCAGGGCAGAGAGGTGGGAAGGGGGGATGCTTGGGGAGGGGGAACACCCTTACAGCAGAAGGGCTGGGGGATGGGATAGGGGGCTTATGGACAGGAAACCGGGAAAGGGAATAACATTTGAAACGTAAATAAAAAATATCCAAGATTAATAAACAATCTGGAACTGAAAAAAAATTTGGTAAGCTCCTATTTCTGGAGACATCACACCCAGTAGGCATAGGACTCAGAAGGGTCAAGCTGGGTCTGATCTGAAAGCTTCTACAGTACCAGAATTTGCTATACAAGTGGCCAAGGGAGGAAAAAATATCTACCAGCTATGTTGCCCATGAACCACAACAATGACTAGCATGGGATCTATAAAAGTACAACAGAGGCACTCATATCTCAGATGTATCTAACAGTTGTCTAATTTTATTTAAGGTCTGCTCAACAGGTAGGAAATCATGCCTGAAACTGGAAACCTAACTGAATAACAAGGTTTGTGAGGTCATGGATCATAGAGAAGAACTTACAACTCTTATTTCACAAACCAGAGTAAATTCTAAATGCTTTCGAAATATTTATCCTTAGACCCTTACAGGATTGGAGCTCTCGACCCTCATTAAAGAAGCTTGTCTTTTCTTTGCAGCAAAGAATATAAGTAATCAAAATACAAATATTAACTGATCATGGTGTGCCAAGCCTCCAAAAATAAATCTACAACACAACACTTGCATTACAGAAGAAGGGGTAGAAAAATTATAAGAGCCAGAGAATCAGGAAATCTGACATGAGGTTGTGTTTTGTAGAAATGACAGGGAACTTTTACCCATAATACCTCAGTAATATGATTGCTTCAGGAATGACAATGGTGACATGGTAGAGAGCATGTCTCAGTGGGCCCCACCCACGCATGAACAAGAAACTACAAGCAACTGGTGACTGCTGAGAAAGGAAAAATTAGTTTTTACCAAAGCTGAGCCCCCAAACAGTTATCCAGTGCTATGGGATCATCCCTGAAGTCATATACACACAAACAGCACTAAATGAACTTGGCAATTTATATTTATATATTTAAGTATATATTCAAAGAAAAAGAGGCCATTAATTTGAGAAGAAGTTGGGGGGGGGGAATGGAGAGGAGAGAAGGAACATGAGAAGGGTTGGATGGAAAAAAGCTAAGAAAAAATGATTATTTCTATTTCATATATGTTTTGAAGTTGACACTGTTCCCTCCAAGACACAAAAGCTAGCTAATAAAAACCTCAACACCAGGCAGGAAAAGACTACTTTTGAGTTTTTGGTCAGTATTGTTCATTAGACTTCTAAAACATTGCAGGCTATAGTTATTCCCCTTGATTGTCTCCCCACCCATAGATGTGGAAAGTAAATTCCTATTGATAAGGGCACCATGTTCTTCATAGACCCAGATTGATTTTAAAGCCTCTTCTGTGAAGTCCAGATTTTATGGTACAAGAAGGCACCATGAAAATTTCCATAGGACAGAAGCAATCAAAATACAGCTATGATGCCTGTGAACTACAACAATGGCCAGCATAGAACAATAAACCTAAGGACGCTGTAGTGGGATGCATACCTTTGTGGTAACCAAGGGATCTCTAACTGGACATAAGACCTACTCAACAAGAGGGAAACCATGCCTAGTATTGGAAAACTAGCCAACTACCCAGAGCTAGTGAAGTCGCAGATCTTAGAGAAGAACCTACAACCACAACTCCCTAACTCCCTAACTACATAATTCACTTTAAATATTGTATGCACTGGTAAATTCTGTCCTCATCCTTTATGAAGGAAACTGCTCTTTGAAACAGATGGAGACCACTACAGAGAACAACAACCAATCACAATGCAGATTTGCAGTGCTCAGTCCCAGTGGATACATCTACAACCACTGAACCTAAAGCTCAGGGCATGCTGCAGAAGAAGAGTGAAAAGAGTGTTGAGAGCCAGAGGGATCATGGAGTTTGCTTAGAGATTTTTTCTCCTAGTAATGTTAGAAGCTACATCCATAAAAATCTCATCAACATGACTGCCTAAATATGAGCTGAACGAGGATAACCCCAAATAGGCAGGCCAAGTGGACAGGAGAGAAAGCAAGAGCCCTCAACCCTACACAAAGCACTTCATGCAAATAAGGAATGCTGAGAGCAAAAAAAAAAATGTGTTCTCCATGGAAGATCACACCAACTGGTTACCTACTACCAAATGGTCTCCCCTGATACAATAAATACAAGTAGCATTGTACAGGCTGAGCTGGGTGCATTTAGGAATACATCTGTATATACATATGCATAATATGCATGTAGTAACAATTACTGAAAATGGAGGCTATGGATTTGACAGAGCAGGAGGGATATATAGGAGAGTTTGGAGGACAGAAAGGAAAGAAGAAATGGTGTAATTAAATTAAATCTCAAAAAGAAGTAATTTTTAGAAATTAAAACTAGAAATATCATACAGTCAAGTCATGCCAAATGCCAGGATGTGTTTGCACATCGCAAGAATATCTGTACACCCATGTTCATAGACGCACCATTTACAATACTTTAGATGCCTATTAACAGATGAATTGATAAAGAAAACTTAATATAGATACACAGTGGTATTTTATTCATCCATAAAGAATGAACCAATGTCATTCCCAGGAAATTGGATGTAGCACTGGATTATAGTAAATGAAATTAGCCAGATTCAGAAAAGCATGTCTACTCTCATTTGTAGAATCTAAGTTTTCAAAATTTCTATCTGTTCAGTCTACATCACCCTCTGCTATTCTCCTTCTTTCCACACTGAACCCTTTCTTCTTTCTACATTAACCACCAGTAGCCACACCAATAGAAAACTGACACCTCCTATTAAAAAGTTTTCTCCATAGCACAATTTTCATTTGGTAATATAGCAAAATGTTTGTACATATAAGTATACAAAACTAAAAGGCAATGTGTGTGTGTGTGTGTGTGTGTGTGTGTTAACTGTTTAAATGAAAATGGATCCCTAAGACTAATATGGAGTGTAACTATTTGAAAGAATTGGACATGTGGCCTTGTTTGAGTAGGTGTAGCATTGTTAGAAGTGGTGGGTGACTGAGGTGGACTTTGAGGTTTCAGAAGTTCAAGCCAGACCCAGTGGCTCACTCTTTCTTCCTGCTGCCTGCTGATCTGGATGCAGAATTCTCAGTTACCTTTCCAGCAACATGTCTGCCTGCATGCTGCCATGCTTACTGTCATACTGACAATGGACCACACCTCTGAAATGTAAGCCAGCCCCAATTAAATGCTTTCCTTCATAAGGACTGGCATGGCCTTGGTATCTCTTCACAGCAATAGAACATTGACTGAAAATATAAAAATAGGTTTTATCTTTTATAGGAAGCTAACTACCATTAAAAGGAGCTGGTGAGATAGCTCTACTGGTAAAGCATCTGCCATGAAAACATGAGGAACTGAGTTCAATCCCTAGCACCCACTTTAAACTATGGCCAAAGTGACATATGCTTTCAACCCCAGAATTGAGAGGTGTATGGAGACAGGAAGATCTGTGGGGATGGTTGGAAGTAAGTGTGTGTGTGTGTGTGTGTGTGTGTGTGTGTGTGTGTGTGTGTGTGTGTGTGTGTGTGTGTGTGTGTGTGTGTGTGTGTGTGTGTGAGAGAGAGAGAGAGAGAGAGAGAGAGAGAGAGAGATGGAAAATGATTGAGGAAGATTCTTGATGTAAAATTTGGCATTCACATGTATACACACGTATACCAACACGTACACAATGAACATTTACACATGCAATGTACATGAAAATATTTATTTAATATCTATTTTAAAAATAAGTAGACAGACTGCCCAAGTGTCAATGCTGAGTGACTTAATTAAAGTACACCAAATTCACTATCCTAAACCTTCTCAGTTACCTGAAGTCAAATTATTCCATCTTCATTATTTGGCTCCTTGGAGGTACTCAGTGGAATAGATAAAGAAATGTAGGCCAGAAAACTCAAAGATCAGAAAGGGAGGGCCCAGCACATAGTCCTGGATCACTGCAAGTAACTGCATCATGCAGTGAGCATCATCACATCACCCCATGGTACTTACTTCATTATTGTCTTACATTCTTTTTTTGTTCTGTACAATACTGTCTCAAGCTAAATCAAAACTCCTTGAAGGGAGAGATCTTAAATTGAACCCCTAGACATCAAGTATTTCAAAAGTACTGGAAAACATCTGCAAATTGATTCATTTCTAATATAGTAGCCTATCCTGCATGTTACTTTAGTATGGATCACTTATAATGTAAACTGGCCATTATGTCTTGTGCCCTTCCCCTACTGCCAAGATTTTTGGATTCATATCATAACTGCAACACGTTGTCTCATTACATTAATAATCCTCATACTCTGGTGGGCAGATTGCACTAAGTACTGGAACACAGTCAATTAATACTGAGCACTGAGTGTTACTAGTGTGTGTTCTTGTTAATGATGTCTCCATTTTCCCATCTGAGAATAACCTCTGAGTGTTTTCTTAAATCCCTGCCTCGAAAATAAAATCCTGTGTTTTTGGAAGCACATTACAAACATGAACAAATGTGTATTCAAAAGACATCTTTAATATTGCTTTCTTCATGAAATTTAAAAGAATATAGTAATCACTTACTAATTGTATTTTCAGAGATTTTTGTTTTTACTTTTTGAAAGTTATTTATTTGCTATATTCTTTGCTATATTTTATCTATGGAAAACCTTCTTCAGAAAAACTCAGGATGTTTTCCCTGGGCATTACTATCCGATCTTAGTTGGGGTCTGAGGTTTGTTTGTTGCTTCTTCCTTTCAAAGCCCAAACCTTCTGGCACACAAACCTGGCAGAGGAGCCTATCCATTTAAAGCCTTCTATCAGATTACCGGAACCGTGTGATGTCTCCCATAAAGCTGGATAACATTGTGGCACAAAGCCCCTCATAAATAAATAGGGCTGGAGGCATGTTCGGAAGGCAGAGGGCAGCCTCCTGCTCCATTTTCACTGAAAGGTAGCCCTGGCTTAGTGCAGATATGGTTTACTGGCAGAAAAAAGCAAGAAGCAAAAATTTTAAAAAAACCCTCTCTGTTATCATCTTGTTAAGTGGTGGGATGTTCAGATGTTCTGACATGAAGCATGAAGCTCAAGGAAACATTTTCAGCTTAATCTTGAAGGCAAGTGATTTGTTTTTCCTTGGTTCAAGGCATTTTCTTTTTTTCTTTCTTTTTTCCTGTTTTGTATTTGAACAGATGAAGAGCTTACTTGCTTGGAACCATGAGACAAAAACATGTTGTCCAAAAGACACGAAGGAGAGGAAGAACAGAGATGAAAGGAAAGAAAAGTAGGGGGATTTTCACACAGAGTGAAAACAAATGTGGAGTACAGTCAACCAAACAGTGAAAAGCAAGGAGGGGAGTTGCTTTGGGGAGACTGATGGACAGGGCTTTAAGGAAGTCCAGGCAGATATACTTATAAAAGGGAAACCTAAAAACTGTCAGACTCCTAAAGTACAAAAAATAGGGTTCAGTCAAGACAACACAGCTCTTGGAGGACATGTACCCTTGGGAGACGGACAACCTGTGAGGAAGCAGCTGGCTTCTGGGGAGGAGGCCTAGACCACACAATCTGTCACCCTTCCAGCATAAAGCTCTCTCTACTAACCCCTAACATGCTAAAGCCTGTGCTAGCTTCCTTCTACACTACCAAATCGGAGGCCAGCACATTTAAAACAGAAATGCCTCCATGACATCCTCAGAATTTCTTCAACCCCAATCCAGCCCAGGGCTTGAGCTGGTCAGGAATCTGGAAGTATCGAATAGGAGCGCAGTGCCATGCCTTGCACACAGACAGAGCAGCCGTGCTTACACTCAGGCAAGCAATGCTTGACTGTGCTCATTTTTTGTGAAAAACAAAACAAAGGAGAAGCTTGATTTTAGCAGTACAATTCCCAGGTGTCGTCTGGACATGTCTACCCTTATTTCTACTGTGCAGCAGACGAATGTAAGAGAGATCGCTGTCAGAGAACGCTGTGACCTGGCTCCAGACTCTCTTCCCTTATCTGTTTCCCCATTTCATTCCCCACTGTGCCTGGCTCACCTCGTTCACATACAATGAATCCACATACTCAGACAAATACACAAGCCAGACACACACATATTCAAGCACACACAAAACCCAGCCTACTCAGAATCCAGCAATTATATTTCATAGCTACGTTTAATTTCAAAGCTTCCTTCCGTCCAAAATGGCATTCATCATCTGTCCTTCAACAGTCTGCCCCAAATTTTGTGCAGTCTAATTGAACTTTTTAAATTTGGTTGGCTGGGTTTTTTGGTAGCACATGGGAGAACGGTGTTTGTTTGTTCGTTTGTTTGTTGTTCACTACTACTTTAGGCTGACCTTGACATCACTATGTGGCCCAGGCTCCTGGTCTCAAACTTGTAGTAATCATACTTCATTGATCTCATGAATACTAGAATTATAGGCATGTAGTGCCATGCCCTGTTCTCAACATATACTTTAAATACTTTATACTTTATATACATTATTTAAAGTATATGTTGAGAACGGCATGGCACTACATGCCTATAATTCTTTGGTAGAGGCACTTTGAGGACTTTCTTTCCATAATGCAGTTTACCTGTCTTTACTTTCACACATCCAATAATTACTTCTTGTAACTATTATCAAACTTGCTCAGCTCCAAGTCAGCTGCCTGTAATAAGCCCATTAAAAATGTAAAGCATAACATGAGCTGCTGGTGGGATTGCAAATGGCTAAAGCCACCCTGGAAACCAGTCTGGAGACTCCTCAGAAAACTGGAAATACCTAAAGACCTACTCTTGGGGATATACCCAAAAGATGCCCCGCCATGCCACAGGGGCATGTATTTGCTCCACTATGCTGATAGCAGCCTTACCTGTGATAACCAGAAGCTGGAAACAACCCAGATGTTCCATAAACAGAAGAATGGATATAGAAAATGTGGTTCATTTACACAATGGAGTACTACTCAGCTATTAAGAACGAGGCAATCCTGAGTTTTCCAGGCAAATGGATGGGACTAGAAAACATCATTTTGAGTGATGTAACTCAGACATGCATGGTATGTACTCTATAAGTGGATATTAGCCAAAAAGAAAGAGAGAGAGAGAGAAAGAGAGAGAGAAGAGAGAGAGAGAAGAGAGAGAGAGAGAGAGAGAGAGAGAGAGAGAGAGAGAGAGAGAGAGAGAGAGAGAGAGAGAGAGAGAGAGAGAATACCCAGGATACAGTCCACAGAACTCAAAACTCAAACAGGTTAACAACCCGAAGGGCCCAAGTAGGGACACCTCAATCTCACTTGGGAGGGAGAAGAAAGCAATCACAGGAGGGAGGAGGGAGGGACAGACCTGAATGAGAAAGGGGACAGGGAGGGCAAGAGGTGGGGGAAATGGACTGAAGCCCTGAGAGCCAGCAGAAAGAATGGAAACAGGAAACCTCAGGAGGTAGGAGGTGGGCGGGGGGGGGGGATCCTCCAGAATGTACCAGAGTCAAAGGAAGTGAGAGACTCTCAGGACTCAAAGGAAGTAACTTTAGAAGAAATGTCCTACAGTGGGGAGTGGTAATTTGTAGAGTCCATCTCCAGTAGAAAAACAGGGCATCAAGTGAGGGATGGGGTTGCCATCCCAGAGTCAAAATTCTGACCCATAATTGTTCCTGTCAGAAAGAACTGCAGGGACAAAAATGGAGAAGAGCCTGAGGAAAAGGAGGTCCAGTGATAGGCCCAAAGGGGAATCCGGCTCAAGGGGAGGCCCTAAGGCCTGACACTATTACTGAGTGCTCACAAAAAGGGGCCTACCATGATTGCCCTCCAAAAGACTCAATAAGCAGCTAAAAGAGTCAGGTGAAGATATTTACACCCAGCAAATGGACAGAAGCTAGTACCCTAGTCGTTGAATTAGGGTAAACCTGAAAGAAGCTGAGGAGGAGGACCACTCTGTAGGAGGTCCAGCAGTCTCAATTAACCTGGACCCGGGAGATCTCTCAGTCACTGGGCCAATAACCAGGCAGCATACACCAGCTGATACAAGGCCCCTAACACATATATAGCAAAGGACAGCCCAGTCTGGGTTCAGTCAGAGAAGATGCACCTAACCCTCGAAAGACTGGAGGCCCCAGAGAATGGGGAGGTCTAGTGGTGGTGGTGGGGTGTACATCCTCGTGGAGACTGGGGGAGAGGTGGTGTGTGTGTGGGAGCATAGGATGTGGAACAGTCAGAGGGTGTACCAGGAGGAGAATAAAATCTGGGAGAGTTAAAAAAAAGATTAAGTAAAATTTCAAAATCAAAATAATAATAAAAAGACCACCAAAAGTACTTACTAACCTTGTTTTAAAAATCAAAACCTATGGTCACTTGATCTTTGACAAAGGAGCTAAAACCATCCAGTGGAAAAAAGATAGCATTTTCAACAGATGGTGCTGGTTCAACTGAATGCAAATGGATTCATTCTTATCTACTTGTACAAAGGTAAAGTCCAAGTGGATCAAAGACCTCCACAAAAGTAATAGAAGAGAAAGTGGGAAAGAGCCTCAAACACATGGGCACAGGAGAAATTTTCCTGAACAGAAAACCAATGGCTTACGCTCTAAGATGAAGAATCGACAAACAGGACTTCATAAAACTGCAAAGCTTCTGTAAGGCAAAGGACACTGTCATTACGACAAAACAGCAACCAACAGATTGGGAAAAGATTTTGACCAATCCTACAGCTGATAGAGGGTTCATATCCAAAATATACAAAGAACTCACGAAGTTAGACTCCAGAGAATCAAATAAACCTATTAAAAATGGAGTACAGAGCTAAACAATTCTCAACTGAGGAATAACTAACAGCTAAGTACCTAAAGAAATGTTCAACATCCTTAGTCATCAGGAAAACGCAAATCAAAACAACCCCAAGATTCCACCTCACACCAGTCAGAATGGCTAAGGTCAAAAACTCAGGTGACAACAGATGCTGGTGAGGACGTGGAGAAAGAGGAACACTCCTCCATTGTTGGTGGGATTGCAAGCTGGTACAACCACTCTGGAAATCAGTCTGGAGGTTCTTCAGAAAATTGGACATAGTACTACCTGAGGACCCAGCTATACCACTCCTGGGCATATACCCAAATGATGTTCCAACATACAACAAAGACACATGCTCCACTATGTTCATAGCAGCCTTATTTATAATAGCCAGAAGCTGGAAAGAACCCAGATTCCTTCAACAGAGGAATGGATGCAGACAAAGTGGTACATCTACACAACGGAGTACTACTCAGCTATTAAAAACAATGACTTCATGTTTAGGCAAATAGATGGAACTAGAAAATATCATCCTGAGTGAGGTAATGCAATCACAAAAAAAAAATCACACATGGTATGCACTCACTGATAAGTGGATATTAGCCCAAAAGCTCAGATACTATCCACAGACCACATGAAGCTCAAGAAGGATGTCTAAAGTGCTGATGCTTCAGTCCTTCTTAAAAGGGAGAACAAAAATATTCATAGGAAGAGATATGAAGACAAAGTATGGAGCAGAGACTGAAGGAAAGGCCATTCAGAGCCTGAGCCACCTGGGGATCAGCCACCAAACCCAGACACTATTGCCAGACACCCAGAAGTGCATGCTGACAGGAGCCTGATATAGCTGTCTCCTGAGAGGCTCTGCTGGAGCCTGACAAATACAGAGGCAGATACTAGCAGCCAACCATTGACCTGAGAACTGGGTCCACATTGGAGGAGATAGAGAAAGGATTGAAGGAGCTGAAGGGGTTTGCAACCCCATAAGAACAACAATACCAACCAACCAGAGTTCCCAAGGAATAAACCACCATCCAAAGAGTACACATGGACTGACCCATGATCCTAGCTGCATATGTAGCAGAGAATGCCTTGTTGGGCATGAATGGGAGGAGAAGCCCTTGGTCCTACCAAGGCTCAACCTCCCAGTGTAGGGGAATGTCAGGGTGGGGAGATGAGAAGGGGTGGGTGGATAGGTAGGGGAACACCCTTGTAGAAGAAGGGAGATGAGGATGAGATAGGGGTTTATGGACTGGAAAATGGGAATCGGAATAATATTTGAAATGTAAATAAAAAATAATAAAAATGATTTAAAAAATTGACAACCACCGCTATAAAAAATCATAAAACTTTTCTTACAAAAAAGTATTACATCTTAAACACTGCTCTGAACAAATGCCAGGGATATGTGGACTGTTACTTTCCTCCTGGTTCCCCTTCCCAATATTATAGTGACCACAAATCAAGGTGTTCACAAGAATTACATGTGGGGAATTTTTTTTAAACCACCAATAATGAACAAACAATAAAAGTCAATCACTCTGCTGCTGTTTCAAAATATCATTGTTAGTTTTACATGCCTTCCCCCAAACCCTGTTTGTAACGAACTAAAACACTACATCTGGTGAACATCAAAGATTTCACTACACCTCAAATGCTGAACACCTTTCAAACAGAGGAATGTTGGCTTTTTAAAGAGAAGCAGATTTTTTAGAAAAATGCAGGACTCCCTTCAGTCCTTCTCTAGTATTAGGAAACCTTTCTAGAATACTGCGCCACACTGTTTAATGGAAGAAAAACGATGTACCACTTCTCTGTTGTGTGTTGAATGATGTAGGAAATGTTTGTGAACGATTCAATAAAAATGGAAAAAGTTCCTGTGGATGTTTTGAGTAGTAACTTGGTATCTGTATTGATAATTCAAAATCTACACATAATTAAAATTTCCATTTTCGTTTTAATATGTGCCCAATTTGAAAAGTAGTGGGTTCCTCTTGTAAGGAAATACAGGAAATAATCTTAAATTTTAAAAAAATGAAAGTAACAGAACAATTAAGAAGGGGAATTATGGGGCCTTATGAAATAACTCATGTTTTCGTGGATAACCAGTTGGTATGATCTTCCCTAGGCAAGTCTATTTCCCTGCTCTCAGCATTCCTCAGTTCCCTATAATTCTTTGTGTAGGATTGAAGCCATGTGATCTTTCCACTGTCCGCTTGAAATGTCTGTTTGGTGTCATCCTTGATCTGCTCATATTCAGAAAAACACTCATGTTGATCAGATTTTTATGGATGTAGCTTTTAATATCACCAGGAGACACAAGCTCACAACAAGCTCACTGATCCTCTGGTTCTGACAATCTTTCTACCTCTCTTCTGCAAGGTTCTCTGAGCATTGATATACAAGGTGTTTTATTGTGTATCCACTGAGACTGGGCCCTACAAAGTCACATCATGATCAAAGAGCAGTTTCCCTGATGAGGGGTGAGGCTAAATTTACAGTGGATATACTTAGAATGTAGCTACAGATTATCCTGGACAAGAAGGGTGGTGGTTTGAATTTTCAAACTAGACAAATACTTCATTAAGCTGAACATACCAGTGCTCTCAAGTCATTCTCCTAATGGGACTTGTGTTAGGACAATATCAAATGGGCCAGTCAAAGAAACCACCCTACAATACTGACCAATTCCAAAACCCCAGAACCATTTATATCTCCAAAGGCAATTTATTATTTTATTATCTCATTTTTTCCTGCTCCTCAAATCCACACACATACACAAAATAAAAACAAACTGAGAGCCAAGTGTTTTATTCACCAGGTGAGTATAACCAAACAGTGCTTGCTAAACAAAAACCTGTAGATACCATCACCTTCCAATTTTTAAGGGAAAAAAGCCAGACCCCACCATTATTCTATGAGAGGTTTTTACATAGGTTTACAAATAAATTTTTCCTCCATCCTCCTTTCTTTTCTTTTATTTCTCAATCTTCCCTGTTTATATTTTTCTCTTTTGTTTATAAACTAAGAACAACCAGACTTCTAAAACGGAACAGATGGCAGATAGAGTAGTAGGTTTTACCCTCTTGGCCAAGTTATTTTCAGCATCTTCTCATGGTTCTTCTTGTTTCTGGAAGTCCACATGATGGACAGCATCCATGGGTCCTTGGCTGAGGTAGAAAGTTTTTGCTGTGGCAGCTTGTCAGTGGTATCAATGAGTTTGATTTGCCCAAACAAAACCCTAGAATTAAGGCCAAACCAAACTCAAAGTCACCATCTTTAATACTCCAGACTGTCACACTTTGTCTCTTTCTGTGACTGCTGCTCTGAAAGACTGGTGTGTTTCCAGGTCATGCTTATATGGAGAAGATGG
This sequence comes from Rattus rattus, assembly GCF_011064425.1. Classification (NCBI taxonomy): domain Eukaryota; kingdom Metazoa; phylum Chordata; class Mammalia; order Rodentia; family Muridae; genus Rattus; species Rattus rattus. The sequence goes on along the minus strand of NC_046154.1, from coordinate 141,683,304 downwards.
CCTCTTCAAAACACATAGTTTCCATTTGCATCTTCCCCTTTATGCCATCCCTTTTAAGGACTACTCAAAATGCTATGCTTTTTTGGGCTAGTGTCATGTAAAACGTAAGAGGGCTATCTTCAGAATGCTTTCCAGGACCCACAAAGAAGTTCTTCTGACTCTGCACCAATGTTGGTATAGAAACTCTGACGGTTTCATTTTCATCTTTTTCTTTCATCTTTTTCTGGTTCTAACTTTTAAATTTTGGTAAATTTAGGCCAGACTGAGCTAGAAGTCATGATTCTTTTGTCTCAGCTTCCTCATTACTGGAATTACTGGCCCATCCACAGTGCTTTTGAAAAGAAAACAATTATTGAGCCCTACATCGTCACTCAATAACTAAAATTAAGAAAAAAATTAGACTGTTAACACAGGTACCTTTAAATGTTTTAAGTAAAAGTTATATAATCGCTGATCAAAAATAACAATGTTTTCAACTAGCTTAATGCACACTGACCCTCCCCTGTGCCAGGCACAGGGAGGAATTATGACTGTGAAAAGATAAACAGAGTATTTGCCTTACAGGAAGGCACGTTTCTATGAGGGAATCTGATGAACCAATTCAAATAACAGTGTTATAGATACAGTACATTTTGCTGTAGTACATATTCTGAGAGCATGATTCTATTCCAATACAAATGGAATATTAGAGAGAACCTGAGTATCTGGGACATAAGGCAGCTTTGTTTCGCTTGTGTGTAATACTGTGTGAGAAATGCTGGGAACACTATAAAGTATGCCTAGTTCTGTCTGGCCAAATAGAAACACAAATCTATACCCATGCCCACCTGAGATTTCAGGTTCCCAGTTTTCATATATCATAAGCTGTACTCACTATGGATGTTGCTGATTCCTCCCATCCAACTTCAGAAGTTTTCTTGCACCTGTGACAGGAGGGCACTAGCCCAAACCTTCCTAAAATCTCCGAATGTTCTCAAGGTATGGTGCCATGTATTGCATAGCTCAGCTCTCATCTTAAGCATGTACCACATGTAAAAGTACAGTAGTAGTTTACAAGGTTTTTTGTTTCTCTTTTTTTATGTGTTATTGATGAAGCCTGGGATATCCAGAGGGTGGTGCTGCACAGTGCATTAGTACTTAGCTGACTGATGTCATGAGTAACGCAGAAGAGAAATGTTAGGGTTCAAGAGAAAAAACACACATACATGCATATACACACACACACACACACACACACACACACACACGTGAGAATGACTCAAAAGTTGACTCTAATGAAACTTGAAGAAGAGGAACTGTAAACCCAAATAAACCCTTCTGCTATGAGTCGCCTTCGTATGGTGTTTATCACAGTGCTGCAAAAGTAACCTATATAAACAGCAAATAGAAAGTTAGAGAAGACAAGGTTAGAAATGGAGACAGTGGCTCAGGTCCCATTTTTAGGTACTCAAAGGCATCTGCAGAGTCTAGACATCACTTGGGAGAAATGAGAAACACTCAGAGTCTCCACAAAAGATTCTACCTTTGGAGCATGTTGTTATAAGAATTCACAGGAAAGAGAGGGTATAGGTACAGAGAGTTTTGTGAGGAACACAAACATCATATTCCTTGGACTGGGCACTATCTATTCCAGAGATGGCTTCAATGAGGTTCTCTGCACATCCTTATAGTCCATTGACTATAAGGATGCTGAAAGAACACCAGAACGTGGGTGAGGAAGAAAACATCCATTGGTGGTGGTTTCAATGCACATTGATGCATGCACCATCCACACCTTGAGTTCTCCCTCAAGGTTTTAAGCATTATTCAGTAATTTGTGTGTTCTAATTCCACCCATCCTAGACATGGAGAGAAGAGCAGGCTGCTGTATTTACTGTGCATCTGAATATCAGCAGAACAGCCATGGAAGTAGTTCTCCCTGATCTGTGTGCATAATGAATGTACTAGAAGGGGATTGAGGCTAACCTTAAGAGCTGCCATAGCTGGTTCTTAAGGGACTTTTCTGTATCATGAAGGTCTGCAGAGCCATTAAGATCCTCATTCTGAAGAGCTCTTTCCCTTCTCACTCTTGTCCACATGCCTTCCCACTGCACAGAAGTAGCCTGCCTTTCTTCATTTATGTGGTGCCCTGGGGCAGTAGTATAGCTGGCAACAGGGAAGCCAACAATTATGAATATGCACCCAGATTCTCAGGAAAAAATATATATATAGGGCTACCACTCACCACTTCTCTGTGCATTTACTTCAACAATATCAAAATATTTAAATAAACATTTAAGCATATCAATATAAAATGTTCTCAGCTGGTTGACTAAAAGTGGGTTCTAAATGACCAGTTAGCAATGGCAGAAAGAATGAGCACATGATCCTGACATTTGTTGAGGAATCAGGTTAAAAAGTGGAGGGGTTGGGGCTGGAGAGATGGCTCAGTGGTTAAAAGCACTGGCTGCTCTTCCAGAGGTCCTGAGTTCAGTTCCCAGCAACCACATAGTGGCCCATAACTACCTATAATGAGATCTGGTGCCCTCTTCTAGTATGCAAGCATACACACAGGAAGAATGCTGTATACATACATACATACATACATACATACATACATACATACATACATACATACATACGTACATACATACATCTTTACAAAAAACTGCAGGGGTACTGTTCTGACTCTGGTGTGGAGTTTGTTTCTCCAGATTGATATAGCTTCAAGATGAAACATCTCCCTTCATTATTACCTCTATTAGGCAAACATTTACTTTGTGCTGATCTAAAAATCTGAGTTAACATCTGTTAAGGTAAAAATCAATAAAGCCAGCAGGTAAATCTCCCTAAGAAAGTCCAAAGTGCACAGATTAAAAACATATCTGTCTTTCTAGACATAAAACAAACTTTTCCTTCTCCATACATCCAGGTACAAGATATATCTAATCCTTAAAAGCAGCTACTGAGAACTTCAACCATTCGTCTTATTTCAACATCCTTCCGATCTGCTCATAATTGAGCATTATGTGTTGAGAGACAGAGACCTGACAAGAAGGAAAAATGATGTGTGATGTAGAAACCCACTCTTCATGTAAGGAGGGGATACTACGAGTTCAAAAGCTGAGCAATAGATTCAGACCTTTACCAGCAAACATGCCCAGTGTGCCTGAGCCAATGATGGCAGCATGGAGTGCTGCAGGAGGAGGAGGGAAGCCACTAAATGGTGCAAACACAGCCGGGCCCATCTGTCATAAACAGTAGGTCCAAAGGCCACAGGTGCAGACAGCACTAAAAAGTAAAAATTACACTCAGCAGAAGCCACGTGGTAGGAAAGGAAGAAGCAAATCTGGGATTGGTTTCCAATTAATAAATGAATAATAATGTCTATTCATCTTTGGCACCTGTTGCATCTTCCTCTTGCTAGTTCACCATGAATACAACTGTTTTATTTATTTAAAAAAATAAAAAAGATGTGTGTAGTGTGTAACCAGGACCAGCCTTTTGCCTATTGTGAGCAAGGCAAAGTTTGTCTTTGTCTCTTGCCTAGCCAGCTGGCCAGTGCTACATCTTTCTCTCCTACCAGGTGGCAGGGCCTCAGCCAGATACCCTTCCCTTTCCTGTGTTAGAGGCCCACGCTCAGGACCTCCCTTATTCTCCCATGAAAGTTCCATGTGATTTCACAAATGTTTTCTTCATACCTAGTAAGAAGCAAAGTCTTGTCCTGAAGAGAAGGGGTGTGGTGGATAACACTGTATGACAAGCCACCACTCACTCCCAGAGATGGTGGATCAGTGAGCAAACACATACAGGACAAAGCAGATTCCTTATGCAGTATGACATAACTGCAAACAGATGTCCAAAGAAGCAAGGGGGAAGAAAGACTCAAGCAGTTATCAGACCCTAAAGACGAAGGGTATGGTGGTACAGGACATAGGATAATATAGAAGACAAACCTCTGAGAATCTCTGAGGCTGGGGCTGGGGATTGTAGGTGGACTGGGGTGGGAAGACCCACTCTAAATATGAACAACACTGTTGACTGGGGTTCTGGTTTGAAAATAAATAAGAAAATGAAAAGAACAAAAATATTCATTTCTCTGTGTTTCCTGACTGAGAACCTGATGTAATCAGCTTCCTCAGGTTCTGGCTGCCATGACTTCTCCAACATGAGGAATTTCATTCTTGAACTGTGAGCTAAAATTAACCTTCTTATTTGCCAGATATTCAGTCATGACAACAAGGAGAATAATCAGCTAGAAAGTTGGTACTGAGAAATAGGATCATTTCTGTGAATAATGTGGCCACGAGGCAGATTCAAAGGATTTGGGAACTGGATTGTAGCAAGAATGTACAATGATTTGAAACTTCAAGGTTTAGAAACGTCCCAGAGAGTAGGGAAAGGGGGAGGGATGGACAACACTAAGGATGTTTGAGAGAACTATATGGAAAGCCATTATTTTATAAGATAGTTTTTTACATGCACACACACACACATAGTGGATAGAATAGGTATGGCTCCAATAGACTCATATACTTAAACCTTAGTGATTAGGAAGTAGCACTATTGCATGTTCTTGTTGAGATAAGTATGGTCTTGTTGTAGGAAGTGTATCACTCGGGGCGGGCTTTGGGGCTTTAAATGTCCAAGTTAGGCCCAGTGTCTCTCTTTCTTCCTGCTTCCTGTCAATTCAGATGAAGAACTCTTTGAGCTAACTCTTCAGGACCATGTCTGCCTGCATGCTGCCATGTTTTCAGCCACAAACATAACAGAATAAATCTCTAAACTGAAGGCCAGCCCCAATTAAATGTTTTCCTTTATAAGTGTTGCCATGGTTATGGTGTCTATTCACAGCAACTGAAACCTAAGAAAGAGTTGGTACCAGGTACTGGGGTACTACTATGATAAGCTGAACCATGCTTTTATTTGGGGGAATTCAGATTAGAAAATCAACTGGATACTTTAAGCAGGGCTTGATGTGACATATATAAGCAGGGCTTGATGTGACATATAAGTAGGATCTTGGAAGGTAATGGTAGTGAGGGTGATTTGAACTATGAGTGTTCAAGAGGTTTGATAATAAATAAATAAATAAAAATATTTGTGGCCTATAGACTATATGTATATATTAGACTGTGATGTTTTGGCTAAGAATGTGGCCGCTTTCTTGCCTTGTCCCCCAAATCTGCCAGAAGCTAAATTGAAGAGTTTTGGATTAAGAGCTTTGGCAAAGGAGGCTTTCAGACTTTGTAGTATTTAATGTCTTGTTCTGTTATTCACAGCTATCCTTATGAAGAATGATGAAGAGAAGGACAAAGTTGAGCAAGTAAGAATACAAAATGTACAGCTTGAGGAGATAAAGGAGCACCAGGAAGTAGAATGGAGCTAAAGCCTAGGTTGAAGAAGATAACTAGGTTAAAGAAAAGCCAGATACTAAATGGAAGACAGAAAGTGCTAGCCTCAGAGTAAGGCCTCACCTAACCAACCTTCTAACTCATGAAAAAAAGAAAAACTTAGGGCCAAGCTTGGTGACACATGCCTTTAATTCCAGCAATTGGGAGCCAGAAGCATGCAAATTTCTGAGTTTAAGGCCATGCTGGTCTACAGAGAGAGTGCCAGAACAACCAAGCTTTAGCAGTAAAGGAAACCATCAAAAACAGAAAGCTGATGAAAATATATCTAAATGAGGGAGCCATAGTCCAGACCCAGCAAGCCGAACTCGGCAGCTCTGACCCCATGGTTCTGGCTTTAGAGTTAAGGATACAAGAAAGGAGTTATAGAATCCCACTCCATGGCTAAGAAAAACAACTGGGGCCAGTCATATAACAAGGGTATCCCTGCAGGAAGGCCCAGAGAGGCCATTGTATGAAGCTGTGAAGGTAAAGCCTGATTGCCTTGGAAACTGCAAGATATTCAAAATACCAGACTGTAGGATACCTGCCAACAAAAGCTGCAGACTGGGTGTGGAACCAGTCCCAGACAGAATTATGTTAAAAAGAATTAGAGATCTGAAGAGTATCTGTATTCTTGCTGGGGTAGGTTTGGCTTTGTCGGAGGGGAAATGTGTCACTGGGGGTGGGTTTGGGGATTTTTAAATGCCCAAGTCAGGCCCAGTCTCCCTCTGTCTCCCTCTCTCTCCCTCTCCCTCCCAACCCCTCTCTCTCTCTGTTGCCAGCCAATCTAGATAAAGAACTCTCAGCTACTTCTCCAGGACCATGTCTGCCTATGTGCCACCATGCTTCCTGCTGTGATGGTAATGGACTAAACTTCAGAGCTGTAAGCCAACCCTAATTAAATGCTTTCCTTTATAAGAGTTGTCATGGTCATGGTGTCTAGGCACAGCAATAGAAACCCTAAGACAGGCAGGAAGGCAGGCAGGCAGGCAGACAGACAGACAGACACATATACATTAAACTGTGGTTAACCTCCATGAGGAGTAATGTTCCTATTCCTTCCAGACCACAGGTTGCCAAATAAAATTCTGAGTGTCAGGTGGGAGGTCTAGAATTGTTTGTCAGGGGTATTCCAGATGCCTCCTAAACAATACACACTAGAAACTATTCTTGTTATACTTTGGTAAGAATGAGGGCTTTTTGCCCTTGTCCAAAGAGTCTGCCCAAGACTAAAGTGAAGATATTTAGACTAATTGCATGGAAAATGAAAATCTCAAAATAGTCTATCATAGACTCTGTCCTGTGGTTTGCTCTTATGAAGAGCCTTTGATCACATGTAGAAAACTGAAAAAGGAAAAATATAGTATAGTTCAAAGATTAAATGGCACCAGGAAGTGGAATGGAGCTAAATTCTCTGTTAAAGGATATTAAGTTGAAATAAGAGAGTGGTGACTTCAAGGCAAGATCTCATCCATCTAACCTTATTGTTTATGCATTCACTTACAGTTGAACAAGGGATAGTTATATCATGTTAGGCATTATTATGACCTGGTTATTGTTTTTATTTAGATATAAGGGGCTATGATTTGTGAATCAAATTGACAAGGGATTTGTGATGGCTGTTTATGATAACCAACTTGACTATATCTGAAATGAACCACAATCCAGAAATAGAGGGCATACCTGTGATCCACACTTGGATATGGAATGTACATGCTTTTTGCTTTTGATCTGGACCTTGAGGTATAGTGGCCATGCTTATAAAGATCTTGTGAAAAGGGAATTAAAGAAATGCTTAGGTCCAGGCATTGTGGAAAATACCTTTAATCCCAGCACTCAGGAGACAGAAACATGCAGAGTTCAAGTCAGACTACCAAGCAAGTTCCAGGACAGCCAAGCTTCATCAATAAAGTAAATCATCAAAAACAGAAAAACTGGTAAAGATATAATAGAATAAGAAGGCCACATTCCAGTCCCATCAAGCAGCAGAACTTGCTTTGAACTAGGCAGCTATGACCATGTGGCTCTGGCCTTAGAGTCAAGAACAGAAGGAATTATTTGGACAATTGATACTGATCAGCTGAAGCTAAAAATTAGCAGTGATTAAGAAGAAACCTGTATTATTGGGGTAAATTCATCTGGGAAGTATTTTATGAGAGCACAAAGAAGCTGTGTTCCAGAGATAGACATTATGCTAGTAGCCAAACTTGGTAGTATGTAAGAGTCACCAGGTGGGCTGTTTTGGAAGGTATGAAGGGGTCATGAAGAATGGCTGAGTCTTGGCACTGTGAGAGCCAAGAAAGACCATTAGTGGAGGTACAACCTCAGTGGCAGTTGAAGGCCTAGCACTGAAGGTGTCATGCAAAGAAGGTGAGGCTTGACACCAAGAAGAAAACCATGAGAGACTAGTGGTGAAAGTGCAGTCTAGTTACAGTAGAAAACCCCAGTACAATAGGATGACTAGCAAGAATAGCAGTAGCAGTAGAGTGAAGTCAGCCAGAGCCTAGATGAAAAGATGAAAAAATAGGCCGAGCTAGAAAAATGACCCTGGCCTTTGGAGGAGTCCAGATCATGAATGGATCCCTGACACTGGACAGTTGGAATTTGTCTTCATTCTGTTTCTGCCAGTTAGCTAGTTTGTTTGCGGGCAGTTGCCACTATAGCCAGTGTCTTAGTTGGGGTTTTACTGCTGTGAAAAGACCCCATGACCAAGACAACGCTTATAAAGGACATTTAACTGAGGCTGACTTACAGGTTCAGAGTTTCAGTCCATTATCATCATGGCAGGAAACACAGCAGCATCCAGGCAGGCATGGTACTGGGGGGAGCAGAGAGTTCTACATTTTCACCCAAAGGAAGCCAGCAGCAGACTGTCCTCAGGCAGCTAGGAGGAGCGTCTTAAAGCCGACCCCCACAGTGGCACACTTCCTTCAACAAGGCCACACCTCCTTATAGTGCCACTCCCTGGGGAAAGCATATTCAAACTACCACAGCCCAGCTAGTATAAGAAGTTAGCAAACTGACTTTAGGATAGGAACTATCCCCAACCACTCTGCCTTCTATAGAGGCCATCTTGAGGGAAACATAAAGAGGTAGATGTACAATACCCAAATAATATATTATTAACCACTTCTTCTGGACCAGCCCTATATCAGATTCTATACAACTTTAGCCATCAGCTCAGCCTGCCTGCTGCCAGATGATAACTCAAGTTGTTACTCCAAGACAGCAAACAAGTTAGAGCCATCAGATTCCACTGACCAGGTGGAGGGCACAACAAGTTGTGATTCTGTGATGCAGCAACAGATATGAATGAGTCCCACAGCATATGAAGGAAGATGCAGTCACGGTGCTGACCTGGTTTCAGTCCCTCTCACCCCAGCCAGCAGGAGCTCATAGCTCATTTCCTCCAAGCGAGCACTGGCTATGAAGAAGTGCTCATGGACATGGTGGAAGATGGATTTGAGAAGCTTCAGTTCCCACTTCAGGCTGGGCCTTAGGCTAACTATTGCTGCCCCTGTGGCAGTAGCTGCTATGTCTTCCTCTCTGGGGCTGGTGGGCCAGAATGATACCTTACAATACTATAAGAGGAGATGCAGTAGTTTGGGCCCAGAAATGTACATTGCACTTGTGACTTAGATCCTAGGGGTTAGGGAGAAACGAAATGAGGGCTTCTGACCTCAGCTGCTTTGATCCCAGATCTACAAAGATGGGGCGCTACAGATGTTTGGCCTAGTGAGTGGTATGTCACAGATCAGCCAAGAGGGCATGGCAACAGAGTCTCTCAGGCACTAAGGGTGTAACTGCTCTGCTGTGTGGAGCTCCTGCTAATCAGGGGCAGGGTATATTATGCATGTGGGTGTCAAGATCATGACTGTCCTCCTAGGAACAACCCTCATTCCTGGAGAGTCAGGAATTACACTGGTTCAGGTGCCCTAAAGGCTATAGCAGATCTACTGGAGCCAGGTTCTATTTAGCTAATGTTAAATAAAATACAGTAGCAATCGGGATGTGGGGTATGAGACAGCCTCAGTGGTCCAACAAGATGTGCATGCTCTAGCAGTAATAGCCTGTAGGACATAAGTTAGAGTATGACACAATGTGGGACTCCCTCGCCTGAGTACTGCAATGTGTCAACTCCTGGTAGTCTATAAGTTGGGCTCAAGTGTGAGAATTATAGGTGTTTCCAGTTGTAAAGACTACAGGTAGGGGTTGCTGGAGACCTTTGCAAGCTTTTTGCTATAGAGAACAGTTATACCAGGTTTGAGGGAATCCTGATTTTTGGGTGAGGGGACAAAACAAAACAAAAACAAAAACAAAAAAACAAAAAAACAAACATAGGAGTTTCTTTCCCTCCAGAGTTTCCTTCTTCCTGAGTTTTTGCCACTCTCTTACTGTAAACAAGAGTGTGGGTCATCTCTTTTGGCCTAACACCAATGAGCACTGTCCAGTAGGAGCTATTAGTCAGGTTTTGTGTAGGTTTAGTTTATGTCTTTATTTTAAAACCCTAAGTCTGATCTACATCCTTAAAGACAGCCTGGCTCTTTCCCATAGATTATCAAAGCTACAAGACATAGCTGCTCCACAGCTCCTTTGTGACACAATTTCAAGTTCCCTGCTAAGAGTCACACAGCTCCCTCCTTGTGGGTGAGGAAGGAATAATAGAGCGCTCCAGTCCTAAGTCCTCATCGCTCCAGAGGAGGACTTCTCCAAAGACCTTTGCGTTCCTTGTCCCCTGAGCTCATTCTCCCTACAAATTGTCTCATTTTCTTTTGCAGCCCATTCTGCTAAATCGCCATAGTCTTCTAAAGTGGATGTTACATTTATTATTCTGATCTTCCTAGTTCCCTTCCACTCTTTTCAGTGTAGAGAAAGCAATGAGCTTTGGACCTTCAGGGCTTTGCCCAATCTTTCAGGCTTCTCCCAAAGCTGGGGAGACTGCCATTACATCTTCAAGGTAGCGTTCAACTACATCACCTTGCCTAAACATTAAAGAAAAGAGGAAGATTGTGTCTCTCCTATTTAAACTATTGCCAAATTTTAAAAATTCAGCTACAATATTGTATATCATTGTTCACTGACTTTTGGATCTTTTTATACTTATTAAACTTTATTGTATTACTGGAGGTACCATCAATATTTTAAAACATAATTTAAAAAATATCCTTCAAAAAATAAAAATATCCTTCCTGGAAAATTTACTGCTTTGCTTGTTGTTCTTTTAGTGTGATTTGCTTTGATTTTGTTTGCTATTCTTCTTTTTTTTTTTTTTCATATACAGACTTTGGGTAATGTCTACCTACTGAGCATGCTGTGAAAATCAAGTAAGGGGTTGTATGACATTTTTGAATATTCTCAGACTAATAGTAAAACCCACAGAATAGGATAAAGACTAGATGCTATATACTTCTCTTTCAACAAAAACTAGAATCTGTCAACATTGGAGCATGGAAAAAACAGGCACTAGCATTTGACAACCAAAGTAACAAAAGATTCTGACAAGAATCATCAATGCATATTTAAACTGATAAGATAAAAACAGGTAAAATATAACATACATATTCTGAGGCTATCTCCCTAAATGATGTTAATATGTTTGTTCTGTAACAAAGAAATACAGCAGATGTGGTCTTAACAGCCAAACCACAATCATGATCAAATCAGTCCTTCCTGAAGTTGTGCAAAACAGAGACTCCAGCACCAGCACCATTCCTGACATTCCAAATCAAAACAGGAATGCCATAAACCAGATCATGACATTCCCAAGCAGAAGAAAATTTTGCAAATAACTAACCTTTAACTTTCAAGGCCAATAGGATCACAAGAGAAGAAGAGTAAGGAAATATTCTCAATTAAAAGGAATTGCAGGACATTATGTTAAGTAAAATAAATCAAACACAGAAAACAAACACCACATGTCCTCACTCATAATTGGGAGTTAAAATACACATCTTATAGGATGGAAGTCACCACCCGCTCGAAAAAGAGGGAGGGAGGGTAGAATGAAGAGGGGATGGATAATGGGTGCAGAGTGCCCTGTGGAATAGACTGATAACGTGGCTGAATCGTCAGCACTAACACAGATGTGCTAAAACCAGGTAGTTAAAATAGTGAAGCAGGCAGCCGGGCTCGCTGTTCAGATCCTGAATACAGACATGTTCTTGGACATTCTTCCTTCCTTCTCTCAAGAAAACTGAGTTTCTTCATCTGTACAACAGAAGCAAGCACTACTGCCTATAAGGAGTCTGGAGACGATGAAATAAGACAGCACCTTCAGAGCGTTGAGACTAGGCTTGACTCCAAGAACTACTTGCACACTACTTGCAAGAAGGAATGGATGGACTGAAGCTGGGCAGAGCAGCACTTCCCAGGCCGGAGAGCATACATGCCCAGTGTCTTTTTCTGGTTTCACACCATCCTTTTCACACCATTTATGAAAAAGCAGGTGATGCAAAAAGGAAAGAAACAAGGAAGAAATGGCACAGAACAAGACCAGATCTTACAACCCAGCACTGCAGCACTGTGTATATGAATGAACTGGAACAAGAGACAATGCGGAACTGCAGGAAAAGACAGTGAGCCAATCCTCTGCCACCAGCTACCGTTTCTTCTTAGTGCACTGAGCAGTTTATAAGTAACTCATCCTTGAAGATTTCTACCACTTTAGTACATTTTTTTTCAAGTAATAAATACCAATCATCTGGTACCGGTTTAACCAGAGCTGTAGATAAAAAAACAAATTGCAAATCCTACTGACTGTCTGTAATGTCAAACTTTTTTTATATGATAGTTTAAGTATCTACATATAAAAAAGAAAATAATTCATTCCAATTCTCCAATTGAAAACAGCATATTCAAGTCACTTTGCTTAGAGCCAGTTACTATGTTAACCAGTCTAATGTTCCTGCTTGGAACAAGCTCATGATGGTGTTTATGCTTTTGGAACAAGCTGATGGGGGTGGGGAGAGCATTTGCTTAAGGCTCCCACCAACAAAGGCAGAGCTTAGACTAGTCTTTAGCTTACACAAACGTTATGCTTATTAATTCAGAATGTTCATTCAGTTATTGAAACATGATAGCAAAATGCTACAATGAAAAACTGATTCTCTATTATACAAATTAGCTTTGCACAAAATCCCCTGGCTCGGGAATAACTGTCCACATATCGGGAGTCATATACCTCTCTGAGGTTTATAAACTGTGACTTAGATGCCAAAACTTAACATCAGTGCTTTGAATACACAAATAGGTTACGAATGGTCAAAACACATCCATTTAATTAAGAACTTTCCAGCTGGATTTGTGCTTAAGAAATTCTAAAACTACCTATGTGTTGCACAGTCGCTGCCAAGGCACACGGCATCCTCTCAATTACAGCAGCACTATGACTCATACCACCTGTGTCGCTGATCCTGCTACATCCTTTTTTCTGGACAGAGTTCTCTGTTAGGATTAAAACTTTTATGAAAACAAATAGCAAATATTTATTCAAATTGATTATTTCACATCCTGAAAACTCCATTTCCTACTCTAAAGGTTTATTTATCTTTGTCAATTTTAACAAGCCAACGATTACTTGAAGCAGTCACCACGAGTCCATAAAAGATAAGAACTGAATGACGCTAATTCATGGGCCACATCATACATTCTTTCCTTTACACATAGAAAGGCCCTTATTAAGATACCACGCAGGTCCATAAAAGACTTTCAAAAATCTGCTTAGATACAGTTCAATAAAATGTCTAAGTACCCATACATACACTAAAAGGAACGAAATATAAAATACAGGAGAAAGGGTGGGAAGGACAGAGGAGGACTGGAACAAGATAGCTGTCCTTTCAGGCACTATCCAAATAATAAAGAGAGTTCTCAGAAAACTGATTCAGTGTGGCATTGACTGGGAGACTCTTACAGATCTCTGGCCTTAGAAAAGCAATTTGTTCCATTAAAGAATTCTACTGTGAGATCTGAAGATTAAATATACTAGTATGGGAACTATACAACCAGCTTTGAAGACAACAGCTAAAGTAAATTAAAAGATAAAAAAAATGAAGGTTAAGTACTATCCCATTAGATGAGGTGATATTCCTTATTTTAAAGAAAATACAATATAACATGGGAGGAGGAAGAGCAGCAACAGCTACCACAGGATCAACAAACTTTCTCCTTTTGACTTTAAGAACTCCTGAGGTAATTACAGTGCTTTCCTTTGAGCACAATGGGATAAGAATCTGCTGTTGATTTCATGACAAGCTACACAAGAATAAGGTCTGGAACTCAAGGATCAGCAGATGAGAGCCAGCTAAGCACAGAGGAAAAATATCACTCAGAAATATGGGGCTGAGAAATCCCTTGTGGGCCAGAGAGCTCCATCCCAATGTGGCAAGAAGATAAAGTCCGGAGTGAATGCATACTATTTGATGGGAAGGCAGCCATGTTAACCACCTCGATACTTCAGACTTGTGCAAATAGCAAAGCTTTCCCCAGTCCATATATGGATGTTGACACAGTGCATGCAAAAATGTTGAATCCTTCCTCCCAATGTTTACAGCCGTAGACTGTTCCTCCAGAGACCTGCCACCAACATTAGCTAAACTTGCTTCCTTGTTCCACTACATATAATAACCTTCCTCCTCATCTAGTTGTGTACAGTAAAGGTACCTTTCTGCTAGTGGTTACATAACAGACTTCTCCAGCACCATGTCTGCCTGCACGCTTCCATGCTTCCTGCAATGAGGATAATGGACTGAACTCCTAAGAGTATAAGCCAATCCCAATTAAATGGTTTTCTTTATGAGTTTCCTTGGTCTTGGTGTCTCTTCACAGCAATAGAACAGTGTCTAAGACATCAGGTCAATCCCAGTGTAGCACTGTAGTGACCTAGGGCACAGATTACCATCTCAACACTCAAGAGTCAGCCTAGGAACTGTAAGAACCAAACCCAACTAAGAGTATGGGACCTTTCTCTACCACTTTTTCAACAAAGAAGGAGCCAGGAAACTGAAGGCTTGTCAATCTATAAGTAATTTACATGAAATCCATCCTTCTCTTCACCAAATTATGCATAGTAACCTGGTACATGAAGTCTCTGGTATTTTTCCTTTAGCACATGTTACAATATACAAGGAAAATGAGAGGCAAGTTCAAGGGCACTTTTGATGGAAGCCAGATGAATTGTTACAGTTGCCTGGGAAACCTTTGAAAGCAACAATATTTGATATGTCAAATATCTTAAGTCAATATGGGCCAAAGTAATATAGAAGGTAAAACCAAGCAAGCAAATTGTGTGAAAGGGGGCAGCACTCTTAATGTGTTATGCTCTCAGAACTAAACTTTTGAAAGGAGAAAAAGATTGCATAATCTCTTAATTAGCCTAAAAGAATGATAACCCTAAATGCCAACTTCCAGCATTCAGGATAAATGCATTTCAATTTCCTAAATATTTATGCACTAACCCAAAGGTTTGCAACAAACTTACGACAAAACATAAAGTTTTCACATAGAACTTTCCCAAGTCTTTCCAAGACTCTGGTCTAGAGTGTAGACTAGTGTGAAGTGTGTAGAGTGTGATTACTTCTCAGATTTCCAATACAAAAACATATGTCCCAATGTTGGTTAAATGTGCCTTGATGTTCACTGTAGCAATTCTGATGAGAAAGATATTTTACATAGGACATATCGAGGAAACATGCCTGTGATAGGAAAACTGTCCTAATCCACATTTTGCCCCAAAATATATTCTGAGAAGAGATTCCTCCATGAATTTGAATTTGTTACTTTTCTAAAGTAACCCTAAAAAGCTGCATTATGAGAATTTATACACATATTAGAGTTCATTTAGACTTCTGTAACACAAATAAACCAAAAAGAAAATAGAAAATATCAACTGCTTGTGGATGCAGCTCAATACCAGAGCACTATGCTTGCAAGATCCTATGTTTAACACTCGGTAGACATAAAGATAGATCTAAATGTAAAGGGAGCTTCAGGAAATTCACTATGTCCCTGTACCTCAAGATTTGCACAGCAAAATGCCCACTGAGGGACCATCAGGCTTGGTGTTTCATTACTTTAGAAATGTATAGTTTAATGAAAGGGCACCCTCTGAAAGGACAGATTTTAAGCAGATGTTTACTTTACATATTTTTATTTGTTTGGTTGGTTGGCTGGCTAGTTTGGTTTTCCTAATAACTGGTTGGAAACTTTTTTAGAGTTCTATTGCTCTAAGCTGCCCTCTGCTGTTATCCTTCTAGAAATACATTATGGAAAATCCTTCACCTTCCCACATCTCTAACCTGTTTCATCACCAGTGTTATTGGTGTTATTCAAGGACTACCCTTCTTACTTCTCGGACATAAATGTGAAAATATGGAGGATAGAGCTTAGTGTTTAAAATGTAAAGAATCAGCATAAGCGTTTTTAGTTTGAGATTTTTAATTTTAATTTTATTTCATGTTTGAGATGCTGCTCTTTTCAGAAGACTTCCACAGTTACAAACTAAAGATAATATGCCATCTAAGGAGCTTGGCTTTATACAAATCAGTAAGAAGTCAGTATGTTGTGAATTTACCTAAGGTGGCATTAATTTTCCTGGACAGTCTCCATTCTTCTCCTAGGTATATGAGTAAGGGTTCAGGAGAATCACTTCTTCCTGCAGTAGTCACCTGAGTTGATCTGAGGGACTACTCCAGTTAATCTGACATAAATGTATATGAATTAATCGGAAAGAGCAAGGCTCTATATTGTATGCAGTCAGAAATCAGAAGTTCTTTCCTGTGGAAACACCTGCTGTGGGCTTGGGCCTTGTTCCCATTCTCTTCTGCTTGGATCTGACTAGCTTCAACAGTCCTCGACTCAGACCTGACACAGTCCTGAGAATCAACAGCTTCATTTCAACCCACACCACAGAAGAAATCTTGTTCTCATGCTGGTGTTCTATACTCACAACTTGAAGTGATCATTTAACAAATTAGTGTTTACTAAGCTTTGCATTAAGAAGCACATTCAGAGTCTTAAGTACCACAGGATAGCCAATGCAATCTTTGCCCCCCTGAACATCTGTCAAAGTACCCATTCGAGATTTCTAAAGCTATATTCTTGTTTTAAAAACCCAAGTAAGCTTGGCACTAAGACCAAATTGTATTTCTCAAGGGAAGAAAACCATAATTTGGTGCCTGCGTTCTAGTAAAGAGACATACAGCATACATATGTTTTAGGTCTCTTATTGCGACAAACAAACCACTCAAGTATTCAACTTATCTTCATATTTGATACTTATTATATGTAAGCAACAGATGTATTTCTCATATGAGCACCATTAAAAAGTGATTTTTCTGAAAGAAAATTCTAAATAGAAATGAGTCAGTCTCAGTACCAATCCATACTGCACAGGCAGCATTTGTAATGTAAACACACTGACACTTTCCAGGGGGTTTGTAGAATCTGATGTTTTCAATGTCCCCTACACCCAGATCACATGTGCTCTCCTCCTTCACAGCTGGCATTAATAATAACAACAGTTCCCGGTGGCTACCAGTGGCTACACTTGATGCCGGGCTCCCATAGCCATGCTTGCACAAGAGAGGTGAAACAACAGTTGAGTCCTCCCACCTCAGTACTGTTGGGTTTCTCCCAAAGCCCAAACCAGTGTAAGTTACAATCTACCTTTGACAGTATTTGCCCTTACCTGTACCTGGAAGATGTCTACAGGTATGTGGAAAGTTATCTTTTCTTTCATATGTTCCAAGTGTTCTTATGCTATTTCTCCTAGGGTTTCTCCATGTTGATCCATTCAGATATCTCATTACTGTCTAAAAGAGAAAAATGTTAAATTATAATAAGAAAGTCTGTTCATTTTTTTTTTCAAATCAGGACTAAATGAAGACAAACCACTAAGACTGGCACCTTGTACAGGGTTAAGAGGTGTTGGCTTTTGTGTACTATGATGCCAGAAGCCTTTTCTCCTCTTGTAGCTTTACTTAAAAACCACATTTGTTATTTCAGATCAGATTCTCTTGCTCCTTACCTCTAGTAGTCCTGTGAGGTTACATTCTGTGAGAAACATCCTGCCCTTCTCTCCACAAAAAGGTTGCATAGAGTCAGAATGCAGAAGCCTGCAACTTGCTAACTTTGCTCTGTGTTATTTACCAATCACACAAAGAAAATGCTGTCTATTCAGAACTCATTTCAAAACTCTTTTCACTGTGAGTAAGCGAACAAGCGGGCTCATGTCCCAAGCCACAGTCATATCCCCAGTGGTCCAGTGATGGCTATGGGGCTGGCACTGAGTGGCACAGCCTTCAGGCATCCTACAAGGGTCTGTTGTGAACAGCCTGGGACCTTCAAAGCCAGAAGTAAAGAAATAAGGTGGAGTTGAGCTCCTTTTCCTCTCCTGTTTCTGGGCTAATTTGCTGGGTGTTTCTGTTATCAGTAGCCCTTTCCCAAAAAGTTCCTTTGTCCTAAATGGTACAAGATGTCATCAAGGTGACAAAGGAAGCTAGTTGGCTAGCTGCTGAGTTGCTTCTGGGGGGTTGGAGGGCAAGTAATTTCAGTTATAGAGAACTTAGCTGCTTATTAGAACCATGCAACAAAACATACCCAGGCTCCCTGTATTCAAACCTCCCTGTGCCTCTTCCTCTTCCTTCTCCTCTCCCCTTCTCCTCTCCCCTTCTCCCAGTTTTTTTGTCCCCTGTGTCCCTGTCTTCTCTCTCCATGTGTCACTGCCTCTGCCTCTCCCTCTCCCTCTGCTTCTGTCTCTCCCTAACTCTGCATCTATTCTCCTTCTGCTTCTCCCTCTCTCTCTAACTTCTCTCTCCTCCCCCCTCTCCCCCTCTTCTTTCTCTCTGTCTCTCTGTCTCTCTGTGTCTCTCTCTCCTTTCCTCCCACCCTCACTCACTCCCTCTTAAGCTCTACTAGTCAAGTCTCATTATAAACCTTACTGTTTCTATTGACCACATCAAAAGACATGGAGGAAAAGACAGAACGAGGAGGCTATAGATAGACTTCCAAAGGTTTTTTGTAATCAAAATGCAGGAGTTTCTAAACATATCTGAGGCCCATTCAGGAAAATGCTTCAGTATACCTCAAAATGCCCAGGGCTGGGGAAGGTACACATGGGGACCATCTGAAAGAAGGGAATAGCATCTTCCCTAGGAACATGGAAATGAAGGGTGAGGCAGCCTGCTGTCAGAACTGTGCCAAATTCAGTGTTCTAGAAAACCCATCACAGAGGGTTACAGCAGAGTCTATCAGAGCAGAAGGCAGGATGCTAGGCATCCAGATTCCTCCAGATGCCCTGATTCCTGCTGTACATCCCATGAGCATCCTAGAGGTTGGTACATGAAGGGAATAGGGGTGCCGGAGCAGAACATCACGGACACTATCCCACAGCTGGGAATCTGGTTCCACTAAATAGGATGCCAGGAATGAGAGCAAGGGCAAACTGAAGGCTGGTTCTTTCAAGAGCTGGGCTCTTTCAAGTGTTCAGGTACATAATCCCTTATAGACATTTGTGACAGACTGGACTCTCCAAGAAGACAGGGCATTTCATTTTATGGACCTCCAGGCACAGTGTCTGGCCCATGGTCGCCAACTAGTTTCCCAGCTAGTATTTGGTTGTTTCACTTTAAGGCAAGTTTTTTCATTGTGGTCATTTTAGAGAATTCTAGATAAATATCTATTCTGAAGCTTCTATCTGTGGCCCAACATCAATATTTTCTAGCAAAATACCAAACATTTTAACAGACTTCGTGTTCCCTCTACTTCCTACACTCTTCCCGAGTCACAGAATCTCTGAAAAAGTCCTCACTAGCTACTTCACTATTCTGTCTTGCAATTTAGGTTAAATATTTTGAATAACATGTAAGACATTTCTTTTTGGCCAAGAGAGAATCTCTGGGGAATAAAAAAAAATTAAATTTTAAGAAAACGAAAGGCAAGCGTACTCGTGAGCTTCCCAAACTGAGCAAGTTTGGGTAAGCATATGCAGGCTCAGTTTGAGAAGCCACAATATGCCATTCATCCCTAACTAGATGACGGGACAGAAATATTGCTGCTGAACCAACCACGGGAAATATGCTGCTCACCCAAAACAAACTTGCAAAATCGAACTTCCACTGCCGAAATTTCTCACATGAGAACTTTGCCTACACATCATTTTAAAGAAGTTTTTTCCACTTGCTATGTGAAACTGGTAACCCAGGGGCATGCCTCAAAAGATGGAATCCTTACAGATGAAATACGGACTTAGGAATAATTCAGAAATAACTAGGGAAAGAGCCTTCCTGGAGATGAGGCTAGGTGTGAATGGGTGAGAGGTAAGAGCAAGCATGTGCCTCAAGCATTAAAAGCCACGACTCCCGACTCCTGGCCGATGAAGCACAGCCCACTCACTCCCTTTACTCCCCAAACCTTTCCATCATTCGCCAAGAGGCCCCCTTTATATCAACCATTCTAGGTCCTCCAACAGATAGGTTTTGCTGCAAGAGCTGACTGACACCAAGACTAGATAAATTTGATGAAAGAAGTTGAAGAACCTCCGACTGGAACTGTGTTTAAGAACGCGGGCTCTCAGAGAAGCAACCTTCAGGCTTACTCCTGGGATCATATCTTAACTGCCCTGTTCTCACCTTGTGCCTTTTTCCTTCTTTACTGTTGGCTGTGGGATGACGCGCCCTTGTACAGACAGCCTTTGGGCAAATGCAAACTCAATGCAAACTCACCTTTCCTTGTCCACTAGCACTTTCTTTACTTCCAGTCCACCCAAGGATACTGTCAGAGGAAGCTGAAGTTGACATAGTCTACCCACACCCAGATGAAGTCTCACTTTCTAAAAAACAAAATCAAAAGTGCTCAGGACACTGTAGGAACACTCTAGTGCATGGGAGAACCCACACAGCAGTCCACAAAATGGTACTGTGCAATTCTCACTTGCTGGCTTCTTCTAAGGGCGTGTTCCTTTAGAAAACAGCCATTTACCAAGTACTCATTTTTCATATTATCCTTAGAACAACCATATATAGTTCTGTTGCATTCAGAACTGCTGCCCAAGGCTGGGGTTGTTGTGGGTTATTCCTTCTGGAAAACTCCATTTGTTTGGATTAGGAGGCTGAGGAACAGCAAAGGTTGCATTAATGTTTACCCATTAAATGATATTTTCTGGAGGAGTTAATGTGACAAAGTGATAACCTAATAACTACTGGCAAAAAGAGAGAAAGAAAACGCCGCTGTCTCTAAAGGACTGCATTCAAGCAGAATAGGTAACGATTACTCGTGCTTGGATTCTGTAACTTGTGGAATCTGCTTTCTGAAAATGTCTTTTGGAGTCTGCAGGCAGTACTGGCAAGGATAAAAAGGAAAAAGATAACGTTTTTCTGGCAACTTACAAAGTACAACTAGCACTTGGAAGCCCACGGCACGGTACAGCAAAATGCACAGCCCCGCTGGTGACACCAGATTACAGCCTTGAGAATGGGTGTGAGAAGCAGGCCAGGCCATAGTTGTCACCGGTCACTAACACTGAATAAGCTGAGGAAGGGGCAGCCCACAGATTTCTGATTCTTTTTCCTTAAGCCATGCCAATTTTTTTTAAAAAATTCTTTGAGAAACCAGTGGGCGGGCACAGATGGGAAGTGGGAAGCTGCAAAGGGGAAGAAGATGGTACGAAGAGGAGTGCTGAGCCAGGCGCTCCTCTGCAAGTGCATCCTCCAAGATCCAGATGGCATGGCCTCTCTTTGCTAATGCCACCTGGCACCACTGCCTCTTCAGCGTCCCCTATCTGCTGTCGGGACCAAGTGACCGTAATTGATGCCCAGTCCCTATATCAATTTACAAGCCCAAAGTCAGAGCTCGCTATGCAACCTGTGAGGTATTCTGTTAACACAGCAAATGTTTTAAAAGAACCAGCTAATGTGCCAACTTCCAAGAAATGCAAACTACTTAGAAGAATGCATGTGACTTAGCTCTGTGTGAGAGAGCTCTACAGTGACACTTGAGGGTCAGCTGTGATATACAGCTTTATAGAATGCAGCTTGAAAAAGAGGAGGAGGAAGAAGAGGAGGAGGAGGAGACTTCAAAGGCAAAGCAGCAGGGCTCTACAGACACTGCCTAGGGGATGCACTAGGAAACACTTGTGCAGCTCACTGCCACTTTCATCCTCGCTAAGAACCTCTCCCAGATCCAGGCTGGGGACTCCTGCTTAAAAGACAATTTTCTCCACACAGAGAGTTCACAGTCTGGTTACTAAAGCACTCATACAAACAACAACAACAACAAAACCTAAAGAACAAATACAACACAACCCTGAGGTGCAGTTTTAGGAAGAGGGGCATAAAGTATTACAGAGACAATAACATTGGGCTGTGCCTCTCTAGGGCACTATGAAGGGCTTCTCTAGGTTGATATTTCATTGGAGATAATGAAAGCAGTAAGAACTAACTGGAAAGGAGGATTGTCTCAACCCACCCATGGCATGTGAAAAGGGTCCAGAGCAGGAAAGGCAATGGCTGGAATGGCCTGGCACCACTGCCAGAGGCTTCACATGAGCCTGATAGTCGACTCTCTGTGACTGCGACTGTCTCACCGCCAACGAGATTCCCAGGCTCTTGCTCACATTCCCTTTAAGAATATAAAAGTGAGCCTCAAAGAATATTTGTGGAAAGTTAGAAGCATGCCACTCATAAGTAAGGTGATATCACGATAACCCGAGCAAAGCACACAGACACTAGTGCATACTTCCCCTTCCTGCTTCATGCCAATATGTCTCTATTTCACACCCAGGAAGGAGTCCCGTTAATCAGTCTAAGATACCATTTCATTTAAACAATTAAAAAGTTCCAAATTTGCTGGGGTTCCCATTTGAGGCCTCTTTTGTTAATGAAGACCTTTTAGAAGACTACTTCATCATCCAGAGTGATGAGTTTAGATGTTCATTCAAAACTTTGAAACTATAGGGATAGTGTACATGTCAGATTCTGGACCACAAATCCATAGATAAATGAATGAATGAAGAAACAAGAATGGAAAAAGACTACATACAATGGGTTTTTTTGGGGTGTGTGTGTGTGTGTGTGTGTGTGTGTGTGTGTGTGTGTGTGTGTGTGTTGTATTTAATTGTTATACAACAAAGTCTTTTCCTTTGTTTTCAAAGGGAAGCAGAAACCCAGACATTAGTTAACAGACCCACACCTGTCTTGGGTGGGAGGAGTCTGCCAACTCTGCAGAGGTGAATTCCAGACCATCTGCCGCCAACCGACTAGGTCATTGGAGGGAGTTAAATTATATACACAACTTCAAGTGACACACTATCAATCAAAATAAAAAAATCACACTATCAATCAAAATTACACACACACACACACACACACACACACACACACACACACACACACACACACACACACTCAGTTATTATCCTTGATTCAGTACAAAGGCTTTCACTGGCCTGACACCCTGTCCTCACGGCTGTACCAGACAAATCCTTAAAGGAAACTAGTCCTAGAGCAGGAATACAGTTTTGACTCTGAAACATCTCTGTTACGGTTTAGAAGCTAACTATCCCCAGAGGCCCTTGTGGGAGAGGCTTGGTCACCATCTAATAGCACCATAGGGAGGTTTAGAATGTCAGACCTTGTAGAATAAAGTTAAGCCAATAGAGACATTTCCTTAAAAGAGAAGACAGACTGAGAAAGAAAGAGAGAAGACTGGGTCTTCCACCTTACCAGATCTCTCTCTCTCTCTCTCTCTCTCTCTCTCTCTCTCTCTCTCTCTCTCTCTCTCTCTCTCTGCCCTTCCCAAGTGGCGTGAGGCAAAGAGAGCTCCAATGTCAGGTGTTCCAGACATAGTGTTCTGTTTCTGTCTCACCACAGGCCCAAGCAATGTGGCCAAATCACCATGGCCTAAAACCTTGAAAAGCACGATCTCAAATCAACCTTCCCTCCATTTTCAGTTTATTTATTATCTACCATGAGAGAAGATAATTAAAAGAGTCTGCTTTCAGGACAAGAAAATTTCACTTTTCCTACTTTCTTACCTCTACCCCCACCAAAATTCAAACTATGCATAGAGAAAGAGTCCATACATTAAGGGAAGAGGCACAAAATTCACGATATCCTTGCTTTTAATTGCTGAATAGTCGTCCACTGTGTAAATGAGCCATATTTTCTATATGCATTCTTCATCAGGGTTGTTTCCAGCTTCTGGCTATTACAAATAAGCCTGCTATGAAAATGGCGGAGCACGTGTCCTTGTGGAATGGTGGAGTAGGGGCAAAAATGGAGCAGAGACTGAAGGAAAGGTTTTCCAGTTACTGGCCCAACTTAGGATCCATCCCACCCACAGACTACTACCCTGACACTACTGCTGATGCCATGTTGTGCTTGCTGACAGGAGCCTAGCACGGCTGTCCTCTGAGAGTCTCTACCAGTAGCTGACTGACACAGATGCAGATACTTACAGCCAAAACTTGGACTGAGGTCAGTGATCCCTATGGAAGAGTAAGAGAAAGATTGAAGGAGCTGAAGGGGATGCCAAAAACATAGAAAGAGCAACAGTATCAACTAACCTGGACCTCTCAGAGGCCCAGAGACTGAGGCACCAACCGAAGAGCATACATGGGCTGGTCTGTGGCCTCCAGCGCATAGGTAGCAGAGGAGTCCCTTGCCTAGCCTCAGGAAAAGAGGATGGGCCTAATCTTGAAGAGACTTGATACCCCAGGGAAGGGGCATTCTGGTGGGGGTAAGGACACCCACTCAGAGCCAAAGGTGAGGGGTAATGGGGTGAAGAATTCTAGGAAGGGGAATCCAGAAGGGGGTAATATTTAGAATGTAAATAAAATACATAAATAAAAAAAATAGAAAGAGAAGTGATGAATAGCACACACACACACACCCCATGCAAAGTTGTTACCTGATAGAAGTCTAACCATGTATTTAACTTGAGAGGGGAATGCTGGGAAGTGGGAAGGGAATAGGAGGGAGGAGCTTTCATGGAGCTATTGAATTCTACAACACATGGTAACCATAGAGGAGCTTACCCTTGGGACCTGTGGGAATGCAACAGAAGTGACTAGCCTAAAACAAACCTATACAGAACCACTTAGCCCTCTGCCACTGTACATTTCTGTCCCAGAACCACATCCTAGCCACCAAATAAGGTAGACACTAAGTACTAGTAAAATTACTTTCACTCATCATGAACAGAATGATGTGTTTACTTATAAAGAACTATGTTCATGATCGTTTTAACATTGATACATGTATGACAAACATGTGTGCCCCTGTACACTTGAATATAGTCATCAGATCCCAAGAACAGCACCAAGCCTATTGCTGCTCGCAACACATAGCTATTTTTATTTATTTATTTATTTATTTACTATTCTCTCAAAAACAGAGTCTTGAGAAATTATAGGTAATTATGTATATTATTCATCTTATAGCAGTAAACTAAAACAGTTATCTAAAATGCATGGTTTATAAGTCTATTACAGAATAGGAAAGAGAAGCACTCATCCTTCTGGAAAAGAGCTTTTAAGAAGAGAGTAAGGTATATACATTCCTCATTGTAAACAAATAAAATAAAACTATAATATCAAGACAGTATTACATAATCTTTGGACAGAAAGCCCTGTGTGATTCAACCCCTGTAAACCAGAGAACCTATCAAAACTGGCTAGCGAACACCGTGATTTGAATGTGAGCTGCTTCCTAAGCTCATCCATTTAATAAGTTGGGCCTAACCTGTTGGCACCTTTGGGAAAGTTGTAGAGACCCCTGGCCATGGAGGCTGGATGACCCATGTCATACCACAGGGTAGAACTTAGAGGCTAACACAAAGCCCTGGTTCTGGCCAGCTCCCTACTCCCTGATTCCTGCCTGATTCGTTAAGACATTAGCAGCCTCCCTTTCCAGCTATCAAGGATAGGAGCTGGTCCCACTGCCATTGTGGTGAACTTTATTTCGTGAGCCAAAGACCAGAGTTAACCCTCCCTTAAGTTGTTTCCATGAGCTATGTGTCACTGAAAACCATAAATAACAGAGTGAATGTTGGTTGAATAAATTCAGAACAATGCTGCACCCCCACAAGCAACTCAATTCCATTAAACACTGGGACTGGGAAATGAAAGCAGAATTAAATGAACTTTATAAAAACATTCTAGAAACACTAAAGTGGTTGTGGGTACAAAGTCATTTTAAAACTACAGAATAGGATTTAGGGGCAGGTAAAAGTGAACAGTAGAAGCTTGACTAACCAAGTTCAATCTCCAGAGCCCACATAAAAAGTAGGATGTGATGGTGCACCCAGCACTTTTGCAGTAAGATGGGAGACAGGGGTGAGGACTCTATCAGATGCTGAAAGGCTAGTTAGCATGGGCATGCAGTGGGGGCAAAGAACACGACCTAGCTTGTTAAAACAAGGTGGAAGAAGAGAACCAATTCAAACAAGTTGCCCTCCATAAATGTATAGGTCTGTGAGTGTGTGGCATGCACACACACACACACACACACACACACACACACACACACACACACACACGGGGGGGCAAACAGAGACATACTGATAGAGAGACAGAGGGTAATTAAATATTTTTTAAACCACACATTGTCCTCTACTCTCCAACTCCCAATAGATTTTATTTAAAAGAAGAAAATCCAGTGGTGAGCCCAGGGATCTGAATTCTAATAGTAACCTGAGCATGTCACTTTGGAAGCTATACTAGAAACTACCTGCTTCAGGCCAGCATGCCAGGGCTTCAGTTTCCAGAACCATTGCGTCCTTATGTGACACCACTGAACAACTATTACATTACCTCAGTGTGTTTCCTCTTCAGTATCTTCAAGTTGGACATGATAACTAAACCTGACACAGAATCAACTAGTCATTGTCAAGTCCCTAAGACATTACAGGTACACGTATGAATACACCCTAAAATCTATATGGGAAGTTACTAAAGTTTATTTATGAACCTTTTTTTCAACACTAGGGACTGAACCTAGAACCTCATGCAACCTACGTAAGGGCTCTACCACTAAACTAAACCACCAGCCCTATTTTTAATGCAAAGTATTTCATGTACCAGTGTCACAATCTGAGTGATCTATGCAGAAGTCGTATGTTGAAGTCCTACTCCATTACCTCAAAGTATAACACTATGTGGTGATGGGGCCTTCATAGGTATAAATAAGTTAAGATGAGGTCTTGAAGTAAGACCTTCATCTAATTGCTGGTGTCCCTATTAAGAAAATTTGCACATAAACAGACATATGTGAAGGGAATACTGAACTCCATCAGCTCTTCCCTGGGTCTTGTCCTGATGGGAATAGATACATACCCAACTGATTCTCTAAATGCTGCCTAACACATCGCTTGAAAAATCATTAAAGGGACACTGACTTAATATCACTAGTTCTTTCCCAAACTAACAGCCATCAAGAGAACCTATAAAAGGCTAAAAGGTGAGAGGCATTGGAAGCCTGGCAGCTGTGGGAGGATATCCAACCCCATTTTGCTAATTCTGCACAGGATTTTAATTTGCAGACATTTTCTCTGTGTCTTGGTTTCTCTTCTGTTGCTGTGACAAAACAGTGACCAAAAGCAACTGGAGGAGGAAAATGTTTCTTACCATTTAAACTTCACAGCCCGTCACTGAGGGAAGTCAGAGTAGTGACTCATGGCAGGTACCTGAAGACCCAGAAGTAATGCAGAGAGCACAGAGAACTTACTGATTCGTATTCCAGGAGTCACTGAGTTTGTTTTCTTATACAACCCAAGACTACCTGCCCAGGGGGTACCATCCACCATGTGCTGGGCTTCCCTACATCAATCATAAGTCAATAAAGCACCCCACAGATTTGCTTACAAGCCAATCTAATGAGGGAAATTTCCCAACCAAGGTCCTCTCTTCTGAGGTGATTTCAGTTTGTGTCAAGTTGACATTAATGAAGCAGCTCAATAGGTCTTCTTTGTCTCTCTTCATATAGAATCCACTATAGAATCTTCTAGAGGGGATAACTGCCTTGCTCTGCCTTTTGAGTTTTGGGAGGTGAGCTATACTGGAGAAAGGAGGTGTTTTCCTGAAACTTGATCAGGAGACTTTAGGGTTACAGGCCTCTTTACTAAACACCACTAGGGTCCCACAGCTCCCCACAGTCAGCAGCCCTGGAGGTCAGTTCCCACTGACTTAAGGCACCCATGCTTTCACTTTCTTTACCTTAAAGCCGTAGAGCCAAGTGATATCAATAAGTTGATAGATTTATAAGTATCCCGACCCAGCATAGCTGCCCTCTGAAATCTAGAAGAACCTTCTTCCATGTGTATATTTCTTTTAGTTCAGAGACCGCTAGAGAGACTATGCCCTAAGCTAATACTCATTGACAGCTATATGAATGCTGAAGTAGTACAGGGAATTATCAGGAATCTTTCTAGGGACTATACTGTCATGACAACATAGCAAAATGGCAGCCTTGTATTCACCTGGTCTACCTTGAATAAAAGCTGGCGATGAAAGAACACCCTGCATTTATCTCTAAATTTATGATATGCCATTTAAGTCACAAGTGCAATACACTTTGGTTTTCTCTTTGTCTGATTTTAAGACAGGATCTGGTCTGGAATGCAGGCTCAAGTGATCAAGGCACTATGCACATTTCTATCCTTTGCAGTGGCAAATTAATATATGAGTTGCCAGTCCTTTTTTTTTTATGACATTTACTAGGTTAGTTACACTTTAAGGTAGCATAATCCTATAGAATGAACACTTTTAATCATAAAAAAATAAAAGTTGCAAATCTCTTCTAAAAACAACTATGCAACCAAGTATGAGCATGTTAACTTTTCACTAATCATATTCTTTTCTAGATTGGGGTATAAATTAGGTATAAATCTTTCTGAGAATCCAACTTTCAGTGTGTTTTATAAAGGATAATAATTGGTATCACTAGAGGGAGACAGCCTACAAAACATCAATTATCAGGCAGACTAGGAGAATTTTCTAGTTCTTAAGAATAAAGCAAGGAGGATTTCCATCTGCACCCAGAGCTGACTCTGTACCACAGTTCTCAGTACCAAAATCACGCTGAGAGAGAGCTGATCTCCCGGGAGTACTGACACGCAGACGAACAAGAGGGTCAAAACACTGTCAGAGAAATCAAGAAGAGCTAACACCATAAATAAGCAGATGGTGAGAAGCAAGTGCAAGAACATAAGCAACAGAAACCAAGGACACTTGGCATCTTCAGAAAGCAGTTCTCCCACCACAGCAAGTCGTGGATACCCCACCACACTGAAAAACCAAGACTCTGACTTAAAATCACATCTCATGAGAATGTTAGAGGACTTCAAGATGGACATAAATAACTCCCATAAAGAAATACAGGAGAACAAAGGTAAACAGGTCGAAGCCCTTAAAGAGGAAACACAAAAAGCCCTTAAAGAATTACAGGAAAACACAACCAAACAGGTGAAGGAATTGAACAAAACCATCCAGGATCTAAAAATGAAAATAGAAACAACAAAGAAATCACAAAGGGTGACAACCCTGGAGATAGATAATCTAGGAAAGAAATCAAGAATCAGAGATGAAAGCATCATCAACAGAATACAAGAGATAGAAGAGAGAATCTCAGGGGCAGAAGATACCATAGAAAACATTGACATAACAGTCAAAGAAAATGCAAAACGTAAAAAGATCTTAACCCAAAATATCCAGTAAATCCAGGACACAATGAGAAGATCAAACCTAAGGAAAATAGGTATAAAAGAGAGCAAAAATTCCAAATTTAAAGGGCCAGTGAATATTTTCAACAAAATTATAAAAGAAAACTTCCCTAACCTAAAGAAAGAGATGGCCATAAGTATACAAGGAGCCATACAAAACTCCAAATAGATTGGACAAGAAAAGAAATTGTCAAAACACCAAATGCACTAAGCAAAGAAAGAATATTAAAAGAAATAAAAGAAAAATGTCCTGTAGCATGTAAAGGCAGAACTATCAGAATTACACCAGACTTCTCACCAGGGACTATGAAAATTAGAAGATCTTGGGTGGATGCCATACAGACCCTAAGAGAACACAAATGCCAGCCCAGGTTACTGTATCCAGCAAAACTCTCAATTATAATAGATGGTGAAACCAAGATATTCCATGACAAAAACAAATTTAAACAATATTTTTCCACAAATCCAACCCTACAAAGGATAATAGATGGAAAACTCCAACACAAAGAGGGAACAACAACCTAGAAAAAGTGAGAAAGTAATCTTCTTTCAACTAATCAAAAAGAAGATAGCCACACAAGTATAATTCCGATCCTAACAACAAAAGTAATAGGGAACAATAATCATTTGTCCCTAATATCTCTCGACATAATGGACTCAATTTCCCAATGAAAAGAAACAGACTAACAGACTAGGCATGTAAACAGGACCCAGCATTTTGTTGCATACAGAAAACTCACCTCAGTGACAAAGACAGACACTTCCTCAAAGCAAAAAGGCTGGAAAAAATTTTTCCAAGCAAATGATCCCAAGAAATAAGCTGGCATAGCCATTCAAACAACAAATAAAACCATCTTTCAACAAAAAGTTATCAAAATTGCACAGTAATAGTGGGTGAATTTAATACCCCACTCTTATCAATGGACAGACCATGGAAAGAGAAACTAAATAGAAACACTGTGAAACTAAAAGAAGTTATGAACAAAATAGATTTAACAGATATCTATTGAACATTTTGTCCTAAAAGAAAAGAACATATATCTTTTTCTCAGCACCTCATGGTACCTTCTCCAAAACTGACCATGTAATTTGTCAAAAAACAGGCTTCAACAGATACAAGAAGATTGAAATAATCCCATGCCTCCTATCAGATAACCATGGGCTAAGGCTGGTCTTCAATAACAACAAAAACAACAGAAAGCCCACATACACATGGAAGTTGAACAATGCTCTACTCAATGACAACTTGATCAAGGAAGAAATAAAGAACGAAATTAAAGACTTTTAAGAATTTAATGAAAATGAAGCAAATACACTCAAGAGGAGTAGAAGGCAGAAAATAATCAAACTCAGGGCTGAAACCAACCAACTAACTATACAAAGAATCAACAAAACCAGGAGCTGGTTCTTTGAGAAAATCAACAAGATAGATAAACCCTTAGCCACACTAACCAGAGGGCACAGAGACATTATTCAAATTAACAAAATCTGAAAGGAAAAGGGAAACATAACAACAGAAACAGAGGAAATCCATAAAAATTTTCATAAGATACTGCTACAAAAGCCTATACTCAACAAAACTGGAAAATCTGGATGAAATTTACAACTTTTTAGACTAATATTAGGTGCCAAATCTAAATTAGGATGGAATAAACTGTCTAAACAGTCCTATAGCTCCTAAAACAATAGAAAGAGTCATTAAAAGTCACCCAACCAAAAAAAGTTCAGGAACAGATGGGTTTAGTCAGAATTCTATGAGACCTTCACAGAAGACCTAAGACCAATACTCTCCAAACTATTCCACCAAATAGACACAGAGGAAACACTACACAATTTCTTCTATGAGGCCAAAATTACGCTTACAACTAAATTACATAAAGACCCAACAAAGAAAGAAAACTTCAGACCAATTTACCTTGTAAATAATGATGCAAATATACTCAATAAGATTCTCACAAACCAAATCCAAGAGAACATCAAAATGATCATTCATCATGATCAAACTTTATCCCAGGGATGCAGGGATGGATGAATATATGGAAATTCATCAAGGTAAACAACTATATAAACAAACTCAAAGAGAAAAAGCACATTATCTCTCATTAGTCGCAGAGAAAGCATTTGACAAAATTCAACACCCCTCCATTTTAAGTCTTGGAAAGATCGGGAATTCAAGGTGCATACCTAAACATAATAAAAGCAATATACAACAAACTAGTAGCCAACATCAAACTAAATGGAGAGAAACTTGAAGCAATCCCACTAAAATCAGGGACTAGACAAGGCTGCCCACTCTCTCCCTACCTATTCAATATAGTACATAAAGTTCTAGCCAGAGCAATCAGATAGCAAAAGGAGGTCAAAGGCATACAAATTGGAAGGGAAGAAGTCAAAATATCACTATTTACAGATGATATGATAGTATACTTGTGACCTCAAAAATTCCACCAGAGAATTGATAAACAACTTCAGCAAAGTGGCTGGATATAAAATTAACTCAAACAAATCAGTAGCCTTCCTCTACTCAGAGGATAAACAGGCTGAGAAAGAAATTAGGGAAATGACACCCTTCACAATAGTCACAAATAACATAAAATAAATTGGGGTGACTCTAACCATGCAAGTGAAATATCTGTATGACAAGAACTTCAAGTCTCTGAAGAAAGAAATTGAAGAAGATCTCAGAAGATGGAAAGATCCCATGCTTATGGATTGGCAGGATTGATATTGTAAAATATGACCATCTAGCTGAAAGCAATCTACAGATTCAATGCAATTCCCATCTAAATTCCAACTTCATTCTTCTTAGAGTTAGAAAGAGCAATTTGCTCTCTTGCTCTTGTCTTTTTGCTCTGGCACTCATTCCTACCTCCCTCCCCATTCACCTCCCCCCCTCTCTCCATGTGCATATGGCTGACCTCTACTCCTCTATTCTTCTATTCCTCTACTTCTCTACTCTCCCTCTCTCTGCCTTTCTCTGTCTCTCTACCCTCTCAAATCCCTTCCCCATCCCCTGAATAAACTCTATTCTATACTGAAAAATAAGAGCGATTTGCAAATTCATTTGGAATACCAAAAGACCCAGGATATGGAAAACTATCCTCAACAATAAAAGAATTTCTAGGGGAATCACCATCCCTAACCTCCAGCTGTATTACACATCAATAGTGATAAAAACTGTATCGTATTGGTACAGAGACAAACGTGTAGATCAATCTTAATAGAATTGAATACCCAGAAATAAACCAACACATTTATGGTCACTTGATGTTTGACAAAGGAGCTAAAACCATCCAGTGGAAAAAGATAGCATTTTCAACAAATGGTTTTGGTTCAACTGGTGTTCAGCATGTAGAAGAATGCAAATTGATCCTTTCTTATTGCAAATTCAAGTCCAAGTGGATCTTGGAACTTAAACCAGATACACTCAAACTAATAGAAGAGAAAGTGGGGAATAGCCTTGAACACATGGGCACAGGGGAAATTTTTCTGACCAGAACACCAATGGCTTATATTCTAAGATCAACAATTGACAAATGGGATCTTATAAATTGCAAAGCTTCCTCAAGATAAAGGACACAGTCAATAGGACAAAACGGCAAAAAAAAAAACAAAAACAAAAACAAACAGATTGGGAAAAGATCTTTACCAACCCTACATCCAATAGAGGGCGAATATCCAATATATACAAAGAATTCAAGAAGTTAGACTCCAGAGAATCAAATAACCCTATTTAAAAATAGGATACAGAGTTAAACAAAGAATTCTCAACTGAGGAATACTGAATGGCTGAGAAGCACCTAAAGAAATGTTGAACTACCTTAGTCATCAGAGAAATGCAAATCAAAACAACTCTGAGATTCTGAGATTCTATCTCACACCACTCAGATTGGCTAGGACCAAAATCTCAGGTGACAGCAGATGCTGGGGAGGATGTGGAGAAAGAGGAACACTCCTCAATTGTTGGTGGGACTGCAAGCTGGTACAACCACTCTGGAAATCAGTCTGAAGATTCCTCAGAAAATTGGACATAGTACTACCTGAGGACCCAATAGATGTTCCAACATGTAATAAAGACACATGCTCCACTATGTTCATAGCAGCCTTATTTATAATAGCCAGAAGCTGGAAAGAACCCAGATGCCCTTCAACAGAGGAATGGATACAGAAAATATGGTACATTTACACAATAGACTACTACTCAGGTATTAAAAACAATGATTTCGTGAAATTCTTAGGCAAATGGATAGAACTAGAAAATATCCTGAGTGAGATAACCCAATCACAAAGAACACACATGGTATGCACTCACTGATAAGGGGCTATTCCCCACAAAGGTCAGAATACCCAAGATACAATTCACAAACCACATGAAGCTCAATTAGAAGGAAAACCAAAGTGTGGATGTTTCAGACCTTCTTAGAAGAGGGAACAAAAACACTCCCAGGAGGAAATATGGAGAAAACATGTGGAGTAGAGACTGAAGGAAAGGCCATCCAGAGCCTGCTCCACCTAGGTGATCCATCCCATGTACAGTCACCAAACCCAGACAATATTGATGAAGCCAAGAAGTGCATGCTGGCAGGAGCCTAATATACTTGTCTCCTGAGAGGCTCTGCCAGAGCTTGACAAATACAGAGACAGATGCTCACAGCCAATCAATGAACTGAGAATAGTGTCCCCAAAGGAGGAATTAGAGAAAGGATTAGAAGGAGTTCACAACCTCATAAGAACAACAATTTCAACCAACCTCAGACCCCCCTCAGAGCTCCCAGGGACTAAACCACCATCCCAAGAGAACACAGGGATGGACCTATGGCTCCATCCACATATGTAGCAGAGGATGACCTAGTTGGGCATCAATGGGAAGAGGGGCCCTAGGTCCTGTCCAGGCTTGATGCCCCAGTGTAGGGGATCTGTCATGGCAGGGAGGCAGGAGGGAGTCAGTGGGTGGGCAAGGGAGCACCCTCATAGGTGCAGCGGGGGATGGGAAGCAAGTTTCTGGAGGGGAAATGGGGAACTGGGATAACATTTAAAATGCAAATTTTAAAAATTCAATAAAATTTAAAAAAGGAAAAAAAAAGAATAAAGCAACACTATGTTCTTAAGAGGATTGTCTGCTCTGTCAGAGAACCTGGGTTTAGTTCCCAGCTCCTGCACGGGGCTCCCAACCACCCACAACTGATTCCAGAGGATCTAATTCCTTCTGACACCCACTGACATGAGGCATATACATGTTGTGCAGAGACATACATGCAGGCAAAGCATTCAGACACAGAATTTAAAAGTCTAAAAGAAATGTAAAGAATAAAGGAAGAAAGTTGCAGATTGAAATTTTGTGAATTTAAATAAATCCACAAGCATTATTAGCCAATGAATGCTTCCTTTCTCAAGCATAACTGAGGCAGAATTAAAAGTTACAAATGGAAGTTTGTCCAATCCTAGTGAAATGTTTTCATGTAAATACTCGATAAAGCCAAGTGTGATAGGACACGTAAAGTGAGGAAGGTGCAGAGGAGCAGAAGTCCAAGCCACTTTAGCTACACAGCAAGTTAGGGACAACCTGGGCTACATGAAACCATATTTTAGACAAAGAAATGTTAAAAAAAAAAAAAAAAAAAAAAAAAAAAAACAGAAATTTTCACTATCTCAGGACAACATCATCAGTTCACAAAAATTGTGTCTTGGTCTGTTGATGTTACTCAATGGTAGAGCTTTTGCCAGAATGCACAAGATCCTGTACTGACTCCATACTTCCACGAGGAAGAAAAACTGTCTAGACTGTGTCTAGGTGCTCGAGAACCTGATTTTCACCCAGTAGACCAACTAACCTAAGTCTCTCTATCAATTGAAGGGGTCAAATTTAAGTTATCGTAATTTAAAATGGGATACACTATTTTGAAATCTGTGTTTAGAAGTAAAAATGTCAGGTTTCTCTTCATTAAAAGAACATACAACATGGTGTGTGTGTGTGTGTGTGTGTGTGACATGTTTGTATTAAATCACAATTCAGTAAACGGACATAGAATTTTTTGTTTGTTTGTTTTGCTATCCACAGGTTTACACATTTAAATTTCCTACTAGCCACCGAACACACTTGAATGTTTACTATCCTGAAAGTTTAGGTTTGGAGGCAGCTTAGCATTTATAAACAAAGTTAATCCACAAAAAGTAAAATGTGGACTGGGGTGCAGATTACTTGCTGGAATGTTTATCTATCACAGAAATCAGTCTCCAATACCAGAGACAGTGGGTGTGGGGCACCTTACCCAAGCAAGCAGGGGAGGGTCAGATGTTCAAAGTCATCCTCAGCTATATAGAGTGGTTAAGGCCAGCCTAGACTACTTGATTTTTTTCTCAAGAAAAAAAGAAAGATAAAAAGAGGAGAGTCGAAGGGAGGGGAGGGGAGGGAGGGAGGAAGGGAGGAAAGAGAGCATGCTGATGGACAAGAAGCACTCAGAAGTCCACAGCATAGGTGATGCCATGACAACTGACTTTTAAGGATTTGTTTTCTAACTATCACTCATTTAGCGTGCCTTATATTGCACATCTTCCTCTTTCCAGTAGGCCTTTTCTTCGTTCTGTTTGGGATTGCCCTCCCTATACTTAATGAAGGTTGAGTTTTGATCCTAGAATTTTTTCTACTTAATATACAATAGTATATTCTCTGTTCATTTTAAAATATCTGCTATCCATTTAAGGTATTTGCCCTTTGAAAGTTTTCCTTCCTTTCATGGTTGATCCTAAATTAATCCTTTATGTTATCACCTGGTGCTCTTTAATAAAAGCCACTTTACCCCATCCATATCTTCTCTCCCAGTTTGTCTGCTGCTAGTACCATTCACTCATCAGGCCATTCTGTTTCCAGGGAAGCCTTAGAACTAAAGACATGATATGGACAGGGTAGCACAAGTTACACCCCAAGTCACAGTAATTCACTGAATTGAGTGTCACTAATAAGGTTAAAGTCTATAGGAAAAAACTGACAACTATGTCCTTGACACCGTGAAGTCAGTCCCCTAAAATGCTATCCTGTAACTTTCCCTCACTGGTGGCAAGAGTGTAAGACAGACCCAGCAATACTATGTACTAGTCCAATGTGGGAGCAGGTCTCAGTGCAGCTAGTAGTGATGGTGTCTTCACATTGGCATGGATACATGCTCTGATAGATACTGCTGAATACCAAGGACTGTTTTGTCACACCACCAATGCATTTGGTGTTTACAACCAACAGGCTGTGTCCTAGGTATAAAAACCTCCTTGGAGACACCCTTTTTGGTTCTCACAATAAAACTCTAGCCAACACAGTCATAAAGTGTCTGGCCCCACTGTAAAGATGGGAATCCCCTCAAATTCCCCTTCCCTTGTGACTTTTCTGCATTTCAGACTTCCTCCTACAATCAAGACAATCTCCAACTTCTGACACAACTACTCTATATACTCCAGAAATAGTGTTAAAGTCTAGGGAAAAAATGTGTCCTCAATTAGTCAAATTTTCAAGTGCTAAAATACTAAAGAGAAGAAAATGTCCCGAGTATAAAAACAATTTAATTACAAAACCTTGATAACGTTATACTAAAATCACTACTCTTGTATAAGTTTAATTGTGACAGAACACATTAAACAGGCAGAGAGGGGGCATGGGTGTCATCTGTAATGCACTCATTTAAAGATGATTTCTTCTCTTTCCTGGGATGAATTCCAAGCCAGAAGTCAAAGGACAGCTGTTTGCCTCCAGATGTTTTTAGAAATCACCAATGCTCTTTTAAACTGAGAGTCGGGACCCAGACAGAGATGTCACAAGCATAAAATAGCTGGTTTATGGTACCTTTAAATTAATTTCTCTTAGAATTAAAATAAAAAGAAGAACAGATGGTGAAGACTTAATTTAAAGTGAGAATCATTAAAATAACCGCAGCTGGAAAGAGTTTCTATCAGGAATCTGTGAGCCATAAGCAATTAGGCAACATTTTAAAGTGGCCCTTTAATAAGGGAATCTACAATGTGATGATTATATTCCATGAATTAAACTGATACATAGCAAATATATTAGGAATCCCGTGTTCGGAAAGAAGGTTAGAAGTGGTAAAGTACTACCAAAAGAACTAAAATATACATGCTGACACAACCATGTGTTTCTTCAAAAATATAGCCAGTGTAATTGTTCAATTTGTAGATCTCCAAATTCTAGTCAACATTCTTATAACTTCTACATGCCTCATACCAACTGATACAGAGGTAATTGTGCACTTTAATGTAATAATGTTAAGTAAGGTTTCTACGTTTTGAACAGCCTTTATTCCTTTCTTTATACTGCATTTTAAAATAAACAGAAGTCATGAGCCAATTTACATGATTTCCACCAATAAGGGGATTCTGAAATCCACAAATAAATTAACAATTACTTAGAACTATATTTGAAGCAGGTTTTGTTGTGCTGAGGTGTGGATCGTGGGTAATACACACTACAAATGAAAATCATCTTTGTACACCTCTACATACACTAATTCTCTCTTGCTCTTGTCTTCCTCCCACTGTGTGTGTCTCTGTCTGCATTGTTCGGAATCCTGCTGAATGACATAAGGTCTGCAGCTGTTGAACTCCAAATGCTGAGTCAGTAATTTTTGGCTAACAGGTTCTGACAATAACTATAATCTTATTGATAACTCCCAGTGAGAAAATGATTGTTAGTGATGGTAATGGAACCAGAGTTTGATGAAAGGGGTTGTGGCGGGCCCAGTAATAATAGCTGAGGTATAAAGTTTAAACCTCTTTATTGCATAGCTGACCCCAATTACATCTCAAGACAAATAACACCCTTTACTCAAACACCTGGTACCAAATGTGGCCACTTCAAATTTCTCCCTCATGGGAGCATCTAATCATTTTGGGGTATTCAGACAATGAGCGTTAATTGCCAGTTTTGTACTTGAGATGTTGGACCTCTCTAAAGTTGAGCAAATTATTTTTTTAAATGCTTTGGCTTATTGAGAATGATTTTTGAAAGCACTTTCATTAACTAATGATTGGCCAAAAACAATTAATAATACAAGCCAAGGTAGAGATTAGGCACATGGCAGACGGTTCATAAAAAATGCAATGTGCTTTCTAACGGCACCTGAGTGTTCTACTTGCATCAAAATGGATTCATGACTGTGTTTATCTCAAAATGATAAAACTGCTGAAAGCATGAGGACTTCCTGCTTGGCACTAACACTGTAAGTTTACATAGAACCAAAATATAGAAGACATTATTAATTTATATGGGAATCCTGCAGGGAAACCGCAGGTTACTTCTTTAAGGTGGGCTATTGTACTTCTACAACAAAGGCCTGAGGCATAGTTCCAGTACTGGCTAAGAGGATCCGGGTCTCTGCTAGATACTTTGAATACGGTAGACATTTATGTTAATGCTGTTTTGTCATCTATAAAACACAATAACAAGAGTGGCTATGTTAAATGATTTAGTATGTATGAGGAACATGGAACCACAGTCAGCCTGAAAGAAGGGGTAATCTATACTTTTATAAAGAGGACGATAAATAGAACAGAAAGAATCCTAACATGTTTGTATTGCTTCACCTGAATAAACACACTGCTCATTCTAATGAAGGACTGGAACGAACTCTCAAAGCGCTCTATCTTGTACGTTACACACATTACTTATTTAGTTATCAATGCAAAACTTTCTTTTGCCATATCCCTGTCTTCTATACACTCACAGTCTAAAAAGTAATGGCCAGGTATCAAATAATGGCAGTGCAGTAAACTTGTGAGATGACAACATGGTGCGGATGAGGAGTTTCCGGGCTGAAAGTAAAGCAAAACTTGTTCCAGGCTTTATAAGAGGAGACAGGAAGGACAAGCTCATCACAATCAAGTATTGCCTCTGAGTGTGCAGGTGAAGCACGGCCCAAATGAGGGGGTCACTTTTCACCACCACAGTTGTAGGATCGCTATACAGTTTGTTGATAAAAGACTGTCTCCAGGAGGAGAAAAAGGGATAGGGTGGTGAAGGGCTTTGAATTTCCTCTAATTCGCTAGAAACCCTTAGGGAGAATTTGAAACAGCAACACGAGGGGTACTTTCTCAGGGCCCCACAAATAAACATTTGTAGGGAGATGACAGAGAGCGAAGCTTGTGGTGTCACATACATCTTAACCATGTCCGTCAGCATCTCTCAAAGTGTACCCAAAGCCTGCAGCTTCAGCACCACCCAGGCCCACCACCAGCATCAGTTTGGAAGTCATCCTCCAGAACAATTACCTCAGAATCTTTTGAGGGTGATATCCTATAATGACAAACAGCTTTCTCATAAGCATGATACAAGACAGAGTGTGAGGATCTCTGACCAAGAGCCAGAGCAGGAGACATATGCACCTGCAGAATAGTTGAGGCTT
The DNA here is from genome assembly GCF_011064425.1 of Rattus rattus. Lineage (NCBI taxonomy): Eukaryota > Metazoa > Chordata > Mammalia > Rodentia > Muridae > Rattus > Rattus rattus. The sequence continues at coordinate 141,643,820 of NC_046154.1, read as the reverse complement.
GCTTACTTTGTGAGTTGGTGGTTGATAGCTTGGCTAGTCACCTGATAGACTGATTGGTTTTGTTTTATTTAAGTAACCAGTGCTGTGTCAAGTCTCAACCAAGCTAAGACTATTAAGAAAGAGGTTTGGGAAAAAGAGTTGCTAATAAAGTTGTTAAGAAAAGGAAAGTATCCAGAAATAACCCCATGTCTTCTCCTTAAGAAGACAGGAAGAATCTGTGCATGACTTAACCTTCTATTGCCATCCTGTTCTGATGCAATTCATTATTCCAACAGTCAAGCCAGATGGATCGTTCTAAAAGTAAATAGACTTGGACAACCTATATATACGTTATTTCCCTTACTGGAAACAGTTTTCCTCTACGAGTCACACAACTAATTCTTCATCCAGAGAGACCGAGTATGTATGCAATCTAAACAGAAGACACCCATGTTAGCTCTGTCAACTCCTAAAGGAAATGGCTGCAGCACTAAGGCACTCCGGAGTATTGGCTGGGTAGCTAATCGTGCTATTTCTTGTGTCTTTGTGTTCCTTACTAGCAGAAGCTAACAGTGATCCACTGTCACAAGATAGTAGTTTGGGCACTCTGTACCAGTATATAAGAACAAATCCTTCAGGGGCAGGATAGGAGACAACAGATAGGAATCACATGACTGGCGTGTAGATAAATGATACTCTTCTCGGGATTGTTTCCTGATCATTATGGTAGATCAAAGGAAGTTCTATGCACATTCTGACAGTGATATTGAAATATCAGTTCCTTAGACTACCATCCCTTAGTTACTAGTCCGCCCTGCTGGACCATGCTTCAAGAAAGGCAGGGATTGTACTTGGTATGCTACTTGGTGTCTTCTTGGCACCCGCAAATATGTTTGGATATAGCTGGTAGCTATGTGTGTTCAATTGCCAGATATCTCACCAACATTTGAAGTATGAGATGATTAAACATAATCCTTTCTCTCTAAGAACTAGTAGACTACTGAGGAAAAAAATATGAGCTATGTATAATTCTTGGCAAACTAGGCACACTGCCAGTACACATTTTATTTTATAACATTTGTTTTGCACATTTTAATTAATTTAATGTGTCAACGATGCAGACAAATGAAAGGCATTCATAAAAGAGCTAAGAAAATGAAATCATAGTGCTCTTAGGAGTTTGATAACACTTCATAAGAATTTAGTGCACCAACTTGTTAAAACTCACACAGTAAAACAATGACCATCTTCCAACATCACAGCTACCCAGAACAAACCCCTCCTATTTCTCACCTGTTCAACTGTTTCACCTCAGCTCTTTAGCTCAAGATTCAGGAGTATATACAAAAGGGTCCCTACCTGCCACACTGACAGCTTCGTGTTCTTGTGATTCTGAGCTTAGTGTGCAGTCTAGTTAATTCATGTGTTATCCTCGAATAAATCAGGCACATGTCTCCTGTCCATTCTTTGACTGTAATACATAAACTTTGTTCCTAGGAAGATTTCACTATATAAAGACAGATTTGAAAATGTACTTTTCTCTCAGTGACTAAATCATGGAGAAAATACGTCTTCCCAGGAATTTTAAACCCCCCTTAACATAGTCTTAATTCTGCCTTTTAAACCATGTTTGTTTCTGGGAGTTCCACTTTATTCTGTAAATCATTTATCTTTTTTGCATAAACTTAAAATATCTTAGTTGCTGCAGTGCTCTGAAACACTTCTTCACATTGTAGTGTTTGGATCTTTAATTGTAACTGTTTCTACCAAAAGATAAACTAGAAAACGCCTTATGATCTTATTTGGTGCAACTATGGAAAGGAATGTTTGGGGCAGACTAAAAGGCAAAGGCCATATTTGCTGATTTGTGTATTGCTCTATTTCTCATTGTAATAGGATGTTCAGTGTCTGGCTGCTAAAGGACACAGGAAAAAGGAACGGTTGGTGACAAGGGTAATGAAATGCACAGTACTCAATGAAAAAGCAGAAAGTGGGGAGACTACACTGGAGAGGAAAGGAAGGGGTAAGGGGGGACAGAAATGCAGGGGAGGGCATTGGGAGAGGAGTCAAATCAGAATGAAGTGTAATGACCATATACTAGAAAATGCCATAATAAAACTCACTTTTGTATACTAATGTAAATATTAAAACATAGTAGATTCAAGTCAGTTATGGTAAGAAAAAAATATTCATAGAAATGTTAACAACATAGTATTCACTTAACAGAGCAACACATTTCTCTAAATGCAAAGTTAGGTAAGCAAGCTGGCTAGGGCAAAATTTATCCTCCACAAGGAAGCAGTGAGGCAGGCTCCCGGAGCAGGTCTGCAAAGGAGTGCAGAAGGGAGATGAGCAGTGAAGAGGCTTTTATCCTGTTGCACTGGTACACCTTCCCATACCCTTTCTTAGAAACCCTAACTAGAAATGTTATTTTCCACTTTTTTTTTAATGTTGTTGTCGCTGAGACGTACACACACAATGTAGCCTTGGCTGGCTTAGAACTCACCACGTGGGCCAGGCTGGTCTCTAGTTTGCAGTAGTCTAAGTGCCCCTGCTGGGTGCTAGAATCATGTACATGTACCACCATATCCTAAGTACACATTATCTTTCGATATCAGTTCTTCTCATGGTCGTACACAGTCAGCATGTGTCCTCCTTTTTCCTGTCACTCTATTCCCTGTCACGTTTTCTTCCTTAGGACATGAAATATCTCCTGGCTCCCATCTGAGTATCTTAGAAAGTGAAGAATAACTCATGATATTTCTTTAAGTCTTCATGGGACTTAACATGTCCTTAGCGAGTGTTCATGGAATTGCCTCCGAGTTCATCACCTAGCGTGTGACACAGATTATTAGATACAGGTGAGCAAGCTCCTCTTGACTGAGTAACAGGAATCAGACTTTCCTTCTCATCATAAACAGCTAGAAAGCCACACCAAAAAAAAAAAAAACCACAGGAAATAATATTTAGGCAATCGTACGCAGGCCTGTGACACAGTGGAAAGTGCATTCCAAATCCCAGGGCAGAAGCCTAAGAATTTAGCTGAGTTGAAAAGACAGAAAACTACATCAGTGAGGACAAGGTAAATGGAATTCACAGAAAAGCAGGTATTATATTGTCAGAACTCCTCAAATCTGCAAATTTAAAGCCCTCATCCCTCACTGCATTGTGTGCCAGGTGTAATGGTACATGCCCTTAATCTCAGGAAACAGAGGCAAAAGCATTGCAAATGTGAGGTCAGCCTTGGCTACCTTGTCCTAAAAACAAACTACTGGAGTTGAGGATATGGCTCAGTAGGAAAAGTGGTGGCTGTGCTTGAGGACCTGAGTTCAAATCCCCAGCATACACATAAAAGCCAGGCACACCAGAGGATGCCTCTAATCTCAGTGCTAGAAAGCAGAAAGAGAATGATACTGGACACTCACTGCTCACCCATCTGGCCAAGCAGTGAGTCCTAGGTGCATCAAGAAACCCTGTCTCAAAAAGAATGTGGAAAGCAACAAAGACATTTGACATTACTTCTACTTGCACACAGACAAATGTGCACCTGCATACTCATATGCACACACCACACACACACACACACACACACACACACACACACACACACACACACACACACACACACACACCTTAAATCCTCATGTGAAGACTGAACCCCCCAGCAGGAAATGAAACTGTCCAAGCAAAGGAACATGCACCAAGAAAGTTATAGGGGTAGGGAGTAATTTATGTAATCAGTAACCAGACTGGAAAGACACCTTAATATCTGAAATCCACCCCCAGAAAAGCATTGGAATGAGGACTGAATTATGCTAGACAAAAGGCTGTTCTAGACTCTACAACAAAGCTTAAAAACACCCTTTAGAGAATACCAATGGTTTTAAGTAATTGCATTCCAGACCCCAGTCTAGAACTATTTAAAGAAACACAATAGGGGTTGGGGATTTAGCTCAGTGGTAGAATGCTTGCCTAGCAAGTGCCAGGCCCTGGGTTCGGTCCCCAGCTCCGAAAAAAAGAAAAAAAAAAACACAATAAAATACCACATTCAACATCATCATGTCCCTCATGATGACCAATAATAACCAGCATTCTATTACAGTTTACCACGAAGAGGAACAAGCAAATATGATCCACAATAGAGATCAATTGGCCCAGGACAGTCTCATAATTAACAAAATTACAGAATTAATAAATATGCTAAAACAGCTATGGTTTTGTTTCTTATTTCCAAGAATATAGTCAGAATTACAAATGCAATTTAATGAGAAGGAAAGGCAGGAATAGCTCATTCAGGCAATTTGTATATCAAATACACGGTATGAAATGAAAATACATGACTATCAAAGGATACTGCTGTACTTATTAATATACCATTCTAACAACTAACCATAAGTCACCGAATCACCCTTGTACATGGTTCCAAAAACTGTACAGTGAAGAGAATGGGGAAAACCACTTTGTCTGTAAACTGGGAGGTCCAGCCCATCACCACTGTGCCATGAAACTTGGGCAATCCAGTTTCATGGGCAAAAATGTTACAAATGGTTGAGGCACATCAGAATCCATGAGTTTAATTAAAGATATGATGTGAACAAAGAGTGTCCATTAGACAAGAATTTGGTCTTGGCAAGTGATATTTGCATCAATTTGCTTAATTAGATCAGTACTTTTAAAACAATTTGTATAGCATAGGATTAAAGGGCTGAATTTCAAAGGATCGAGCAGAAGCCACAATCATGGTTTCAAACAAATCATCTGCAAAAAATTGGAGGCTGAAAATAGCAATTAGCAGCCCACAGAAAAAAACTTAATGGGCACTATTTCTATCAATTGAATAACCATTTATAATATGGCTTTGCCTGAATCACTGATAAGTTAACCTTCACCGAATTTTTCAGAGTGGGAGCAAACTGTCCCTCTTATTTATTTCAGAATGGATGGACTTCAAATAAAAATTGATCTCAGGTGCAAAACCACTGCATGTTATTTTGGTTGGGGAAGTAGAATAATGATGGACAGGCAGAGATGATAAGCCTTCTACCTTCATGCTTTAGAAGCAGCTGTCTGTGGCTATACAGAGTCAGCCCCTGGACACTGACTGGGTATATTCACCTTCATTTAAAGACTTAAGTAAAAACTGAGACAACATATTTCATAAATTCAAAAGCAAATACCTTGCTCACCAGCCCTGCTCATTCCTCTTCCCAAAGAAGGAAAATAGAATTTAGAAGGAAAATAATTCCATGAAGAAGGTAATTTTTTTTATTTTAGCTTAAAATATATTACTCTTTCATTTTTAGTAAACTTGCTTGACTGGCATCTTCTCATCTGTGCTAGCTAGTCTTACTTGACACAGAAACTAGAGCTGTTGGAAAGGAGGGAAACGTAACTGAGAAAATGCCTCTGTGTAAAGCATTTTCTTAAGTAGTGATTGATGAGGGAGGGCCCAGCCCATTGTATGTAGGCTCATCCCTGGGCTGGTGTCTGGGCAAGACAGGGTAGCAAACCAATAAGCAGCACCCCTCTCTGCAGCAACTCCTGCCTTCAGGTTCTTCCCTGGTTTGAGTTCCTGTCCTGACTTCCTTCAATGATGGACTACAATGTGGAAGTAAAAGCCAAATAACCATTTCCTCCCATCCTCCTTTTTGGTCATGGCGTTTTGTCCCAGCAGTAGAAACTCTAATACATCACCGAAGATGGCCTCCTCATCTCTCACACATATGCCAGCTTGTTGTCACTAACATTCTCCAAAATCTCAGTGTGTCTGACCCAGAAAATATGTGAGTGTTAAACTATAACACACTCCACTTAAAAATTAATATACATATCTCTATCCCAATTATCACTGATAAAGCTCCTACTATGCACATTGTTCCTCAAGGTAGAAGGCCATGCAGTATATGATGGAAGTTACAGTGGTGCTGAGAACCCTCCTCCTCCTCCAAGTGGAGGACATCACATTGAATAGCTAGCAGCCTAAAGAATGAGTTGGACACACACAGAGAGAGAGAGAGAGAGAGGAGGAGAGAGGAGGGAGAGAAAGGAGGGAGGGAGGGAGGGAGGGGAGGAGGGAGGGGGGGAGGAGAGGAGAGAAAGGAAGGAAGGAAGGAAGGAAGGAAGGAAGGAAGGAAGGAAGGAAGGAAGGAAGGAAGGAAAAAGAAAAAACTTCCTTAAAAGAAAATTGAATTTTGTAAACACTCTTCACTATTTTCCAGGGACATTAGTTAAATCGTTGTAAACACTCTGTGTGCCTACCTACTTTCGCTGTGACAAAAGCTGTGACAAGCTTTTTGTTGTTGTTGTTTAATGGAAGTCAGGCATTGTAAGTCAGGGGTGGCAGGGGACGGGGTAAATAATGAGCGTGTGCAGCTAATACAACTTGTACTGAGCTCGTGTGGATTGTTTAATGGTGGTCTAAACAAGGGCCCACATAGCCTAATAAGCATTTGTATAAATTGGCTCAAATATGATTTTTCCAAATAAATAAAAGCAAGGTGCCATGTGCTTATTAGCTATGTCAAAAGTACTCATTGTCACACTCTAAAACTTGTGCTCGCCATGCTGGTCCACAGTCCCTACCTGAGGAATCCACAGGCACTTTAAACATCACAGTACAAACCCGAGTCTCCACCCACAGGCTATAGACGGTCTAAAATCTGCTCCTCCAGGCTTCTTCAGGAAAGAGTGCATGATGTCAAATCTTGGGTTCCCTTCCTATGCATGAGCCTGATGCTACACAGACCCTCTGGGTGTTCGACCTTCCACGCCCATGCGCCGCGTCTTCATCCCTCCCTAACCGCCCCCACCCTACCCCTACCTGGTTGCCTGCCCTGCCTCTGCTCTGGCTGCTCTACCATGTTCTAGCTTGGTCTAAGGACTCCCACTCTGTCAGCCCTTTGTTCCTATTATACCCACACTTCAGGCCCTTGATGGTTCCTACCTTTTCTGGAACATCACAGCACCCTCACTCTACAGGTCGCACGTGGAGCTGATCCCACGTGACATGTTCTCCAAGCAGCCACGAGTTTCGCATCAGCAGATTCCATCAACCTGAATACATGCGTAGGGAGATGCCGTTGTGGCTGCACTGGATATATGTAGACAGTTTTCATTTCACACTGAAGGACGATTGTGTTTATTTGCCCTTTCTTCTGCCAGTGTGTTTGTCTCATCATACTAGGACTTTGTATCATTTTTCCTCACCTAAAAAGCTGCTGCATATTGTAAATGATCAGCAACGCCAACGAAAAGAAAAATATCGCCATGGCTATTTTAATTGGATAGAAAGTGCTTCTGAGGATTTGGCCTTGTACAGATTTTTCCACTATGTTCGCCACTGCCTTGAACATCCTCTGTGTTGAAACATCAAGAATATTCTGTGAGATTTGGTATTTAGACGAGTAGTAATGCAGCAGATCTAAACGTTCCTCTCACACATACAACGATCCTGGAATGTGCGTTTGCGTAGCAACAAGTCACTCTCACCTCAATGGATTCTCACAAAGCAGATACAATATTGCTTGCGAGAGCACATCCGGTCAATACTAGTTTTAAGGGTTTCTAGTGTATCTGGACATCTATAATTTTGAGAAATATCAATCAATAATTATCATTGTCAATTTGGCTGGATTTAGGATCAATGCAAAATATACTTCTGGGTATGTCTATGAGGGTGTGAACATAATCAGCACTATCCCGCTGGACTGAATAAAGATGGAGCTAAGTATCGCCATTCATCTTTTCCTGCGTCACCAATCAATATGACCAGACATCTCACATACCTGTCTCCATACCACCCCACCATGATGGACTATATCCTAAAACTTAGAGCCAATATAAACGGGTCTCTTTTAGATTGCTATTTCATCACAACAATGAGTAAACTGACTAATACAGAAAAGTAGTACCAAAAGAATAAATTTGTTGCTACAACAAAGGTGACTGTGTGATTCTTGGGCCTTTGAAATCCTCTGCAGGTGAAATGTGGAAAAGTCTGGAACTGTAGGCTAAAGAATTCCTAGAATGCACAGCTTTTTGGTCTCTTCTGGTAGCCATATAGAAGATCAGAAAGCTGAGGCAGCAGACAACGAAGGCCCATTTTCAGAGTTTCAGAGGGGAGAGGGGACTTTATCAGGAATAGAACTCAAAGCCACTCTGTAATACTCTGGCAAAGAATCTGACTACATTCCACCTGTAAGTGAAGCTAAATTCAAAAGTAATATACTCATTTTCTTTCAGAAGAGACTTCAAGACAGAATAACGTTTTATTCCTACTGTATAGAGGCTTTTTCACCCAGGTCTAGAGCGAGACAAACAATAAATAGAGCAGAAAGAGGCAGGCAGCATAGTTTGGTGAAAAAATACAGAGCAAGACCAAGTTTGAGCGATGGAAAAGTGGGTGCTGAGACAGCAGTTGTGACTGCCAGAGATGAACACCACTACAGGGAGACCTTCTGCCTTCGCTGGATTAATAAAAGAGGGGCCCTGGGGACAAGACTCTACCCACTAAGGATTTCTTCAATCTGTGAAAACATGAGCTTATTTTAAAGGAGAGCATGTGAACCAAAAGTGATGCCCAGGCCAACTCAAAATCAACCTCCTTAGAAGCTTTTCCCCACGTTCAGCCACAGACACTGGCAACTTGCAACTGTGATCCAAGAAGGCCAGGTTAATCATCCAGATGGTCCCAGTTTTCTTGGCACAAACATGGAAAGAGTAAGGAAGACTGAACGATCATTCCAGAAAGTCTCTGAAGTCAGGTAGTGTGTGTGTGATTGTCTGATTCTGTGCAAAGGTACTGAAACTCCATTGCATGAAGTTGGTAAACCGAGGTCTAAGTTGTAAAGAAGACCCAAGGATTTCAGAGGTCAGGACCGTAGTAGGCCTAAGAAAATTTGCAGGCACAGAGTGAAGCTGACCCAGGAAAGAGATATACACATAGCAGAACTGAAGAGAAAGGGCTGATGGACGACATGAGAGCAGAAATAATTTCATCATGTGCCTCAGATATGGAATATAGAGACGCAGGTCCCAGAATGAATGAAAAGGAGAAAGAGATTTCAGGTTCCAGCCCTGTTCCCAGACTATGGCAGCATGACCAGCTATTGTACGTGTCAGCAACTACCTCGGATTCCTGCCACTGTAATGGCTCAGCCATGTTAGGCAGTGCTTTTAAACAATGTGAAAACAAAACCTTCTTCCCTTAAACAGTTTTTGCGTTAGTCATGATTAATGCCATCAAAGGATTTAGCATTTTATCTGCATGCCATGGGGCTCTTCTCAAAGGCTGGAACAAAGAACACCAAGACATAACCCATTTCACCAGAACTACACTGACGGATCCTTCCAGAAGAACAGGAAGGCAATGAGTCCTTATGTATCTAAAGGCAGAATGGCAGCCTCCGTGAAAGACAAAGGAAATGGCAATTCACACCCAGATAATACGAAACTGAATGCATGAAATGCCTGTTTGCCACCATCTAAACTCTAATGATGTGAAGGTTTTAGAGGGAAAGGAAGGACACCAGATACTCAGATGAGCATGGGAATTTTTAATTAACTCTTGCAGTCCAAATGTAAATATCAAGTCAGTAGACATAAAGCCAACACCACCAGTACACTTGGTCGGCCTGAGTCAGAATATGACAAGAGAACAATCCTGAGGTAAGAGGTGCTATGATGAGCAGCTCTGTGACCTTCTCAAACAATCTATGTCCCAGAAAGCACCATGTATGAGAAGTGGTGAGGCTGAAAGTCATAACTGAATTTTCCCTCAGAACATCATCTTGGTGACAATGAGTAAGAAGACCTGGAAAAGTGCTGTATTGAGAGCAGTATTTAAATACTAATGACAAGGAGGTCTTAGATTACATAATTATATTCATGTTACATGGCAAAAAGTCCTTCATGCTATTTCACACAAAAATAAGTTGTTCCACAATCCATAAAGAAACTAGTGTGCAGATACATTTTGTGAGTTAAATTTTAAAAATTTAATGTTGTTACCTCTTATAGGCTTCTAAGCACAGTTGTCCCTGTTGTATTCACATGTCTACTGTGTCCCCAACAAATGTCACATTTTAATAAAAATAGACTCACTTAGAGACATGCATTAATATAAAATAGCATCCATCTACAAAAAAAGGTCTTCCTTTCTCTTCTACAAGTGACAAAACAGCGAACCTAGCAAGCAAATATTAAAGTTTAGCCTTAAAAGATTTGAAATTTCTTAAATTGTTTTGTTTTTGTTTTTTGTTTTGTTGTTTTCTTTTGTTTTGTTTCTGCTGTTGTTGTTTTGTTTTTCAAGACAGCGTTTCTCCGTGTAGTCCTGTGCATCCTGGAACTCCTTCTCCAGATCAGCTGGCTGTGAACTCAGAAATTTACCTGTCTCCGCTGGAATGAAAGGTATGCACCACCATGTCTTAAAATTCTTAATATTCCACCTCAGACTTATTTGTCCCAAAATCTAGCACAATTTTTCTTTCAGGCCTAAGTATAAACACTGTCTCATACCACCTTAGCCGTAAGAATTGCTGATAGCAAAAATACAGCAAGTACCCCAATAAAACTATATTTTGTTTTAAAGAAAAAGGATGCTAATATGAAAAAGGTTAAAAGAAAGTATACAAAGGTATTTAATATTTATTTGTTTTAGTGTTATCAAAATATCATCCAAAACATGTGCCTAGAATTGCCATGATTCATGATTAAAATCATTTTCCTTCAGTTAAATTTCAACAAAAGCCTTTAGTGTCCTAATATGATCCACGGAACTTTCTTTCCTTGTACTTGAATTTATTATTCACAAATCCATTTAATATATACAATTTTATTTCATCTGCGAAACAACACTGTAAAGAATGAGTTAATGAAGCAGCAACAGGTATGAAAAGGAATTTTTAATGTGTTTGGTTTTTTTTTTCTTTTTAAAAAATTGATTCCCTGAAAGAGCTGAAGACCTTCTTGAATCTCAAAGGTAAAGCATTAAGAGCCAGTGTGGCCAAGAGACATAGGAAACTTGGTACTGGAATAAGAAGTACTACTAAGAGTAACAACTTCTCCCATAACTACCAGACACACTAACAGCCTCTCCCATGGCCACCAAACACTAAAAGCCTCTCCCGTGTTTCTCTGACCCAATTATCTTACTGTGACCCACCTCTTCAAGGCTACTCCACCCCTCAGTATTGTCACATCAGGAACCAAGTGTCCAACGTGGATCTATGGAGGACATCCCCAAACCTAACTTCATCCAAAGCAAAGCAGTTACTAGTAACCATTCAGCTTTCCAGGGACCTTCTGCTGTCAAGGTCTTACTGAAAATGAGAAAAAGGAGGCAAAAGAATTAAGCCCACTCTACCTGTTTCATTTTATAAGAAAGCTAATGAGTTAAAGAGGGGAGCCTTAAATCTGCAATTAGACCAGTGTCATGGGAAAAGTGAGAGGCTTTACTCCCCCATCCATGGAATCATTTCAACCAAGAGGAATAAACAAGGGGAAAAGAAATAGGAAAGTCCCCAAGATCAGCAGACTGGCTCAGATTACATAATACAGGGTACTTATGTTTCCAGGAAAATATATTCTCAAGGCATTTCATAATTTTGATCAGCTTCAGAAAAAATATTATGTATGTTTGTAAAAGAGGAAATCCCTCTTTAGTTAAGAAAAAGTATTCGTATGTGTTACACATAGATGGTATTGTGCTTCATACAGGCACTTTCACAGCACTGCACACCACAAGTTGAGTGCACCCCCATGTGTAGCTACCGTTCCCATTTGTCAGCCATTACTCCTATTAATCACCTTCGTTCCCCTAGATAATATCGCTTTTACCTCCATGTCATACCCACATATTTTGTGTATCTGTGTAAAATCTAGGAGGCAGACGTGAGAGGAAGCACAGTGCTTGCCTTTCTGTGGTTGGTTCCAATTGCTTCAAATTATCTCCAGTTGTTTTACTTTGATTTTCCTGCGAAGAACATAACATCATTCTTTAGAACTAAAGAAAAATCTGTGTGCATACGCTACACTTTCTTTATCCATTACTCTGTCATTGGACACCATTCTAGTTTCTTTCTTGTTTCCGTGATAAATACCATGACCAATAGTGACTTAGGAAGGAAAGGGTTTATTTGGCTTCCAGATTACAGTCCACCTCAGGGAGAAGCCAAGGCAGGAACTTGGAGGTAGAAACTGAAGCAGAAACATCAAATAGCATTGTTTCCTTCCCATGGCGTGCTCAACTCACTTTCTTATGTCATCCAAAGCTACTTGCCCAGGGGTGGCACTACTTACAGTGAGCTGTGCCCTCCCATACTACCCATTAATCAGAAAAACCAACCCACTTGCCTATTCACAATTGGATGGAAGGAATCCCACAAATAAAATTCCCTCTTCCAAGAATATACTAGTTTGTGTCAAGCTGACGAGAAACTAACCAGCCTGGACACCTAAGCTGGTTTCATAACTTACCTATTGTGAATGATGCTTCAACAACAGTTGCTGTGTATCTGTGCTGTGTTGACTTGGTGACTTACTAGGTTAATGCCCAGGAATGGTATAGCTGATCATATATTAAGTCTATATTTAATTTGTGATGACCCACCATACAGATTTCCATAGTGGTTAGACTAGTTTATATCTTTGCAAGCAGATGTCTAAGGGCCCCTCCTCCCACATCTAGCCAGTATTTGTTGTGCTTCCCCCACCCCCTCTGTTTATGACAACCATCCTGACTGGGGTAAAATAAAATGTAAATATAGTTTTAATTTGAATGGCTGTGATGGCTAGAGAATTGAATAGTTTTTCATGTGTTTAATGGTTATTTGTACTTTGTACTTTGAGAACTTTCTGTCTGTTTTATTAGGTTATTTCTTGATCAGATGTTTAATTTCTTCTTCCTTTTTTATTTGTATATTCTAGATAACAATTCTCTGTGCCCTAGCAAATATTTTCTCCTGTTATGTGGGCTGTCTCTTGTTTTCTTTGCTGTGTTTTGTTTTCTCTTCTGTTTTCTTTGCTATGCAAAAATGTTTTTGATTTGTGGATTGTTGAATTGTTTGCACCCATTTCTATTAGAATTTAATGAGATACATGTTTTGATGTATATTTTAATGATGTTCTTAATTTCATTGATATCTGACATGGTGGCTCCCTTTTCATCTCTGACTTTGTTAATCTGACTTTCTCATTTTCTTTTGGTTAGATTAGCTAAAGATTTGCCAGTCTTGCTTATGATGTCAAAAAAAAATCATATGTTCCATTATATTGCTTGACTCATGGTCATTTAAACTCATTTCTACTCCAATCCTGCTTATTTATTTCTGCCCACTGTTTGGGGTTTCAGTTCCCCTTGTTTCATATAGGCTTTAGGGTAGGCCACTATAATAATTTTTTATTTGAGACATCTGATTCTATGTTATGTAGGCCCTTGTTTTCATAAGTGTCCTTATTATAGCTACTTCAATTGTTCCCTGCCATAGGTTTTGGTATGGTATGTTTTATTTTCATTAGATTCCAGGACATTTTCAATATCCTCTTTTATTTCATTGATGACCACTTACTTATCTTATTTAACTGATGACCACTTAACTGAATAATGTGTTGGTTAATCTCCACCAGCTTATGTATGTTAAACAAATTCTTTGGCTTTTGATTCCTAGTTTCATTCTAACATTGTCAGACAGAATGCAACAAATTATTTCAAGTGTTTCCACATGTTTCTATGTTTTTAAGATAGATGTGTCTTTGTGTCATAGATTTTAGAGGCAGTTCCAAGGGTTGCTGTGTGATCTGCACTGTTTCGATGGAACATTCTATATTTGTCTGTTAGGTCCATTTAACAACCTATGATGACATAGCTGATTTTAATCTCCAAATAAATTTGCCATATTTTACAAAAAAAAGTATATGACAACCTATATTATACTTGAATTTCAGACAAATAATGATAAATTTTAGTTATATGTCCTACATTTTGCATAAAACATAAACTAAAAGTGGTTTTCAGTCTGAAATTCGAATGGATTTGGGTGTCCCACTGAACTGAAATTTGGACACTTAAATAGGTGTACTGAGTTTGATCTGGCATCATTAATCCCAAAAGAAGTTTAAAATAAAAAATAATATTTCAGAAGGACTATAAATGTATCAGTTACTTAATGTATCATGAGAAGTCATTCGATTTACATTAAAAAAAAAAAGCCATCTGTCTACTCTCAAACTCTACAAGTCCCAGAGAAGTCTGCCATTCTTGCATTCTTTCCAGGCCTTTCCTGTTCACAAGAAGATCAGGGCAGACATGAAACTGGTGAACCATAACCAACATGAGTAATGTGGCAATAGAAGTACCAGCTTCCTGAAACTCTAGTTGAAAGAATGATTTCGTAACTTGGACCCATTCTATCTGCTGCTTATCAGGAAGGCTCAGTATCAAAGGAATGTTACCTTTTGTTGACAGACTCAACTTCTCACTTTGGACCAGAATCACCATTTTCTCCCAGCTTGTAAAGCTGAATTTCCTATAGGCCAGGGTACAGAGAGGAAAGCCAGCATTGTTGTGGGTACGGCTTTATGGCATTCTACCAACTGATGGCTTTCTCTTCCTCCACGTGTTTGCCTGCTTAATGTGACTTTGGTTTCTTTAGTTCTCATTGTTTTAACATTTTAAGAATTCATGTTTCAGTTCTATTTCTTTATCTTCTAGTTTATTATTTCCAAATAATAATCTAAAATATTATTCCTATTGACCCCTAAACATGAAAGAACAAGTGTTTGCACAATATAATTGCTCCATCTCCTTTCCCTCCCTCTTCTCCTTTAGTTAACTAAAGCATAATTTGGATCTTCATTGTTTTGAGATAATTACACACTTTAGTCTTCATTGTTTGATTTACGAGCTTTCATCTTTCTTTACAAGTGAGGTCTCATATTTATTTCTCTATCTTCTTGTGAACTTGGTTGCTATGGACTCTAAGTCTGTTATGGTTTTGAATATGAAATCTGGCAAAGGCTTATGTATTGAGTACATGAGCCCAGCACTGATGCTGTTTGAAGAAGGGACAACGTTAGGAGGTAGAACATAACCGGAGGAAGGAAATCACTGGGACTGGGAGTGGGTCCTTGGGAGATTTGTTTTTTTGTGTTTGTGTGTGTGTGTGTGTGTGTGTGTGTGTGTGTGTGTGTGTGTGTGTGTATACATATATTGTGTCCCTGACCCTCCACCTCTCTCTCATCCACAATGAGATACAGACATCCACCTGACAAGTTCCTGTTGCCATGACTTCAGAATGCTTAGAGCCAAGCTATATGGACTGAACCCTCTGTGCCAAGTCAAATACTTTTGAAGTTGTTTCTGTTGAATATTTTATCATGGCTTCAGAATAGCATCTTTTGCCCCCCAGGGCTGGGTTGTGCCTCTCTCTTGTGTTCTGTGACTGCACAGTGGGCTTCTCTACATGCCTTAAACCTGCCTAGTGCCCCCCCCCACCCTCTCTCTCCACCCTGGAACTTCATTCTGAATGAATCATCCTGGGTCTACTTTCACCTATTTGACTTCTACACATACCCTTCAGATATCAGTATAGAGTCCATATCTTCCAGGGTCTCTTGGGAACTCTGTGCTTTTCCTCTGCTGTACCCAGAAAACTACATTTTGAGTTAACTGTTACTGGTGGTTTCATGGCATGTCCTAGATATTTGGCAAATTGAAGCTATCATGTGACTATCATGGCACTGATGTCCTGAGAGGGACTAGCACATTGTGATTAGCAAATATTTACCAAAGATAGAGTGAGCCAAAAACTATGCCAAGTGCTAAAGACAGAAAAATAAGCTGTTTCTTTTTTTTCTCCTGGGAAGCTCATGTCTGGTGCTACAACCTATAGATGATAAAAGTACTTAGCACAGAAAACAGTTGGAAAATCCTGCTCTAGCCGTGCATCAGACATACTAATGTCATGCAGGAGAACATGTGAAGAGCACTTGTATTGAAAGGGGGAAAAGCATGCTTGGAAAAATAAACATGTTAATATCTAAATAACTCTTTACACGCTCAGAAGAGTCTGTACCTTAGCTGGTTGGAATAGTCCCGCTTTTCCCTTAAGTATATATTAGGAATTTATATTCAGGAATCTCATAAAAACACTAAACTGGAAGTCATAATGCATACGCAGAGGGGCTGGTGGAGACCCAGGCAGGTCCTGTGCATGCTGCCTCAGTCTCTGTGAGTTCATATGAGCTATTATCATGTTGGTTTAGAGAATCTTGCTTTCTTAGTGTCCTCCATCCTGACTCTTGCACTCTTTCTGCTTCCTCTCCCACTGTGCTCCCTGAGCTGTGAGGGAAGGGTTTTGATGGCAACATCCCTTTAAAAACAGCCAGTACTCTTACTCACTGAGTCAGCCCCCACTTGTGTTTTTTAAGTACACAGTGAATTCATACACAAGAATACGTGCACAGATGTTTTGCATACATGACTTAAGGAACGCAATGATTAAAATGAGGAAAACTGAGAGAGAGAAGCCATGGCAAGAGACGTTAAGATTTCACTCTGAGTATTTATAGGTTGTTATTAATGTTCTTAAGGGATGGATGGTACTGGGCTTTGTATGTTTAGGTGGGCAATTATATCTTATCAATTGGATCTAAAAAAAAAAAAAAGGAGGAGGAAAACTTTTGTAGTCAGTCTTCAGAAACCTCTGGTTCTGCTCTCAATGTTTTGTCAGCTGCCCAGAGAAGGCAACAGGCCAAACACAAATGTCTGCTATAAGTATCTGCTTTTCAGACAGACCATGAGTAAGTCAAAATATTTTATTGACAACATTTTTTTTTATTCTAACTGCTAAAAGAAGGTGGGGGACATTCATTCAAACACCTTTATCTTTTCTTAAAATATGACCAGATTCTTTGAATCTGATAGGAAAGAAATCAGGAAATAGGATTTAATTCATTGGCAGAGGAAGGGACTGTCTGAACCGGAAACCAGTGGCACAGACCTTAAAACCAACATTTCATAAGTGGAAGCTTTACACTTTAAAAACTTTGGTACAGCAAAGGACATTGTCATTTGTGCTAAGTGGTAGCCTAAAGAATAGAAGGAAAATAATTACAATTACATATCTGATAAAGGGTTAGTATTCAGAAAATGCATTACTGAAAATCTGAGCATCAAGATAACAACTGACCAAATAAAATGAGTTATAGAACTAAACATAATTCTCAAAAGATGAAACTCAAATGGTATAGAAACACTTAAAGAATTGTTTAAAATCCTTAGTCATCAAGGAAATACAAATTAAAGCAACTACAAGACTTCATTTTACTCCAAGACCAATAAAACGAGCACATTCTGGAGACAATATGGGGAAAGGAGAATACTAATTAATTGCTGGTATTGAGTGAAAACTGCTATAGCCACTATAGAAATCACTGTGGAGATTCCTCAAAAAACTGAAAATTGATCTATCTCAAAATCTAGCTATACTACAGTTGGACATATACCCAAAGGACTCTATATCCTATTACAGAAATACTTGCTCATTCATAATCCTTACTGCATGATTCTTTATAGCCAGAAATTGGAAACAGATTAGATGACCATCAACTAATGAATGGATAACAAAAATGTGGTACATTACACAAACGAAGCATTACTCAGCTACTAGGGGAAATGAAGTTATTAATATGTAGGTAAAAGAATAGAACTATAAACAATCATTCTGACTGAGGTAACCCAGACAATATTGCTTTCCCTTCTATGTAAATATTAGCTTTTAAACTATTGTATGTGAGCTTCAACATGAATAACCATCAGAGTTAGGTAGCTAGCTAGTGAAGGACCAGCAGGGAAGAAAGATTCTTTAAAGAAAAGGGAACTAGAATATATTGTTACAAAGAGGTAAAGGGGAAGCTTGAATGAGAGGCATAAATGGACAGGGGTGGGAAAGCAGAGTAAAAGAGAGAAAAAACTAACACTTAAGGCTTTTTGAACAGTGATATGAAAGACAACTACCACAAAGTTTTTTAAAATATATACACATATGAAAGAAATTTAAATGAACTCACTATATATGAGAGAGAGAATGCCCCAACTAGACAATATATCCTAGCAAGTCAAAGATCAACTACCAGGAATAGATTATATCTTGTTGAGTCATTGACTAAGGGGATCCCATAGACCACCTGACCTTGAACATTATAGGCCATTATCAAAACCATTGATTATTATCCACAACCTGATGGCGAGCCCCTATTGCTGGCGACAGCACTATTTAGGTCATCAAATACAAAACATTTGAACTGGTGCCTGTTGTTGTAGAAATATAAAAAATAAAAAAAGTATGGTTGTGTTTTACCTCGCTAGGTCTGGCACTGTGGTGCCCCAAGATATCTGCTAGGTAACTTAAGTCTCAGTCAGCAAAGCATCTCATTTGCTCTGCTTCATCCTATAACTCACTGCCAAAGGCCTCTGTCTGAGCCTGGCAGCAATCCCTTTACCTATCTAGTTCCCAAGGCAGGTTTCCATGCCAGAAACACACATCCCAACTCTGTGGTGGCCCAGACCAGCTGCTGCACACTTTCTTACACTTAAATCACTACATGAAAGAACACACAACACAATAACCTTTGGCCCAATTGATAAGATAATAATTGCCCACCTAAACATACAAAGCCCAATACACATCCATCCCTTAAAAAACATTCGTAACAACCTGTAAAGGTACAGCGTGGAATCTTAACATCACCTGCCATATTGTCCTGCCACGGCTTCTCTCCCTCTCCCTCCTGTCTCTTTTATGTGGCCGTTTGAGTGTAAGAAAGTGTGTGGCGGCTAAAGAATCTGATTTGATTTAAGGCACATTCCACGAGATATAACCTATGCCTTCGACACTGCTGAAGCATCCAAGAACCTTAGTTTAAATAGGTCATAGACCTAGGCAAAACCTGGCGTCTATCATTCTGGTAAAAGAACATAGAAATAAAATGACTCCTAATGACACATTGGTGTACCCATAGATTAGTGAACTGATGATCCCTCATCAAAGAAGCTTCCTCTTTCAGAGGATAGCAATTAACATAGAGATGCACACCTTGACAATTAACAGAGTGGAGACCGGAATACCCAGTCCTAAATGGGATGTCTTCATCAAACACCTCCTCAAGGATCAGAGATCTACATGGGAGAGGAGGCAGAAAGATTATGTCAGAGGTGGTGGATGACCCCAAGGAAACAGTGTCTTCCAGACATAACAGAACTGGTATACATGTGAACTCACAGAGACTGTAGTAGCATGTACAGGTTCTGGACAAATAAAACAAAGTCCTAGCATTAAAGAGAAGTGGACACAAAGTCCTTCCTCTATTTAAGCTGTATGGAATTGAAACCTTCTCACAAAGGAAAAATCAGTTTTCTTCAATGGAGTGCCCTGGGTATATCAACCAAAGCTCCATGCTAAGGAATATTTAGCCAATAGAAAAGAACCTCCATGTTTTTTGGTTGGTTTTTTTTTTGGGGGGGGGGAAGCTTTAAGTTTATTTTGCTTTTAGTATTGTGTCTATGTTATTTTCTTGTTTGTTTGTATTTTCATTTTGGCTTTGTTTTGTTGAGAGGTGGGGAGGGAGGAAGAAAATGAAGTTTTAATGTGTAAGCTGGTGGGAGGAGAGGATGTAGAATGATTTGGAGAGGGTAAAGGACATGATCAAATATAAAAACAAAATTAAATAAAAAAGATACTTATCTTCGAATTTAGTAGACTGTCAGACATAAGGGTACAAAGTTCCTTCCTAGAACTGACAAGATGCACTAAGCTTGCACTAAAACTCTTTCTAAGAAATGCATAAGAATTTCACTAATGTTAACATAAGGATGTTGTTGAACTATACCCCAGTTTCTAGTCAATGTTTCTATTGTAAGTACTTGAACTTCTTCGTTCACTTTGTTTCAGATCCAAACAATTTCCTTACTTACCTTGAGTGCCTGGTTTACTTTTACATGAGAAGTGTGGTTATTATGATGACCAAGGTGTTGCAAGAAAGCACCTTAATGCCTGCAGTGCAGGGCTAGAAATACATTGTGCACAACATTTTGAATTCACAAACCCCATGCCTTTTTTTTTCTTTTCTTTACATCTTTCTTCATTTTCCATTCTAAACTCTATAGTATCTCATTTCCTTCATTGTAAGGGGTCATATCTTCCTTGCAGTTATTTTAACACAAATTAGCTCTTACAGTGGTTGTTGTCATTAATAAAGCAACCATGATTTATGACTGATCATCAAGCCCACCCCATTTCAAGCCATTACACATAGTTAATACCATATTATGCCGTAAGAACCCACCTATATAGTTAACTAAAATTATTTTTCAAGCTTATTTTAAGAAAAGGGGAGAGATGGGTTTTTAATTGGACCATGGTTATTTTGAAAGGGTACATGATACATATTACTTTGCTAAAAGATTTTTTAGAAGACTGGATTTCTCCTGTCTCTTACAATCCAAATAAACATGAATACATTGAAAGACCTGCATCCAGCTACCTATTAGTATAACATTCCCATAGAAATATAGTATGAGTATATTTAAGGCTTTCTAATAGTCAATATTAGAGATTATCATATAATCTTTATCAACAGGATTTGTAGATTGTTTTTTAATGTAGTTTATTAGCACCTTTTCATTTGAACAATGAATGGAAGATAGAATATGTTCTGTGGTATATTCTTCATGTATGCTGAAGTATAATGTCATGTGAACCAGCAAATTAATAAGAAGAATTCTCAATATAAGAGGGTTTTTTGTATGGTGCCAAAAAAGGAGCAACCATCTTCTACAGATCACTGTTTACTTCACTGGTGTAGCAAGAATGCTTTCTACGTCAATTATGTCAAGATGACTTAGAGAGGCTTGCACACTTGCACATCTAGGCAACAAGATCCTTGTCCCAGGAGGTTCTTCATGTCAGATGAGCAGCTGAAAGCATATCTGTGAGATGCTAATGACATGGGTAGAAAAGAGACAATCAGAAGGCTCATAGCTGGTTCCAGAGGAAGTAGGAGACGGTGCCAGTGCCTGGGAGATACATCTTTGGGCACAACCTGAGACTTTTACTAATCTAATGGCAGCTGTGCTGGTGACTAACACAGAGAGTCTTCAGGGCAGAATGACTCATCGAGGTTTGGAAAATATCTACTTTTCCAGAACTTTGTAAATTTAACAGAAAGCTGTGCATGTACTCTCTTATCCCCATCCAAACGTGGATCAGGCACTGCTGCAATAGATACAGGATTGAATAGACACCCAGCTGCTCTTACCTAGCTCTGTTTGTGGATGTTGAAGAACATTGAAATTTTAAACAATGAAATATATAGCTTGTTCCCTTTCAAAGAAACCACAAGCCAATCAAACGTAGCAGGGTCGGGGAGGAGCATCCACACCAAGCACAATCAAACCAACAAAGAAAGAATCGTTTTCATCCAGGCTGTAAAACTATCATCATCCACCAATGGCTGAAGAAAAATGAGTCAGAAAGAGGAAAATTCTTAGCAGCAACCACAATTAAATATTTAATCTAAATACATAATTGGATACCAAGTGTATAGTTTCTTAAATTTTTTTTAAAAAATCTTACTTGTGAAAAGTCAGTTCCAATGCAGCTGAAGAGAAATGTCGGACAAGGCTGAAGAAGTTTCATCTAAAACCTTGGCACACAGAGAACATAAAAAGGGGAAAGAAATCTTTCCACAAACTTTGAAACCACATGACACCAACTCTAGTCTGTGTAATGACTTCTCCTTTTCTCCTGTTTGTTCATATTCAAAACTTTCATGCTAACATCCATGGATTCATTTATTATGAGCAGGTGGTTTGAATTTACATCTCTATGTAAGCCTGAGTCACAAATTAGGTAATATGTTCTGTGAAAAATTAAACGTCTTCTATCTATGACTTTACACTTTCACACTGCAAAGACTATAATCTGTCACCTTATAGAGGCACCAAAACTGCTCCTAATTGACATTTGATACCTTTACCCTGATTTTCAGCTAACTCATCAAAGAAAGCTGTAGTTCAATGAAATCAAAAGCAAACAAAAACCAAAAAGGAGAAATGAAAAAAAAAAAAAAAAAAAAAAAAAAAAAAACTGTGATGCTAGGAAGATCAATCGATGTCAGAGCAGGAACTGCCAGGATCCTCCAGAGAAGCATTAGAGGTTTACTGGCAGAGCCCTCTTTGGTGTAGTAGCTGACCATTTTTAACCTTGTTATTAAGCTTCTGTTAAAACAAAATAACACTAACAAAAAGCAAACAAATAAACAAAAACATTATACATATACACACGACTTTAAATATTTGGGTTTCAAATAAGTTAGGTAAGTTTTTTAAGAAATTAATATCCATGAAAAACAAAAACGAAAGTCAAACAAACAAAAACATCCCTTAGCATTGTAATGTCCTTGAGTTGGTGATTTTTTAAGCTACTTTTCAATATGCCACACGAGGTCAATCCAGAAATCCCTTCTTCTCTTGTCCTTAGAAAGGACCATTGTTGTTATACATTTAAGTGAATATCTGAAGGACAGAGGGAAAAAAAAACTATAAAGAAATTTCTGTTGTTTAAAAGCTTCAGACTGCCAAGAAATTTGACCATGTCAGTAAAGATTCCTAGCTACAGTCCAAATTGATCAGACTGAACAAGCAGTTTCTTTGTGGAAAAAGTTCAAGGTAAGTTATTCTCTTTGTTGTTTCAAAGCCCACTCCCATTTCTCAGTGTCAATGCTGGTACTAAGTGGTAAATATTTATCTCCATCTCTAGTGATATTAGCTGACTGTTTTTATTTTATTTTATTTTATTAGGATCTAAGACTGCTTTTCCAGAACAACTATTGAAGTTGTGTCAAATTAGTTCTTAGAAACTCTGACTTAATTCAACAATGATAACAATGCAGTTGGAAGGTATGAAAATCCTGGCACAGGCTAGTGAGATCCCACGCTGTTCAAGACAGCTCTCAATGTGAAGCAACATTTAAAAGAAGTAGTTTCCAAGAAACTGGCAGAATGAACAGAGCCACTAATGATTTTAGTCCTGTGCAGGTATATTCTCATCAAAAAGCAAGATTTGTTGGCCAAAAATACAATGATATGCTTTCATCTCCATGAGTCATTATTTCAAATTCTTTCTGTTCATGAAATCCTGGAAAGAATAATGGAAAGGCCTTCTACAACTTTGGGATGGGTGTTCATGGCCAGCTTGAGAGTCCAGCAGTTTGGTGGGACCAGCTGTGGGGCAGCATTCATGTCTGTAACTGAGTGCCAGTGCTCTGGCGTTCCAGGAACAAAGAGAACAAGGACCAAAGCAGTAGAACTCTAGTTCAGAACAACCAGATTAGGATTTTCCAGGAAACTCTCTGACAGGTGTTTCAAGCAACAACTAGAAAAGCAACAGAATGCCAAACTCTAAAGTTCATTTTTTATAGCTTCTTGTCAGAAGAATTGGTTCACGGCCTATTAAACATTTTTGAAATGTGCCTTAAGATGCTAACTGCTGTCTAGAGTGTTTTGAGAAGCATTTAATTCGATTAGGATTGTTTTTATGCATAACCAAGTTGTTATTTTACAATCAAGGAGTGATCCTTCAAGGTGAGCCAACACCTTCGAAATTTATTTGGGAGCCAAGTGCATTAGGAAGCCAGAACAAGGAAAAAGAAAAATCCAAACGA
This sequence comes from Rattus rattus, assembly GCF_011064425.1. NCBI lineage: Eukaryota > Metazoa > Chordata > Mammalia > Rodentia > Muridae > Rattus > Rattus rattus. The sequence goes on along the minus strand of NC_046154.1, from coordinate 141,620,123 downwards.
ACAGTCAAATCAGCAGAACGGTTTTCCAGCAGCGCTCGGCAGATTTGCATGGGCAGCTTTGCCTTGGTCTCCATGCACACAGTTGCCCTTCCAGCCACATGGATGGAAAGGAAAATTCCAGTGTAAGCCTGAAACAAATGTTAAACACAATGGTTGAAAGGAGCTTTTACCAGGGCTTCAGAGAGAGCACTGGCTACTCTTGCAGGGGAGCAGGTTTAATTAAGAGCAACCACACTCCTGAGAGACACAGCCAGAATACAGCAAATACAGAGGCTAATGCCAGCAGCAAACCACTGAACTGAGAATAGGACCCCCGTTGAAGGAATCAGAGAAAGAACTGGAAGAGCTTGAAGGGGCTCGAGACCCCATATGTACAACAATGCCAAGCAACCAGAGCTTCCAGGGACTAAGCCACTACCTAAAGACTATACATGGACTGACTCTGGACTCTGACCTCATAGGTAGCAATGAATATCCTAGTAAGAGCACCAGTGGAAGGGGAAGCCCTGGGTCCTGCTAAGACTGAACCCCCAGTGAACTAGACTGTTGGGGGGAGGGCGGCAATGGGGGGAGGGTGGGGAGGGTAACACCCATAAGAAAGGGGAGGAGGAGGGGTTAGGGGGATGTTGGCCCGGAAACTGGGAAAGGGAATAACACTCGAAATGTAAATAAGAAATACTCAAGTTAATAAAAAAATAAAAATAAAAAAAAATAAATAAAAAAAGAGCAACCACACAGTGGCTCACAATCATACATAGCTACAGTTCCAGCAGGATCCAAGACCCTCTTCTGGCCTTTACAAGCACCAGGATGCACATGGTGCACAAACATTTATGCAGACAAAATACTCATATGCATTAATTAAATTATTTATTAGTTAATATAAAATTTAACATTTTTTTGACAGATTTCTGTTTTGTTTTGTTTTGTTTTTTCCGGAGCTGGGGACCGAAGGGCCTTGCACTTGCTAGGCAAGCACTCTACCACTGAGCTAAATCCCCAACCCCTAAAATTTAACATCTTTAATGGAGTCTTTAACATCTTTTCTTCTTGATTAAAGAGAATTTTAAAATGACCAATTAATAGAGATACCTTTAAATGGTCAAATTTTAAAGAAAGTGTGGAAGCTAACATGGGATAACTAAACATACTACACTTAAAGAGGGTGTCTGATGTGATGGAATACAGGATATTTTACTATTTGGATAAACTTGGTAAAACTGTCACTAGTCCATTTAGCTAATGAACTGAGGTATATTTTATCTGTCCCTGAAATTGTTAAGATGCTGTATTGTCATACTCTACAGGCCAAGCCAATTTCACATTGAAGGGAAAATCTGCAAAATGTGCTTTTTGTGTTTGGGCTCAACATGTACTTGTGCATTAAATGATCATGTAAGGAAGAAGTGTGAGCTGATAGGATCAGAATGCAACACAGCATCTGAGATTGACTCCGAACTCAAGATTCTGTGTACTGAATGCTCACTTGCAGCAAGATTCAAACAGCTAAAAGGAGCAGACAATTGCTTCAGGTTACAGATTTACCCACAACCAGGATATTGATTCTGCTAGCTGTTCAACTCAAGTCTCATAACCTCTTCCTTTGACTTTTCCAGACCCCTTCCCCATACATTTCAACTTTCCTCCTGGAATTAATGACAATGTGGGCATGTAACTCACTTAGAGAATATGATTAATTTGCAAAAATATTTGGGAAATCATAACATCATTTTCCTTTGAATTGCTGAAGATAAAACTTGAAGACCTACATAAGCCAATCGGGCACTCTCCCGCTTTAACTACACACCCACCCCCAACCTACATCTGCCACACAGACATTTCAGAGTAAAGAATAAGACTGAATAGATTTAAATTATACCAAAATACGGCAAGGCAGTAGGAAGAGCGTTGAAGAATCAATATTCAATAGCAAATCATACAATATTCAATAGTGAACTCAATAAAGATACAAAACATAACTTATAAAAATTCATAAATATTAATAGAGTAGAAAAACACTCTGTCCAGACAACTAATTTTCATATGCAGCATATAAAACTGGCAACATGGGGCTGGAGAGATAGCTCTCTTGGTAATGTTCCTTGGTTCAATCCACCAACCTAGTAACCTGGGTTTGTTAATATGCGCTTGTAATCTCTGGAATGAGTAGGCAGAAACACGTAGGTCCTTAGGCCTTCTGGGATATACATTATCACTAGTCTATTTAGCAAGATCCAAGACAATGAAAAGTCCTTATCTCAAAAAACATTTCGGCAGCCCCTGATGAACATCTAGGGTTGTTCTCTCACTTCCACATGTATCTGCACACACACATACATAGGCATGCATGCACACACACATACACACAGAGAGACTATAAAAAAAAACTTTAAATGAAAATTCCTAGGTGAATTCAAAAGATCTCATTAAAATTTTTGAAAAATGTTTTCTTTTTAATTGGATATTCTTTCCTTAGAAAGTTGACAGTTTTAAATAATTTTAGAAAAGATGTCAAATCACTTCTGTCATTTTTAGTTGACACAGAGATTAGACACCTAAACTTTAAGCAACGAGTTAAATGTGGGTATGTCCAGGAGTAATTTGTTTCAGGGAGATGGAGAGTCAGTCTCCATGAGGAAGCCCAGGCTAGCGTAGGACTCTCAGTCCTGCTGTCCCTACTTTCAGAGTGCCTGAATTACAAGTGCGTGCAGCCATACCTAGCAAAAGACATTTCAGTAACGATGTTTTTCCAGACAATTATTCTGCAGTCATGAGCTAATATTAACAGCTTGTGTTTGTGTGTGTGTTACCAAAATAACCTAGTTTTCAAATGGAATTAATTTTAATAACACCTCTGAAGATTGCATTTATCTGGATTTTTCTTTAAAATGTAGATAAGTATCTAACCAAAATTTATCCAAAGCTAATTTTAATGACAAAATAGAAACAGTCTACTTTTCGTTTGCCTAGTACTGCCACTGCCTCCTCCATGATGTATAAATTAACAATATGACTGATGCATGGCATGGGAAGGTTTTATTGTAGGTATGAGAATAGACAGAGACATCTGGGAAAGCCCACAGTGGTGAGAGTAAGAATCGGAATGAACGTGGCCAGCAGACTAGGCATGGCCAGGGCTTTCTGCTAGAGGGGAGAGTAGCAGGGGAACTAGAGTTCAGAGAAAGCACAGCAAGAAGAGCAGGAGAGGAGCCTAGAGAGTTATAAAAAGAGAGGTTATAAGAAGGGTGAGGAGGTGTGAGGAAGACAGCCTGTGAGCTGGAGGGGTTTTAGGTGGGGAGAAGAGGTGAGACTTAAGATGCTATCATGGATTTGAAATGCTAATTGGAGAGCTATTAGGTCCCTTTTGCCAGAGGGAAGGAAAACCACTCCTTTTGGCAGACCAGAACCCACTTTATAAGTGCCTGAGGCATGCTGGCTTTTGTCTGTCAGAAATGTACCTGTGCCCAGCTGTGCCTAGACTCAATTTTGGACTAAGTGGGTCTGCTCTTTTTGATGGAACATCATTTGGACCTGACAATGGAGCCACTAGGACCCTAATGGCATGGGCTCTGCATGGGGACCCCAAGGTAGGGATCTCATGCTTTCATTACTGTGTTATTCCTGGGAAATGAAGATTCAATTTGCCATGCAAAGCACGGAAAGCTATTGCTTATGTGTCTAATTGTCCTTGTTTTGATCTGTAAAGTTATGGGTGGGTAAGGTTTTAAATAGGTGTGGACTAGGAGCGTAGCTGAGTTGTTTGTTAGATTCCCTCCCAAGATCAAGACCCGCAGGGAAGAGACACAACAAAAAGGCTTTTCCTAGTATCTTTAATTCTAGCTTTGCTCTTTAAGTCTGCTTACCTTAAACTCTATAGACGTCTCTTTATCTCTCAGTTGTAAATTAGTTATCGCTTTTAAAGATAAAAATGAAAAGAGAGGAGGACAGGGGGAGGAGGGAGGAAGGGGTAGAAGAAAGCAAGGTTTCTTGTTTCTCTCAGGCAGCTGAACACTTACTCATTTGCCTATGAAGCCACTACACTACAGAACAAAGGAAAACTTTAGGGTGGACAGATGGCTTCATTTGCTTAGGTAAAATTCAGATCTGAAGAGCCTGCAGAAGGGTAAAACCACATTGTCTAAGGAGAGTGCGAGGCCATCCTGAAGCATTGATCTTCATGCTGCCTAAAGGGAAACCAGGAGCACGGCTACACCCAGAGCAGGGGCACCTACCCCAGGCACCCACCTGTCTAAAGCCATCTCCCAGAACAGGAGGAACTGACTGCTGACCAGTATACCCAGAGCAAGGTCATGTGACTGGAGTGCATAACCTTCTCTATTGATGAAAACCTGAAAATTCTGCCTTGCAAAAATAGTTTAGTGTGTCCTCTTCTCCTGGGTCTCTTTGATAACAAGCTTGTCATTGTCTTTCAAGGAGGGACTTCTGTTGCCCTGGAGTTTTTTAATTACTCAGACTAAGGGCACCTGGTCACAATTTTCACAGTAAGTGAGAAGAGGATTTGTAAAGAGCTGACTCCTGGTCTGCATTTAGGACTGAAACAAAAGATGAATTATTCACACCTGCAGCGGGTGTGCACCCAACCAAGCTTCACAGACATTTGCTGGGGGAGACACAATCCCCTCATTCTTTCAGCCTGCCTTCCTTGCACTGAGGTTCAGGCAGTGCAGGAACTTGACATTTAACAAACTTCCCTCTCCCAACACCCACGTCATTGATTGAATTTTTAATCTATATGTATTAGTTAATTGAGGATAATTACTTGTATGACTGGCTGTTCCCTTTTCTAAATACATCTCCATCTAATGAGAAAAACCATACCCAGTCTAGTTTCACAGATCTTTGTTTACGAGTTGAGACTGTGATCACAGTCAGAACCAAAAATGGGTCAAGCAGGTTACATCTGTAGTGAGAGGAAAGGCAGTGACACAAACTAGTGAGGCAGAGAGTCCGTTCCAATGGCTGATGAAAGTCTGACTTGAATATGGCTTGTAAGGTGGGCCCCTTGTTTCTGCCTAAGACTTGTTTGGTGCATTACCACAGTATTCTTCACACATCAAATAAGGTTACATTGCATTGTCTGTAAAAAAATGATGTAAGCCATGCTTAAAACCATATACAGAGGTAGGTACAAATTCAATTTAACCTTTTCTAACAATAATATATGATGTGTCTATAAAAAGATAAAAGGAGGAGGTTTGGTTTGGTGAGGTACAGGGGAAGAGGGAGCCTCTGTGGGCCCATACTGAGCCATCCCTTCCCTGAGGGACCAGCCACATCACAGTATAGTATAGAATAGTTTATACAGGGAATGGGGAGGGGAGTTAAGAGGGTAGTAGGCACAGAGAGATAGAGAAGAATAGAGAAGAAGAAGAGTAGAGGAGTAGAGGCCAGTCATGAGCATGTGGGGAGAGGGGAAAGGAGAATGGGGAGAAAGTAGGGGCAGGAAGGCTAGAGAAAGAGTGCAAGAAAGCAAAAGAGTGAGGAGGGGGCAAGCAGCTCCTTTTATAGTGTCAGGCATACCTGGCTGTTGGCCAGATAACTGTGGGGCAAAACCTAGCTGGCTGTTGCTTAGACAACAGGGGTGGAGCTTAGACAGAATGCTAACAACATATACAATATATATAGTATATAGTAATTATACCGTATATAATATGTATATATTATATACGGTATACTATATATTATATGCTCTATGTAGTACAATAGTATACTACATAAATAATATAGTACTCTAGTAGTAGTAGTATACTCTAGTAGTAGTAGTATCCAACTTATATTTCGACTTAGTTTTTCAAAACAGTTTCAAGTCAAAAGATTTCTTATATATCCTCAGCCTCCCTTATTGTCAGTATTCCCCATCTGAGTGTGACATTTGTTTTAACGAACATATATTGACTTAACCAGCTGTGTGACCTGAACAGGGCACAAATAACCACAAGGTATGTAGTTCACATGAGGGTTTCTTTCTTCTTTGGGTTTCTTCATAGGTTTGCTGAAGTAGGATAACTATGAAATAGTAAGACTCCGACATCACCTTATATACAGCCTAGCTTCACTGCCTTCAGAGTTCTCTATGTGCTTCTACCCACCCCTCCTTTTTGTTGAACCATGGGAGCTAATAATCTTTACTGTCAATGTAGTTTGCCCTTTCTAGAAGATTGTATATTTGGGATCATATAGTACCTTTGCAGACTTGCTTCACTGACTTCATAATTGATTTTTCTTCTATTCCTGAATCCCATTCTGTCTAGCTTCTGGATGCAAAATGGCTTATTTCTCTATTCTCAGCTGAAGAGCATCTTGGTCACTTCCACGAATTAGCAATTATAACAAAGACTGCAGTAGACAACCACTATGTGCAGTTCTCCATGTTGACATGTGATTGCTGGATGCTATGGTAGGACTATACCGAGTTCTGAAAGACACTGGGTTCTTCCACAGCATCTGTGCCATGTTGTCCCCTGTCAATCATAGAGGAGCACTCTTTGAACTTCACAGTATTTGTGCTCATTATATCTGGATCCATGATTCCAATGTATCAGGAAACTCCATCAGATCAACTTTAAAAGTACTGAGCAAACCCAATTTCTTTATGCTACCTCTACTGTCAATAGTTTGGGCACAGCCATTGTGGCCTCTTACCTCATTTCAACAAAAGCCTCCTAGACATTCGTAGATTGCCTTCCAGTGGTTCATCCCATATAAATTTAACAAAGGGTCCTATGTAAATAAAGACCTACCCTCCATCCTTCCACTCAGAACTACAGCTTAGAGGGTTAGATTCTTCTCTGTGTTGTGCCCACTTCTGTGTGGCCCTTCCTTACTTTTTTTCCCTCTGCTCACTTCCCTCATGGCTACTTCTGGAGCCAGCCAGCAAACTCCATCTCTTCAAAGACAATAGTTATCACATAAATCCTCCTTTAGGCAAGTGAATGGTGGTTAACAGAGAACCCACAGTGCTTTACCAATCGGGAGGATCCTGTCACTTGCAGGCACACGTTCCTCTGATACATCTGAAAAGCACTACTGAAAAGGTATTAAGTAGATGAACTGATTGGTGGATTTTGTAACATTTTTAGTTGTTGTTTGGTTTTTGGATTATTTTTTGTTTTGTTTTTTAATTATGAGGCATAGGCTGGCCTTGAACTTACACTCCTTTGGCCTCTACTGGAATTGTCCTGGAATTGCATGCATGTACCTCCATGTTCGTCTTTCATACCATTTTTAATTCACTAATATATGTTGGCTGTAAACTGCAAGTATAACTGGTATTTTAACCAGCAAGTCTGAAACACTAGTGACTATGGGTTTTTTGACATGGGCACAGTACATTCTTTGGAAAGGTGTGATAATCTTTCATTGTCTTAATGGTTAAGAATTGCTAATGAAAGCAAATAGAAGAATTGCTAATGAGGCTATTTTTTTAAGAATATGTTTGTTTGTTTGTTTGATAAACACTTATCAATTAATAAAAAACAGATTGATTGTCATCAGTAATAACTATACCACAAAAAGAGATCCCTTGGAATTCTAAGAAATGACTATGAATGTAAAGAAACATGGTATGGCTTTCCGTGTTTTGTTGTTGTTATTAATAAGATGACACTCACTAAACACCCAAGTGCCAAGCTTGGAACCTCAGCTCCCCAGGCTTCCTAGCATATCCCACTATTTAAGTACCCATGCTAACATCAGAATCCCCTCCTTTCATCTAAGTCTTTAGGCCTCTGGGATCTTTTGCACCCATCCAGTTTGTATTAATATCTAATAACTATTAAAAACCTTTCCCCTCAAACAAACAAATAGAAAACTACTGTGGTGTGTTTTTCTAAGTCAGTACTTATATGGAAAGAGAATATTTGGTTAAAGGTAAAATAAGTTCAACTATCCCTCCATAACTGTCTTTGTTGTTATGATGAAACACCATGGCCTAAGGCAACTTGAAGAGTAAAGGGTTTGTTTGACTTATATGTCCTGAATCACAAATCATCAAAGGAAGTTAAACCAGGAACTCAAACTGGGAGGGAGCCTGGAGACAGGAGTTGCAGGAGCTGATGCAAAGGTCATGGAGGAGTGCTGCTTATTGACTTGCTCCTCATGGTTTACTGAGCCTGCCCTCTTATAGAACCCAGGACCACCAGTACAGGTGTGGCATTACTCACAAAGAGCTGGGCCTACACTCATCAGTCACCAATTAGCAAAATGCCATATAGGCTTGACTACAACCAGATCTTAATGGAGGCATTTTTTAAATTGAGGTTTCCTTTCTTGGGTTTCTCTAACTTAAAGCAAGTTGACATAAAACTAGCCAGCATAATACCCATGAGATATTGGTTCCAGGATCTGCTACATATGCCTAAATCTGCAGATGTTCAAGGCCTTTGTTAAATTTGTGAATTATTAATACCTATATTAACTTAGATACATCCTCATGTGTATTTTAAATACATTTTAAATTAAAAATATAAGATTACTCATAATACCCAACACAATGTAAATGCTGTACAATAGTTAGTTTTTGCAATCTTTTAAGAACATTTTTACATGTGAGTTTGGTTGAGACTTTCTATGCACAACCTTTGGATACAGAGGGCCAACCATGTACAACCGTACTTTTCTTCCCAAAGGACCTGATATGTCAATCTCTACTATTTGACCAATTCTAAGCCTTTCCTCCTTATAATCTCGCTAATTTCCTCAAGAATCTTCTGTAGATATTATAACCATTTTGCCAAAGTGGAATGTCAAAAGTTGTGTGAAACTTTCCTGTGGAGTCATTCCAAGTGTCTACTCACTCCAACAGCAGACCAAAGTAATAACAGTACCCTCAAATCCAACTCAGGTTTACCGATGAGTTTATTCATGTTACAGAAATTGTTACAGAAATATAGGTGAAGTATACTTACAGTAGACTTAGTGAGTGTGGTGGTTTGAATAGGAATAACCCCCTAGACTCATGTGTTTGAATGCTTGGCCATAAGGAGTGACAGTAGGAGGTGCGGCCTTATTGGAGGAATGTCACAGTGGAGACAGGCTTTAAGGTCATATATGCTCAAGCTATGCTCTGTGTGACAGACAATCTCCTTCTGCTGCCTGCTGATCAACATGTAGAACTCAGCTTTTTTTCTAGCAACGTATCTGCCTCAATATTGCCATGGCTCCTGCCGTGACAAGAATGGACTAAACCTCTGAAACTGTAAGTCAGCTCCTAATAATTTTTTTCATTTATGAAAGTTGACTTGGTCATGGTGTCTCTTCACAGTGATAGACACTCTAAGTCAGTGAAACAAAGGCAGCAGCATCACTGAAAGCTAGAACTCTGGGCTTCTTGAGATGACATTTTGGTAGTTGGATAGGTTGGAGAGTATCTTTAGCAACTTGATTGCTCTGTGTTTCCTTAAAGTCTTTATTGGTTATATAACCTTGAGGAAGGACCATATTCTACAATCTTATCAGTTTCAAGGACATCCTGTGCCTTATGAATTGTTTGCTTCCTGGGTCTTAATAAGCTTCCTTCCATCATGGAATGTTTCAAAACAGGGAAAGTTATTATACGACATCCAGCTCTTACATTTTTTTCTACTCCTGTTTTCTACAACATTTCCTAAGCCTTGATGGAGATGATACAGATGTCCATTTAAGACTAAGCTTGGGCCACTATGCCACAACAACAGTCACTCATCCTCAGGAGCTGAATTAATGGTAATGATTCTTTGGGGTACACCATTGTGAGAAAAGTTTTCCTCCATGACAAATTGTGAAAATATTAGTAATCTGTAGGTTTATACACAAATGTTTAAAAGGCAGGCGAAAATGCATGACATATACATTTAACAAAAAAAATTAGTTGCTTTCCCATGGTCTATAATCTCCGCAGCCATGTTTCTTTTTGTCTTTGTTTGCAATAACAGACATGAATGCCCTCATACGAACCAGGCCTTAAATCTAATCAGAAAGCTGACTTATTATATCCAAAACAATCTTGCAACTATTATGGCTGCAGTCACATCTTGCTTGTCATTTTGATAGTGTAACATCTAGAGTCCATACCTGAGTAGGATGTTGGCAACAGCAATTTTCACTGTGCCTTCTTGCATTACAAAAAGTAGCCAACAGGGAGGGGGATTTCCTGTTCATTTTCAGGTTTATTTCTCTATGTTTTATAAACAACCCTTGCACTGTCTTCAGCAATAGGGTCTCATCATTTAATTCTGGCATTCAACCAACAGTGATGGCGTGCTGAATTGGGATGAGCAGAACTCTGACACTTAAGACAAAATCCGGGGGGTTGGGGATTTAGCTCAGTGGTAGAGCCTTGCTAGGAAGAAAGGCCTGCAAGGCCTGCAAAGGCCCTGGGTTTGAAAAGAACCAAAAAAAAAAAGACAAAATCCAGCAGTCACTAAACATTTAAACATGCTCAACTCCTTTCATATGTAATATCTCAGATTTTTTTCTCAGTTTTCTATTTTTTCCCCATTTTTCTCTCACAAAAAAATATTTCTTGACTAAGTTTGCAAAGTCTCTGTATTTCAGTCTCCTGAAAACTAGGAAAGAAAAATATCACCCCCCTGTAAGTCTTTATTCACTCCTTTTAGTCAAATTTCACCCACAATTGCTTTCCATGTCCCTATCATTCACTATTCTACATACATTTCTCTCCTTGCCTTTTTCTCTGTCAACTCAACACTAACCATTAATATTTTTTTTTTTGTTTGTTTGTTTCTCTGTCTTGGTTTTATATTGTTTTGTTGGTGGTGATTCTTCCTGTTGCCTTCCACTCATACCCAAAGTAACTAATATCAGTGCTCACACTTCTGTCAGTGACTCTTGACATCCTAATGTTATTGGTGTTTAAATGAAGATTTGTTTTTATTGTACTTTGATAATTATTTTACTGACAGTATTCAAGTAGCAAAGGAGTCTTAGAAATTATGCCTACTATCCTACCAAGAAGTTTAACTAAGGAAAATAGCATCGCAACCAGACAACAGTGTAGCCCCTCTTGAATGGTACTCTGAAATAGTAAGGGTTATTTAACATAAATTAAAAATTAACAAATAAGCAATTAAAAATAAATAAATTCAATCAACTACCTAATTTAATGTCCAACACAGATGTATAAGCCTTAATGCAGAAACAAAAGTAACATTAAACAAAAAATCAACATAACTTTCCTAAAGTTTACTAAGCTCACAAAAGTCACCACTAGTGAGAGTGAATGAGATGTAATCCCAAACAATTCAGAACAGGGATTATATTCAAAGAAATCAAAGAAAAAAATAAGATCCTGAATGAATAATTTAAAAACTTACAAATAGTTGAATTATAACAATGTCAATATAAGAAATGGAGGAAGAATTAAACACATAGACACTGAAGAAATACAATTTTGACCTGTTAGGATTGGAGAACATGATCAGACAAATAAAAATCTCCATGAAAAGGCTCACAAGTAGGATAAACCAAAAAGGGGACAGACTATCTAAACTCGAGACAAAGTAGAATAAATCACACAGTTCAAGGACAAAACTAACTATAAGAAGGCAGAATATTCAGGAAAATATAAAAGGACCAACTTTAAGAATCATAAGCATAGACAGAAGAGAAAAATTTCTTTGTGAAGGTAGAGAAAATAATTTGAATAAAAGTATATCAGGAAATAACCCCAAGTTAGGAAAAGACAGGAGTTACTCAGAACATATAGACCAGAAAGGAAACTCCCTCCTCTGATAATTAAAACACCAAATACCGAAGGAAAAAAGAAGATTCCTGAAAGTAGCAAGAGAGAAGCACCTTGTTACACACACTAGCAAGTTCATCAGAATGACAGTAATAGAAGCTTTAAAAGTCAGGAGGGCTAGGAATGATGCAGTTTACATTCAGAAGGATAACAATTAGTAGCCCAGGTTGCTACACCAGCAAAGTTATCTGTCATGACTGAAGAAGAAAAGACTCTTAACGAAATCATAAAACTATAGCAATTCCTGACCACTAAGCTACATCTACAGACATCCTTCAGGTGGACGAGAAAGACAAACGAATCAGTGAGGTGACAAGAAATAGTAAGTTTGCTTGAATAGTTAAGGAAGAGGGAAATAGGAAATAAAGTGACAGGCTAGACTGCTTTAATATACAACTTTCAATTATAACTCCGAATATGATCACAAATCCTTCCAAAAGACACATTATTTTATAAGCTTACTTTAAAATACACATACAGAGCTAGAGAGACAGCACAGTGGTCTACGGCACTTGTTCTTACAGAGGACCCAAGTTCACTTATCATGATGGCTGGAAACTATCTGTGACTCCACTTCCATGGGTTCCATTGTCTTCTGACCTTCGTCTACATCAAGCATACCATGATATACATACATATATGTAGGCAAAAATTTTCATCCATGTAAAAGTAAAAAATTTAAATATAATATACATGTATATATAAATACATATATAATTAATAGAGGGATGGTAATGCTCCCCACCTGAAGAGTCATAGACTAACAAAAACCCTTGTTGGTCAGGGGAGAGGGTTCCAACTATATAGGCTACTGCCACAGCCATTGGTTACCTACTGGAACCTGAAGATTAGACCCTATTGCGACACCTCACATTCTGGATGCAGGACTTTGAGGATGAGAAACTGGCCAAAAAAATCTTCTTTTCACAAATCTTCAGGACTTAATTAAAAGCTCTGAAGAAGCTGTAAATAGAAGAAATATATCTCAAAATAAAAAAAGAACATATGCAGTAAACATTATACTAAATGGAGAAAAACTCAAAGCATTTCAACTGAAATCAGGAATAAGACAAGAAAACAAATAAAAACACTAAAAGAGGAAAGAGGGACAAAGTATCCTTATTTGCAGATGAGACAATTCTATACATGAGGAAGCTGAAAGACTGCACTAGAAATTCTGAGAACTGATACTTTCAGCAAACTATCAGAATACAAAATCAATACAAAATCAATCTTATATGCCAACAAATTAGGAAAATCAAGTATCAAATGAAATTAAAACATTCTAAGGGCTGGAGAGATGGCTCAGTGGTTAAGAGCACTGACCAATCCAGAGGTAGGAAATAATGGTGGTCACAACAATCAACTGAAAATGACAGAAATTAAAAATTCTAAAAATTCAAATAAAAAAAATGTTTACAGAGTGAAAGGAACTTACATAATAGGGAGAAATCTTTACCATATGTATCTTTATATAGAATTAATGTCTAGAATACAAAGAACTAAACCAACGAAGTAACTAAACACCAAAAACAAACCATTTATTGTTGTTTTGCTTTTATAATTGTAGGGTTAGCTATGAAAATGAACAGAAAGTTCTCGAGAAGGAAATAAACGGCCACTAAATGTGTTTTAACCTGTTCAACATCCTTAGCCGTCAGGTAAATGCAAATTAAAACTGCTTGGTAACCATCAACAAACTACTTTGAAGATCCCATCCCATCTCAGTCAAAGCAGCTATCATTCAGGAAATAGATGATAACAGATTGGCAAGAATGTGGGGAATAAGGAACTCTTCTTCACTTTATATAATCACTATGAAAATTAATCTGGAGATTCATAAAAGCCTAAAATTAGAACTACTGTATGGCCTAACTGTTCTACTCCTGGTCACACACCCAGACGACTCTGTATCCTAGTAGAGAGACTTGCTAATGTATGCTCATTGCTGCTCTATTCACAAGAACCAGGAGACAGAATCAGACACTAGATGTCCATCAGCCGACAGACAACTGACAGTGGAAATGTGGTATGTTTATTCAATGGACATGTCTTCATTTGTAAGAAAAATTACATTATGAAATTGTCAGGGAAATACATGTAACTGGGAAGAAATTCTACTGAGTGAGGTATCTGAAAGGTATACGTGCCTGTTATCCTTCACGTGTAAAGCACAGTTTCTAATTTTTAACTGAAAACTTTTTTTTCCTTACAATTTATTTTGATCAGTTTCCCCTCCCTTGTCTCCTCCCAGATGCCTCCTATCTACCCAGCCATCCAACTTCAAGCCTTCTTTCTCTTCAGAGAAAGACAAGCAGACAAATGAGAGAAACCAGACTAGAACCAGACAAAAAAGAAAAGAAAAAAGAAAAAGAAACACATAATCTCTCTCTCTCTCTCTCTCTCTCTCTCTCTCTCTCTCTCTCTCTCTCTCTCTCTCTCTCTCTCTCTCCCCCTCTCTCTCTCTCATGAAAACACAAAATCAGAAACCATAATATAAGCAAATGGCCAGTAAGGCTTTTTAAAAAGCCCAAACAAAATATTACGAGAAAGAAAATCTCCATAAGTACTATTGAGTTCATTTTGTGTTGGCCATTCACTGCTGGACCTCGGGACTACCCTTGAGTGTAGTTTGTATAGTCAGTGAGTCTCCACTGGAGAAAACTAATTTTTCCTTTGCAAGTGGCTATCAGTTGGAGATAGCTTCTGGATTAGGAATGGGACTTATATTTTCTTCATCTCTCAGAGCTGGGACCCCATCTGGCTTGGCCCTGTGAGACCTTGTGCGTGCTGCTACAGTCTCTATGGGTTCATGTTGCGTTGGTCCTGCTGTGTTTAGAAGGCTTCATTTCCTTGTGTCCTCCCTCCCCTCTGACTCTTTCAATCTTTCCACCTTTCTCTTCTACAGAGTTCCCTGAGCCCTGATACAGATATCCCATATAGGATTGAGTGTGTGTCCTGTGTGTCCTGTGTGGTGTCCTGTGTGTCTGTCTGCCTATCTCCCTCTCCACATTTGTCCAGTTGTGGGTTTCTGTATTTGTTAAGACTCTGAGCTCTGACTATAGCAGAATGTCATTAGGAGTCGTTATATTGCTATGTTCCTTTAGCTGTATTTGGGTTTCCTGTAGGCCCATGACCTATCTTATCTCAGCTTCTCAGCCACCTGAGCGGTGTTGGTCATGTGTTCCATCCCATAGAGTGGGCCTTCAATCAAATTGGACAGTGGCTTACTACTCCCACAACTTTTATGACACTAGTATATCAGCGTATCATGCAAGCAAGTCACCATTGTAGCTCAAAGAATGTGTAGCTGGGTTGATTATTTTTACCCTTCTTCTCTGATCTTTGTCTGCTTTCCCTGGAGAAACCAGATCTGATTCCCAGGTCAAATTCTGGAGGAGAAAACCGGTCTGTCTTCTATCATCACTGAATGCAGGCAACTGATCTCTATTTGCTGTGACTGTGCAAGAGCTTGGAGGAGTTATGATCCTTATGAACTGGATCCTCCAAACAACTCCTTCAGAACCCCTAAGAGCATAAGAAAAGGACCTTGTCTGCACCAGTTAGCTTCCCTACACCACCAGTGCTATTCGTTAAACCGGTGCTACTCCAAGAGGAGCACTGCACATTCCTATGAACAGATTCTACTTCTCTCTGATGTCTGAGATGCTGTTTCTGGGATTTCCTGTGTTAGCATACAGAGTAGTCAACAGGCAGACTTTAGAACTCTTTGCAGGTGATACTGACAATGACTTGTTGAGCAACAACACGTTACGACACATATACTACTGAAATGTCAGGAGTGCTCTCTGCTTCTGAGGGGTTATAGTCAAGTAAATTATGTGCTAAATGACACAATCCAGTACACATTAAATAGTACCACAGACGTGTGAATATTAATGAAAAATGAGATGCATGTCGACAGTGCGGGGTTAGCCTGAAGTTCATGGAATCTGGTAGCCCAGAGGTCCTCCAGCTGTGATCTGCTGGAACCCAACAGCACCAGCAACTGCTAGACACTGTTAGAAATGCAGACTCTGAGCTCTACCTGGCCTCTGGCCTAGCAGCTTCGCTTTAACAGTGCTTCAACACTCATGTTTGAACCTCAATGAATATGAAGACACTGGAGTTAGGAAAAATTTCCTTGTCCCATACTTCAACTGATACCTAAGGAGGACACTGGGCAAGATATCAGAAGTAAAATGTAATGCAAAGAAAGAAAGTACTGAGTCTGCATATCCATCTGTGTGTGTTAGCTATGGCATACCTTTTCCCTTGTCCTGATGTCTGGACAGGCACTGTGCTTATGCTCACACCATGCTATTAGAAAATGAGTCTGTCACAATAGTTGCTCAGAACAGTTTCCTGCGTACAAAATAGTCATCTGAGTTAATCATGGTAAGTACATGAAGACCACCTTAAGATGCTATTATATTTTACAGTGTTTATTTAATTACATTTAGCAACCCATCTGGACCAATTAAGTCATAAATTTGTTCAGATACTGGTGGGTATGGAAGAGTTTGTTCCTTGAAAGTGGTAATAAGCCAACAAGTTCCAAAGCAGTGATGCTTAGGAAACGTATACACATCCAATATGTTATGCACGCAGCAGGAAGGGTCATAATTAGAGAAAGATAGTTGGTAATAGAATAAATAGAAATATGTTCATTGAATTGCAGGATGTGGGTAAGTTAATAACTAAAGACTTTGTTTCAGAGAGGCATTTGTACTGTGTAAATTATTATTAAGAAATAATTGGAGCCTGGGAGTGGTGGTGCACGCCTTTAATCCCAGCACTTGGGAGGTAGAGGCTGGCAATTCTTCAAGTTCGAGGCCAGCCTGGTCTACAGAGTGAGTTCCAGCACATCTAGTGCTCTGTACACAGAAACCCTGTCTCAAAAATCCAACTAGAAAAGGAGGAACAGGAGGAGGAGGAAGAGGAGGAGGAGGAGAAAAGGAGGAAGGGGAGGAAGAGGAAGGAGAGGGGGGAGAGGAGAAGGAGGAAGACAAGGAGGAGGAAGGTGAGGAAGAGGAGGAAACAAGAGAACTGAAGAGAAAAGAAAAGGAATAATTGGGGCAAGAGTGTGGTTACAAGCTCTCTCAAACAGACATATGGGGTGATGTTAGAGACTATAATTAATGTTTTTTTTTATTTTTATTAACTTGAGTCTTTCTTATATACATTTCGAGTGTTATTCCCTTTCCCGGTTTCCAGGCAAACATCCCCCTCCCCCTCCCCTTCTTTATGGGTATTCCCCTCCCCATCCTCCCCCCCTTGCCGCCCTCCCCACAACAATCTAGTTCACTGGGGGTTCAGTCTTAGCAGGACCCAGGGCTTCCCCTTCCACTGGTGCTCTTACTAGGATATTCATTGCTACCTATGAGGTCAGAGTCCAGGGTCAGTCCATGTATAGTCTTTAGGTAGTGGCTTAGTCCCTGGAAGCTCTGGTTGCTTGGCATTGTTGTACATATGGGGTCTCAAGCCCCTTCAAGCTCTTCCAGTTCTTTCTCTGATTCCTTCAACGGGGGTCCTATTCTCAAATCAGTGGTTTGCTGCTGGCATACACCTCTGTGTTTGCTGTATTCTGGCTGTGTCTCTCGGGAGAGATCTACATCCGGCTCCTATCGGCCTGCACTTCTTTGCTTCATCCATCTTGTCTAATTGGGTGGCTCTATATGTATGGGTCACATGTGGGGCAGGCTCTGAATGGGTGTTCCTTCTGTGTCTGTTTTAATCTTTTGCTCTCTATTCCCTGCCAAGGGTATTCTTGTTCCTTTTTAAAGAAGGAGTGAAGCATTCACATTTTGATCATCCGTCTTGAGTTTCATTTGTTCTAGGCATCTAGGTAATTCAAGCATTTGGGCTAATAGCCACTTATCAATGAGTGCATACCGTGTGTGTTTTTCTGAGATTGGGTTACCTCACTCAGGATGATATTTTCCAGTTCAACCATTTGCCTATGAATTTCATAAAGTCATTGTTTTTGATAGCTGAGTAATATTCCATTGTGTAGATGTACCACATTTTCTGTATCCATTCCTCTGTTGAAGGGCATCTGGGTTCTTTCCAGCTTCTGGCTATTATAAATAAGGCTGCTATGAACATAGTGGAGCACGTGTCTTTTTTATATGTTGGGGCATCTTTTGGGTATATGCCCAAGAGAGGTATAGCTGGATCCTCAGGCAGTTCAATGTCCAATTTTCTGAGGAACCTCCAGACTGATTTCCAGAATGGTTGTACCAGTTTGCAATCCCACCAACAATGGAGGAGTGTTCCTCTTTCTCCGAATCCTCGCCAGCATCTGCTGTCACCTGAGTTTTTGATCTTAGCCATTCTCACTGGTGTGAGGTGAAATCTCAGGGTTGTTTTGATTTGCATTTCCCTTATGACTAAAGATGTTCAACATTTCTTTAGGTGTTTCTCAGCCATTCGGCATTCCTCAGCTGTGAATTGTTTGTTTAGCTCTGAACCCCATTTTTTAATAGGGTTATTTGTCTCCCTGCGGTCTAACTTCTTGAGTTCTTTGTATATTTTGGATATAAGGCCTCTATCTGTTGTAGGATTGGTAAAGATCTTTTCCCAATCTGTTGGTTGCCGTTTTATTCTAACCACAGTGTCCTTTGCCTTACAGAAGCTATAATTAATGTTTTTAATGACAGATAAGAGGAAGCATCAGCGATGGTTGGAGGGTGTCACTGCATTTTGTTCTTTTCACATTCCCTTTCACTGCATATAACAGTGGGCAAACTCCCAGATAAACTCTGTGGCTACTCACCTTGCAAAACTGTTTCATTGCTCAAGAACAGATACTAAAAGGGGAAGGAAGTCAGGACTATGAAGCTGTAGCAAATATAGGAAAAAAAAGGCATTTTGAAGCCACAGACCAAGAGATCAG
Organism: Rattus rattus; assembly: GCF_011064425.1. Lineage (NCBI taxonomy): Eukaryota > Metazoa > Chordata > Mammalia > Rodentia > Muridae > Rattus > Rattus rattus. Next base: position 141,601,464 of record NC_046154.1, on the reverse strand, counting down.
TTTGGAACTTTATACCGAGTGTTAGATTCAGTAATGAGACTTTAGCAGAATGGTCCAGAGACATCCCAGGAGGAGTTACTCAAGGTCCTGGGAGAAGAGTGCAAAGAACAGGGAATGTTTGTCTGATAACTGCGACTGCCTAACTTCTTCACCAAATTTTTCCCTGTCAGAACAAATCCACTACAACATACCACACATATAGTACTGTCCTAAGCTATAAACATTAGGACCTTGCTTTCGTATTAAATTTTATGTAATTTTTTAAAAGTAACCCTTTACTATCTGTAGTCCACCAGTAAGGATGTGTTCAGGGCTCAGGTATACTGGGGAAAGTTGTAGACCAGTGATAGAGCAGTTGTCTAACATATGTGAGGGTTTGGGTCCAGTCATGTCACATACATACATACATACAAACATACATACATCTTATAAGAGAATTAATGACCAGCATGTGTATATCATTTTTCTAATCTAAAAACAATTGTAACCATCCTTCTTCATAGCTGCTTTTTTAAAAATCTGTTAGATCAATTTCAGGAATATCGGGACCATACCCGGACATGTTCACTTACTCATCTACTCGTCTGAGCAGCTTTAGACTTAGACGATTTCTTCCCTAGTAAAGCAGCACGGTCCATGAAAGAGAACAGCATATGGTCAGTCTAGGTTGCTGTGGTTATCAATAATTGCCTTGTGAACTGAGTAAGCCTCTCTTGGTATAAAGACTCCTCTCTACAGCCACAGAGAAAGACCTCAGGCAGCATTCATCAGGCAAATGTGACAATCCCGAGTAATGCCACTAGGTAGCACTCTTGTCACAGCTCAATGCCACCAGGCAGAGCTCTTGTCACAGGGTAAAACAGATGGACTTGCTTTTCTGCAGAATGAAATCTTCTGTTTTCCTTCAAGTTTTGTTTTTTTTTTTTGTTTTCTTGGTTTTTTTTGGTTACGGTGTGGGCAAACAACATGTTGTAGCCCCAAATAGGTATCATGTGCAAATATGAAAATGTTTAATAAAAATTATTAAATAAAATGAGGAAAAATAGGAAAACATGTTCACAAGCAGATATTTGCAACATGGCTTGATACTCTTCAAAAGGAAAAAAAAGAACAATGTTTCTTTACGTGAAAATACAAAGTTGATATTTTAAAACTTCAATTAAACGATTGTATTTAATGAGTTATTGAGCTGTAATGGTAAGTGTGTTCGCTCTTTCGTTTGGGTATTAGGATTTGCACTGAGCAGTCTGTAGCAGGGTAGATAGAATCGGTAAGCAGCTGTAGTTTGTTGATGTGACACAACACTGGCAAAAACAATTGGGAAGGAAGGGATTTGATGACTTACAGGTTACAATGTGTCATCTAGGGAAACCAAGGCAGGAATTCGAGCAGATATCTCATGTCAGAAACTGACCCAGAAAAGTTTCCTGACTTCCTTTCCCAGCTTGTTCAGCTACCTTTGTACAGCCTAGTCAGTCACCTCTCCTCTGCACAGGGACGGTACTTCCACATCAGGCTGGACCTTCCCACGTCAATGACCAATAAAGAAAATGCCCCCACAGACATGCCATGGGTTAATCTGATGGAGGTAATTCCTCAGTTAAGATCCTCTTTCCCAGACAGGTTTGCTTTGTGTTAAGTGGACATAAACTACAACACCAACCCAAGAAAAAAGAGCCAGGCCCCATTTCTAACCTTTCCTGGCACTGCGAGTCTGACTTCCAGGCCTTGCAAAGCAGCCAGGCCACCATGAGTGAGGAGCAGATGGAACAGGCCATAGTGAGATATTATAAACATTTTGAAAATGGTTCCACAAAGCCAAGTGGCCTGTGGAGTGACAGTAGGAGAGAGGGGGAGAAAACAACATCCTGACTCTAAGACCACCCAGCAGGTGGCAAGCACTATCAAATGATGCCGGAGTTAAAGAGGGAGCTGCTGGGAAGTCCTTAGAGCACTATGAGGAGCAGCTGTCCTCCTGCTTGAGTCTGGCAGCCATTTTCTTCCTAGCACCTATTAGGTTAAGGGAAATCTGGGCAGGAGCTACAGTTAAGTCCAACTTTGCCAAAAGCAGGCTCGAAACTCCCAAGATGGTACTCATACAGGACAGGTAGGGTTAAAGCTGACTACTCAGTCTGCTATGGCTCCACAATCAAATCTTTCACTGTGTTCTCAGAATGTTTTCTCATCATTGCCTTTCTAAAAGTCACACCCTACTGAAGAGGCCATCACTTTGTGTCCTCGTGGTCCTTTTTCTACCTCCGACAGTCCTCAGCCTGAAGTGCCCTTCTACCCTCATGTCAAAAATCCTCCAAGGAAGAATCGAGCTGTTACTGACCTAGAGGCTTCTTCCCTGGTAGTTAGGACTCATGATGTCAACAGGTACCATGCAGGCTGCCAAGGGAGAAAAGTCATTAACAGTGCTGCCCAGCTGTAAATCCTGTCAACTACAACAATGACTGACCCAGCAATGCAAGAATGACACAGATATCTCTGGGGTTACCAATAGCTTTCTGTTTGAGCTTAAGGCCTACTCAGTCAGAAGGAATTGAAAGCCAAGAGTCCATGGCTGGGGAGGTCATAGACCTTAGAGAACCTACTGCTGTTGCGTGAAATTTTAAAAAGCCATGCTTTCTCCAGCTATGCGGCGGTCTCGCCCAGCCACCACGGCTAGCTCGGAATGTCAACAACCACTCTGGTCTCACTCAGCTCCCTCTAGCCCCATGAAAGGAAAACACTAGAGACTTATATTTATACCAGCCAGATTTGTATTGATAAATCTCCAACCCCAATATGCCCGTGCAAGGAATCGCAAACAGTTATAATATTTATAAGCTGATGCCTAGATTGGGCAGATATAACCCACACTACTCTACTCCCCAGCTATGAGTTAGATCCCTTGTTACTTGGGGCTCCTCCAGGTCACGTGGGTCTGTTCCATCTCCCTTCCACCCTGTCTTCCGCCATTTTCTCCCTCTGTCCTTGGTCTTATCATCTTTCCTTCCTCTGTCTCTCTCTAAAACTTCCAGCCGTACCTTTCCCTTCCACTGCCCAATCACAGGCTCTACCCTTTACTTTCGGTTAAATTGGGGATCAGGTTCACACGGAATCCCCTGAGTATGTGATCTGCTCCTTGTCTGGGGCAGATTAACACCAAAAGACAAACAGCACCAAGGCAATCCACAACGTATTACTATCATTTTGATAAACTGAAACAGTATCCAGCTGTCTTTGAAATGTTTATCCTTATGCCCATAGATAAATGTTGCTCCCTGTTCAAAGCAGCTTCTCTTTGCAGCAGGTAGAGACTATTACAGAGAACTGTAACTAGTAAAAGTTCAAAGAGGAAGCAACCATGTAGTGCCCACCCCCAAAAGGACCTATATAATCTATAGCACAACCCCTATACTCAAGGCTTAGGAAATTTCACAAAATAGGAGGCACCAAGGGAGCAGGAGGAGTGCTCTGAAATAGCATCTTCTGGACAGGACAGAGACATTGTGGCCTCAAAGGTATAGTGGCCTGCATGATACCGCACCAGTGAATGTTTCAGCATAGATGGGGAAAAGTTCACAAAGTTCTACTCTCACTTGAAGAGCTCCAAGTGGTTGATGCCTGCTGAAGGAGGAAGATCAGTTTCCTATAGAGGAAAGCCTAAGTGGTCAATATTCTACCTATTTGCATATTGCCATATATACTAGTATATGTGCAAATATGCATATAATATATATATTATATATGTATTACGCATCCTTAAACTCTCAATACCCACCTTTAGTGTCACACTTCATTCAACACACACACACACACGTGTTTTAAACTTTTTTCTTTTTATTTATTCCTTTTTTTCATACATCCGGACCACTTCCTCATCTCCCTCCAGTCCTCTCCCACACATCCCCTTCGCACCGGATCCACTTCTCCTCCATCTCCCTTCATAAATGAGCAGCCTTATTAGGGATATCAACCAAACATGGCATAACAAAATGTAATAATGCTAGGCACAAACCCTTATAGCAAGGCTGCATAAAGAGGCAGTAGGAGAAAAAGAGTTCCAAGAGTAGGCAAAAGAGTCAGACACACCCCCAACTCTCACTGTTAGGAATCTTACAAAAACCCCAAGCTAAGCTATCACATATTTTCAGAGGACCTAGCACAGACCCATGCATGCTCTGTAATGGCCACTTCAGTGTCCATGAGCCCCTCTAAACCCTGCTTAGTTGATTTTATGGGCCTTGTTGCCTTGATGTCCTGACCCTACTGGCTCCTAGATCCTTTCTCACAGTCTTTCACAGTCTTCCTAATGTTTGGCTGTGGGTCTCTTCATCTGCTCTCAACGGCTGCTAGAAGTCTCTCTGAAGACAATCGGGCTAGGCACTGATCTATGAATATAACAGAATAGCACTAGGAATCATTTCATTGACTTCTGTTTGACAGTCTTGTTTGGTTCTATTCTAAGTGTCTGGACCATCCAGGTTCTGGTTTCAGGTCATACAAGCATGAACTCCCATGAACTCCCATGAACTCCCATGTCATTGGTTGGCCACTCTCACAATCTCTGAGCCACCATTGCCCTAGCACATCTTGTGGGCAGGGCAGGTTATAGGTCAAAGGTTTTATGACTGGGCTAATGTTCCAGTCCCTTCACTGGAACATGTGCCTGGCTACAGAAGATGGCTGGTTCAGGCTCTGAATTCTCCATTAGTGGTAGTGGGAAAGAAAGGAGAAGCGGGCAGGGGGAATAAACCTGTTTAGAAAGGTTCTTTGGAGCAACTCCCATCAGTGTGGTCTGGAAATCAGCAGTTCAGTTCACAGGTCAGCTGGCAGCGGCAACCCAATCCACTCCCAAACACCTCACAAATACACCAGCAGTCCAGTTCGATAGAGTTGGGTTAGCACCAGCAGTTGGCATGACCTAGCAGAGACAGCCAAGCCTCAGCCTCAGCTCAAGTCAGCAGGAGGGACCAGCAGGAACACCAGGAGAAGTTCTCAGGTGTGCCTCTCTCAGGGAAGCAAAGATCAGTGAAGACTCTAAATCCACAATCGTTGCACAGTTGGCTGTACCAGCAGGCCAAGCTCTGTCTCTGTCACTCTGTGGAGTCCTATTTATACCCTCCAAACATCATGTCTTCCACATGTCTTGCCTCAACATGTGTCTTGCTTCAGCAAGCCTCAGCACATGTTTCCGATCAGCGTGAGTCCTTAGAAGAAACAACAAACTGCAGCACAACACCGGAAGGCTTTTGGTCCATTTTTCTATATGGCATCCTGACAAATGCAGCTCAACTACACAGTGTAAGGTGAACCAATACATGTGTGTCATTAGCAAAGAATCCTTCATCATATGTCCTTTCATGAGCTTGCTTTAGCAAGCTGCGTCAGTGAACCCTTCCTTCACGAGTCTGCCTTAGCCTTTCGCACATGTGTCCACTTTAAGTAAATGTTCCTTCACATGTTTGCTCTGGCAAAACACCATCCAACCAACTTTCCAAAGAACCCTTAAGTTTCCACTTCACCCCTTCCCTCACCTAGAGCCCTCCTTGTTACATAAAGGTCACACTTCTTTTTCTTTTTAAATTGGATATTTCTTATTTACATTTCAAATGTTATTCCCTTTCCTGGTTTCCTGTCCATAAGCCTCCAAACCCCTACCCCTCCTTTTCTATAACAGTGTTCCGCTCTCTATCCCCCCCTTACCACCTCCCCCCATGACAGTCCCCTATACTGGGGGTCCAACCTTGTCAGGACCAAGGGCTTCTCCTTCCATTGGTGCCCAGCAAGGCCATCCTTTGCTACATATGCAGTTAGAGTCATGGGTGAGTCCATGCATAGTTTCTGGGTAGTGGTTTAGTCCCTGGAAGCACTAGTTCGTTGGCATTGTTGTTCTTATGGGGTTGCAAGCCCCTTCAGCTCTTTCAATCCTTTCTCTAATTCCTCCAATGGGGTCCCTTTCTCAGTTCAGTGTTTTGCTGCTAGCATTTGCCTCTGTATTTGACATGTTCTGGCTGTGTCTCTCAGGAGAGATCTATATCCAGTTCCTGTCAGCATGCACTTCTTAGCTTCATCCATCTTATCTAGTTTTGGTGGCTGTGTATATTTGGACCACATGTGGGGAAGGCTCTGAATGAAGGCCACACTTCTTAAGTCTCCCCAAACAGTGCCACCAACTGGGAACCACCTGTTCAAATGCTAAAGCCTTTGGGAGATATTTATCATTCTCAAACCACTATATATGCATACATAATACATACACACAGACACATAATAATAACAAGATATGAATGTGAGGGGGGATGGGGTAGATGGGAAGAGGGAGGGTGAATTGCTGAACATACATTGCACTTTTGTATAAAATAAGGTAGAAAACAAAATAATAAAACAATTCTCTAAGACTGCTGAAAAGCCATCTCCCGAGAAGGTTCCTGGGATCTTAGGGCTGCCTTGAGAACGTTAACAGCACTCTACTTTACATCTCATTTAGACTCAGAAGCCCATCTTCTCTGGGTGGTACCAAGCTCATCTGTGCGCCTTGCACCTAGCCAGGGCCTGTTGCTGCCCCTACTTCAACTTCCATGTCTTTAACCTTTGTGTGCGCATCACCTCATTTTAATCTGTCATCAATCCAAGCCGATAGGTAACTCACCAGTTCTGCCACCCTTGGGTACATCCCTCAGTGACCCCCACTACTGAGTGAAAATAGTCTTGTCTCATTGGGTTGCAGTGAAGATTGAGGTGCATCTCAAACTTCACCCCAAGCCCCAAAACTGATAAAGGTAGATTGAAAGTCAGCCTAGTCTTAATGGATCTTCTTGACCATTACATTTAAAAGTTACTTAAAAAGAAAAAGAAATACTTAGAGCGAGTCTGTTAAAGAAGTGCATTAAACTCACTAATATGCCTGTCATTGATATTGTAGAAGTTGTAAGGATCTTTATGATTTAAGCAAATGAAAACCAGGTACATATTTTGTAATAGAAAAGTTGCTAGGAGACACTGAATATAAACCACTTGCGTGGACACCCATGGATTAGTCGGAGGCAAAAAATATGGTGCCTGTTTTCAAAAGAGTTTATTGGACCAACAAAAATTCTTCAAGTCACCTAATCACTATAGGGCACAAGCTGTGTTGAACTTGTCAGTCTGTGTTCCCCATGACTTGAATTCTTGATCAGAAGACTGTGCATTTTATCATTGAACTAGAATTTTATGCTAGAAAACACTATTGAGCTTAGTTTTGGAAAAGTTTTGGTTAAGTAAAAAAGAAAACCTCTTATCACAGAAAATCTCTCCCACAACAAACTTGATGGGCCTACGTATCCCAGGAAGGAATACTTTTTCAGGGCTAATGCACAATTTGTCACCTTCCTTTGTGTGATTTTGGTAAAAGCTGCCTAGGCCAGGTGCACTGCAATCTGAAAAGACTGGCTGCTCCTCCTATCCACTACTTTATGTAATTCCTCCGTTTATGCGTGTCCTGTCTAGGGGAATTCTTATACACAGACTGATACAGAGTGTTGGCTGTGTATATCAAACAGATAGCCACTGACAGCAAATCAATAATGAGCATTCATTTGCCTAGGAACAAAGGAGAGGGGTCGCATGGGGCAGCAGGTAGCAATGGTCCTTGAACTGGCAGTGATACACACCTGTAGGACCTCTTTTCAGAGCCTCGTCACTAACGGCACACATCAGGGATTTGTTGTTTGGTTGGTTGAGAACATGCTAAAATGGAGTGTAGGTTAGAAGGCAGATGAGGTGTCATTGCATATGTATCAGCCCTTATGTCAGCAAAGGTAGAAATCAGGAGCCATTCTTTCCCAGAACACCAAAATCCTTGGCCGGTACTGTTAGAGCCCCTCATGGCCAAACTCGGGAAACAAGTCAGAGAGGTACAACCAGGTACAGTAGAGGTGGCTGAACAGGCAAATCACGGTGACATTACCCAGCTTCCCTTCCTTAGGTTGTGCCCTCTGGAAGACCATCACCTATATCCTAGTGAGGCTGTCTGCTTCTGAAGAGAGCAGAACATGACTTGGTCCCAAACATTGCCTTCTGCTTTAATCTGTGACTTTCCCCCAAAGGAATACAGCAAAAGCTTCCTGTGTGCTGCCCAATTTACAATACAGGGGTGGTTGGTTCATAGAAAGGAATGAGACCAAACGAATGTGCTCCAACACTCAGGGCCAAACAACCAGGAGGTGAGAAATCCAGGGAGTGAGCTCGTAGGGAGGAAGAGGAGTGGTAAAAAGTGACTGCATTCAAAGATGCCTGCCTTTATAAAAAGACTGCAGTAATCAAGGCTGTTATTAAACATTATTTTAGGGTGGTTTTCCTTACTAAGTGCCATCAGAAAGCACTTGTCAGGGGGTTAAAGAGACAGCTCGGTAGTTAAGGCATCAGGGTTCAATCCCAGGATCCACACATTAGCTCATAAGCATCACATATGTAGCAGAGGATGGCATTATCCAGCATCAATAGGAGGAAAAGCTGTTGGTCCTATGAAGGCTCAATTCCCCAGTGTAGGGCAATGCTAGAAGCAGGGGTGGGGGTATGGGAGAGGGGGGAAAGGGGATGACATTTGAAATGTAAATACACAAAATATCCAAGAAAAATAAAATTAAAAAAAAAAAAAAAAGCAAGCGTATCTAAGTCCGGTCCTAGAGGATCTGGTGCCCTCTTCTGGCCTCTGATGCACATAGTTCACAGACATACATGTAGGCAATAAAACCATATACATTAAATAAATAATTGTAAATGAGTTTTTTCTTTTTCCCAAAAGGGAAGGAAAAAGAAAGAAAGCACTTTCTGAAGACAGAACCCATGCTAGGGGAATTCCCGACACAACTATAAGCTTTCATTTTCAGTTGGCCTTCAAACTCAGCAGGCGTAAATGCAAGCCAGAACAGTGTTATCAATGGTTTGCATTAGCATTAAAAAGGAGCCTTGCCCTGAGACAGTTTGCTTATATCTGGCTGTACTTGTTACTTTTCTGTTGCTAAAATAAAACACCGTGACCAAGGCAATGTATAGAAGAAAGAGTTTAATGGGGCTTATGCTTCCGAAGGGGTAAGAATCCATGATGACAGAGTGACAGCTTGGTGGCTGGAACTAGAAGCTGAGAATTCACATCTTGACTTGCAACCAGGAAGCAGAGGATAAACAGAGAAAGGCACATGCCTTTTAAGCCACAAAGCCAGCTCCCTGTGGCACTTCCTCCACCAAGGCTACTTCACCTAGACAGTGCCACCAACTGGGAGTCATGGGTCAAATGCCATAGTCTGCAGGCAACATTCTCATTCATACCACCACACTGTAGGATGTATTTTCCTTTATGTTCCTTTCTATCTTTTAAAATGCACGAGATATCATTCAGTCCAGTGTGAACAACCAGCACCAATAAATTCAAGGCCTGCATAGAACCAGAAAGCATAACTTACAGGAAAAAAAAAACCAAATATTTGCAGAAACTCTCCCTGAGGAGAAATGCATTGGAGTGAGTAGATAAAGAAATGTATTTTTTTATCTATGCATGCTGTGGTGGTTCAAATGAAAAATGCCCCCCATAGGTCCATAGGGAGTGGCACTATTAAGTGTGGTCTTGTTGAATTAGGCATGTCCTTGTTGGAAGGAGTGCATCACTAAGAGGTGGGATTTGAGGTCTCACAAAGTCTAACTGGGCCTAGTGGATCATGGTTCTCTTCCTGCTACCTGCGGGTCAAGACGTAGAACTCTCAATTCCCCCTCCAGCACCACATCTGCCTGCATCCCACTATGAGGATGATAGACGAAATCTCTGAACTGTATAAGCCAGGCCCAATTAAATGTTTTCTTTTATAAGAGTTGTTGTGGTCATAGTGTCTCTTCACAATAAAACTCAAACTAAGACACATTAAATAAATAATTATGTGCAATAATAATAATAATGATAACTATAAAATAGTAGTTATGAATCCATGTTAATGAATGTGTGCAAGTCTGTAAAATGTGACAATAATATAAGGGGAATGAATACTGTAATAAAACTTTGCTTTGACTTCATGTATGCTATCAGAAAGCATACCTTGGGCATAGAGCATGTGCTAAGATAAGTTCTGATAAGGTTCTAAGCTTTCTGTTCTGAGTGTGTACCATGCAGGTTAAGTTGGCATTCGTCAAGGTAAGTTTTTTAGGAAGCTATCTGAAACCTCCAAGTAGCCAGGGTAGTGGAAGTGACAGCAAAAGGAAGACTTCCACTGGGATGAAGAAAGCATTCAGGTTTTGGTGGTGGTTGCAAAATATTGTGTAAGTGCTTAGTGCAACTGGTTGTACATTTTAAAACTTTCATACTGGTAAATTTCAATTATTTTATCATAATAAAAAATAAGAAAGTTTAAAAAAAAAAAGAACAAAAAACCAGCAATATGGGCTTTGCTCACAAACTGTTCAAACTGCTACTGGCTTTGGAGGGGGGAGGGTACCCAAATCCAGTTCCACAGCACAGATGTCAGAGGAAATTTGAGACAATGCATCCACATTTCCTTTCACCATCACGTCAGGGGAGGGAGGAGGTAGGCAGGCATGGAGCAGCAAACAGAGAGCTCACATCTTACACTGAAAACAGCAGAGAGGGGACCCAAGTGCCATTAGTCCTTAAACAAACAGAGCCCACCTACTGTGACATACTGCCTCCACCAAAGCCACTTCTCTTTAGCCAGCCAAACAGCAGCACCAACTGGAGACTAAATATTCAACCTCCTGCATCTAGGAGGAATGTTCACATTCAGATCACCAAACTGAGTACTACAGAGAGGGATCCTTCTTGGCCTCTGAGGCATGAGGTCTGCCAGACCAGGAGCTACTAGAATGGATCTATCAACACCACTTGTCTGAATATCAGAATAGTTTACAATGTCCTGGGAGTATTTCTAATTTCTCCAAAAGGCAAAGAATAGCATGTAGACCTTTTTTGTTGGACAGTGAAACCTTCTAACTGGGGGCTCCAGGGATTTTTATGAAGCTGCTCCCCCCTTGCTTGGTGTAGGACATAAGGTCAGGCTGCACAGAAAAGAGGGGCTGTAGAGCTAGAGGTGTCCATGTTTGTTGGTTGCTGTTCGCTTTATGTTGTTCTTCTAAGACCTGAGAGCCCAGCCTGACTCCTGAGTTTTAGTGAATGACCTAGATTTTAGTGCATTTCTAATGCTCAGTTTTGTTTTTTTGTTTTTAAACTTTAAAAAGAGTTATCGGGTTAAAAGTGGAATAAAATAAAGTTTTGTGATAAAGAAGAGAAGGGGAAGGGGAGGAGTCAGTATAAGAGAGTGCTGACTGCTTTATGTGATACTTCTGGCTTGAAATGCTGATTTACGATTTTAAAAGAAATTTCTTACCTGAATGAATGTTCTTGTATTTTGTAATTGTGTTATTGACTTCAAACGAAAGTGACTTTCATTTGAAACAAAATGAAAAAATATCTAGGCATATGGTAGGACTTGCTACCCAGTGTGGCAGCTCACAGGACTTCCTGACAGCCTGCTTTAGAAGAAATGTGTGCAGAATTTATTCTCTGTCGAAGAGAAGTTGCTTCTTAATGTCTACTTCAGCATCTCGCAGTTCATGTGTCTGTCTTTGGCAGTTTCTTCTGTGGAAAACATTGCGAGGTTGAGAAACAATTATTTTGCGCTTTAAGACTTTTCAAAGAGCCTTCAAATTTGAATGCAAGCCGATTTGAACTGAAACATCAACAACACGAGGCAAAAGGAAACCCTCAAAGGACGCCCTAGATCTCGTGTGTTGCTGCTTTCCTAAAGAGGAAGGCACCGAATGGAATTAGGCTCACTAATCAGCTAACCTGGAAATGGGGAGATGATCTAGGATGACCCAGGCAATCCAATATAACCACAAGGGGCCTTGTAGGTGGCAGGGAATGCAGAAGACTCGGACAGTGGAATACTGGAAGATGCTATGCCGTTGGCTCTGGAGACAGGGAAGAAACAATAGCCAAGAACGGCAGGTAAGTCGTACGAAGTGGAGACTGCAAGGAAATGGATTCTTCCCAAAGTCATAGCCCTGTTAGCATCTTAATTTTAGCCTGCAAGTTTCTTCTGGTGTCCAAAACTGAAATGGAACCAAACTGTGCCATTTTAAGATACCAAGTTCTTAGTAAGTCGCTATCGCAGTAGGAATAGGACACCAGACATGAACATAAAACTGAAAAATCGAGTAAGTATGGCCTCTACCAGCTGACTAGACCATAGAGAGCATCTAAAGCCAGTCTCTGCACGAAAACCTTGAAATGCTTTGGATATAAGTTACATATAAGAAAGAGTTGGTGTTTTCCCAACTTATTAACAATTCAAAAGCTTTATGCAACATTACCAGCTGTAAAAAGGAACCAAATTCCATAAAATAGTAATGTAAAAAAGTAGCTCTTGACCTGCCATTTTAGTGCTAATTTTTTTCTACCTTTGTCATAGAAAAATGAGAGATTACAGAATAATTGTCAACCAACAGGCAGTTAAAGAAAATGAGGCAAAAGTGGAGAGAAATTGTTCCATATATCAGGGAATTAATAAGAAATGAGGCTGTTTTGATTCATTTTCTGATGTGTCATCAATACACTTTTTGGTGTTTAAATTTTGCTTTAATTTTAAAATTCTAAATAAATATCTAACTTGTATGTAATTTTTATTCACAGTCGTGTATTCTTTATTAACATTATACAAGCTTCCAAGTCTGTAAATCCAGATTGTACCTGGAGACCTGGGTCTCTTAAATGGTCATGGTCCAGCTGTCCTTACACTACCCAGCTGAATGTGGTAACCCAAGTTAATCGCCAAGGTCCCTACCCCAGGTCATTTAGTCATCTCAGAAGTTAAGCTTGTTTTCTTGTTCTTGCCTTCCTGCTCCTACTCTCTCCCCATTCCCTTCTCCCCCTCTCTCTCCATGTGCTCATGTCCGGCCTCTACTTCTCTCTTCTCTTCTCTTCTCTTCTCTTCTCTTCTCTTCTCTTCTCTTCTCTTCTCTTCTCTTCTCTTCTCTTCTCTTCTCTTCTCTTCTCTTCTCCTCTCCTCTCCTCTCCTCTCCTCTCCTCTCCTCTCCTCTCCTCTTCTCTTCTCTTCTCTTCTCTTCTCTCTCTCCCCTCCATTCTCTTCTCTTTTCTTTTCCCCCCTCCCCTTTCTCTGGCTCTACTACCTTCTCAACTCCCCACCCCATGACCTGAATCAACTGTATTCTAAAAAAGAAGGAGGAGGAGGAAGAGGAGGAGGAGGAGGAGGAGGAGGAGGAGGAGGAAGAAGAAGAAGAAGAAGAAGAAGAAGAAGAAGAAGAAGAAGAAGAAGAAGAAGAAGAAGAAGAAGAAGTTGTTGTTGTTGTTGTTGTTGTTGTTGTTGTTGTTGTTGAGCTTGAGTTTAAACTGGAGCATAATTCCAAGGCCTGCTCATTTGTCAAATAACAGTCTCCAGAATAAGATCTTAAATGTAGCGTGTTCTAAGCTGGGAAATGATCTGATGTTTCCATTTATTTGGGTTTCCAGGGGATTCTGACACACTACAGTTTCTGAACCCTTTCACAAGGTGCTATGACTTTCTAAGCCCTGCCAGAATCTCCTTACCTCTTCGTTTGCTTTCTCAGAGTCAAAAGATGCTCAGAGTAGCGATCTGCTGGATATATTGTTAAGTACCGACTTTCTTGTTTCAAAATGAAACTAGCACAGGGCAACCCATCTGGAGTTGTTTGTGGCTACAATGTCTGACAGCGAGGCGCCATCTTGTGGGAAAAAGATGGCCCTGCATTAAAAATAATTCCCGCCGTGATCAGTTGACTTTGCAGTTTTGTTGTTTGGTCTTTATATACCACAATATTTTATATGCAGGGGTAGATGATTTTGTAAAAATAAATAAAAGAGACATTAAAAGTACACAGAACATAGGGTATATTCTTCGAGTGTAATGGCCGTTTCATGTTCCCTCACATTTGTTTTCCCTCTGGGGCCAGTGACAACATGCAGACTAGCAGGACCAGGTGCTGGAGCTGCAATGTGCTGCACGACTGAACAGAAGTGAAATCTGCCCTCCTGGACACAAGCCCCTTTACAAAAAGGTTTCCCTCCAAAAACGGCTTCCTTCGTTGAACTGCTGAAAACCAGGTATGTTGTCTGCCTGCCAATAGAAGGAAGCAGCATGGAGTCAAAATGATTCTGACCCGTCCTTGCCTTTCATACCGAGGTATCTGGTATTTATTCAAACTTGCATTTGCTGTATGTGTTTGCTATTTGTTTCATATCCTTCTTGTATAAAGAACTGAAATTCCAAAAGCAATCTGTGCCTATGAATTATGTAGAGATTTAAAGACCTGTCTACACTTGCTTTTGTCTCCTTTGTTCATTACTCGTGTTTGACATTTTGGTGCCACTTACACGAGCCACAATTAAGTGCTGAACAGCTAGAATCCCCCCCCCCAAACAATAACTAAAACAAAAAGCCTTTGATTTTATCTTTGTTTGTTTTATTTTGTTTTGTTTCAAATCTAATGGAGACAAACCAACCAAAAAGTAGAAATCACCCAGGTGCTGTCTGGTCATCCTCTCTGGTGAACATTCCAGAAGCAGATATAGATAAAAATGCTATTGCTAAATGTTAAAATCATATCCAGAAGAATGAGGAACTGAAATTTGGAATAAGGGTTTCCTACTAACCAGTTGTCCAAAAAATATTTTAAAAATTAACAGAAGCAAACAGCAAGTGATCACAGTAACTATCTAGGCAAAGAGTTTGCTGGGCTCTGACCATACTCATATTTTAAACATGCATTCTCCTCATTACCTCTGAACCATGCATACTCACTACTCCTAAACTTTATATCTTTGGGGGAATGCAAGCTCCAAGTGCTCATTGAGGCTTTATCAATGTTTGAAGTGGTCTTCTCTTGAAAGTTTAATATATGTTTGTTAGCCTTCTATTTATTCTAGTGGTCAAATGTCTTTAAATTTGAAAGAATATCCAATTCATATTATTTATAACTTCTGAAAAAAGTAGTTCTTACTGCTGTAAACTGTTGTTGACAATGGTACTTGCTAAAGTATAGCAATATTAGCAAGAGACATAGCTCCCACCTCAAACGGAGGGCATGTTTTTTTCTGGAATCAAATATAAGTGACCATGCTTCAGGAACATAAATTTAGGTTTATCCAAATACCATGTTCCAACAAAGTAGCAATTTCATGAACTTTTTGTAGTAAAAGGCTACAAAGCTATCAACCAAGACACCTTTCAAATCCTGGTGGGTACATCAGGTATGTGGATTTTAGTGAGATAGGAGAGTGCTGCTGTAGGCTTTAAATGTTTGGAGACTGCACTGTTGCCCTTTTGCTTGGTGAAAAACTAGGGTTTTATTAAAGTTTATACAATCCAAGAAGATTTTTTTCATCCATTGATCTGTTATTTACAGAAGGTTGGATCTGACAGAGTGGGAGCAAGGAATAGCCCATTAGTAGGATAAAGATCACCCAAGATAAATTATAACTAGGCTCTAGACCTGCAACATTTTGGATCTCTGGAGTTTTAGTCATTCAATTAGCCTTTGCAGACACAGATTCTTTCCAGTAAATACCAAAGCTTTATCCTGGACCTGCTCACAAAGTAGACATAACTAGGAGGGAGAGAGTGTGTGTGTGGGCTCCACTCCACAGACCCACCAGGAAGTGCAAACGTATAGCTTTGGAGCAGTTAGAGTCTGTGGACAAAAATTATGAAGAGAAAAATGTGAGACCTGAAGCGAATTCCAGGCCAACTGACCACAGAGGAGTCTTGCTGAAGACTGGATAGTGATCAGACATCACCTAAGTGACAGAACACTGGGCAGTGATCAGACATCACCTAAGTGACTGATGGGGGAGGGGTTGAACACTGGACAGTGATCAGACATCACCTAAGTGACAAAACACTGGACAGTGATCAGATATCCCCTAAATGACTGATGGGGTGAGTAGCCAGGCCAGATATAGAACTTGATAGAGTATCAAAGGGGAGGTTTCTAGAAAATTTACTTAGCAGGATTTGCCTCCAGAAGTGGATTTTACAAAGAAGTACACAGGAGAACCTAGGACAAAGGGCAGTAATGGACCCAAAGTCAAAGTTTGTGTTTTCTCTTATTTAAGAAAGGATGAAGAAAAGATGGTGAGGAAAGGAGGGCAAGAGGGTGGGTCTGGCCACTGGGAACAGGTGGTCCATCTGTTGAGTAGGGCAGTAGAGGAACTCTGCTGGATGGTGACAGCAGCCAGGCCCTCAATGAAATGAAGTCCTGTGAAAACAAAACAACAACAGCAAATCCAGAACAGGTCTCCTAAGCCTTAAGTCTGGTCCCAGTCATCCAGTGAGACTTCTGGGCTTAAGCTCCAGCACCAACAGCTGGCTAACGGGTTAATGGTTCTGATGCACTTCCCGGCTTACGAGGTGATGTCTCTGGCAGGGGTCCAGACTTTCTCAGTGGCCCACACACCAACAGCGCCTTTGTCACCTGTATCTGATATGCCATATATGCTAAAACTCACACTAGTCTACCTGCTTTGCAGGGCGTGATGGCATTTGGGAAGCAGAAGCAGAAACATTGCCTTGTGTTTAAGGCCAGCCAAGGTTATACAGCAAGACCATCTATTTAAAAAAAAATTCACATTGAGACAAATGGACAAAAGAATTGTCTGCCCCAAATTGGCAGGATTTTGGAGAAAGATTGGCTCGTTCAGGGAGGCAGGAAGCATTTGGAAACATTAATTTAGAGGGCCAGGTATTATCTAACATTCAGTGGCTAATAAAACATCCAACAATAAGCAGACATAGAAAACACAAAGTGTGCCACAGTTTTCCATGGAAACAGTTTTTTTTCTTTACAGTCACCTCCATTTCTACCAAAGGTTGCTTTTAGGGCTTGTCAAACTTCAGACAATGTGATGTAGTCCAAAGACTGTCCATCAGGCTTCGTCACAAACCTTTGGATCCAATCTCACGTCTGGTGTTTATTATCCAGATAAACTGAAGAATTTACTGAAAATCTCTTGATTTAGCCACTTCGTTTTTCCTTACATTTATTTGTAGAGGCAGAATCTGTGCTTCAGTGGACATGGATAGGTCAGAGATGGCTTGTGGAGTTAGTTCTCCATCTACCATAAGTGTCCTGATAATGGCCTCAGGCTGTCTGGAGTGGCAGCAAGCACCTTTACCCTTTGAACCACCTCACTGCTCCAGTCCCTTTGTTCTTAGAGTGCTGATGTCTACTCACAAAACTTGCGCTAAATCAGGAACCGTCCTATGTCTGGTGACTTGGGCCTGCAAATCCAGCACACTGGATACTAAGGCAAAGAGAATATGTTTCAGGCAAGTGGCTACAGAGTGAGACCCTTGTGTGAAAAGAAAAATTAAAACAAAATGAAATAACCCAAGAATCTGCTTAACTTGGCACAGGATGTACATTCAAAAATAAAATGGTGGGTGTCAGCATTTAACTCTAATAAATGCCATAAATAGTTTCCACTTGAGTGCAGGTCAGAAATTGATTCATTTATTGATATTTTCATATTTCAAGGCATTCCACAAATGTTTTACAGCTGCTGAGCAAAACTTCTGATTTTGGACTTGTCATTTTAATAACACAATTCTACATGTTGATAGAGATAGGTGCAAAAGACTTTACAAACCAAATCTGCTCTGTGACTCCCTGAAGGATCCTCTTAGCAGTAATGGTGAATCATTTGTGCAGAGAATCAGTAAAATAAACAGAAGCCAATGCTTCCTGCCCTGTTGCAGACATTGGGATTGTTTTGTTTGGGTATGAGTCCATAAGGGGGCAGAAGTGTTCAGCTGGTTATGCTTAAGTTTTTTTTGTTGTTGTTGTTTGTTTGGTTTTTTTTTTAATTTTTTTATTAGATATATTTTTTTACTTACATTCAAATGTTATTCGCCTTCTGGGTTTCCTGTCCATAAGCCCCCATCCCTTCCTCTCCCCCTCCCCCATAGGAGTATTCCCCCATACATCTCCCTTACTGCACCCCCATATTACTCTACACTGGGGGTCCAACCTTGGCAGGACCAAGGGCTTCCCCTTGCACTGGTGCCCCAACAAGGCCATTTTCTGCTACATATGCAGTTGGAGCCCTGGGTCAGTCCATGTCTAGTCTTTCGGTAGTGGTTTAGTCCCTGGAAGCTCTGGTTGGTTGGCATTGTTGTTATTATGAAGTTGTAAGCTCCTTCAGCTCTTTCAGTCCTTCCTCTAATTCTTCCTCTAATTCCCCCCAAGGGGGTCCTGTTCTCAGTTCAATGTTTTGCTGCTAGCATTGACCTCTGTATTGGACATGCTCTGGATGTGTCTCTCAGGAGAGATCTATATCCAGTCCCTTTCAGCATGCACTTTTTAGCTTCATCAATCTTATCTATTTTGGTGGCTGTATATATATGGGCCACATGTATGTCAGGCTCTGAGTGGCCATTCCTTGAGTCACTGCTCTAAACTTTGCTTCCATATCCCCTCCTATGGATATTTTCCCCCTTTTAAGAAGGAGTGGGAGCATCTGCATTTTGGTCATCTTTCTTGAGCTTCCTGTGGTCTGTGGATTGCATTTTGGGTAATTCAAGCTTTTGGGCTAATATCCACTTATCAATGAGTGCATACCAAGTGTGTTTTTCTGTGATTGAGTTATCTCACTCAGGATGATATTTTCTAGTTCATTCCATTTGCCTATGTATTTCACGAAGTCATTGTTTTTGATAGCTGAGTAGTATTCCATTGTGTATATGTACCACATTTTTTCAATCCATTCCTCTGTTGAAGGGCATCTGGGTTCTTTCCAGCTTCTGGCTATTATAAATAAGACTGCTATAAACATAGTAGAGCATGTGTCTTTGTTGTATGTTGGAGCATCTTTTGGGTATATGCCCAAAATGTATTTTTATTTGTGTGTATATATCCATGTAGGTATATGTGCCAGCGGCCACACAGGCTAGATGATGCCCTGGAGTTGGAGCTTCTGAGCTACCTGACATAGTTTCTGGGAACTGAACTTGATTCCTCTCGAAGGGTAAAAAATGCCCTTATCAGCTGAGCCATCTCGCCAGCCCATTAGGCTTCATTTTAAATGATTAGCCAGTTCTATGTCACTCAAGCAGAATTTTCACTGTTGTAGTTATGGGAGTAGGAAGTATATGCCAACTGTTGAAAAGAGTTCACAAGAAGTGCTTGCTGACAGGAGCCTGATATGGATGTCTCCTGAGAGGCTCTGCCACAGCCTTACTGATACAGATTAAGATGCTTGCAGCTAACCATTGGACCGAGCACAGGGACCCCAGTAGAGGAGTTAGAGACAGGAATGAAGGAGCTGAAGGAGTTTGCAACCCCATAGGAAGAACAACAATATCCACCAAACAGACCACCCCACCCCCTGGACCTCCCAGGGACTAAGCCACCAACCAAAGAGTACACATGGAAGGACTCCAGCTCCTTACGTAGCAGAGGATGGCATTGTCTGGCATTAATAGAAGGAGAAGACCTTGGTCCTGTGAAGGCTCATTTCCCCAGTGCAGAAGAATGCCAGGATGTTGAGGTGGGAATGGGTGGGTAGGAAGCAGGGGTAGTGGGGATGGAAAACGGGGGAACTGGGAAAGGGAACATTTGAAACATAAATACATAAACTATCCAATTTTTAAAAAAAAGAAAGAAAAAGATTTCGTATCTGATTCTCTGATCCAAACATGTTTTCAAATGTGTGTTTTGTTTTGTTTTGTTTTGTTTTTAAATGAGTGAATCTGTGGCTTTATTATGAAAACCCCATCCTCAATGCTCAAATGTGACTGAGGCTGGGCTAGGCCCTTGACATGTTACAAGTTCTCAATGTTGTTCTGTTTGCACTGAGAAACTGAATTCTAGAAAGGGTGTGTAAGCTGTCCAAGACTACTTACCTAGAAAATGGCAAACTTGGACCTGCCTTTGAGAAGTGTTTCTAGCCACAACTCTAGACTGCTTCCTCTCAGTACACCTCCTTGCAGGCTACACACCAATCATTGACATATAATGCAATATAACCTCACATCTTGGCTGTTCTGTGGTTTTCCCATTTGTTTTAAAGAGAAGTTATCTTGATATGGAATGAGAGCTATACTTACCAGTGAGTATAAGGACTGATATTTAGAATGTCATGTGTGCTTATGTTAGTTTAGTAAAATGGTAGAAACCTATTCAACTACCTCGGGCTAGTGGGGTCATGGGTCTTGGAGGAGAATCTATAGCCATTGCCCTTCTTACTACAGTGCACTATTTTTTGTCTGCTGCCAAAGGCTCCAACCTCAATAGCCTGAATATTCGCCTGGACTTGTGGTGGGGATGAGGCAGGGAGAGGGTCTACAAAGCTTGAGGACCAGCCTTGTAGTAGCACGGCCAGTGTTCTAACCAAAGAGCAGAGGACAGTTGTCTTTCTGGACTTGTCTTTGATAGCCATCTCCCAGAACTTACTGGCAGTTCACCATGCAGTGAGAGGAGTCAAAACAAAGCTTGAAAATATGGAATGTAGAACCAGACATGGAGGTGTTCCTGCAAGTCCAGTGCTCAAGTAGCTATGGCCGGAGGAGCCAAACTCCAGACTTGCTTGAAGTACATAGGAGTTCTGGGTCCCCCCTGGGCTGGGTAGCAACCAAAATAGCAAAGAGAAACAGAATCTGAGAGAAATTGACAAGTCATAAGACAGATCATAATAAAACAGTGGTGCTCTGCAATATAGAACATTCTCTTCTTAAATTTTTATTTATTGATCTTGTCTCTGTATGATGTATGGCAAGGGATACAAGCTACCGCATGCATGTGAAGGTCACATGACACTCTGTGTAATGTATTCTTTCCTTTCATCTTTATGCAAGGTCTGTCAGGGAACTCAGGCCATCACACTGCTCTGCAAGAACTTTACCTGACAAGCAATCTCACAAGCTCTAGAAAATATTCTGTTTGTTTGTGTCCTCTGTTTTGTTTTGAAACAGTTTATTTGTAGTTTGGGCTATCCTGAAGCTTGCTATATAGTCCAGGCTGGCCTTGAACTCACAGAGATCTCCCTCCCTCTGCCTCCTGAGTGCTAGGATTAAAAGGGAGTATACCACAATGCCTGACTCTTAAAACATATTCTTTTTTTTTTTTTATTAACTTGAGTATTTCTTATTTACATTTCGAATGTTATTCCCTTTCCCGGTTTTCGGGCAAACATTCCCTAATCCCTCCCCTCCCCTTCTTTCTGGGTGTTCCCCTCCCCATCCTCCCCCCCTTGTCGCCCTCCCCCCAACAATCATGTTCACTGGGGTTCAGTCTTAGGGCTAATAGCCACTTATCAATGTTTTTCTGTGATTGGGTTACCTCACTCAGGATGATATTTTCCAGTTCCAATCATTTGCCTATGAATTTCATAAAGGCATTGTTTTTGATAGCTGAGTAATAGTCCATTGTGTAGATGTACCACATTTTCTGTATCCATTCCTCTGTTGAAGGGCATCTGGGTTCTTTCCAGCTTCTGGCTATTATAAATAAAGCTGCTATGAACATAGTGGAGCACGTGTCTTTTTTATATGTTGGGGCATCTTTTTGGGTATATGCCCAAGAGAGGTATAGCTGGATCCTCAGGCAGTTCAATGTCCAATTTTCTGAGGAACCTCCAGACTGATTTCCAGAATGGTTGTACCAGTCTGCAATCCCACCAACAATGGAGGAGTGTTCCTCTTTCTCCACATCCTCGCCAGCATTTGCTGTCACCTGAGTTTTTGATC
Source organism: Rattus rattus (assembly GCF_011064425.1). Classification (NCBI taxonomy): domain Eukaryota; kingdom Metazoa; phylum Chordata; class Mammalia; order Rodentia; family Muridae; genus Rattus; species Rattus rattus. Next base: position 141,579,709 of record NC_046154.1, on the reverse strand, counting down.
TTAGCCATTCTCACTGGTGTGAGGTGAAATCTCAGGGTTGCTTAAAACATATTCTTAATGAGAGATTCATAAACACTTCAGCTTAACACTGAAGCTTTAGTTTGACAATGACTTGGAAAACTACGTTTTGTGTATAGATGGTTTATAGATGACTGCCCTTGAGGCATGACTGGGCCATTGCCCTCTTCAAATACCTGCAGCTGTGATTACCTGCAGGACCTGCTCATGATCCTGCCCCTCAACCTTCTGCCCAGGAGGTGTGTGGTGCTTATAAAATCCCACCCCTCCCCAAGGACTTACAGATCTGTAACGATTACTGGAAAAGATGATTTTCTTCTGTGGTTTCTATGCCCATGTTTCTGTAAGTGTCCTCAATTAAATTTGTTGGTTCACTAAATTACACTTGAGCTGAATCTTTATTTCTGTTGATGCCCTACCTGGGGTGAGTATCCATTTGTTCACCTTTCCTCAGGAAAAAAATCATGCAACAAATGCTTTGGTCTTTCTGTGCTGCACTGAGCCTGAATCATTGAGGTGAACGTTATGGGGCTCAGCAGGTCCTCATTCTTGAGCTGATCTATGGAGTCCTTTCAAGTTTGCCAACTGATACTTTCTTTCCCAGATAGGCATTTGAAAGATTATCCTGATCCAAAGTGCTTTGGAGCAGAAGAGACTTGCTGTGCCCACCTTTTCTGAATCTGGAGTCCTTGCATGCACATAATGTAAGACCATGCAGATAGGATACTTCATGTAGCTCATGCAGACAGCTTGGTGTCAGTTTCACATCATAGTTTAGTCTGACTGCATTTTGACTGTGACCCACCCACAGGCCAGATATAAAATTATTCACTTGTGTTTGTGTCCATGTCCAGCTTGGGGAGTGTTTAAAGTTTCGGATTTTCAGACCAACCCAAGCAAGGCTGAGCTGCTTCGATTCCAGCACACATTGCTAGTGACTGGAGACAGGGCCAGAGCTGTGCTGAGTGTTGAGCAGGTAAGAAAGAGCAACACATTTTTTGACAGCCGTGCAGCACACTACATTTACATAGAGAGGTAGATTTTCCTCTTTCTGGCCATGAGCTAGCAGAAAATGAGGGCAGGTCCCTTAGGAACATGCCTTTTCCTGTTCAGTAAAGTCAGCACAATTCAGATTAGATGTCAGATCTGGGTAACAGTACATGCCTCTATTTGTGTTGGGTACTTTTCTAAGCACTTTTAGTGATAACTGATCTTCTCCATGTGGTAGGAATTGTTTCTGCTCCCATTTGGATGGGAAAATGAAGGCATAGATGCTTGGTAACTTGTCTATGTAATCAACTCTTTTTTTAAAAAAAAAAACCAATTACCCTCAAATTTAATATTGCTGACATGCAGTTTTTAACTAATTCAGACACCTACAATGAGTCTTAGTCCTTCCATCCTTGTTCTAGAATCCACTACCCACCCACCCCCATTCATTAAAAAACTTCTGTTTCTTCACACTTCTCTCACTAACACTGAAAAACTGAAGAACTACATAGGCCATGCCTTTGGCTCCACCCCACCACCTCCTCTCTCACCTTATTCACTCTGCTTCTTCTTCATAAGCAGCAACTTGTGCCCACTCCTTAACCCCACGTATTCCTCAGCCGTGGAACTCTTGCTAAGCTCACTGCAGTTGCTAGCTCCTTCCTCCCAAGCTGGTCCCTCCTCCCGGTTTGGACCACTTTTCTTTTACTTCAAGTGTGTTCCCAGCCACCACTCTGTCAAGTCAGGCTCAGATTCTTAACCTGATAAGAGTCATAAATGTTCCTCCAACCCATTACTAGCAAAGAATCAAGATTTTTACCTCTGTCAAAAGCTCCCTCGGGAGTCTGAAAAACTTGAAGATATAGCTACACAAAAATTCTCTCTGATGCCAGAAGTAGTTTCCAGAAGCAGAGCTACTGGGGCTGCCAGGCTGAAGCTAAGGCGATGATCAAAAATGCATTGGTAAACTTTCCTGGGACTAGACAGAAAAAAAAAAAAAAGTCCCCGGTTCTTTGAAACACTGTGAAGAAAAGTCAAACTGAAGAAACGCCAGGCACTTTTCTAGGCTCTAGAACTTTTCAAAAACTAGTCTGATTTCTGAGTTCAGAAGGTGGTTTATAAACCAAAGAGGACCTATGTTTTAAAAACTTGTCCAATATATTGAATTTCTCATAATTAAATGCCAACACACAGAAACTGAGATCGCTATCATAAAAAATAAATAAATGTAGGTTCTAGCTTTCACAGAAACCCAAGGGAAGCCTACATCCTGACCTGGCTACGTAGACCAAAGCAAAGAACCCTGCCGGGACCCATTTACCTCATTTCCTTAACCACCTGGCACAGGAGATCTCCATCTTCTGTCAACTTGACACAACCACACACCCTTGAGAAGAGGGACCCTCAGCCGAGGAATTGCCTTTATCAGATTGGCTTGCAGACATATCTGTGGGGTGTTTTATTGATTGATTATTGATGTGGGAGGGTCTAGTCTCCTTGTGGGCCATGCAAGTCCTTGGCTGGTGTCCTAGGTTATATATAAAAGTAGGCTGAGCAAGCTATGGGAAGTTAGTCAGTAAGCAGTTTTCTGTCAAGGCCTCTGCCTCAGTTCCTACTTCGTCCTGTGACCTGTGGGCCAAGTTAACTCTTTCCTCTCCACGTCACTTTTGGTCATGGTGGTTATCACAGTCACAGAAACCAAACTAAGACACAACTCCAAGGTAAATGGCAACAAGTTTAAATACCATGTTGATGTCAGTTAGTTGGAAAAATTAAAGCAACTATAGGGTAGAAATGAAGTAGACAAGTACGTAAACACTGCCCTCACACAAGTGTATCAGTATCAATAATAACTTTTTCATTAATGCCCCTTCAAAAATATTAGTTTTATTTTATGTACATGGGTGTTTTGTCTGGATGTATGCATGTGTACTTTGTGCATACCTGGTGTCCCTGGGGGCCAGAAAAGGGCATTAGATCCCCCTGGGATTGGAGTTAGAGATTGTTATGAACCACTATGTGGGTACAGGGACCTGAACCCTGGAGCTGTGAAACAGTCAGTGCTTTTAAATGCTGACCCATCTCTCTAGCCTCTTATTAGTGCCTTTTGAATCATCATCTGGTTTCACATTTGGAGATGCAATGTGATCCTTTCTGTCATCCACCGAAGTTTAAGGTAATTGATTATAAAGTAGCAGGCACTGTTCTAGGCTCTAGAACTTACCAAAGAACAGTCTGATTTCTTGAACACACTATTTGTTGCAAGTGGATAGAACACTTACCCTATTGCAAAGACCAATGACTGGACGACTATGAAGCAAATTATGAAGGAAATGGGGTTAGGGTACTCTTCCCAACCAGGTCATCATCTTTGCAAAAGATAAAACTTAATAAAACCCAGTCACCTGTCCCTCAAACTATTGAACCACCTCTCCTTCACTCTGAAGATTTGGCTGACACACCTCACCCCTGGAGACAGAACACATGCGTGTGAGGCGGGAACAGAGCTGAGCCTGTGCTTCTTCAAGTGTCGGGCTTTGGTAACAGCCTCTTGCCTCTTCAAGAAATGGTGTGAAAAAGAAGTCGAAGGTTAGAAAATTAAGACAACTCAGGGTTTAACGGTGTCAGAACAACTCGCTTAGATAACACCGTTCTAAACGCTCAGAACACATTGTGCCCTCCAGGCATGATGCTTATGGAACAAGAGCACTTTCTTATGTGCAGAAGTTATAAAGAAAACATAATTTTCCTTATTCACCTCCCCATCTTTTGTTTTCTCAAATGAAAAACTTTTCTCTAGAGATACAAATGACAAGTTTCTTCTTGTCTTTCTTTTGTTTTGTTTGGTTTTTATTTTTATTGGATATTTTTATTTATAGTTCAAATGTTATTTCCTTTCCCAGTTTCCCATCCATAAGCCCCCTTTCTCATCCCCCTCCTCTACTTCTATAATGGTGTTCCCCCTACCCAAACACCTGTTCCTCACACCTCCCTGCCCTGATATTCCTCTACACTGGGGAGTCCAGCCTTGGCAGGGCTTCTCCTCCCATTGGTGCCCAACAAGGCCACCCTCTGCTACATATGCAACTGGAACTATGGGTCTGTCCATGTGTACTCTGTGGATGGTGGTTTAGTCCCTGGGAGCTCTGGTTGGTTGGCGTTGTTGTTCTTGTGGAGTTGCAAGTCTGTTCAGCTCCTTCAATCCTTTCTCTAACTCCTTCAATGGGGACCCCATTCTCAGTTCAATTGCTTGCTGCTAGCATTTGCTTCTGTATTGTCAGCCTCTGGCTAAGCCTCTCAGGAGATGCCTATATCAGGCTCCTGTCAGCATTCACTTCTTGGTTTCATCAATATTGTCTAGTTTTGGTGACTGTATACATATGGTCTGGATCCCTAAGTAAAGCAGGCTCTGATTGACCATTCCTTCAGTCTCTGCTCCAAACTTTGTCTCCATATACCCTCCTGTGAATATTTTTGTTTCCTGTTTTAAGAAGGACTGAAGCATCCTCACTTTGATCATCCTTCTTCTTGAACTTCATGTGGTCTGTGATTTGTATCTTCGGTAATTTGAGCTCTTGGGTTAATAACCGCTTATTGGTGAGTTTATACAATATGGTTTTTTTTGTTTTGTTTTTTTGTGATTGGGTTAACTCACTCAGGATGATATTTTCTAATTCCATTCATTTGCCTAAGAATTTCATGACGTCATTGTTTTTAATACCTGAGTAAAATGTACCATATTTTCTATATCCATTCCTCTGTTGAAGGGCATCTGGGTTCTTTCCAGCTTGTGGCCATTATAAATAAGGCTGATATGAACATAGTGGAGTGTGTCTTCGTTGCATGTTGGAGCATCATTTGGGTATATGCCCAGGAGTGGTATAGCTGGGTCCTCAGGTAGTAAAATGTTCAATTTTCTGGGGAACCTCCAAACTTATTTTCAGAGTGGTTGTACCAGCTTGCAATCCCACCAACAATGGAGGTGTGTTCCTCTTTCTCCATATCCTCGCTAGCATCTGTTGTCACCTGAGTTTTTGACCTTAGCCATTCTGACTGGTGTGAGGTGAAATCTCAGTGTTGTTTTGATTTGCAGTTCCCTGATACTAAAGATGTTGAACATTGCTTTAGGTGCTTCTCAGTCATTTGATATTCCCCAGCTGAGAATTCTTTGTTTAGCTCTATACGACATTTTTAATAGGGTTATTTGGCTCTTTGGAGTCTAACTTCTTGACTTCTTTGTATATATTTGATACTGCCCTCTATCAGATGTAGGATTGGTAAAGATATTTTCCCAATCTGTTTGCTGTTTTGTCCTAGGGACAGTGTCCTTTGCCTTATAGAAGCTTTGCAGTTTTATGAGGTCCCATTGTCAATTCTTGATCTTAGAGCATAAGCCATTGGTGTTCTGTTTAGGAAATTTTCCCCAGTGTCCATGTGTTCAAGGCTCTTCCCCACTTTCTCTTCTATTAGTTTCAGTGTATCTGGTTTTATGTGGAGGTCCAAGATCCAATTGGACTTGATCTTTGTACAAGGCAATAAGAATGGATCTATTTGCATTCTTCTACATGCTGACCACCAGTTGAACTAGCACAATTTTTTGAAAATACTATCTTTTTTCCGCTGGATGGTTTTAGCTCCTTTGTAAAAAATCAAGTGACCATAGCTGTGTGGGTTCATTTTGGGGTCTTCAATTCTATTCTACTTATCTACCTGCCTGTCTTTGTATCAATACCATACAGTTTTTTTTATCACTATTGCTCTGTAATACTGCTTGAGTTCAGGGATAGAGATTCCCCTAGAAGTCCTTTTATTGTTGAGGATAGTTTTCGCTATCCTGGGTTTTTGTTTTACCAAATGAATTGGCATATTGCTCTTTCTAATGCAATGAAGAATTGTCTTGGGATTTTGATGAAGACTGCATTGAATCTGTAGATTGATTTTGGCAAAATGGTCATTTTTACTATATTAATCCTCCAATCCATGAGCATAGGAGGTCTTTCCATCTTCTGAGATCTTCTTCAATTTCTTTCTTCAGAGACTTGAAGTTCTGTCATACAGACCTTTCGCTTGCTTGGTTAGTTACATCAAGGTATTTTATGTTATTTGTGACTATTGTGAAGGGTGTCGTTTCCCTAATTTCTTTCTCAGCTTGTTTATCCTTTGAGTAGAAGAAGGCTACTGATTTTTTTTTTGAGTTAATTTTATACCCAGCCACTTTGCTGAATACCCAGCCACTTTGCTGAAGTTGTTTATCAGCTTTAGTAGTTCTCTGGTGGAACTTTTGGGGTCACTTAAATATACTATCATATTATCTGCAAATAGTGATATTTTAACTCCTTCCTTTCCAATTTGTATCCCTTTGACCTCCTTTTGTTGTCTGATTCCTCTGGCTAGGACTTCTAGTACTATATTGAATAGGTAGGGAGAGAGTGGACAGCCTTGTCTAGTCCCTGACTTTAGTGGGATTGCTTCAAGTTTCTCTCTATTTAGTTTGATGTTGGCTACTGGTTTTCTGTAACTGGTTTCCAAGACTTTTACCATGAAGGGGTGTTGAATTTTGTCAAATGCTTTCTCAGCATCTAATGAGATGACCGTGTGGTTTTTTTCTTTGAGTTTGTTTACATAGTAAATCACAAATCAGCCATAACTCCAGTTACATGAGACACTGCACATTCTTTTCGTTTCTTTTACATGGCACCAGACATGTGTGCAGACAAAATATCCATATGCATAAAGTAAAGAACTCTTTGAGAGGGGGCAGAGAGAGGTGGTGGGGAGAGAATGTGAGCCCAGGAGCAAGACATTCAGCCGTGTTCCTCCATCGTCTCTGTTTAAGTTTCAACTTCAAGCTTTTGCCTTGAGTTCTTGCCTTAGCTTCCCTCAATGATGACATGTAGGAAGATAAAATCTCCTGCCCCCAGCATGCTTTAGGCCAGTGTTTCCGTACATCAAATAGAAATAAACAAGAATAGTGGGTCTTGCTGTTTAGTCAACTCTGGCCTTGAACTTATGACCCTCTTGCCTCAGCTTCCCAGAGATAGTGTTTCATGTGTGAGCCCCATGCCTGGCTTCTCTGGGATTTTTGAATATGATTATTGTAAATCTTTGTCTATATGTCAAAGAGGACAAATGTTAAAATTTATAATATACTTCCATAATACTTCTAAAGACAAAGGCACTTGTAAGTGTCTTTCTCTGAAGGGCAAAGGAATATACACATAAACACACAAACACATACCATATACTCAGTGGTGGACAAAGTCATAGGAGCTGAAAAGGGGGAGTAGTGTCTTCCATTTGACATTGACCTATAGGTCTTTGTGACACCAATGTAAACAGTTGAAAGATGATTAAAGCAACAACCTCGAATATTTGTGTTGAGTGTGGCACAGGGCTTTATCTGGTCACATCAGCACGCAGGAGGTAGAACAGTCTGGAGTGAAAGGTCATCACTGGCTACAAAGCAAATTCCAGGTTGGCCTGGGCTACCTGAGACCCTTTCTTAAAACAACACATAGACAGCATTTGTACTGTTCACACATCCCTCAAATTTGGGTTTTGTCTATTCTCTGGAAGGATAGGGCTTTTCAAATGTTTTGTCATGGGTTTTTCTTGTAAGTAAGTGAAGGTAATTGAATGAATCCAAGTATGATTTTTGTTGTTGTCCAATGAAAGAATCCAGAAAACACATAATCATCTCACTCCCTGGAACACATGTCAACTATCAAAAGCCACCTGATTTTATTCTATTTAAGACAGCAAAACCATGTTATCTAATCTCTAAAAAACAAAAATTACCTCAGTATACTTGTTACATACATATACATATATGTATATGCAGTGTATGCATATGCACAGGTGTATGTATATGTATGTCAGGTTTCATATATATATGTATATATATATATCATGTTTCATATTATTACTTCACTCAAATAGCTTTCATGAAAAGAAATGACAAATTTTTTCATATTCCTGTTTTAATAAAATTCACAGTTCAAAGTAATGGAAATAAAGGCAACAAATTATTAATAAAGTCTTTTAAATATTAAATAAGAATTACAAAACTGAACACAATATCTGACAAACATATCACTAAAATTATATACAATACTTATTTTTCACTAGTACTGAGCTACAATTCATATAATTAAATATTTACTATGTAATATTAACTATAAAAAATAATATCCCTAGCAAAAATAAGGTACAGTTTTAAATATTCTATTTACAATATGAGATCTAAAAAACAATACTATAACTTTTTGTGTCCAGAACCAGGGAAGCTTTCTTCCTCCTGCAGGACGCCACTCATAGGTTACTCCTGGGAAGTTATTTCATGAAGGTTCGTAGAAAACTAAACGTGTCCACTTTTTACATTAAATATGATTCCAGGTACTTTTTCTTCAAATTATATTTGCATCTTATGAAATGTCTGAAGTGGAAAAGAGGATAAAATAGTAAGAAACTGGTTTTCAAACACATAAAATACTTTAACACTTTTAATGGTTATATTTTATATTTTATATTATTTTTCCTGAAATACAACCCTAAGAAAGCAGGCTGGTGTGCAGACAGAGAGGAGGAGGAATAGAAATAAAAATAGAAATATTATCGGGATAATAAAAGTAAATAAATAACTAAATAAATGAACAGACAGACAGATACTCACAGCACAAGTTTCCTAGGTCTGGGAGCACAGTGGACTCACAGCTAATCTCGTCAGCAATCTAGCACATCTTTTATAATCTAGGAAAGCCATTTAAAGGGAATAATATATATAATTAATTGCTATGAATTCGAAAGAAATAACGTTATTGTCACTTACATGTAACAACCATAAACACTTAGCATAGTAGATGCTTAACCTAGGTTTTGGTATTCGTTCTTCTGCAAACATGGAAATTCAACCACTTTGCTTTAAAGACAAGCAAATGTGACTTATCTCATAGCAACTAGGAGTTTAACTCTCCAAACTGCCCTTTCTCCCCCAAACTGTGCTGTTAGCCAGTGTCTTTGCCTTGAGTTCTTAGCTGGTTAATTGAGTTGTTATTTTGATTGTTTGGTTTTGTTTCATTTTGTTAACGTGATACAGACTAGAGTTAGCTAGGAAGAAGACACTTGCATGAGAAATTACCACCCTTAGATTGTCCTGTAGGTATGCCTATGAGGAATTTTCCTGGTTAATAACTGATGTGGAAGGGCCCAGGCCTACCCCTGGGAAGGTGGTCCTGGGATATATAAGAAAGCCACATGGAGTAAGCCAGTAAGCAATGTTCTTCCATGCCTTTGCTTCAGTTCTGGCTTTGAAGTTCCTAGCCTGGCTCCCATCAATGACCAGACTGTGATGTGAAAGTGTAAGCTGAAGTAAATCTTTCTTCCCCAATCACTCTTGGTCAGTGTTCTATCATAGCAACAGGGAAGCAAACTGGAACAAAACTAGTGTGCTTAATCTTCCATAGTCATTAAATGTAAGTTATTTTGAAGAAATATAAAAATCTAACCCAACATTGTAAATACTCCTCAAGGTCATCTAGCTGACAAGAAACACAATGCTCAAAAGTTACTCACTTTAAAAGGAAGTTTTAGATTTAGAAAGGAATTTGAAATAGGTGACTCAGCTAACCATACACTATTATAACTGGGCATTTTGAAGGATAGCCCTTTAGTGCTATGTTTGGAATTATTATTAAGTCCAGGAACTTAAGTATCCCAAAGAGCTCATTGCTTAGCAGGCTATCATCATTCACAAAAATCCAGCACACACTGTACAAATGACATGATATAAACACCATTTATTTCAAAATAACTTAGAAAGAGATGTTGACTTGCACTTCACAGACAGCTCACTTTTTTCATTTATGTGAAAAAGTATTTTATTTATACCAAGGAATTTGAATAATGATAAACGGTTTCAGTCCTGACAAACATTTTGGTCTTTAGGACAATCTGGCTGGTTTTAGACTTGGAAATAATCCCAACCAGAATATGTTCACTCATTCCTTATAGTTTGGACAGTACACACAACCTTGAGTACTGGAAGGTTATAAATAGCATCTCATCCAATGTTTAGTCTATCATGTCCCACCCAAAGACAGCTGAAGCATGAAATTATATGCATTTATTGTTGGATAAGTTTTTTTTGTTGTTGTTCTTCTAAAGTTTGCCCAGGCAACTTACAAGCTGGCATCGAGCAATCTCTGGTATTGTGATAAAGTCGATGGAAGTGTTTGCTGCATTCAGCTGAAAATGTGACAGGTCCTGGAAAACAGGAAAGAATGCTTACTATAAACAGAGGCATGTCTTCCAAACAAATTGCTAGCACTCTGTGGATGGAGATGGTGTAACTGTAGTTTCCATCCTTCCTGCCCTTTAAAGAACTGGACTGAGAATTCCTCCCTTCACCCAGACTCTGTGGGAGGCAATGAACGTTGACCTAAGTTCATTCTACATTCTCAGTATCTCACATCATGGAACCTTCTGACTAGTAGAACTCTAGAGGAACTCAAAGAGGGTACCCCAGGCTGAAGGGAAATCTGCAAAAACCCAACAAAGACAGAGTGACTTTGATGTCCTTCTTTTTTACTTAATGGGAAGTAGTGTTTCTAGTGATGACATTTCTTTTTAGTTGAAGCAATGTGTGCTCATTAGTGTAAGGATTATTGCAAAGGGGGCAGGGCTTTGAAACGGCACCAAAATGTTTCTCCTTCCACCTGGCCCACAGTCAGATCCCCAACACTCAGTAGCCACTTTTTTCTCTTGGGATGGTTCCAGTCCCTGTTAACAGCTTTTCTTGGCAGGTATCCCATGGCCCTGGTGTCTCTAACCTCTATGGGTCTCCAAGGCAATCCAGACTTCGCTTTCACAGCTTCACAGAAAGGCCTCTCTGAGTCTCCCTGCAGGGACACCTCTCCACATGCCTAGCCTTCATCTATGGGGGCCATACCTAATCAAACCATCAGATCATCTGAGAGGGCTTGCAGTGGGAGTGTGATGTGCTTTAAAGGAGAAGAGTATGGTCACGAGGGACCTACTGAGCCAGGCTATAGTGGGAGAGGACAGGCAGACGGTGTGGATGGACTAGGGATGAAGGGGAAACTCAGGAAGGGCTGTATTTGGCCAATGGACTGAAAAGGGGTGTGAATAAAACTGATGGCCAATGGCCTTCAGGGGTACACTGAAGGATTTAGACTGTGTTTCAGTCAGGGCAGGACTGAGGTTTTATAAATAGGAGACAGATGAGGCAGATGAGCATATGTCACACGTCTCTTTCTCTCTCTCTCTCTCTGCTTTTTTGTTTATTTTTGAAGTTGCAGTTAAATTATAACATTTCTCCCTTCACTTTCCTTTTTCTAAACAGTCTCATATACTCTTACTGATTCTCCTTCAAATTAATGGCCTCTTTTTACACCTCTTTTTATATATACATATACATATGTATATATACACACATTTATATGATGTATATACATATATATATACATATACCTAAATATAACCTTTCGAGTCCATACGAGCTACTTGTATGTCCTGGACAACCAACTGCTCTGCTATTCCTAAGTGAGGGCTAAACCACTGCTCCCAACTTTCCTCAGTTGCCCTTAGTTCTTTGTGCAGGGTTGAAACCTTGTGGCCATTTCCCCAGGCGGTTTGCTATATTTATTGGTACCCTCCTGGTTCGGCCCATATGTTGGTGGTCATGTTGGTGAGACTTTATGGGTGTAGCTTCTGATATCACTAGGAAACACAGTCTCATAACAAGGGCCTTGGTCCTCAGGCTTTTACAATCGTTCCATCCTGCTTTCTGCAGTGTTTTCTTAGGTCGTAGAGTGTTTTGTAGATAGAGTCTATGCCACTCATAAGGACAGATGCTAGCATGTAATATGACACAATTTTGCTCTTTAACTTTGTGAATCATTTCCAAACAATGCACTGTCCAAGTTCTAGAAAAGCAACGGATCACACGCACACGCTGCTATCACTTCTTTGCAGCTACTCATCTCAGCTGTCTTTTACTATGTTACATCCCAGGCTTGTAAAAGGAGAAAGACACGGTGTTCCTTTGATGCTTCTTTCCCCTACTTAATCAAATCTGAGAGTTGTATCTATTAATTATCATATTTAATTTAGTTTTTTAAATCTGAGACAAGGTGTCGTGTATCCTGATCCTCCTGTCTTCCCAGCCCAAGTTCTACAATTAGAGTTCAGTGCACACACACCCATCTGTTAACTGTCAAATGCTGTTGCTAAATATCATACAGAGGCACCTGAAGATAAGGAAGTGGCCATGTTACAGTAGGCATGGCCTTGCTGAAGGAAGTGTGTCACTGTCCGGGCAGGATTTAAAGTCCCCTCTGTTCAAGCTGCACTCAGTGTTGTCTCTCATTCTCCTTCTACTGACTGATATAGAACTCTCAGCTCCTCCAGCACCATGTTTTCTGTGCTCTGCCATGCTTCCCACCATGATGATAAAGAACTGACCCTCTGAAACTGTAAGCCAGCCCCAATTAAATAGTTTCCTTTGTAAGAGTTGCTTGGGTCATGGTGATTCTGTACAGCAATGAAATCCTAAGACACATGATTCTCAGTAAATCATTGCTCCTACTCTTCTCTAAAATATCCTTTATATTCTGTTGCTAATTGAGTTCTGGTACACATTACAGCTCACACAAGTTAATAGAAGTTGACTGAAACACAGATGAACTTTAAGCGTCTTCTAGACATTAATCTCCACAGCTCTATTGTCTAAGACTGGATTCTATATAAAGTCCTTTTTTTGCAACTGAGTCACTGGTAGAGCATATGCTTACCTGTGAAATGCTTTATGAATTTGTCTTTCAAGGTCAGGTCTCTTGGGAATATTTCTGAAAAGGAAAAAAAAAGGACTTTGTAATTTCCAGGATAGATTTCCACTATTAAAACATAAATATAGCACTAAACACATAGATCGATGTGGTGTGCATAGCTTATCTCAAATGCCTTGCTCTGGCCTAATGATATCCCAGGGCTCTCGAGCTCTATCAGAGCTTCCGGCCTTCCTGCTTTCTCTATAGCTTCCCCACCCCAGGGAATCTCCAATAAGCACATAGAGAGTAGCATTATTCAAAAGTATGGCCTTGTTGAAGTAGATGTGGCATTGTTGGAGGAAGTGTGTCACTAGGGCGTGGACTTTAAGGTCTCAGAAGCTCAAGCTAGGTCCATTGATTCACTTGCTTTTCCTGCCTGTTGATCTGATTGTAGAACTCTCAGCCACCTCTCCAGGACCATGCCTGTCTAGGTGCCATCATGCTTCCCACCATGATTATAATGAGCTAAACCTTTGAACTGTACATCACCCCCAGTTAAATCTTGCCATGATCACAGTCTTTCATCACAGCAATTAAACCTAAATGAAGACCATAGCCTACCTCAAGAAGTTCTGCTTAACTGTACTTTTTCCTCTCCACTCCATCAGACTGTGAGTTTGCATACTCCATCTCCAGATATTCATCTGCGTTCTGGCATTTCTATCATTTATTAACTCTGGCTGGCCCAGATATCATACTTCTGTGACTGTTATTAGACAACAGTCTCCTAATCTGTATTGTCCTCCTCATAATTCTTTCTCCAGAACAGCGGCCAGAGAAAGAGAGCTGAGGTGCTCTTGAGGTCATTCATGAGATCGATTGCTTATGTGACTTTAGCTTGCAATGAAGCACAACTTAAAGAAGAGGCTTCACTTCAGACTTCCCTGCTACTCACTAAAACATGCCATCCAGAAAAATGCAGTTTTTTAAACCCACTAGGACTACACACATACATACACGTAGTAGAAAATAAAATGAACTTAATGAATACTTAAGCCTTCGGGTCTGTTGCCTGTTATATATTTACTTTTTTCTTACAAAGGAAAAACAAACAAAAACACCAAGACTTGTACTTATTTATTTTGCGTCTGCTGATATGTGTGACATAGGATGTATATGGTGGTCAGAAAATGAATTGTAGGGATTTGTTCTCTCCTTCCAGCTTGTGGGTCCCAGATATCAAACTCAGATCATCAGGCTTGTCAGCAAGCACCCTTCATCACTTGGCCCTCTCACTAGCCCTACCAGTTGTACATTTAGAACTATGATATTTTCCTTACATTTTGACTTCTTTATAAACCACACATACAGTGAATGAAGCATGAAAGGCACATTTGTTACCCCTAGATGAGTCAGTGTTCATGGAGACTGAGCAATGTTGATGGAGTCTCAGGGGAAGTGAAAGCCCTTCATATCCCAGGAGGTAAGGAATGTGTGAGGACCCTTCTTGTAAAAAGGCTACTTTTGCTAGCAGTGTGTAAGCTCGGAACATGAGTGTGAGAAGGGAAAGAAGGCAAGAGTTTGGGAATCCAAGCTTTGCTTCTGTGTACAGTAAACACAAACATTTTAGAAATAATCAAAAAACTAGTTGTTTGGAGCATTTACTGTGCAAGCATTAAGACCTAAGTTCGAATCTCCAGTTCCCATGTGAAATGCCTATTGTTGATGTTCAAACCTATAACTTCATCCCTGAGGGGAAGGAATAGACAAATCATGGCTCGCCAGCCTAACCAAAAGCCACACTTCTGATTCAGAGATGCCATCTCAAGGAAATAAGGCAGAGAATAATAGAAAGAGGAGTTGCCCGACGTCTTCCTCTGACTTATACATGTATACACACCTGAACAATCACATACATACAGCAGAAACACTGATATACACAGAGAAATAATAAAAATGATTTGATACTATTTATATAATTTGCAAATTATATATGTGATAAGAAAATGATATCAAATAGGTCGTTTCTTACTACTCAAAGCTTTACTTCTTTCTATATGTTCCATTGACCAGTGGTAGCATCTGGGAGCTTCTTGTAAGTACAACATTAGACTGTTTTCCAATGGAATATGGTATGTTTGGAGCACTCCCCATGTCGTATGTAGTGTCCATGTCCATGTCTGCTTAGAATCTACAGACGATCTAGGAGAGTAGTTGTAGCCACTTTTTCAGACTCTAAATATAGAGAAAATAGATGCATTTCCCTTAAGAAATGACACAATCCAGTCAGATTTGTACATCTGTGGTTCTTGCATCTTGAGACTAAACCACTATATATTGAATATTTTGGGGAAAATGTGTCTGAATTAAGTGTGTGCAGACATTGCACTGGCCATTATTCCCTAAACAGTGTTTAATAATACTATTTATATAGTATTAAGGTGGTGTTCAATATTATAAGTAATCTAGAATAAGTTAAAGCATTCAGAGGGCATGCATATGTTATATGAAAATACTACAGCAGGCTATACAGCAGACTTGAGCTGCTGTGGCTCATGGCAACCACATCCTCTATAGATACCAAAATACTCTATAGATATATGACTGTTCTATTTTAGATTCCCAGAGCTACCACAACAAAATCTCAGATATTGGGTGCCAAACATTACCAGAAACTTATTCTCTAATAATTCTGGAAGCCAAAAGTCTGAGATCAGACTGTGAGCTGGGCAATTTTCTGTGAGGGCTCAGGAGAAAGCTCTCTCCAGTCTGTTTTCAGTTTCCATGGTTGACAGAGTTCCTGGAATTCTGGGGTGTCACTCGAGTCTTGCTTTTGTCTCCTTTATCTCTGGAGCATCATGTGGCTATCATGTAAGGATTCCTGTGAAGCTGAACCAAGGGTCCTCTCTTTCATATTCTGGCCTCACTTTAACTAACTACATATATAGTTACCTTACTTCCCAATAAAGCCATGTTCCCTGCTACGCAGGACTAGAGCAAATTTGGGGAGAATATACAACTTGACTCATATGGAAATCTGAGCCCACTAAAAAACTGAATTCGTGATGTGAGAGTCTATTATTTCTTTGGGAAAGAGATCATTGGTCAAATTGGCTACTGTGTGCTGTAAAGATCTACCTACCTGCAAAGTTCTCCCAATGAAAGATCCTCCACACAGGACATGCCCCAGGTTCATTGTTACTGTTTTACCTTTTGACAGTTCCAAACATTTACATAATACAGAACATGTTCCAGGTCACTTAGATTACATCAGAGTGTTTCAGCTATAATGGTTAGGTTTGTATTAGTTTTTTCTTTTTTTTTCTTTTTTTTTTCCTGTTCTATGACTTTTTTTTTTTTAATTAACTTGAATATTTCTTATATACATTTTGAGTGTTATTCCTTTCTGGTTTCGGCAAACATCCCCCCCCCTCCCCTTCCTTATGGTGTTCCCCCACCCTCCCCCCAACAGTCAGTTCACTGGGGGTTCAGTATTAGCAGGACCCAGGGCTTCCCCTTCCACTGGTGCTCTTACTAGGATATTCATTGCTACCTATGAGGTCAGAGTCCAGGGTCAGTCCATATAGTCTTTGTAGTGGCTTAGTCCTAGCTCTGGTTTTAGCAACAATGGGGTCTCGAGCCCCTTCAAGCTCTTCAGTTTTTCTCTGATTCCTTCAAAAAGTGGTTTGCTGCTATTCGCCTCTGTATGTATTCAGAGCGATCTACAACTTCTTTGCTTCATCTTGTCCTTATATTTGGCCCACACTCTTGAAAAAAAAAATAATCATTTGAGAAATCCTTTTCTACTCACAACTGTCCTTAAAGAGACAGAGTTCCTAATACTATGAAAAAAAGAATATTTAAGATCTCTGTCAGTTTTGAGAGTATTTATTTTCATTTTTTTGTTTTTCTCTGGCAAATTCATATGCGAACACAATGCATGTAGATTAAATTTATCCCATCTCTCTCTCCACCTCATACAGAACACCTCTATCCTTCTCTTAGCTTTAAGAATGCTATGTTTTTATTTTAGTCACTTTTTATATGTATAGGTGTTTTGCCTGCATGCATGTCTGTGTGCCACATGCATGCCGGGTGCATAAGGAGGCCAGAAGAGAATGAAAGATCCCCTGGGACTAGAGTTAGAGTTATGAGCCGCCATGTTAGTGCTGGGAATCCAACCCAGGTCTTGTGGGAAAGCAGTCAGTTTTATTAACCACTGAGCCATTTCTCCAGTCTAAGACTGCTATATTTTTAAAACAACTTCATTCTTGAACAGATTTAGAGGTCCAGGGAATTTTATTGGTATTCCCAAGCACTCTACACCACACTTCTCCTCTTTAGAGTACTGGGCATCAATTTATTGGAGTTAGTGAACTTGTAGGGTACCTGATCACCCAGCAAGGTCCATATTCTCTGAATTTTCAGAGAAGCTTGCTTTTTACTCAATGTTTTGTTTCCACCTTATGGTCTCACATTACAATCACCTTGTCTCCTTGCGGTCTTCTAAATCTGATGTTTTTTCAATGTTTCCTTTTGTTCTTACTGTTTTAGACAGGATGCTTAGCTGATCTGGAAGTTGCTATATATGCTAGGCTAGCCTTCAACTTGTGATTGTCATACCTTAGCCCCCCGAGATCTCTGGTTGATAATATCACTATCTGATATTTTCTAGGATTTAGGTGACTTTAACGGTTTTATGGAGTCCTTGCAAAGGATTGAATAGAATGTCCTTTTGATTTGTGCTTTTCTTATGATTAGACTGGAGTTATGGGTTTAAGAAATACCTCATACGTAAGATATCATTTTAATCTGATCAAGTATACACATAATCAGCATAATTATGGTTGCCGATGTTAACATTTCTTTATCTGGTGTAGGTAGCATTTATCATGTGTGTCTCCATGGTAGAGTTTCTGCTTGCCCTTCTCTAGAAGGCTATAACTATATTCTACATGAATGTTAGGGAGACTGGTTCTTTCTTCTCCTGAGCATGCTTATATGAACAATTTAGAATACTGCATGAGACATGTGTCCCCAAGGTGGTACTCTATTTATACCAATGTGAACCATAGATGTTTATTTTTACATTGAATTACATTCTAGCATTGCTTTTATTTTATTCTCTTGGTGAAATAAAAGGGGTACAGTTTGGGCCATTTTGGTTTTTTGACATGTTTGACATTGTAGGAGTTTTGCCATTTTTATATACTACTTTCTATTTTCTGCCTCTCCTGTAGCCCCTAGACTGATCCAATGTAACTACTTGTCCTATTGCGGTCCTAACCATAGCATCAGGTTTGTTAACAGCAAAGCCTTGTTCCTTTAATTGCAAATGGTACTGAGTGTTCAGATGTACCTTACTACTAAGATATGTTGCTTTTATGACTTCTCAGCTGATATAAAGAAGCATGTGCTGTTAGGCAGGGGTCTGACTTTAATATGTTCAGTGTTTAAATTACTTCTACAGTTGAACTGGGGTGGTAGATAGAATATATTTTTAGGATGTATGCCAATAGGGCATAGACTCACCTTCTGATATGGTAAACACTTTCTTTTATGTTTACTTAATCATGGTGTGTGTTTGTTTCCTTTATGGTGATAGAAAAGGAATTAAGAAAATGCAGTGTGTAAGAAGCAAAAGTTTGTGTTTACTGGGATGCTGAGGACCACGTAGGAAGAATGACAAAGGGATTTAGGACTCATGGAATTCGGCTCATTAGTTACCACTGCCACGATGGATGTGTACACCTCTGAGGAGCATGTGTCCTGAGGACATCAGGCTGTTACGGAGTTCTGCTCTGCCTGTTGCCCTCATGTCCCTCTTGATCTAAGAATTGTATGAAAACTTTAACGAGGCTTCCAGTTTGCCACTCACAATAATAATTTCGATGTCTTTTAGGCATTGCTGCTGGAACAGATTCGTGATTCAATCACCACCTTAGAGAAGAACTTAGAGATGTAGATTGTCAGCAATGACCACCAACCTTAGAAAATAGTTGGAAAAATAAAATTGTTAGTGAAGCTAGATTGAGATGGTTTTGCTACTGGCTTTGATGTAGAAAATCTTAGGGGAGAATTTAAAGTTCAGAAAGGTACACTCTTATTATTTAAATTGGGGACATTTTATGGTGAGGGAACAATAACAATGGCAGAACGGGCTGACTTGACTCTCATTGATGATTGATTTCTTAATCATCAATTTTTGCCCATAGCATCCTGGTATGACTTTATAAGAATTGCTAATGAATATATATATATATATACTGAAGATTTAAAGAATATATGATTGATTTTTATATAAAAATTTAGAGTTTTGATTCTCTTAAGATTTTTTTAAGATTACTTTTAAAGATAAACAATACTCCTTTCTTTGTAACTAGAAATTGTCTGAGAGAACTACCTTTCTTGCTTACACTTTGATAATCTATAAAAGTTGCTTAAGTTATGAATGTACATGAGTTTCTAGGAATAATTTGTTTTCTTTACCTCAACTATGCTATGTTATTTCTTGTAAATATATTGGGAAGCATACTGGGTTTTTTTCTTAGTCATTCACTAGGAAAAAACTAGAATATAACCACATTTTAATTTTATACTGCTTCAAAGGCTTTTGATATTAATGCTATGGATGAAAAAATAAAATGTGGAGTTTGGAACATTGTTCCTTCCACTCATCAACTATGCATGTGTGTGTGTGTGTGTGTGTGTGTGTGTGTGTGTGTGTGTATTGGAGCTTGCTCCATCCACCAATTGTGTCTATATATGTATGTGCATGTATATGTGTAAAATGCTTGGAGACTGCTTGCTGGAGCTTTATTCTAACCATTCAATGTGTGTATGTGCATATGTCTGTCATAGTTATATAGGCATGTATGTATGAATGCATATATGTGTGTGTGTGTGTTTGTATATAAGAGGTTATTGGAGTCTGCCTTTTGCTTCATTCACTTGTGTGTGTGTGTGTGTGTGTGTGTGTGAATTTTATATCTTTTCTTCTCTTTCTTGCCAGCTTCTTAAGAGAGTTCAGAGGTTTTTGCTGGCCAGAGGGAGTGACAGCCCTAGTAACTTAATCTTTACTCCCTTAAATCCCTCAAAGAAATATCTACTGAGCAATTTCTCTAATTGCTGGCTTCCATCGACAGCAGCCCTTGTCAGTATCTGCAGCAGCTCCTCATCAGCTGCCTGCCTCAGTTTACTTACCCCCCATATGGCAAAGATGGTAATTAGCACTGTGGCCCGAAATAAAGAATAGAGAATAACTGTGAAGGCAGGACACAGGTTCCTGTGGGAAAATGTCAGGTGTAAGGTCCTTGTGTTGAAGACATAAAGCATATAGTGATGTGAATGTAGAGTTAGGGAAGGAGGAGGAAAGGAGGTGTTCCTTCAAGTAAACAGGTGAAACAAGAAAAGGGAATGTGGTTACACAGGGAGGTTTTTGGGAAACTCCAAAAGAAAGAATGAAACCTTGGATGAGTTAAAGCTTTTCAGAGAAGCAAGTTAGAATAGGAATTGACATTAGGGGTTTACTTAATGAAGGTGTGGATGTCAACAGCACCAAAACTTCCCGGAGGGCAAGATAGATATGGATCAACTGCCCACTGCCCACCAGAAGTGACAATGCCCAGTTCTTCCCAGGCTGCACAGGTTAGGAAGGATATGGACTACAGGTGAAAATGACAAAGGAGACCCTTATATTTTGTCCTATGAAAGGTTCAATCATACAAAGCCATCCAAGACCTAAAAAATGGAAATAGAAACAATAAAAAAATCACAAATAGACAAATCCCTGGAAATGGAAAACTTAGGAAAGAGAGGAAGGAGCTACAGATGCAAGCATTACCAAGAAAATACAAGAGATAGAAGAGAGAATCTCAAGCATAGAAGATACCATAGAAGATATTGACAATAGTCAAAGAAAATACAAAGCATAAAAATCTACTAATCCAAAATGTGGAAGAATCCAGGACACAATGAAAAGACCAACTCTAAGAATAATAGGAATAGAAAAGAATGAAGATTCCCAGTTTAATGGCCAGAAAACAACTTCGACAATATCACAGAAGAAAACACCCCCAACCTAAAGAAAGAGATGGCAATAAAAGTACAAGAAGCCTATAGAATACCAAATATAATGGACCAGAAAAGAAAATCATTCCGTCACATAGAAATTAAGACACCAAATGCATAGAACAAAGAAAGGATATTAAAAACTGTAAGGGAAAAAGGTCAAGTAACATATAAAGGCAGACCTAACAGAATTACACCAGATTTTTCAACAGAGACTCTAAAAGCCAGAAGATCCTTGACAGACGTCGTGCAAATCCTAGGAGGACATGAATGCCAGCCCAGGCTACTGTACCCAGTAAAACTCCCATTCATAAATGGAGAAACCAAAATATTCCATGACATATATATTCCAATATATGTCTACTAATCCAGCCCTACAGAAGATTCTAGAAGGAAAGCAACACAAGGAGGGAAACTATCCAAAGGAAAACAAGAAATTAATCATATCACAACCAACCCAAAAGGAGAGAATCACAAACACACACATAATATCACCTCCAACAACAAATTCAACAGGAACTAAGAATCATCTGTCTTTAATATCTCTCAAAATCAACAGACCCAATACCCCAATAAAAAGACATAAGCTAACAGACTGGATATGTAAGCAGAATCCAACATTTTGCTGCATACAAGAAACTACCTCAGAGTAAAAGGCTAGAAAAAAGTTTTCCAAGCAAATGATCTCAAGAAACAAGTAGAGTTGCCATTCCAATGTCCAATTAAATAAATTTTCAACCAAAAGTTCTTAAACGAGTTTGGGAAGGATACTTCATATTCATCAAAGGAAACAGCCACTAAAATGAAGTCTCAATTTTGTACATTCATGCCCCAAATGGAAGGGTACCTACATTCATAAAAGAAACTTTACTAAAGCTCAAAACACACACTGAACCACACACAATAATAGTGGGAGACTTCAACACCCCACTCTCACCAATGGACAGGCCATTGAAACAGAAACTAAACAGAGATACAGTGAAACTAGTAGATGTTATGAACCAAATGGATTTAACATATATATATATATATATATATATATGTATATATGTAGAGAGAGAGACAGAAAGACAGACAGACAGACTGACTGACTGACTGACTGATATAGAACATTTCACCCTAAAACATTCATAGTTTTGGTACAGAGACAGACAGGTCAATCAGTTGAATAGAATTGAAGACCCAAAAATAAGCCCACACACTTATGGGCATTTGGTCTTTGACAAAGAAGCCAAAAAACATGCAATGGACAAAATAAAGCATCTTCTATATATGGTGCTGGTATAACTGGCAGTCCGTATGTAGAAAAATAAAAATAGATCTTTATTTCTCACCTTGCACAAAGCTCAAGTCCAAGTGGATCAAGGACTTCAACATAAAACCAGATACACTGAATCAAATAGAAGAGAAATTGGGAAAGAGCCTCAAACTCATTTGTACAGGGGGAAATTTCCTAAACAGAATTCCAGTGGCTCAGGCTCTAAGATCAATAATTGATAAATGGTACCTCATAAAACTGAAAAGCTTCTGTGACACAAAAGCCACAATCAATAAGACAAATTGGCAACTTACAGAATGGGAAGAAATCTTCACTAATCCCACATCCAATAGAGGGCTAATATCTAAAATATGTAAGGAACTCAAAAAGCTAACATCCAAAGAACCAAATAACTCAATTAAAAATTGGGTACAAAACTAAACAGAGAATTCACAATGGCAGCATCTCAAATGACTGAGAAGCACTTAAAGAAATATTCAAAGTCCTTAGTCATCAGGAAAGTGAAAATCAAAAGGATGCTAATATTCTACCATACACCAATCAGAATAACTAAGATTAAAAAAAAAACTGTGAGGTGACAGCAGATGTTGGCAAGGATGTGGAGAAAGAGGAGCACTCCTCCATTGCTGGTGGCATTGCAAGCTGGTACAACCACTCTGGAAATCTATCTGGACCTTCCTCACAAAATTGGAAAGACGTATACCTGAGGATCCAGCTATACCACTCTTGGGCATATACCCCAAAGATGCCTCTCCATACCAGAGGGACACATGCTCCACAATGTTGATAGCAACCTTATTTGTAATTGCCAGAAGCTGGAAACAACCCAGACATCTCACAATGGAAGAATAGATACAGAAAATGTGGTACATTTATACAATGGAATACTATTCAGCTATGAAGAATGAGGCCATCATGAGTTTTGCAGGCAAATGGATGGAACTAGGAAATATTATCCTGAGTGAGGCAACCCAGACCCAAAGGGCATGTATGGCATGTACTCACTAATAAGTGGATACTAGCCAAGAAGTACAGAATACATAGGATACAACCCACAGGTACTAAGAACTTTAACAAGCAGAAAGACCAAATGAGGGGTTGGGGATTTAGCACAGTGTAGAGCGGTTGCCTAGCAAGTGCAAGGCCTTGGGTTCAGTCCTCAGCTCGAAAAAAAAAAAAAAAAAAAAAAAAAAAAAAAAAAAAGACCAAATGAGGATGCTTCAGTCCCACTTAGTAGGGAAATGAAAATAATCACAGGAGGCAGAAGGAAGGAGGGATTTGGGTGGGGGAGGGGAAGGAGAGGGAAAGTGGAAAGGACCAGGTATTGGGAGGCAGGAGAGAAGCCCAGAGGGCCAGCAGAATGAATGGAAATAATGTAGCCTCAGAAGGTAGGAGTTGAAGAGATCCTCTAGAAAGTACCAGAGACCTGGGAGGTGAGAGACTCTCAGGACTCCATGGGAGTGACCTTAGATGAAATGCTGAACAGTGAGGAGAGGAAACAGAAAGAATCTACGTCCAGTAGATAAACAGGGCCTCAAGACAAGGCCAACTGACAATCGAAATTTCTGGCCCAGAAGTGTTCCTGTCTGAAAGAACTGCAGGACAAAAATAGAGAAAAGACTAGGGGAAAGGCCGTCCAGTGACAGGCCCACCTGGGGAGACACCAAGGCCTGACACAATTACTGATGCTATAATGTGCTTACAGACAGGAGTGTTGCATGGCTGTTCACTGAGAGGCTTAACCAGCAGCTGACTGAGACAAATGCAGATACTTACAGCCAAACTTTGCACTGAAATCGGGGACCCCTTGATTGAATTAGGGAAAGTCTAGAAGAAGCTGAGGAGGAGGGTGACCCTACAGAAACACCAGCAGTCTCAACTAACCCAGAACCCTGGGAGCTCCCAGACACTAAGCCACCAACCAGACAGCATACAGAAGCTGGTCTAAGGCCCTGGACACATCTACAGCAGAGAACTGCCTGGTCTCAGTGGGAGAAGATGTTCCTAGTTATGGAGAGATTTGAGGCCCCAAGGAGAGGGAGGCCTGGTGGGGGGGAGCATCCTCTTGGAGACAGGAGGGAGGAGGCATGGCATTCGGAACTGTGGGAGGGAGACCAGCAGAGGAAGATGGCTGGATGGTAAATAAATTAAAAAAAGAAAAGAAAAAGAAAGATTAAATCATGTTTTGTTTTTCTTTTCTAGATCTGTCTTCTAAAAAATCAATTACAATTTAAATGAATATAGAGTTAATTCATATTTGTCTACAAGATAATAAGTGCATTTTGTGGCATAAAAATATATCTTCTGAAATTCAAACCACATACACTATTTGTTTATGCAAGTGACTTAGATAATCAAACATAATGGTTATGTTATCTAGAATAAAACGAACTACTTATAAAAGTCATATTTAATCATGTTTATTTATAAATCACCATCCTAGTAATTGTAATTCCATTAGCCTGACCATGACCAAGAACATAGCCACCTGTGACTGCATTTCTTCACTGAGCATGAAAGAGGAGTCAAATTACTTCTGAAGAGAGGTCAAATGCTGTCAAGTTTCGTTTTAGTTTCATTCAAAGGTGGAATTTATATTAAAGGGAAGTTATTTCTACTTTCAGATGTGGGAAAGGAAGAATTGGTCCTGGGGAAGGCCAGCAGGAAACCTCTCAGCAAGGACAAATTTCATTCAGAACTGGGGTGGTTCAGGGAAATCCCTCAGTGGGAAGTCATCTCTAGAAGCTCTTATATGTTTACTAGAGGAGGGGAGAGAAAGGAGGACCCTTTGTCATCCAAAATGTCCTTGGAGATCTACTGGGGACAATAAAGGGATTGAATGAAGAGTTGGAGGAACAAGGCTGAGGTCAGATGCTTTGATTCAGCAGAGAGAGAGAGAGAGAGAGAGAGAGAGAGAGAGAGAGAGAGAGAGAGAGAGAGAGAGAGAGAGAGAGAGGCAATCAGGAGATTACCAAGGTCACTTTCCTTATCACTGGAGCTGGATTCTACTTCTGAAAACACTGGCCTATGACTTTATCCAAAGGAAGCCTGGTAAAACTTCTGCCAGAATGGGAATAAAATGTGCTTTGTTTTTAGAGAGAGCAGGATTGGGATGTAGTTGGACTGAGGGAGGGCTCATCATCTCTTGGCCTTGTTCCCATGGAATTAATAGGGATGCAGGGTCAGCAATTGTCTGAGGGTGAGGCAGCCGGTCACAGGTGGGATTTCCTTGGTCGCTAATCAGGTGGTGTAGAGCATGTGCTGTTTGTTCATTTACCCCTCTCTCCTTCCCTGTAGCAAAGCTAGAGAGAGAAAAGCTCTAGCTTCAAATGGAAGTCTGTCCCACAGTGCAGGGTTACATGCAGGACGAGGGATCAAGTTCAGAAATCACAGATACACACTGTATTTAAAATATCAAGTGCATAAGTGTTTTTCCCTAAAAGTTCAAATTCAGAGACCCTTTCAGTTGACTTTTGTCTATTG
Source organism: Rattus rattus (assembly GCF_011064425.1). Taxonomy (NCBI): domain Eukaryota; kingdom Metazoa; phylum Chordata; class Mammalia; order Rodentia; family Muridae; genus Rattus; species Rattus rattus. The sequence goes on along the minus strand of NC_046154.1, from coordinate 141,554,083 downwards.
TGAGCATTTTCTCTTCTTAGAACAATGAGGATTTTAGCACCCAAGTTGCTAACTAACAGTGGTGTGTCTTTCTTTCCTCCTTGATGTCACCTGCTCTTGAAAGGAAACTGGTCCTTCCCAGTTCCTTAAGCTCTCCAGCACATCAGCAGCTTCGTGCTATGATATTCTACTTTATGAAGTTTCTCTTCTTTTCTGGTAATTTCCATTCTTCATTTCCTGTGGGATTTTGTTTTTTTGTCTGGAAATACTTCAGATTTTACTTTCTATTGATCCTGGCCCTCACTGTCTGGCATTTCTGCTACAAAACTGCCTCTTCTCTCTGCAAGGTTTCACTGTACTCTGTAAAGCTATCACTTGCCCTAGTGACTTTAGATTCCTGCAGGAGACTAGCTGTCTTTCTTTTGGAGAGGGGTTTCTTTAAAGGAGCATGTGACTCTGTTACATGAGTCTGTTCCTTTTGAGTTCCCTTTGGCACTAAATGGAACACCTTTCTGTGGTTCACTGCACTTGAATCGTTTGCCACCATTGGTCACACCTTCTTCAAGCATGGCATCCCAGTCTTCTTAACTGGCCAGCAAACATGGAATGATTGGAGGTCACTTTTTGAAAATTGTGACAGCCTTTCTGTACATTGTTTCGATTCTTAGGGAGTTTCCTATCTATTCCAGTCACCTAGTCTTCCCATTCTTCAGCTTCCTGTAGATGCCTTTTCTGGCTTTTGAAGTTGGTAATTCTCATTCACACTAGTATTCATTGATCCTTCAGGTCACTTTTTTTTTATTTGAAGTACCCTGAGCGTCCTTTTGGCTTCAGCTGCTTGTAATCTGGGAACTTCAGCTAGTGACAGTATCTTTTACTAAGTACCAGCCATTAATCTGTTTTGTGCAGAGTGTTCAGATATCTTTTAGTTCTTTCTCTAGAAATAGTATATCATCATGCTTCAACATGGACCCCTCTGTGGTGGTTTGAATATGCTTGGCCCAGGGAATGGCACCATTTGGAGGTGCAGCCTTGTTGGTGTAGGTGTGGTGTTGTTGGAGGAAATGTGTCACTATGGGCACGGGCTTTGAGACCTTCCTTTTAGCTGTCTGGATGCCGGTCCTCTCCCGTTTGCCTTCAGAACCAAGATGTAGAACTCTCAAGTCCTCCACCACTATGCCTGCCTGGATGCTGCCATGCTTTCACCGTGATGATAAAAGACTGAACCTCTGAACCTGTAAGCCAGCCCCAATTAAATATTGTCCTGATAAGAATTGCCTTGTTCATGGTGTCTGTTCACAGCAGTAAAACCCTAACTATACCCTTTCTCGAGTGTCTCTCCATTTGCCTCCAACTTTCTGCCTGTGTTGATTCCTTCCCAGATGCTTCTAAGCCTTCATGGATTTTTTTTTCTTTTAAGCAATTCAAACTTTTTCATGTAGTTCATGTTTTTCTTCATATTTTTCTCAATGAGGCCTAAAAGCTCTAGAACAACATCTTTCTCCTCCCACATGAAACAGCCCGTTAATCAGTGGAAAGACCCTCTAGAACACCAAGAGAAAAGACGATAGTGACACACAGGATCAGTTTCCATGAAAATTAGGGGCTGTGGTCCGGTCTTCACAAAGCAGTGCCACACTCTACATGGTTCTCCCAGGACCAGCACCAGTAGGGCAGTAGGTGTCTGGGCCATTCCTAGGTTTCTGTGTGGGACCAGGTGGTTGCATAGGTTATTTGGGCCTCCGGTGCCAACTGGGCCACAACACAAAACACACCATGGCCTTCAGAACTGAATACCAGGTGATAGTGGGGCAGGCTATTTCTACATATGAGCAGGATAAGAAATACACATTACGGCACCTGGCTTTACATGGATTCTGGGTACTTGAACTGAGTTCCTCCTCATGCTGGTACCCACTGAGCTCTCTCCATTGGATACTTCTGTAATTTTCCATCTAATGCTTTCTTTTTAAGTCCTCATTGGGTTATTGTATGTGTATGGGTGTTTTCCCTATATGTATATCTGTGTACCATGTACATAAAGTGTGTGCCCTCTGATGCCAGAAAAGGCCATTGGATCACCTGGGACTGGAGTTTTCCACAGCTGTGAGTCACCATGTGGATGCCGAGAGTCAATCTTGTGTTCTCTTGCTTATCGGTCAGTGTTTTAACCACTGAGAGGCACCTCCAAGTTCCATGTAACACTTTCAACCCTTGAGTGGCCATAGATATGGGAACACTTTACAATTAACAGTAAGGGTAAGGCTTCAAGTTCCCACAGACATAGGAGGGGGAAACACCACCTACCTGTCTATCTGTCTCCTAACATCAGCAAAGATCTTGGAAATCTGCACCTAAACATTTGAGAGTTTTCTTACAGATGTAAAAATGAAAAACAAAGGAGAAAATGTATGATTGAAATGGAATTTTAGGACTAGGAAAATGGCTTAGTAGCTAAAGGTGCTTGCTGCCAAGAGTAAGACCGAGGTTCAATCGCTGGCACCCACATGATAGAACTGACTACCGCAAGTTGTCTGCATGTGTGCGCCACCAAATGCACACTCGTGCACATGCACATAGGCAAATAAATATAATAAAAAATTTAAAGGATTGAAAACCTGTAACTTCCCTAGGTAATCTCTGATTAAAAAGTACTGTTCTGGGGAGAAAGAAATACTGGGTGATTCTATCAACTTCCTGCATGGAATTTCTTTACTTTGTAGTGAGATAAATGGGTCCTTCAAGCAGATAACTGTCACTGCCAAAAGCACCGTGAATGGGGAGAAATCCATTCATGTAAGTGAGCTCTGGCCGCTCATAATGAGTGTTTATGATCAGAGCATCTGGCTACTGGGCCCAACAGACAGCAGACATCTGGTTGTAGTGCCTGCCAAACACAAAAGTGGAGCAAAATCATATGTATCCTTCCCACCTTGACCTCTTCCCACACTAACAGTTTTCGGGGGAAACAAATAGCTATAAGCTATTCTACAAATAAAATATTAACACGTGGTAAAACCAAGGGCGATGGGCATGCTTGTTTGACTATACTAATCATTTCCTTGTGCAGATGTACAGCAAAGCATCAGGCTCTGAACCTTAATCATATTTTATAAAAACATTTTAAGAAAGAACCCACATAACTAGTCAGGGTGGCACATGTCAGTAATCTTGGCCCTCAGGAGGCTGAAGCAGGAGGACCCAGCTTAAGTTCAGCCTGGACTATATAGCAAAACTTTGTCTTGAAAAACTAAACAGACTATACCTTCTGTCCTGGTAGTAGGCAAAGTCGCGGAAAATATTTTCACCATTTCATTCGGGAGAAATTGTTCGTCACCAGTTACTATAGTATGGATGTCTAATTGGACAGAGAAATGCCTTCCATATTTATAATAAGAGAATGTGGATTACATAAAATAGAATTCTATTATTACGCAAGTGCCGGCAGTATCCAAATATATCTAGGATATTTTGAGATTTTTTCATAAATATAACTATGAGACATGTTTGAGTATTTTTGAACACAGAGAGATATAAAGGAAAAAAAGATGTGATGTTGAAAAATACGTAAAGGTGCCTCATCCCTGCTCCCTGAAGTGCAATCTTAGGAATCTCCAAGATGAGCCTGTATTTTGCATGCCAATGATTTGAATAAGGATTAGAAGCCTTCAGAGTGTTTCAGGTTTGGAAATGGTCACCAGAAACAAGAAGACAAGATACAGGGCTGGTCCCAGGATAGGGAGGAGGGCTGGCGGTTCGGTTGAACACGGAAGACCAGTGACTCAATCAATCCTAGCTGTGTAATAAAACCTCCACAAACCCTTCAAGATGCTGGGACTTTAGAGCTTACAGGTAGCTGGGCACATGGAGAGCAGTGGAGGCTGACTTCCACTCGCAGGGCATGGAGGTCAGTGACTTTCCCTGGCCTTGATTTTTTTAATCGTTTTTTATGATAAACAAACAAAGGTAGGTACAGTATTTCCTGAGTTCTGTTAGTTGATCTAGCAAATTAAACCAGTTTGTAGCTGTTTATCAAGGAAATCAGACTGGAGTTAGCACTTGCATAGAGGACTAGAAGTGGAGCCAGGAAACTGTCTTAGTTAGGGTTCTACTGCTGTGAACAGACACCGAGACGAAAGCAACTCTTATAAAGGACACCATTTAATGAGGGCTGGCTCACAGGTTCAGAGGTTCAATCCATTATCATTAAGGCTGGAGCATGGCAGCATCCAGGCAAATGTGGGGCTGGAGGTGATGGGAGTTCTACATCTTCATCCAAAAGGAGACAGGAGAAGACACCTGCCAAGCAGCTAGAAAGAGGGTCTTAAAACCCACTCCTACGGTGACACACTTCCTTCAACAAGGCCACACTTTCTAATAGGGCCACGGAGGCCATGGTGAATCCCATTTCACATAGGTGCACGCCTGAACTAGGCTGCAGACAAGGTGTCCTCCACACCACACATAGAAAGCCACCACAAACACACATACCCCTTCATACAAGCCTCCTACACAAATACATACCCCTTCATACAAACCTCCTACACACATACATGGTCAAACCAGTTTCCTTAAGCAGGTAATCCCTGCCTTTGTACGTTAGCTCCTTTGCCCAGACCAGTTGCTTTCTTATGTGGAATCCTCTCCTCTGTCAGCACAAGCCATAACGCCCAACAGGTGATCCATTTGGAGTTAGATAAATACAGTCGTTTGTTTGAAGCACAATTTTAAGATATCTTGATTTTGTGTTTTCCCATACTGCAACCATAATTAATACCAAATTAATTTAGTTTTCTCTGTTCAGGGGTAGTCCTGTTCAACAGTCAGAAATGTCAGGTGCTTTGAATTGAGATTAGTGTGAAGTAAGATCACTCACTTGGACCCTGTCTCCCCATGGACAGCATCAGGATTGAGCTGGATTTGAGAACACCAGGTGGTGTCCAGTGCAAAGTAGACTGTGTGCTGTTTGTGCAGAGAAAACGCTATATTTTTGATGTCACAGATGTCTTCCATTTTGACTGCTGGGGCAGAAGAGTGTGGAAAGGCAGTTTGTTTTTACCATAGAATCCAGAATGTGCGAACAGAATTCCATCAGGCAAAGATAAAAGAAGCGTATTGGAGATCACAGTCGGACAGGTGGGAAGGGCGGAGTAGGGATAGCATCTGAACAGATGAGCCTGTGACTGCCACTAACTATGAAAAGAGAAACATTCAAGAAGGTAGCAATGTCCTGGAGAAGAAGCAGAATGTGCCTTCAGTCATCTTAAATGTTTAACTGAAAAGTACATCCATCTACCTAGAGCCTCTTTTCCTTTTCTATCTGATTCCTGGTCCGACATTGCCTTTTAACGGACTTAGGACTTCTTGGGAAAGTGAAGAAAAGCCATGGCAGATTTATAACTGGAGAGGGGCCACATCCCATGTTACTTAATAAAGAATGTCATTTGCAACTGTTTAGAATGACCTCCCTAAAGGGATCTTCAGTTTCCTTTAAGGCTCCACCATCAGCATGGCCTTACATTTACACAACCCTTCTGAGACTCTGACTTTAGAAATTTTATAGAATTAATGAAAGTGTGTATAGGTCACAAAAGGGGAAATATCAAAGTCAAAATTTTCTTTTATACTTCTGTTTGCTCACATTTCATGACAATTTCCTTCTGATCTCAAAATTCTCCAAAATTCCATCACAGCTCATTTTCAGCTTTCTGACTTGTCTACATGTCAACACATGAACACCTTTTTATGGCAGAGTTTGGAGTTCCATTTGAGCTTCCTCCTGTTATAGTGATGATGAGCCAGTATCAGGGGTCAGGAAGAAAGATCGAAGAAACACACATTTTAGTTCTCATCCAAGTCAGAAGCAGGAATATTGTAAGAGGTACAGAGACCATTTGAAGGTCACTGCAGCACAAGAGCTTGGACCCAAGAAGTGGGAAAGACAATAACATGGAACAACAGATTCCAGGCATTTGAGGCACCAGTTATTAGCAAAAGTGAATTGACAATCAAAATCCTCACAATCAAAAGTCTGTCAAAGAGACCTCAGATATTGTTGCATGACTAATTCAATTGAAAAATGCCCTCCTGAATGGCAGCCAGGCTATAGGGAAGAAGGGAAGGCCACAGGTGGTTAATCACTAGTGTTTCTGGGAGCCAAACACCCCACCACTACCACCCCTGATCAAACAATTCTAGGGAGAGAATCCTGGCTGGCAACTCTTGTCCCAGGCTTTAGGCTTATTGTCCCTTATGCTTGGGAATGGCCCTCCCACCTCCAGTCTTGCCTTTGATTTAGGAAAGGAAGCTGACTAACTTACTTAAAGAGGACAATGTACAACTCAATGCTTTGATACTGTAAAACTCATAGTTGGCTTTCCTGGTGTACAACTCAGAAACTGCTTGGAATCTTGGAAATGCTAATATGTTAAAAAGATGACTGAGGAGTGGTAGCTTCTGAATAGCTTCAAGATGGGTCTGATGGGTTAGCTGATCACCACTGCCCAGTGATTCAATCTTATCTACGTAATGAAACCACCACAAAAACGTGAAAGCTCCAAGTTTAGGGTTTTTGGATAGCTGAACATGAAGACTCACTGGGGGAGGGGGTGTTTGCTCTCACATGCACTTCCTCTGTACCCCATCTTATGCACATCTTCATCAGTAGCTATTATGATACCGTTTATGAGCCACTGTAGAAAATTAGTGTCAATCTGAGGACACGGTACGGGAATCTTGCTTCTTATTTTGCTAGAGGCTCAGAATCACAAGTAAAACCACCTGGAGATTGAAGTTGGCATTGGAGGCAGTGACAGTCTTAGAGACAGTCCTCAACTTGTGGGTTCTGACTCTCATCTTCAAGAGATGGTAAATGCCAGAAGCAAGTTAAATTGGAACCCCATCTGGTGTTTACTGCAGAACTGCTTCTGTGGCGTGCAGGGAAATCCACCACAGTGCAGTGCCAGAGATGATCGGTGTGGTCACAGTACCAGAGGAGAAGCTGCATCTGAGGTAGTTTATTCACTCACGTGCAGCAAGAATTCTAGAACTTAAGTCTAAAAATATGGGGAGCGGTGTGTGTGTGTGTGTGTGTGTGTGTGTGTGTGTGTGTGTGTGTGTGTGTGTATGAAAAGGATGGACGAAAATCGAAGTGAGGAACACAAAAAGACTTCCACTTCCCTCACATAACAACTCAGTGGGAGTTCCAGGACATTCTAAAGCCCCCTGGGTTTGCTTGGTCTTCTCACCAGCTCAAGCTGGGTGATCTTGCAGGTTCTACTTTAGACTCACAGAGGGCAATTGCCAGCTTGTCCACAAGAATGACAGTCCTCAGCCTCGAGGACCTGGGAGATGTTTCCTCCTGGGTGAGTTATAACCCCTTGCCACTCCTATGAGAACTTCCAGATGGGAACTTGTCTTCCTGTATTCATGTCCTTGTTTTTCCCTGATCTATGTCAAGAGTTTCATTCATAGACTCAGAGGTAACCAGCCACCCTTTCTCTCCCCATGTAAACAAGTTACAGGAATCAAAAGATAAGGCCACCTCAAACAGCTGCAGAAGGCAATGGATTTTGGGGGTGAGCCATAGCTCTTTTTTTTTTCAGGCTATACTACTTTTATATCTTCTCTGTCATTGGGAAAAGGGGTATTGTGGATTGAATCTAGGGCCTCACATGTGCTAGGAACGTGTTCTACCAAAGAACTATATCTTCCAATTCCCTTCTATGTCTTTAACCAGAGAAATCATATTAAATGAAAGTAAAACAGGTAAAGCTCATGTACTACCACAAATGATTTTGCAATTTCAGGTTTTTCCTCACATTCCTTTTGTATTCCAAAGCTATACTAGTACCTGAGATAAATATTTTTGTTAGCAATAATCTTCAAGTCAAGGTGGATAACTAATGTGATATACTTCCCCCATACTGAATGCCTCTGCTGTCTCATCTGGAGGGCATCCAAATAAATAGGCTTGGAATAGACCCCTATATTAGCTACCATGCCTTACTGTCACTTCCCTCTGCTTTTCTCCCTACCTGGCTCACTTAGTCTGTCCATGTGCAGTGCCTTCCCCTCTCTCTCTCTCTCTCTCTCTCTCTCTCTCTCTCTCTCTCTCTCTCTCTCTCTCTCTCTCTCCCTGAGACATATTGTGAAAGGAAGACACACTTGTTTTCCTATCAATCTTCTTAGTCTCACTTCTCTGCAAGATTTGTACCATGGGAAGTAATTTCTCAGTAGAAGCTATGGGGTGACTAGGCAATATTTATGCCATAACTGGTAAGAAAAGTATGGTTTACCTCTTACCCCAACACTTGTGATGTGGATGCAGGAAGATTTCTCCAAACTCAAGGCCAGCCTGATAGCCTGAATTATGGGATAAAACCTAGAAAAGAAAAGGAAAGGGAAAAAACAGAAAGGGAGAAGGAAAGAAAGAAAGAAAGAAAGAAAGAAAGAAAGAAAGAAGAAAAAAGAAAGAGACTAAAAACTCAGTACCTCCTATTTTCTTAAAGAAACCACCTGTTGTCTTAAAACAATGATTTCATGAAACTTGCAGGCAAATGGATGGAACTTGAAAATATTGAGTGAGGTAACTCAATCACAAGAGAACACACATGATACACACTCATGGAAAAGTGGATATTAGCCCAAAAGAAGCTTGGAATACCCAAGATACAACTCACAGGCCATATGAAACCCAAGAAGAAAGAAGAACACACCAAAGTGTGGATACTACAGTACTCCTCAGAAGGGGGGAAGAAAATAATCTTGGGAAGTAGAGAGAGAGGGGGATCTGATAGAGAGAGAGGGTGAAGGGGGGGCAGTTCAGATATGGAAGGAGATAGGGAATAAATACAAAGGGTCAGAATTTGAAAGGAGACGTGTAGCAATGGGGTATGGGGAACTGGGAGTAGCCACCAAAAAGTCCCAGATGCCAGGGACCCAAGAGGTTCCCAGGTCCCAACAAGAAGGGCATCAGTTGAAATACCCAACCAAGGGGAGATAGAACCTATAGAGACCATATCCAGTGATAGGCACGTCCCCCAGTTTAGGGATGGGGCCATCCATCTACCTCAAAAAAATTAATCCAGAATTCTTCCTCAAAAGGAAGTACAGGAACGAAGAGTGAAGCAAAGACCTAAGGAAAGGCCATCAAGAGACTGACCCACCTAGGGATCCATCCCATCTGCAGACACCAAACTCAGACACTATTGCTGATGCCAAGAAGTACTTGCTGACAGGAGCTGGATATAGCTGTCCCCTGAGAAGCTGTGCCAGAGCCTGACTAATACAGATGCAGATACATGCAGCCAAAAATTGGACTGAGCTTGGGACCCCAATGGGGAAGTTGGGGCAAGGACAGAAGGAGCTGAAGGGGTTTGCATCCCCATAAGAACAACAGTATCAACCTACCAGATCCCCCAAAGCTCCCAAGGACTAAACCAACAGCCAAAGAGTACACATGGGGGGTCCCATGGCTCCAGCTGGGTATTTAGCAGAGGATGGTCTTATCTGGCATCACTGGGAGAAGAGCCCCTTAGTCCTGTGGAGGTTCAATGATCCAGGGTAGAGGAATGTGCTGAGGCAGGATTTGGTGGGCAGATGGGGGAGGACCCTCATAGATAGACGTAGGGGAAAGAAGAGGGCATAGTGATTTGTGGAGGGGAATCTGGAAAGCGGGATAACATTTGAAATGTAAATAAATAAAATAAACAAAGAAAAAAGAAAAAACAGAAAGGAAGGAAGAAAGAAAGGAGGGAAGGGAGAGAGAGAGAGAGGAAGAGAAAGAAAGAAAGAAAGAAAGAAAGAAAGAAAGAAAGAAAGAAAGAAAGAAAGAAAGAAAGAAGTCCTCACCTTCTGTTTTCTTAAAAGTGAAGCTTGAGCTGCTTATGGTAGAAAATGCTAACAATCCTAAGGCTAAGCCAGGAGGCTGAGAAGTGGGGTCTACAAAGTGAGACTCTGCTTCAGACAAAAGGGAATCAAAATGGATGGAGGGAGAAGAGAAGGAAGGCAGAAAATAAGGCTCAAGGAAGCGAGGGAGGGAGGGGAGGAGGGAGGGTGAAGAAGAGGCCTTGGCTGCAGTGATATAATTGAACTGACCCACCCCTGTGCTTGCTTTGTCCTCTCAGCAGTTTCCATGGAGGACAAGGGGAAGATCCTTTGCTCCAGCCTCCACCTTGCTCTGTAACTACAGACTTAAGTAAAGACACCCTAAAGTGGCTTCTCTCTTCCTGCTAGCAACTTAGACTCTTCCCAGCAGTCCTTCCTCTATACCTCCTGTTCCGCAGGCTTTCTCCCCTTCCTTCCCATTCATACATCTCTGTGTGTAGGTGTCTTGCAGTACTGGTGCTGTATCCTGACAACTTTTCCTAACTTCTTCCTAAGCATCTTGCTAGCAGGAATATCCTGAGTTGGCATGGGAAGAGGTGGTAGCATTTAGGGTCCATGGCAGCTTACTGAAATTCACACGCCAGTCGCCCATTCCCTGGGACCAGCTTGAAGGGGGAAGAAAGGGACGTTCCAGAATGTTAGGTGCCTGAAGCCTGCCATGTTAGTAAAACTCCAGAAGACCAAGAGCAAAGGTATTGACAGGTGCTTAAGTTGTCCATCATCCTGCAAGGCTTTCCACATCATCCCAGGTCTTTCCACAGTTGGGCTAATACCTCCCACGGTTAGGAAGGAGCATATAAAGCTGATTTACCCACCACCCCCACCCCAAAACGAGTTTTGTGGTCGAATTCTGAACCGAGGCAAATATAGTAAGCTGGCTACTTCCTTCCCAGGGAAAGATTCCCAGGACTCTACAGGTGTCCACCCTCTGCTCTGCTTAATTCAGCCATCCCGACACCAGCTTGCCCAGCTTTAAGAGTGGTCAGGCTCTAGCAAGGGCAGATCAACGGGCATGGCTTACCTGTGCTCCGGGAGGCTCTGGGAGCCAGGCGAGTCCCTGTCACAGGGAGGAAAAGCTGTGGCAAGAGCTCAGTGACACGCGCCGCCCTGCGTCCCCGGGGCCGCCCCTGAGTCCCGGGTAGGGACAAAGCCAAAGCCAGCAGCAACAGTAGGAGCACCCGGGTGCTGAGCTTAGCCAGCCACATGGCCTCGGCGTCCGGAGCGGGGAGTGCAACTAGGGTGGCAGTGGGACTTGGAGGCGCGGGTGGCTAGGTCTAAGCGCTCCGGGGCGCGGGGCGGGGATCGGAGGCGGGGCGGCTCTGGGGGACAGGAGAACCCAGGATGAGGGCGGGTCAGGACACAGGACCATCGGGAGCACATGCGGCCTCCCTGGGACCCTTTCCTGGTCTCCAGGACGTGGGGCAGAGACGGGGCCAAGTCACACTGCGAGTCACAGGTTCTACTCGGCTCTGCCACAGGCCTTAACTTGTGGATCTCTGGGCCATGGCTTCTGCTGGCCCATGGGATCAAAAGCAACTTGTAGCTCTGGACTCAAGAAAGCGGATGGGGTTTCTGCTGGCAGAGGCAGGGTGCAGAACACACTGGCCATGAGCCCCGCGGCGCCAAAGGGCTGGCCAGGTGAGCGCTGTAGCTGTTCCTGAGTCCAGAGTCCCCATCTGTCCAGGGGCCCAGAGGAGGCAGAGCCTGCAGAGCCTCAGGAAGTGATCCCGGACAACAGAAGCCAAGAGTCACCGCACCAGGGCTCACCCAGGTCTCTCTGGACAGGAGACCAGAGATCCTCATGGCTGGTTTTTTTTTGTTTTTTGTTTTTTTTTAAATTATGGAACTCTAATTACAAAGTTTTGTCGATGATAATATTAAAGAACAGAACGAGAGACGGAAGTCCATGAGTTTTTCAGATGAAGCAGTACTTTGTCAGTTATAATTTGAGCCGTTTTGTCTGAGCCTGCCTTACTCTGCTACATTAAGTATATAGATCAACATAGCCATGCTAACTATCCTCTCATAACTGAAGGAAGAAACAAAACAAAAACAAAACAAAACAACAACCAAAAAGGCTCTGTGGTTCTCTAATCATTGGCTGACTTGAAATTTCTTTTCAAAAAAGACCTGTGTGTTTCAACTGAAAATAAAACAAAAAACAACAAAAAACAAAAACCTCCAGCCCAAGCATTGTTTTCAAACATGCCCAGGACATTGTGGCAGGAGGTACAAATCATTTTTATAAACTTTAAAAAGTCATGCCTTTGACTGGAACTCTTTCAAGAACGTTGTTGTGCAAAGGCTTCCCCTCAGAATGCCTGAGGAAGCACGAATCGAACCCTGTTTCCTAAGCAGGCGCCATAGCATGTAAGAATGCTTCTACTGCCCTGAGGAGTCCTTAGCAGACGGAACAAACTTTCTCACATCTCGAGTGAAATGCTGAGAAATTACAAGTTTGCAGACATGAACAAGAATTGCACATTTAAATTTAATTAGAAATACGGGATCGGAAGTTGAGTATTACTCTGGAACACACGGCGCAGGGAGTGTGTGGGGAGGAGTGGGGTGAGGGTGGAGACCAGAGTGTGAAATAATGCTAGAGAAAATACAGAAGTGACAGACATGCACCCCCAAGTTGCTGCGAGTGAAAAAAGCTGGATAGCTTTTTTTATTTCTTCCATGTGCCAAAAGGAAGGTAGCAAACCAAGGAACTCTTGACAGTGTGGGCTCGAGGCTTGTTGCTTGTGTTTGTGAAGCAGAGCAAGATTTGTTTTCTCTCAAAATAAAGGTGAACTTTATTCCTTTCTCTTTTTTCCTTACCCTCTCATATGTTACATTCCAACCAGTTTCCCCTACTTCCTATATTCCAGTCCCTCTCACTACCTCCCCTTCCCCCCAGATCCACTCTGCCTCCATTCCTCTTCAGAAAAGAGCAGGTCTCCCAGGGATCTCAATCGAACATGGCATAACGAGTTACAGTAAGACTTGGCACGTACCTTCATATCCAGGTGGGATAAGGTAACCCAGTAGAAGGAAAGCGTCTTAAAAACAGGCAAAAGAGTCAAAGACAGCTCCTGCCCTCGCTGTTAGATGTTCTACAAGAAATCTAAGCTCTACAACCATAACATATGCAGAGGACCTAGGTCAGACTTATATAGGCTCCCTGCTTGTTGGCTCAGACTCTGTGAACCGCCATGAACCATGGTTATTCTGTGGTTTTTCTTGTGGTATCTTTGACTCCTCTGGGTCTTACTATCCTCCCCACCCCCACATCTCCTTTCTGCAGGATTCCCCAGGTTCTGTGGATCTCTCTCTGCATCAGCTATCAGTTGCTGGATGAAGCCTCTCTGATGACGATTATCTAGGCTTTGGTCTATGAGTATAGCAGAGTGTCATTAGGAATCATTTCGTTGATTGGTTTTGTTGTTTGCTTGCTTGTTTGCTTTTGCTTTCTTGCTTGCTTGTTTGTTTGTTTGTTTTGCCAGTCAAACTGTAGCGGCCATCTATTATAGTCTTTGAAAGTGGGCATATTCCAGAGCTTCATATGGTGGCAAAGAACTTTGGTGTCCTGTTGGAGGTTAAGATGGCAGGATTCCTTGATCTCAGAAATTTGGGACCAGCCTGAGTCCCAAACCCATCACAAAAATATTAACATATTTTTTTCTCCATCTTTATTAAATTGGGTATTTCTTATTTACATTTCAACTGTTATTCCCTTTCCCAGTTTCTAGGCAAACATCCCCCTAACCCCTCCCCACCCTCCCCCATTATCGCCCTCCCCCCAACATATTTTAAAATGCAGAATTTTATTCTTCTTGGCATTCAGTTCTGCTGGAGGGACCCATGGATCTACAGTTCAGAGTAGGCAGGGTAGTTTTAAAGCAAGCAGGCTTTCAGTAGAACAGAAATTACTTGAAGATAAGTCGCAGGTCAGACATGGAGGAAGCCACTGCAGTAAATTAGACAAAACCCCTTGTCTCTGTGAAGCATTAGTTTCATGGATTTAATTGCTGGCATAATGATTTTTGTCAGAAGTGAGCATATCATCTGTACCTCTCTGTTGTTCGACTTTTCTTTGTGATTTCTCTATTCCCTTGAGTGCTACCTGCTACCAAATGCTAGTTTGTTCAAGTGACTACTTGAAGTTTCAGCTTAGATATAATCTCACAATAGTTGCTAACTTCCTTCATGTATTATTTTGTATATAACTAATGAGTATTCTGTTTAGGAAAGGACACTTGGTAACTGTGATGGTTAGAACCAGAATGGCCTCAATAGGCTTGTAATATTGAATGTTTGGGCCCCAGTTACTGGAACTATTTGGTGAGGATGAGGAGGTGGGGCCTTGTTCGAAGAAATGTGTCACTGGAGGTAGATTTGAGGTTTCAGAAGGCCACACTAGGTCCAGTCTAGAACATAATCTGCCCACTCCCTTTCCACTTCTGTCTGCTTGTTTTATAGGCAGGGTCTCACTCTATAGTTTAGGATAGACTAGAACTCAATAATAGACTTGGGTGGCCTTGAAGTCATAAAATACACCAATGTCAGATATTTCAGTTCTGGAACTATAGAAATGCACCAATTACACCCAGCTAAATAATTCAAACTTTGAAGTGTACATTTAGAAATATGTTTTTAAACCTCAATACTCAAGGTTTATTTCTTTCCTTTTTTTTTCCAACAAACTCATACTAATTTACCAAGATTAGGCTTGAATTTGTAATTCTCCTGCCTTAGCACCCATAGTGGTAGGATTATAAGTGTGTACCATCAAACCCAGCCATTTGTTTTCTTTTTAAATGATTTAATAAAACATGTTACATTCCTCTAAATTCTTGACCCCAATGCTCTCTGTGCTGGGGTCTGGTTTGCACAACATGACAAAACACAGCAAAGGACCAAATCGTTCATACATGCCAGAGCAGCTGTGATACTTCCCCTGGAAAATGGAGAAGGGAACAAGTGACTTTGGTCAACAAAATAAGTCCTTCTTTGGGGAAACAGAAGTTAGTGGTACCTGACCCACTTTGCTGTTATGTTCAAATGCTCAGCAGAAGACTGAATGATGTGGAGGACAAGTAGAATCCTGTGTAACAACTGAAGAACACCTACTAAAGTACTACATAAACCTTATTCAATATTTCAAGTTATGGTCATATATTTAATACATTGCAAAAATTTAAAAGAAAAACATTGAGGGGAAAATCTATTCTTATGTATTTTCCCCAGTTTTCCCCCTTTCTTTACATTCTTCTTTCCTGTGCTAAAAATCTAACCTAGGGTTTTCTATGTTCTCAACCAACGCTTTACCTATAAACTACATTCACAGCCCTATCCAAAAGTAATGATAATATTAACCTAAATATTCTTAATATTACCTTTTCTTTATTAAAAATTTCATACATGTATACAATGAAACATAGTCATATCCACTCCCTGTTTCCCTTATAACAAGCCCCCTAAAGTTTCATGTCCTTTCAGTTAAGATACACTAAGTCCAACTAGTGCAGAATTCATGTATGTGGCTATCCTCTAGAGTATAAAAAAAAAATCTACCAAGGGTGGGGAGAGAGAGAGAGAGAGAGAGAGAGAGAGAGAGAGAGAGAGAATTGAATGACTCTCCTTCATCTGGCAGCTATCAACTGCCAACAGTCCTTCCCAGAATTTTGGTTAGATTGATTTTGTGCAGCTTGCGTGCCAACAGCTGTGAGTTCATGAGTATGGTAACCATGCCAAGTCTGAAAGTTTGTACTTCACAGCACTGATCTCTATATCTGCCTCTTACATTCTTTCTACCTTTTCTTCTCTAATGTTCCCAGAGTCCTGATGGTGGTCGTGAAGACTGGGTTGTGTTGAGAAAGATGTCTTATTTAGAATTGAGCACTCAGCCTCTTATTCTCAGGAAATTGACGAATATGCATCTCAGCACTGACGGCTAAGAGCTGCTGAAGAAGCTTCTCTGACTAATGTTGAGAAAAAGCCAGGTCTATGAACAAGAGCGTAGATATTTAGAAGGCATTTTTGACAACAAGACCACTTAGCAAAATAACAGTATCAGGTTCTACCTTAAGGCCTATAACATTGAGGGACAGTCATGGAATTTTGATTAGAATTATGCTACTAGGCATGAGATTACCTACTGTGGAAAAGGACTCAAATCCAATCAAAATATGGCTAATTACTCAATTATGGTTGTACTACTATTGCACCAATAGGCACTTCTTGCCCGAGGTTGGTTTGAAGAATACATGGTCCAGTGCCAGAAGAGTCCATTGATATCACTTCCCCCCAGCAGTCTGCAGAGCATCTTCCTGAACTATAAAAGAAAGCTACCTGTGCTGGTTGATTTGTCAACTTAACACAAGCTAAAGTTATCAGGAAGGTCAATTGAGGAATTACCTCCAAGAGATTGGTCTCTAGGCAAGTCTGTGAGTAATTTTTCTGTTTAATGATTGATGTGGGAGGGCCCAGTCCACTGTGGGTAGTTCTGGGTTGTATAAGGAAGATAGCCAAGAAAGTCTGTGTGCAGGGTTCCTCCATGGCATCTGTTTCAGTACCTGCCTCCAGGTTCCTGTATTGGCTTCCCCCAATGGTCTGTGACTCGAGATATGTAAGCCAAATAAACCCTCTCTTTCCCAAGTTGTGTTTGGCCATGGTCTATAAACTATGAAGTTTATAGAAGAAGGCACCTTTAACATTTAATTAATTAGTTAGTTAGTTAGTTAGTTAGTTTTACTTCCCAACCATAGTTTCCTTCCCTTCTATTCCCCCAGTCATCACCCCTACCCACTTTTGTTTTCTCTTTTAAAAAGTAAAGGCTTCTCATGAATATAAACCAGCCCTGCATATTAAGACTAGGCACATCCTCTCTTATTGAGGCTAGATGAGGTAACACAGTAGGAGGAAAGACTCCCAAAGGCAGGCAACAGAATCAGAGACAGCCCCTGCTCCCACTGTTAGGAGTCCTATATAAAGACCAAGCTACACAGCTGTAATATATGGGTGGAGGGCTTAGGTGAGTCTGAAGGAAATCAGATTCTTTTTACAGCAATAAAATCATACATACCCACATCTCTAATAGTATATTCCATCTCACTCTGACTGTTTAAATTTAAACCTCTTACATATGTTTTAAGATAACATTTTTTACAATTTTTCTCCTGTCTTTGTTTGTGGACTCTTGCATATATGCACACACATGCACACACACTAAGTTGAAAGATTGCTTAGTAACTAACTTGAATTTCACCCAATAAAATACTGTAAATGGAATTATATTTCTGTGGGGAGCAGATGAAGTCCTGGGTGAATGTATATTATTGACATGTATAGACTTAGATTTTTCAAATACTACTTTTAATAAGGATTCATAAATACTTTAACCTTCCTTCAAGCATACCACCTACCAGAAATAGTGGAAAAGAAAGGTTATAAGAATATGGGGAAAGTGGACCTGTTTAGAAATAGTTCTTTGGAGCAAATACAATCTGTCTTGTCAGGATATCAGCAGTTCAATTCAGTAGTGTCAGGATAGCAAACATGAATCAGCAGCAGTGGCCTGATCCAGCAGAAACAGCCAGGCCTCTGCAGAATTGGCAAGAGTCAGCAGTCACTAGGACCTGTAGGGAGACCAGGAGAAGTTCTGTGCCATGCCTCTCTCAACAGAGTGAAAATCAGCAAAGACTACAAAGTGAGACCAATGAAGCATTGCAAAGCTAGCTTCTATCACTGTCTATTTATATGCCCTCCAAATATCACGTGTCCTCCCACGGGTCCTGTTGAGGTACATATTAAAAATTAGCTAAACCTTTTATCCTGTGCTAGTGCTGGTACCCTGGGGCCACATGGCACTGCAGGGTATCTTTATCTCAATGGCTCCATGCTGCCCTCATGTACTCTAACCCAGATTGTTCATGGGCTATTTCATGGCACACTGGTCTCTAGAATCAGTTCTGGCACCAGAGAGTCATATGGAACTAACCATAATTAATCTCTGGTTAGTATCTTTCCAAGCAGCTCTCTTCTAGCTGCAAACTTCCTGGTTCCAGCTACCTGGTAAAATCAGGGCTCTAGAAGTCTGCATGGGCTGGCCTATTGTGGTTCCCTGCCATGGACTGTGCCCACACTCGGCACCCCCTAGTAGTTAAAGTATAAATTCGCAATGACCCAATGAAATCAGGACTCAATAAACTGTAACTCAACAACCAGATTTATATGTTAAATTCTTAATCCACAATACAACCACACAATACACTCACAACCAATTGATAAAGATATAAACCACCCACCTAGATAAGATAAATTGACCTATAGAAATCCATCCCTTAAGAAATAGTCATAACAACCTGGATCTATGTAGAGATTCATGGCAAGGATTGTTTACATCTGCCTCCATGTTGCATCTCTCCTCTCTTCTGCTTCTCCCTCTCCTTCTAAAACCTCTGTTCCTGCCTCCCTTCCTTCTCGTCCAATGACAGGCCTCATTTTATCTTGTGACTGCCTTCACTTGCATAATGACATCTACCTCCAGGGTCCTACCCCAGCAAAACATCATGTGAGTCTGTCTTAGCAAAACTCTCTGTGAGTTGGTTTCAACTGACATATCCAGAAACTTTCACTTCACTCTGACAATTGACCCAAATCCAGAGAACCAGCAAGAAGCCACCAGAAGTTTTTTTGGTACATTTCTTTCTAACAAATCACAACAAACAAGGACTAGTAAGAAATGGCAAGGTGTACAAATACCAGCATCGTCTACCATCTCCTGGGTTATATTTATATTCCTCCTTAACATCATACATCCTTTCATGTGTTTGCTCCAACAAGACATCCTTCACCTGTGACTGCTTCAGCAAAACACCCCTTTACCTGTGTCTGCTTTAGCAAAACATCCTTTCACCCCTGTGTGCCCCAGGAAAACATCATTTGACATAACTGACTTTGCAAAGAAACCAGAAGTTTCCACTTCAGATATGTTAAGAATGCCCAGGAAGAAACTCTGAACTCTTTTAACTCTTAATGACTGGCAAAAAAGAAAAAGATGGAGAGTTATTCATGTACACACACACACACACACACACACACACACACACACACACACACACACACACACACCTACATAGTTATGTTTGTACATACATATAGACTGTTGCATGTTGTTTTAAGTTGCTACCATCTTTGCCTGAGATCGCCCATTCTACCAGCTCTACCAGCCCCTCCTGGCATCCCTTTTGCTTTACTCTCCTTTAGTTCCATGAGGTGACTGCTCCACCATCTCCCACTCAAGACCCTTGAATCCACAGATGAAACACACACACACACACACACACACACTTAATTCCTTTATGATTTGCCTTCTTGGCACAATTGCTGGACATTAATATCTCCTGCCTAGAAAAGCATTCCCTTACCAATTTATTATCTCCATCTCTCCATCTGCCCTAAACTTTGTGGCTAGTCCCACCTAGCCCCTGCCAAGCATCCTTGCTCACCTGCCTGTAGCAGAAGCCACAGGTCCTAACTCCTCCAGAATCCTTACTTGGTTGCTGTGTTCTTCTTCCTCCAAAGCTTGACAAGAAAAGCTCCTCTCTCCTTTCTTGCATCTCCTTTTTCCTCCTGGGACCCAAAGTTCCACCCGTACCTTCTGCCTAACAATTGGCCCCTGGCCTTCTTACTTAAAAATCAAGAACCTCCCTTTATAATAGACAGGTACACACACACACACACACACACACACACACACACACACACACACACATACTCATTTGGTAGATGAGTAGAGCCCCAACAACTACACTTTATTTTTTCTCTTAGCCTTCCTATAGCTTCTTAGACAAAAGTTCTGTATAAAATTACCTAACAGATAAAATGATACACAAAAAGGAGTTACAGAGGATATAGGTAGTAAGTTCAAAGCAGTGTTTCATTCTATAAGCTCATTATAAGTCAAAGCAATAGTTTCACATGGCTTTGCTTTATCATGGTGCACACCTGTGGCTTCATCCTTGGACCTGACCTAGAAAGAATGTTTTTCCTTGATCACACATCTGTCCCAAGCCTATTTCTCTCCTTAGAACAATTTATAAAAGCTCACTGTGCTCCTTATTATGCAGCTTTTACTTACTATTTTATGAGGAGGGGCACAATCTATTCTTAATTCTAACTTTATTATATTTTTCTGTCAAAACAACTAAAACCATCTCCTTAAACTTTCTTCCTAAAATTATTTTAATCAAATCAGGAATTCTATAAAGCCATTAATACATCTAAACAACATTATTATATGAAAGTACATCTTCATATTGATCTTCAGGAAATTTGCCCAATAGGGTGAGCTGATGCCCAGGAATCAATAAGATGTATAAAGTGGCAGGAAAGACATATCAGCAGCAAGAAGCAGTTCTGGGAGCAAGTCTCTGGGGTCATGCTTCTCAGAGCACACCCATTACAGGCATGCCAAATGGTGGCCATCTTCAGAAAACTCATTTGCTTGCCATATTGTTTCCTACATGTTTTGTGCCAAATTCCAAAGCCAAGCAAGTCATGGTGTATAACAGTTTTCTATAAGTACAATTTAAAAATATCATATCTTTTCTTTATTTTATCATAGATTCCACCTTCTCTTGCCATTCTTGGGCTTTGAAGCCAGAACCACTCTTATACATCAGACAAGGGCTTATCTCTAAGATACATCCATAGTACTGCTTCACTTTTTTAGCATAATTAAAAATGCATAATAATCTCGAATGAATTATTTATTTCCTTATAAGTCTTTGAAAAAGTCTTTACTTTGAACATCCTATAAAGTCCATGTGTTGAAGATGTAATCTGCTCTATATTAGGTAGATCCATTAAGAGGGGGGTCTCAGTAGAACAAAGTGGGTCATTAGAGGCATATTCACAAGGAGAATATTGACACAGTGTCCCCTGTTTTCTCTCAGGCTTCCATGAGCATGAATGAGCAACTTCCCTTGACATATGTTTTTCCTGTAAGGTACTGCTTCACTGAAAACCTAAAAGCAATGGACTAGAAACTTCCACAACTGTCTTCTTTCAGGTAGGTTATCTTAGATACATGGGCACAGTGATAGAAAATAGGATATTCAGACCCAATTTGGTCAAATGGAAACCTCTAGTCTACATCCTTTCTCTTCAACAGCCTACAGCACCTGTACAATCAGCCTTCACATCCTAGCAGTGGAAGTGTTGTGCCTGGCATGGCTCCTCTCCAGGAGACATTGGTAAGAATCACCATCAGAACATTCCACAAGCATTAGACAATTTATAATCTAAGGGTTAAGAAAAGCCACTGTATAAAGTGTCTACTCACAAGGGTAAACTGCAGGTTGCAGATGAGCTCCATGGACTGAAACTATGTTTGTGTATAGAGGAATATAAACAAATAACACTAGCCAATTGGAATAAATAATCTGAAACTTCTACCTGAAACACCTAGGTGGGTAAAAAGTGTAATCCATAAACAATTCCTTGTTTTTGAAGAAACTGAGATCACATGACTCTGGTCTTGGTTTCTTGGAGTTTTCTCAGAAGCACTAGGAAGTTTTCTCACAAGTCGATTCTTCAGCCACATTCTGAATCCCAGTAAACTAGAATGTGGGGAAAATAAGAGTCTAAAAGACCTCACAACCATTTGAACGATAGCTAGTTATTTTAAAATTTTTAACTGTTATTCATTGAATCTGGTTTTTCCACTGAATTCTACACACAACATACACTATTCTATCATAAAAATAAATAAATAATAAAATAAATGTTTTCTACACAGCATTTTTGATTGCCTGTATAAGACCTACACAGCTTGTTCTCATCAAAATTTGTTACGAATAGGAGAGGGGATTATAAAGTCTTCTGTTCCCCAAGGAGCTTTTGGATGCTGATGACTGTCAGTGAAGAAGGAGACACTTTTTTATGAAGTAGTCACTGGTAAGTTGCCCATGTTCCTGTAAATACCCCTCATCCATACTCATATAAGTAATACTAGTTAAATGCAATCATTTACCAAGACAAAATAAAAGATATGAAGGTAAAAGGAAGACTAGTTTAAAAGAGAAAGGGGGCAGCAAGAGTTGGAGGAGAATAAGAGAGAGGAATTGGAGTTAAATATGAAGATATACATGACATATATAAGATATATTTATATGAAAATGTTATCAAGAAGCACAATGTCATATATAATTAATATATGCCTTCCTGTTTCTTTCATTTTTGAGTCTAAACACAGATGTCAAGTTCTGCCACTTGCTCAGTCTCTTCTTTCAATTATGTTTGTACCAGCCTTTTGTTGTTAAAGTTTCCCTTTCCAACTTAACTATTTACAAGTTTAGCAGGGTGGGTCTTGCACCACAGTAACCACTCTCCTTATTCCATTTAGCATCAGGCTTTTCTTTAAACTTTTGTCTCTTTTTTTCTCCTAACACCATATATTTTATATTTCTCCTTGTTTCACTTGCTCCTTTTCCCTATAGATCTGTATGAGAGTGACTGATAGTAACCCTTTGGAAAGTCAATACTAGTCTGTCTTGAAATCTCCTCTGCTAATTCCATTAATCTAAAACTCATCCATTTAGCCCCAGGTAGATTTTTAGGACAAAAGCAGAAAACAGCCACATTCTTTGCCAAAGTATTCCAAGGACAGTGTCTAGGGCACTTACTCATTTTCTTTGCCTCTGAAACTTCTTGAGCTGAGCATTGACAGTTCAAATCTTCCTCAGCACCGTCTTCTATATCCCTACTAATATGGCCTATTATGCCCCATTAGAAGTGTGAAATTGATTTTCTAGTATAAAGTTGCAAAACCTTTCATATTATACCAATAAGCAGCAAAGTCAGGCTTGTCATAGCAAGAGCCCCCAGTTCCTGGTACCAACTGCTGTCACAGTCACTGTTCTATTGCTGCAAAGAGACACGATGACCACTGGAAACTTTTAGAAAAGAATGCATTCATTCTGATTCATACCACCACACTTGATCTTGTCTGGAAATTCCAAGGTCATCATTGGTTTCATCATGGTTTATATCAAAACGTTTTGAACCACAGAAGGAATTCAACCTTGGCTGAAACTGTCCTTATACCAACTTATCCATGGGAATTACTTGGCTACCACCCATCATCTTAACAACTGCTTGTAGTATTTTGTCATTTTGGATATAGTCATGTTCTACCTGGCATGAATTTTACTATCTTCAAGCAGTAGAAAAAAACTGGATGCCATGTATCCATAAACTGACAGTACATAGTCCTGACCACAGCTGCTTCATCTCTGTCAGACTCAGCTGCAAACATTCTTTGATCTAGGCCAGCATAGCACAGCAACTTACATTGTCACTGGTGACTAATGTTGAATATGCATATGGTATACTGGGCCTCTCTGTTCCTGTCTTGAAGAAAAGAATTTAGTCCAAACTGTTTAAGTGCGACTTTATTTAGCAAAGTCATTGTGAGCAAAGTAAGCATGGAAAAGACAGACTGGATAGGATGCTCTGAAGTGGAGAGGGTGATGCACATCACAATGGGTTCTGTACTCTGGGTTTAAAAGGAGTTTTTATGAGTATTTAGGGGATAGAGGGCATATTCATGGGGTAAGATAACCCCTTTCCCCTCCCAAATCAGGATGAAACAGACCTCCCTTTTAGGGCATTTCTGTCGATGATTCTTAAAGAAGCCTACAAAGTGGGTGGGAACACAGCAAAGTCATAATATAAATATCATAATGAAATTGAAGTCTTCTGAAGCTGTAAACTCATGCTTCTGCACAAGTGTAGGAAAATGTACTGATGCCTTTGTTTGTTTGTGTGTGTGTTTGTTTGTTTGAAATAGGGTCTCAACCCCTGATTGGCCTAGAATTTGTAGATTGGCCTTGCATGCACAGAGATCAGCTTGTATCTGCCTTTGGCAAACTAGGATTAAAGGCATGCATCGCCATGCCTGGTCTCACTATGGCTCTTTATATAGCAATAAAAGCTTCTGCATCCTGATACTAATGTTGAATATGCATGTGGTACAGTGGGCCTCTCTGTACTTGTCTTAAAGAGAAGTATTTAGGCCAAAGTTCTCTTCTGGAGAACTTTCTACCACAAAGGAGCATCCTGACCATCAGGGAACACAGTGCCAAGTTACAAGTGTCATTTCTTTATCGACTACATGTCTGTATGTCAGTTAAGAAAACTGAAATTTTATCATGACTGCTAGCCAAGGTTTTCCAATGGCATGACAGGCTGTACAAACAGGAAGAAGGCCTTAGGCGGTCTGTAGGACTCCTTTCTTCAGCTCCTAGGACCTACATCAGCTGACCTCCCACCACTGCCTTCCCATGGGCCTCCACTCAATCTTTGGTCCAGCCATGCTCACACGATACCTTTGGATATGTTTCATACTCTTCTCTGCTTCTCTCTCCTAATTTAGTTTAGGAAAAAGAAGACATTCTGTTTGTAAGATCTAAATGAAATTACATTTGAGGACAAGGAGATCAAACCACTGCCTCCTAGTATATCACTCCTTATCCAAATTTCCTCTCTAATCAAGGGCATGCAAGAAGTGATCTTCCAGTATGTGGATGCTGTTTTTCTCCTCAGGTAAACTGTGCTTATTGATTCCCTGTTGATTGCTTCTGTCAAGGAAGAAACAGACTGCACTTCATAGGAAAGCTGCTCCAGGTGCTTTTTTGGCTTAGATTTCCCCTACAATTCTAGGACTACAAATTCCATGCCTATAGTGGTGAAAATATTGTAAGATGCCATATACCATTAGAAAGTGAAGGTCTAAGTATCTCTCTCAGGGTCCCCTCTCTTTCTCCTCCTCCTCCTCCTCCTCCTCCTCCTCCTCCTCCTCCTCCTCCTCCTCCTCTTTTTTTTCTTCTTATTCCTTGTCTTCTTCCCCTTCTCCTTCCTTCTCTTTCTTTTCCTTTTCCTCCTCTTCTACTTCCCCTTCCTCCTCTTCCTCTTCTCCTTCCCCCTCCTCCTCCTCCTCCTTCTTCCTGACTTTACATGTAGACCAAATGCGCCATCCTTGCCAGAGGCCCAAATTATAGGACCACTGACCTTTGACTAAAGAACTGTGAGCCCAAATGAACTTCAGTTCACCTAATAAATAGATCAAGCATTTCATTACAGCAATATGAAACTGAGAGAGTTATATTGGGGGAAGGGGAGGTGGTAAGGAGGGGCGGATGAGGGGAACACCTTTATGGGGAAGGGGGAGGGAATAAGGGGCTTATGGACAGGAAACCGGGAAAGGGAATGACATTTGAAATGTAAATAAAGAAATATATCCAAATAAAAATAAATAAATTAATTAAAAAAGAGTTATATCAACAGATGAAAACTCTATACCAAGTGGCTTAAATGAATATACTGGGAGGGGTTTTTGTTGGTTTGGTTTTATTGTTTGTTTGAGATAAAGCCTCCTATAGCCAAGACTGGACTTTAATTCTTTTTGTAGCTGAGGATGACTTTGAAGGAAGCAGACGTTTTTTTTACTGTGGGCGTGGACTTTGGAGGTCTTCTCCTATGTCAGGCTCCACCTATTATAGAGAACTTCCTCCTGGCTGCTTCAGGACATTAGTCCTCTCCTGGTTGCCTTTGGACCAGATGCAGAGCTCTCAGCTTCTTCTCCAGCACCACGTCTGCTTCTGTGCTGCCATACTTCCTGCCATGCTGATAATGGACTGAACCTCTGAAACTGTAAGTCAGCCCCAATTAAATTTTTCCCTTGTTAGAGTTGCCTTGGTCATGGAGTCTTTTCACAGCAATAGCAACCCTAACTAAGACACACATCATTAAAATAATATTTATGAGGATGGCAAGATGGCTCAATAAATAAGTGTACTTGTCAAGCCTGGGAACGCGAGTGTGATCCCTGGGGCCTAAATGATGGAAAAAGAGAACTGATTTCCAAAAGTGGTTATCTGCATGCATGTGTTCAAACAGATGCACATCCATGCACGCATACTAAATAAATATAATGGACATTTTTAATTTTTATGACTTCCCCATGTGTGATTATCTTAAGACCTACTATTAACACTGCTCTTGAATATTTTAATAGTTGTTATCCTGTACTTACAGTGAAAGAAGTCATAATATATGGACTAACCACTCATGTCATTTAGCTGCTGTTAAGCCATAGTAGAGTAAAATATAAGGAAAAGTCAAATATGATGATTCAGAATACTAGCCCACAAATGAGTGTTCATATTGCAGCTACCACTCAAATGGTTATGTGACTTCCAAGCCTCAGTTCCCTCCATGTAAAACAAGAGAAATGTAGCACCCATTTTGCATACCTGCCATGCCTAGGTTAGGTAGGTTAGACTACTTTACAGTAAGTGCAAAGGGAGAAGTTACGGAAGCCCACAGTCATTTGAGTCTCCACTTTCGCAGGTCAGGATAACCATTTAGGGTTAACTGTCCTCTGCCAGTGCTGGGAAAACAACTGCTTCAGCTTCTGCTTGATTCTTGAATAGACACATATCTTCTACTTTTATGGAGATGTCCGAGGGAGGCTTTTGCCTGCAAATATGTTTTTGCTTTCTCATCTTTTTCAGAAAATGCCACTGCTTAAAGTATGTGTAATTAACTCTTAAACCAATTGTTAGACATACAAAACTCTAAGACTAAATGTTCTCCTAGCTACAGTGGTCATGTGGGTTTATATTTGGATTCTAAAACTTGCCTTCTATAAGTATTCTTCCTGGGTGGATACTTGATTCAGTGCAAGGAAAACTCAGCGTTTGATATGTTAGCATATGTTACGTATGATATGTTTGCACGTATTACTATCCAACTGTTCCAACCTGAAGAATTGACATTTCACTTCATATCTCAGAACACTGATGGGGTCTCAAACATTTAGGGCCAGGCAGGATAAGAGACATAAACTTCAATACATAGCAGTGTTCCTTTACAGTTTTCTTTCTTTTGTTTCAGTTAGCCATAGTCAGCCACCGACTGAAAATACTAAATGGAGGATGACAAGAAATAAACAAAACACATTTTAAATTAAGTGCCATTCTATAAGTGTGGAGAAATCTTATCACCTTGCTTTGTCCTGCCTAGTATTTGTGTTATATGCTGATGATCTACCAGCCACTTAGCTGTTGTAATACCCAGTAACACTCAGATAACAGCAATGCTTCCAAACACAAAAGACTATACATTCAAATTTGTCAGAGGGGAGCTATAATTTGTTTATTTTTAGTAAAAAGGACTTTGAATGTAATAAGAAAAAAATGATTTGCTGAGCCAGGGGAAGAGAAATATTAAAAGAGAAAAGACTGAAGTTTCCAGTATTACTTGCTACTATCTCAGATAGCAAATGGTATAACTTAATATATAGTAAGTGCTTATTTAAATTAAAGATTAAAAACCTGGCATGATGTAGCACCTTTGTCATCATAGCCATGAATTTGAAACAGGAAGATTATGAGTTTCAGCTTATCAAGTGTCTGCCTCAGAGAAAAGTTTAAAAATTTATTGTTTGTTCATAGAAAGTGTGTTCTACTTGAACATAATAGACTATTCCAAGAACTTTGACACTTCCTTCACTCCATCTTATAAACATCATGTCATCTGACTATCATTAGAAGGGCAAGTACAGTATAGGAAGATTCTATGTGAAAGAAAGAACATCTAAACATTTGTACTACAGTGTGTTCTTGTAATTGTCCTGTTGTCCTCTTAGTTATCCTTTCTTACTGTGCTCAATGTGTAGAATGACCTTTACAAGAGCCATGTTTATATAAAAATATGATCTATATGATGTTTGTATGTTTATATGATATATATCAAACTATATGTATATCCGTGTCTGTGTGCATGTGCGTGTGCGTGTGCACGTGTGTGTGTGTGTGTGTGTGTGTGTGAGTGTGTGTGTGTGTGTGTGTGTGTGTGTGATTCTGCTGCACACTTTGTGGTTTCAACTCTCTTGGGCATCTTGGATAACATTCTCCACAGATTAGGAATTGTTACTGTCCTATAAAATGCTAATCTTTCTGTATGGAAAAACTAGCTTGGGAAACATATCAACCAATAGATGGCAGTGCTGATTTAAATTCTGGACAAATTATTAGAGCAGAAAAGCAGTCAACTTCTAAAAAATGTCTATTTCACAATGCCCACCTGCCACTCTCCTCATTATCTCTCTGAGGTATGGCTGCTACTGTCATATGCAACAAACACTGCCTGAGAAAAACTGTAGCAGAGTCCTTAACTAGATGCTAGTCTCTGATCTCTTTCAAACCACATTCATATAAGCTGGGAAAAATTTTGTGAGTCCTGTACTCAAATATGGAAGATGACCTCATGGCTTACAATATTAATTACAATCATCCAAAGTACTTTTTAATGATGACAGGAACTTGTTTAATTTTTACTATTAACTTCACTATCTACACATTACTCTAAACAGTTCTTTCAAGCAATTCTGAGTCTCACCATTCTGAGTCTGATATTTAGAACATGCACTATCCACACTTACTAGCATGTATGCATAAATATATATGTATATGTTGGAGCATCTTTTGGGTATATGCCCAGGAGTGGTATAGCTGTGTCCACAGGTATTACTATGTCCAGTTTTCTGAGAAACCTCCAGACTGATTTCCAGAGTGGTTGTACCAGCTAGCATTCCCCCAACAATGAAGAAGTGTTCCTCTTTCTCCACATCCTCCCCAGTATCTGCTGTCACCTGAGTTTTTTATCTTACCTATTCTGACTGGTGTGAGTTGGAATCTCAGTTTTGTTTTGATTTGCATTTCCCTAATGACTAAGGATGTTGAACATTTCTTTAGCCACTCGATATTCCTAAGTTGAGAATACTCTGTTTGGCTCTGTTCCCCATTTTTAATAAGGTTATTTAATTCTTTGGAGTCTAACTTCTTGATTTCTTTGTATATATATTGAATATTAGCCCTCTATCAGATGTAGGATTGGTAAAGATCTTTTCCCAATCTGTTGGTTGCCATTTTGCCATATTGACAGTGTTCTTTGCCTTACAGAAGCTTTGCAATTTTATGAGGTCCCATTCATCAATTCTTGATCTTAGAGCATGAGCCATTGGTGTTCTGTTCAGGAAAATTTCTCCTGTGCCCATGTGTTCAAGACTCTTCCCCCACTTTTTCTTCTATTAGTTTGAGAGTATCTGGTTTTCTGTGGAGGTCCTTGATCCACTTGGACTTAAACTTCGTAAAGAGCAATACAAATGGATTAATTTGCATTCTTCTATATGCTGACCTCCAGTTGAACCAGCACCATATGTTTTTCACCCTGGTTGATTTTAGTTCCTTTGTCAAAGACCAAGTGACCATAGGTGTGTGGGTTCATTTCTGGGTATTCACTTCTATTCCATTGGTCTACCTACCTGTCTCTGTACCAATACCATACACTTTTTTATCACTATTGCTCTATAATACAGCTTGAGGTCAGGGATGGTGATCCCCAGGAGTTCTTTTATTGTTGAAGATAGTTTTCACTATCCTGGGGTTTTTGTTATTCCAAATGAATTCGCAAGTTTTTCTTTCTAACTCTATGAAGAATTGAGTTGAGATTTTGATGGGGATTGCACTGAATCTGTAGATTGCTTTTGGCAAGATGACCATTTTTACAATATTATTCCTGCCAATCCATGAGCACGGGAGGTCTTTCTATCTTTTGAAATCTTCAATTTCTTTATTCAGAGACTTGAAGTTTGTGTCATACAGATCTTTCACTTCCTTAGTTAGAGTCATACCAGGCCTATACTCAACAAAACTGGAAAATCTTGATGAAACCAACAATTTTCTAGACAAATACTAGGTACCAAAGTTAAATCAGGGTCAGATAAAGCATCTAAACAGTCCTTTAACTTCTAAAGAAATAGAAGCAGTCATTAAAAGTCTCTCAACCAAAAAAAGCCCAGGACCAGATAGGTTTAGTGCAGAATTCTATCAGGCCTTCATAGAAGACCTAAAACCAATAATCTCCAAACTATTCCACTAAATACAGACAGAAGGAACACTACTCAATTCTTGTTATGAAGCCACAATTATGCTTATTGTATGCTAAACCACACAAAAACCCAACAAAAAAAGGAAACAGATGAATTTCCCCATACGAATATCAATGTAAAATTACTCAATAAAATTCTCACAAACAGAATCCAAGACCACATCAAAATGATCAAACTCCATGATCAAGTAGGCTTCATCCCAGGGATGCAGGGATGGTTCAATAAATGGAAATCCATCAGCATAATCCACTACATAAACAAACTCAAAGAAAAAAACAACACATGATCATCTCATTAGATGCTGAGAAGGTATTGTCAAAATTCAACACCCTTTCATATTAAAAGTCTTGGAAAGATGAGGAATTCAAGGCTCATACGTAAATATCTTAAAAGCAAACCAGTAGCCACTATCAAACTTAATGGAGAGAAACTTAAGCAATCCCACTAAAATCAGGGACTAGACAAGACTGTTCACTCTCTCCCTACTTATTCAATATAGTACTTGAAGTCCTAACCAGATCAATCAGACAACAGAAGAAGGTTAAAGGGATACAAATTGGAAAGGAAGAAATTAAAATATGGTTTGCAGATGATATGATAGTACCAAAAATTCTACCAGAGAACTCCTAAACCCGATAAACAACTTCTGCAAAGTGGCTGGATATAAAATTAACTCAAACAAATCAGTAGCCTTCCTCTACTCAGAGATTAACAGGCTGAGAAAGACATGAGGGAAATGACACCTTTCACAATAGTCACAAATAATATAAAATACCTGGGCGTGAATGTAAACGGGCAACCACCACCCTTCTTTTAATTGGACTGAAAGACTACTCTTCAAGATGGAATTCATGCCAGTACTATAAACCTGGTTTTAAAAAAATATGTATGGGGAGGTCATAGGACCTACAGCAGAACCTACAACCAAATGTTCTGCCAAATAAACATTGTATCATTCTACCTTCTAAATATTTATGGTTATGTCCATAGACAAATGCTGCTCTCAGCCTTCGTTGAAGCTCCTGTTTCCAGTGGGGAATGAGTAATACAGAGACTCCTAATTGGTTAAAGTGCAGGGAATAGGGAAGTGTTGAAGTCTCGGCACTAAATAGAATATCTATATCAGCCCTTCCAAGGCCCAGGAAGAGTTGGTGCAAAGAACCAAAGGGTTTTGGTTAAACACAGTATTCTGAGCATGACACAATAACTTTGCAGTGATGGACTGACAGCAGCTATGGTTTCCTACACAAACAGGGCTCAGCAGCATCCTCTCATGTGAGAGAGGAGTTCATGAGCCCTCATCTGCTTTAGAAAATAATAGGCAAGTTAATTTCTAAGGCAGAGACAGTCATATTCCTCAGTAGTATAATCTCGGCTAGATTGATGTGGCTCAAGTAAATCAGCTTCCACCTGTGCTCATGCAGGCAACCCTTGTTAAATGAAACGGGGCACACAGAAAAGCAACACGAAAGTGGGGGGACCCTTCTGAGAAGAAGTAAGGGCTTAGTAAGAGAAAGAGAGGGATAAGAGAATAGTGTGGGGGAGGATCAATGTATTTTTATATACATGTGTAAAATTGTAAAAGAATTTATTTTAAACATTGCATCTCAAGTTAATACATATGAACTCTTATCATTATTTCCTTAACATTTCACAATATCTACTATTTACATGCTAAAACCCAATCCTCACTATGTTTTACTAAGAGAAAATGTCCAAGACATGCCTAGTGGAACACACACAAGTGGAAAGCTAAGAAAGGAGCAAGGTGAATTCCAGGCCAACAGCAGATACTCTAAGGACTTTACAAATGATTAAAATAGACAGGAGTATAGTTAGGTATTGTGAAATTTTTGTACTATTTTATAAGAGGGACTGGAACATCATTCAGTTTTGGTATAGAAGGTATCTTCTGACCAATTTTCCAAGATATCAAAGGACAACTACATTTGTATATATCTTTATTATATGTGTATATACATACACATAAGGTATATGAAACATACCACATATCTTCCTTGTTTTCTTCTTGTTTCTACTCACTCTTTGCAGCCTGCTCAGTTATGATTGAAATCTCCATTTTTGTTCCCAAAGTATTTTATTCTTTAACTCTATCTACTTCATTAGGATTGTTTTTAAGATCAGATGAGGACCATGTGTTCGTTTTAAAAATATGAACATCCAGAGAGAGGACACGTATCAGTTCATGGGAGTGGAAGAGGGAGACTGTAAAGGAAAGGTGATAACTAATCCGCATTCGGTGTTGTTTTCTTCTTCTCTTTTATTGAATTTCTTAATTTACATTTCAAATGTTATCCCCTTTCCTGGTTTCTCTCCCCAGAAGCCCACTATCCCATCTCCCCTCCCCCGCTTCTATAAGGAAGCTCCCCTACCCACCTACATACTCCCTCCCACCTCCCTGCCCTGACATTCTCCTACACAGGGGCATTAAGTCTTGACAGGATGAAGGGCCTCCCCTCCCATTGATGCCCCACAATTCCATCCTCTGCTACATGTGCAGTTGGAGCCATAGGTCCATCCCTGTGTTCTCTTGGGATGGTGGTTTAGTCCCTGGGAGTGCTGGGAGCTCTGGTTGGTTGATATTGTTGTTATTCTTATGAGGTTGCAAACCCCTTCAGCTCCTTCAGTCTTTTCTCTAACTCCTCCATTGGGGACCCTATTCTCAGTTCAGTTCAATGGTTAGCTGTGAGCATCCACCTCTGTATTTATTAGACTCTGGCTGGGCCTCCTGAGAAACAGCTATATCAGGCTCCTGTCAGCGTGCGCTTCTTGGCTTCATCAATATGTCTGAGTGTGGTGTCTGTATATGGGATGGATCCAACAGGTGGAGCAGTCCCTGGGTGGCCTTTCCTTCAGTCTCTGCTCCAAACTTTGTCTCTGTATTTTCTCCTGTGAGTATTTTTGTTTCACTAAGAAGGACTGAAGCATCCACACTTTGGTCTTCCATATTCTTGACGTTCATGTGGTCTGTGAATTGTATCTTGGGTATTCCAAGCTTTGGGGCTAATATCCAATTATCAGTGAGTACATACCACATGTGTCCTTTTGTGATTGAGTTACCCCACTCAGGATGATATTTTCTAGTTCCATCCATTTGCCTAAGAATTTTATGAACTCATTGTTTTTAATAGCTGTGTAGTATTCCATTGTTTAAATGTACCACATTTTCTGTATCCATTTCTCTGTTGAAGGGCACCTGGGTTCTTGCCAGCTTCTGGCTATTATAAATAAGGCTGCTATGAACATAGTGGAGCATGTGTCCTTTGTTGTATGTTGGAGCATTGTTTGAGTATATGCCCAAGAGTGTGGTATAGCTGGGTACTCAGGTAGTACTATATCCAAATTTCTGAGGAACCTCCAGACTGATTTCCAGAGAGGTTGTACCAGCTTGCATTCCCACCAACAATGGAGGAGTGTTCCTCTTTCTCCACATCCTCCCCATCATCTGCTGTCACCTGAGTTTTTTATCTTAGTCATTCTGACAGGTATGGGGTGTAATCTTAGGGTTGGTTTGATTTGCATTTCCCTGATGACTAAGGATGTTGTACATTTCTTTAGGTACTTCTCAGCCATTTGATATTCCTCAGTTGAGAATTCTTTGTTTAGCTCTGTTCCCCATTTTTAATAGGTTATTTGATTCTCTGGAGTCTAACTTCTTGAGTTCTTTGTATAAAGTGGATATTAGCCCTCTATCAGATGTAGGATTGGAAAAGACCTTTTCCCAATCTGTTGGTTGACATTTTGTCCAAATGACAATGTCTTTTGCCTTAAAGAAGCTTAGTAATTTTATGAGGTCCCACTCATCAATCCTTGATCTTAGAGCATAAGCCATTGGTGTTCTGTTGAGGAAAATTTCTCCTGTGCCCGTGTGTTTGAGTCTCTTCTCCACTTTCTCATCTATTAGGTTCAGTGTGTGTAGTTTTATTTGAAAGTCCTTGATCAAGATAGACTTGATCTTTGTACATGGCAATAAGAAGGGATCAATTTGCATCCTTCTAAATGCTGATCTCCATTTGTTGAAAATGCTTTCTTTTTTCCACAGGACGGTTTTAGCTCCCTTTTCAAAGATCAAGTGACCTTAGGTGTGAGGATTCATATCTGGGTCTTCAATTCTATTCCATTGATCAACCTGCCTGTCTCTGTATCAATACCATACAGTTATTATCACTATTGGTCTGTAATACAGCTTGAGGTTAGGGATGGTGATTTCCCCCCAGAAGTTCCTTTGTTGTTAAGAATGTTTTTTGCTCTCCTGGGTTTTTTTGCTATTCCAAATGAATTTGCAAATTGCTCTTTCTAACTCTATGAAGAACTGAGTTGGAATTTTGATGGAAATTGCATTGAATCTGTAGATTGTTTTTGGCAAGATGACCACTTTTACTATATTAATCCTGCCAATCCATGAGCATGAAAGATCTTTCCGTTTTCTGAGATCTTCTTCAATTTCTTTCTTCAGAGACTTGAAGTTCTTGTCATACAGATGTTTCACTTGCTTGGTTAGAGTCACACCAAAGTATTTTATATTATTTGTGACTATTGTGAAAGGTGTTGTTTCCCTAATTTCTTCCTCGGCCTGTTTATCCTTTGAGTAGAGGAAGGCTACTGATATGTTTAGGTTAATTTCATATCCAGCCACTTTGCTGAAGTTATTCATCAGGTTTAGGAGTTCTCTGGTGGAAATTTGGGAGTCAATTAAGTATACTGTCTTATCATCTGCAAATAGTGATATTTTGACTTCCTCCTTTCCAATTTGTATCCCTTTGACCTCTTTTTGTTGTCTAATTGCTCTTGCTATTAGTATTATATTGAATAGGTAGGGAGAAAGTTGACAGCCTTGTGTTGACCCTGATTTTAGTGGGATTGCTTCAAGTTTGTCTCCATTTAGTTTGATGTTGGCTATTGGTTTTCTGTATATTGCTTTTACTATGTTTAGGTATGGGTGTTGAGGTGAATATTTAAAAATGCCTTAACCTTTTAGCCTTAACTGCACTAGCACTGGCACTCATAGGGCCACATGGCACTGCAGGGTACTTTTATCTCACTGGCTCCATGAGCACTTGCAAATTAACAATCAGAATGGAATATGGCTAAGTGATAGTGGCTTGTCTAGCATGAGGGATTCAGTGAGTTAAATCCCCAGAAAAACATACAGAGAGAGAGAGAGAGAGAGAGAGAGAGAGAGAGAGAGAGAGAGAAGAGGGGGAAGGGAGAGGGAGGAAAGGAGAGGAAGAGGGAGAGAGAATAGTGAATCCTAGAAGATTGTGACCCTATAATGGAATACAGCATGTAGCAAAGCTAGGTGACATAAGAAATGTATGGCATAGGCTTACTGAAGGTGTGACTTGCTGAGTGAGGTTGACAGTGTTAGATGCCAATTCCTATACTGAATCTCCTTCCGGTTATGCTTTCTTTTGTTTTTAGCTAACCTATATGCATTCCTACTCACCACTTTAACCCTTGCATGACTGAATATATACCTACCATCTTTTCTTCTTAAATTATGACCTTAATCTGGGAATGCTCAAGAATATACACCTTTACTGAGCATGCTTAGGTATGTACCCATGCCCCAAGTATGTCATATGTGAGTATGTAAATTCCTCATTTTCCTTTCTTTGATGAAGGGATATTTTGAAAATAACCTCTTGTGCTGCACTTACCTGGCCCAGGTAATAAGTCTTGGCTATACCAAGATGTAAATCCAGTGCATTTAGTTAAAAAAGACATAAAGGTCATGTCAACCTAAGTAACTGTAAAAATGAACTATGTCTACAAAAGCAAAAGAATGTTCCTGTAAGATCTGTGGCATGATTGATGATAATTGTCCCTCATAAGGTCACACACAGGCTTAATGCCACTTGCATGTGTAGAATTGTATTCAACTACTAAATAAGTGGATAGTGGATGATGGTAAGAGGTCTCTCAGTGTCTAAGTGGAGTTTATAAACAATCAAAGATGCTAGAATGATCTCTGTGGCAATAGCTTCATTAATAAACCTCAGTAAAATTTGTTTTTAACTTAATATATGCAGAGGTTACTAGATATACATGTATCATAGTATAACACACTTTCTTGCTCTATCTTCTCAGAATGAGTAGAGGAGTGATAGTCTCACATACCTTTCACTAAGATCAACATAAGTAAAGCTAATTGAATTCAATAAAAAGAATCAGATTCCTTGTGGAGAAAGAGGAACACTCCTCCATTGTTGGTGGGATTGCAGACTGGTACAACCATTCTGGAAATCAGTCTGGAGGTTCCTCAGAAAATTGGACATTGAACTGCCTGAGGATCCAGCTATACCTCTCTTGGGCATATACCCAAAAGATGCCCCAACATATAAAAAAGACACGTGCTCCACTATGTTCATCGCAGCCTTATTTATTATAGCCAGAAGCTGGAAAGAACCCAGATGCCCTTCAACAGAGGAATGGATACAGAAAATGTGGTACATCTACACAATGGAATATTACTCAGCTATCAAAAACAATGACTTTATGAAATTCGTAGGCAAATGGTTGGAACTGGAAAATATCATCCTGAGTGAGCTAACCCAATCACAGAAAGACATACATGGTATGCACTCATTGATAAGTGGCTATTAGCCCAAATGCCTGAATTACCCTAGATGCCTAGAACAAATGAAACTCAAGACGGATGATCAAAATGTGAATGCTTCACTCCTTCTTTAAAAGGGGAACAAGAATACCCTTGGCAGGGAAGAGAGAGGCAAAGATTAAAACAGAGACTGAAGGGACACCCATTCAGAGCCTGCCCCACATGTGGCCCATATATATACAGCCACCCAATTAGACAAGATGGATGAAGCAAAGAAGTGCAGAAGTGTAGATTGCTCCTGAGAGACACAGCCAGAATACAGCAAATACAGAGGCGAATGTCAGCAGCAAACCACTGAACTGAGAATAGGACCCCCGTTGAAGGAATCAGAGAAAGAACTGGAAGAGCTTGAAGGGGCTCGAGACCCCATGTGTACAACAATGCCAAGCAACCAGAGCTTCCAGGGACTAAGCCACTACCTAAAGACTATACATGGACTGACCCTGGACTCTGACCTCATAGGTAGCAATGAATATCCTAGTAAGAGCACCAGTGGAAGGGAAGCCCTGGGTCCTGCTAAGACTGAACCCCCAGTGAACTAGACTGTTGGGGGAGGGCGGCAATAGGGGGAGGGTGGGGAGGAACACCCATAAGGAAGGGGAGGGGGAGGGGGATGTTTGCCCGAAACTGGGAAAGGGAATAACACTTTAAATGTAAATAAGAAATATTCAAGTTAATAAAAAAAAAAAGAGAGAGAGAGAGAGAGAGAAGAAGTGGATACAGTGCTACATAGTGCAAAAAAAAAAAAAAGAATCAGATTCCTTGAAGAAACAGGTAATGCTTGGGTTAGGGCAAGAAGCACACAGGATAAGTCTAAAATATCTTAAAGTATCAAAAGTAAAAGGCAAAAGATTTACACGATCTGAAGAGAAACCGGAGTATATTCATAGGCAGAAATATGGAGACAAAATTTGGAGCACAGACTGAAGGAAAGGCCATCCAGAGACTTCCCCACCTGATGATATAGCTCATAAACCACCACCAAACCCAGACAATATTGTTGATGCCTAGAAGTACATGCTGACAGGAGCCTGATATAGTTGTCCCCTGAGAGTCTTTGCTAGAGTCTGACAAATATAGAGGCGAATGCTCGTAGCCAGTCATTGAACTGAGAATGGGGTCCCCAATGGAGGAGTTAGAGAAAGGATTGAAGGAGTTGAAGGGGTTTGCAACTCCATTAAAAACAACAATACCAACCAACCAGAGCTCTTAGGGACTAAACAACCATCCAAAGAGTATACATGGACAGACCCATAGCTCCAGCTATGTATGTAGCAGAGGATGGCCTTGTTGGGCATCAGTGGGAAGAGAAGCCCTTGGTCCTGCCAAGGCTTGATGCCCCAGTGTAGGGAAGTGTCATGGCAGGGAGGCAGGAAAAGGTGGGTGGGTAGGTGGGGAAAAACCTCATAGAAGCAGGGGAAGAAAGGATAGGATAGGGGGTTAATGGACAGAAAACTGGGAAAGGGGATTCATTTGAAATGTAAATTTAAAAAATTCAATAAAAAAATCAAACCATATTAAATTCTAGGCAAAGCATGAAAAAATTTAAAAACTTTAAAAGAAGTAAATAACTATTTCTAAAATGAAATGATGTCGCAGACAGAGCATCCAACTAGAAAAGCTCCCAAAAGACAAAGCTGGAGCCTTGGGAGCAGCAAGAGATATACCACAGAATTAGAGTATAATCCAACTTCTAAAATACTCTTAAATCTGTGTTGGCATAAATAATTGTGGAGTGTCTTTTCTCCTTCCACCATTACAAAGGATCTGTAGACTCCTTTTTTGTTTGTTTGTTTAAGTCTAAACTCCTTTCTCTTTTTTTATTAGATATATTTCTTTATTTACATTTCAAATATTATTCCCTTTCCCAGTTCCCTGTCCATAAGCCCTCATCCCTTCCCCCTCCTCCATACGGGTGATCCCCTCATCCATCCCCCTTACCCACCCCTGCCACTTTCCCATGCACTGGGGATCCAACCTTGGCAGGACCAAGGGATTTCCCTTCCACTGGTGCCCCAACAAGGCTATTCTCTGCTACATATGAAGTTTGAGCCCTGGGTCAGTCCATGTATAGTCTTTCGGTAGTGGTTTAGTCCCTGGAAGCTCTGGTTGGTTGATATTGTTGTTCTTATGGGGTTGCAAGCTCCTTCAGCTCTTTCAATCCTTCCTCTAATTCCCCCCAAGGGAGTCTTGTTCTCAGTTCAGTGGTTTGCTGCTAGCATTGACCTCTGTATTGGACATGCTCTGGACGTGTCTCTCAGGAGAGAGCTATATCCAGCTCCTTTCAGCATGTAATTTTTGGCTTCAACAATCTTATCTAATTTTGGTGGCTGTATACATATGGGCCACATGTGGGGCAGGCTCTGAATGGCTGTTCCTTCAGTTGCTGCTCTAAACTTTGCTTCCATATCCCCTCCTATGGATATTTTTTCCCCTTTTAAGGAGTGGGAGCATTGGCATTTTAGTCATCCTTCTTGAGCTTCCTGTGGTCTGTGGATTGCATCTTTGGTAATTCGAACTTTTTGGCTAATATCCATTTATCAATAAGTGCATACCAAGTGTGATTTTCTCTGGTTGGGTTACCTCACTCAGGATGATATTTTCTAGTTCATTCCATTTACCTATGAATGAATTTCATGAAGTCATTGTTTTTGATCGCCGTGAAGTATTCCTTTGGGTAGATGTACCACATTTTTTGAATCCATTCCTCTGTTGAAGGACATCTGGGTTCTTTCCAGCTTCTGACTATTATAACTAAGGCTGCTATAAACATAGTGGAACATGTGTCTTTGTTGTATGTTGGATCATCTTTTGGGTATATGCCCAAGAGAGGTATAGACTCTTATTTTGTCTGTTTTTATTTTCTTTCTCAGAGCTAAGGCTTGAACCCAGGGTCGAGCGCTTGCCTAGCAAGTTCTACCACTGAGCTAAATCCCCAGCCCTGGATCTGTAGATTCAACTTTGGTCAACAGGCTTGTACTGCAAGCACGTTTACCCAGTGGGACATCTCATCAGCCCATAAAGAAATAACTGAATCATTCAATTAGTACAAAGTAAGAGATAAGCCTTTGAGCTGAGGAATTTTGTATCAAACACAAGGACAATCTAAGAAAATTTACCAGTCAAGAAGTCCCTGTGGAAGGACAATAGCCAGCTCTGGGATTCTGGTTACATTTACTCTTCTAACTGTTCTCTGGTGACTAATTTTGTGTGTATATATTTTGTATTGTATTTTAACAATGCTCAAAAGTTTGCAATTTCAAAGAATTTCAGATGCTCAGCTAGTAAAATCTATGTCAATATTCTGAATTATAAAAGCCTCTCAAGGGGCTAGAGAGATGGTTCAGTAATTAAGAGCACTGACTGCTCTTCCAGAGGTCCTGAGTTCAATTCCCATCAACCACATGGTGTCTTACAACCATCTGTAATGGAATCTGATGCTCTCTTCTGATGTGTCTGAAGATAGCAACAATGTACTCATATACATAAAATAAATAAGTAAATCTTTAAAAAAAAAAAAAGAATTGCAGTGCTCATGGTGTCTCTTTGCAGTAACCAAAATAATGTGAAAATCTAATTATGACATTCATCTAATTCTTACATCCAGGGATACATTCTATCTCTGTAGTTCACTCTTGAAAAGATAACTCTAACAACTGAGGTCTGCCTATTCCTCTTTTTTTTTTAATTTACTATTTTATGTACATAGTCGGTTTGTCTGCATGGATGTCTGTGCACTACATGTATGCCATTTTCCCCTGGACACCAGAGAGGGCATCAGATTCCCTGGAGCTGGGGTTATGAGTAATTGTGAACTGTCTGACTTGGATGCAGGAATTTGAACACAGGTCTTTGGGAACAGCAGTAATCTCTGATAACCATTGAGTCATCTTTCTAGCTGTCCCCTACCCCTTTTAATTTACACTGAGTTTCAGAAAACTTTCCAAAGTAACTTTTCAAAATAATGCTATCAACAATAGAAATAAGACAAAATTGACTTCATAATGAATGAGGTATGTCTATTTCAAATGGGATTCTTTATTAACATCATTGTGTGATCAATTCAGGGTTCATGCCATTTCATGCCTTGATTCATGACTTGCCTTATTTGATCAAACTCAGGTCACCAGCCATGCATAACTAGGACCTTCACTTGCTGAGCCATCTCTCAACCCCATAGGAAATATGTTGGCATGTAGCAGAAAAACAATTCTGACCACAAAATTCCTTTGCATCTAGGAAAATTACTTAGTAAATTATTTATAATTTTTTGAGAGATTATGAGGAAAGATGTCACTTCCTATAACAGTCTTGTCAGAG
The DNA here is from genome assembly GCF_011064425.1 of Rattus rattus. Lineage (NCBI taxonomy): Eukaryota > Metazoa > Chordata > Mammalia > Rodentia > Muridae > Rattus > Rattus rattus. The sequence continues at coordinate 141,513,251 of NC_046154.1, read as the reverse complement.
AATATAAAACATTTACAATGATTAGGTCTCTGTCTACTTTTACCAAGATGCATCACAACTCACACTGCAAATATTTGTGTGATTTGTTTTTACTCAGGAATAGTACTTGGATGAGGATGGAAGATGCTAATCTTCCCATGTAGCTAAAAACAGAAAGCATAGTATATCATGAAAAGCCCAATGGATGCCTAAGAAGCTGCTAGCTGAGAGGCAGAGGTAGTGTGAGCAGGAATTTTCCCAGTGGTTTCAGAAAAGGACAGGAAACAGGCTTCTGTTTGTGGCTATTTGAATGATTCCAGAGGACTCTGATGCTAACACTATCTGTAGATTATTCATTGCTGCCCTGGGGCAGGGTACTGAGGTCCTAGTACAGAGGCTGAGAGAGGAGGTGTGTATGAGGTTGGTGTAAGAAAGGAGGTCAAATAAAGGCATCTTTACCTTTTCTAGGTACCTAGTGGGAGTACTAGTTGTGGTCCTTGCAGGGCCAAAAATCTCCAGTGTAGCAGTTCCTGGTTCTTACTCCTAGCCCCATGCTTCCAGAAATAAGACTTAGACTCAAAATATATTTACAAACACCTTGACCATATAGCTCTTCTCCTATTAGATCATAACTTGAATTATCCCATTCATCTTAATCTACATCTGCCATGTGGCTGATTATCTGTATTTAGGTAGCATGCAGCTGTCTTGTCACATCTTCCTGAACAGATCTCCCATGTTGGCTCTGCCCTGGAATTCTTTCTGCCTCACAGATGTCCCATCTTCTATTCTATACTTTCCTACAGGACACAGGTCTTTTTTTCTAATTGCTAAGTTATATATCCATACAATATGCAAAATACTCTCTCTACACTCCAGGAAGTCAAAGCATTAGAAATACAAAGAAAGGGTAGTAGCAGGAGGATAAACCTCAGGCTTCTTTGTGGAAAGCTCAGACCTGTCCCTTCTCAGGCTGAAAAGCCTGATCAAGGAACATGTTCAAAGGAATAGAAGCTCCCTGCAGCCTAGCTCAGGCCTGTTCCTTACTCTTTCTCCCTATCACCACCATCCAGAGTGTTCAGTTCTGAAGGTGATGAGAGGTATTCTGTGTTCTCCGTTATATCCTGGCTGTCACCACATGCCAAGGAAACCTATTCAGAAGCCTGGCACCACAAAGGAAAGAACCCAGGGATTCCCAAGAACTCTATTAGTACTGGTCCTGGGAGAACTGTAGTGCACCACAGTTGTGTGAAGAACAGACCATAGTCCCTAACATTTCTCATGGGAATTGATCCTGTGAGTCACTATTGATGACCTTTGTATTTTTCTCTTCATCCTATAAAAAGTTTCAATCAGTTAGAGTACTATTTTGCTGTACAGTTCTCTGAATTCTGAATATAAATGTACACTACATGTGATGTATGAAGACCCAGAGTCATCTCCAAAACACAGGAGATTGGGAAAGAGTCAACAGAAGCAGGGTACTTGGAGGCAAGCTAAGAAAAGCTGGGAGGTCCAAATTGAAAGGTGATGAAATACTGTTTCCAGAGAAAGGACTACAAGATGTCTCAACATTCCACACAGAATGAATGGCTGCTCTTCAAAAAAGACTCCATCTACAGCAGATTTTCCAAACAAAGCTCCCAGATTGTCAGCAATTTAAGCCAAAATAATCCTCAGGATATTTCAGGTTAGTGAAGAATGACTTGCAGGATTCATACATGAGAATGTAAACAGCAATCACCAGTTTTAAGAGCACCAGGGAAAGCTCCTACAAGAAGATGAAGTAAGCTAGTCCTGATGACTCACACTTACCTCAGGACTGAGAGAGGGCCGGCTGCCTCAGGAAGATCACTTAGAGTTCCAGGACAGTCTGGACTACAAGGTGAAATCCAGTCCAAACCAGAAAAAAGAAAGCAATAGCAATAAATAAGAATTAAGAATGAAAAGATAGATAACACAGAGGAGGAGGAAAAGGAACAGAGAGGAAAGAAAGATGAGAAGGGTAAGAGGAAAAGAAGGAGAAGAAAGGGAGGAGACAAAGGGGGAAAGTCCATAAAATCACAGGCCAGTGTTTTCAGAAATGGAATCCAGCAGAAGTGATACCAAAGATGACCTTGGTGTCTTAGTTGAGATTGCTGCAATAAAATATCATGACCAAAGCAACTCGGGGAGGAAACAGTTTAACTGGCTTATACTTCCACTTCACTGTTCACCATTGAAGGCAGTCAGGACAGGAACTGAAACAGGACAGAAACCTAGAAACGGAGCTGATGCAGAGTCCATGGAGGGGTGCTGCTTACTGCCTTGCTCCCCATGACTCGTTCAGCCAGCTTTCTTGTAGAACCAAGAGCCACCAGCCCAGGGATGACACTACCCAATGATGACACTGGGCCCTCCTCAATCAATCACTAATTAAGATCACACCTCATAGCTGGATCTTAGTGAGGCACTTTCTCAATTGAGGTTCCCTCCTTTCAAATGACTGTAGCTTATGTCACATTGACAGAGAACTAGCCAGGACACCATTGTAATCACATGTGAATCCTCTCTCTCTCTCTCTCTCTCTCTCTCTCTCTCTCTCTCTCCCTCTCTCCCTCTCCCCCTCACACACACACACACACACACACACACACCCCCCCCTCTCTCACACACACACACACACACCCCTCTCTCTCTCACTCCCCTCTCTCTGTCTCTGTCCCTCTCTTTGTCTCTCTCTGTCTCTGTCACTCTCTCTGTCTCTCCCTCCCTATACTTCCCCCCTCTCTCTCATGAATCAAAGCATCTGTTTTTGCCCTTGTTCCTCCAACTCAGCTGTTCACCCCATCTCTGATCTATTGTTTCCAATAGATCCAAGGACCCTTTTGATGAAAAGGAGTACTTCTTTCTCTCCCCCTCCTCTAGGAAACATATATGGAGCTTCTAGAGATGGCTCCCACTTAGAGATTCCTCTAGACCACCTCAGTGTGGAATGGCATCTGTCCTCACTGTGAAGTTTCCTCCTACTCTTCCTCAGGTGGGCCTTTCTCCTAACTCTAAATGAATTGGAATTGGGACCTTCAGAATCATAGGCAGAAACCTGACAGCATTTGACCTCTCTACAGAAATAATTTGACTCCTCTCCCATTTTCAGTGAGTAAATGGAGTCACAGGTAGTTATACTCTTGGTCATGGTCAAACTAATGGGATTAAATTGTTTGGACAGTGATTTGTGAATAAAGATGAATCATATAAGTAGTTTCAATTTTATTTTATTCTAGATGGCATAGCCATGTTTATCTGATTATCTCATCCACTATTACATAAACAATAATGGGAATTTCGTAAATATATACATGTGAGTGCTGAACTTAAAAGATAGGCTATCTTTTTGACAAGAAATATCTGAGCTATTGTGTCTTTATGCTTATATAAATCGTAACTATATTTTTAATAAAAGAAGTACAGAGGAATCTCCATGGACTACAGAAAGTTGGATAACAGCTATCAGAAGTAGATGACATCCAAATATTTTTAGTTTAAATAACAAAATAAAATAGGGAGTATTACAAATAGGCAGTTTCTTTTCCATCCCACAAGGACTGGCTGAGTTGAGTGGCTCTCTACTCCCAGTGAAAGGCAGCATCAGCAGCACGAGTCACAGCCTAAACAACACAGGCTTTGAAATTTTTGCATTGTTCTTCCAGTAATGGCATTTTAGGGAGTGGGAAAAGACAGCAAAGCTAGACGTACAACATGGAGTAGAAGCATGGGCAGAACCAGATGCTAGGGAATCTCTGCTTTGTACTCCACAAGACTTACAGCAAGTATGGGGTGCCACTTCAAAAAGACCCCTGCTATGACAGCAGCCTAGTAGTGTAAGACCCACTGTGAACTTTAGTATTACAGGTCTGTGTACTGAATACTGACCTGATGGCAGGACCATCAGAAAGAAACCTAGAAAGAAAATTAAGCCAGGCAGTCAAGAAAAACAGACACAGGTTCCAAAAGCACACAAGTGCCACCTAGCTTGGGGCCAGTACCTGTAACTAGAGCCTGAAAGACTACTCAGAGGTATGGCCAACATGAGCCTGTGATATCTGTGTATACACTGCCCAGTGATGGACCAGCATCTGTATTTCAAAGGACAACCCATATGTAAGATACGTTCTAACAGTTAAAAGATAAACATGATAGGATAAGATGAAATTATGTTGTTCATAGAGAAATGGATAAAAGTGGTGATTGACCCAAGCCCTGTCACAGAAAGTCAGATACTATGCTTTCTCTCATTGGTGGTCCTAGATTTTATATAGATACATAAAATCATGAATGTATGTAAGACATGAAGTAGAAGTGAAACTGTCTAGAAGGACCAAGAGTACTAAGACAGGGAGGGAAGAATTTAAAAAATTTAAAAAGAAATTTAGAAAAAAGAGTCATGATTAAAACCACCCATTGGTTTGGCTCCTGACAAACTCATCTGTGAGTCCCCATCCCTACTGCCCTGGGAAGCAACCTGGACCCACACTAACTATCAGGGAAGTGGGCAGTTAATCTCTATGTTACTTAGCATCCAGGAATATTTGGTGTTAATGACACCCAGGGTTCCATTGCAACTAGTGCAGTTTTCCCAGCATTCCCCTGTGATCATGTACCTTGTGTAGTTTCATGTATTCACAACATTCTCCTGTGGTCACATGCCTTGTATAGTCCCATTGTGTTCAGGGAATCCCCCTGTAATTGTTTAACTTGTGTAATTTCCCAGCATGCCCCTGTGGTCACGTGCCTTGTATAGTTTCACTGTGTTCAGGACATCCTCCTGTAATTATGTACCATGTATAGTGTCACCATGCTCCCAGCATCTCTTGTAATCACATACCTTGTATAGTATCAACTGTGATTTGAGGATGGTTTGAATTTGCTACTGGATTAACAACTTTGGCCTTTTCAGAGGCTCAGCCTGTGTCTAAGGTTTCTGACAGTTCAAGTCAACAAGAACATCAATAGTACACAGTTCCGTGGTTTTTGCTTGGTGGTTTTCTGCTTTAATTTTCTTGTCATTCTTTTTTACTGGCTTAAAATCATAATACACACTACTGGGATTCACGTAGGAAGTGTTTTCACATGTATCGTGTTCCTTGTCTATATTCTAACCCATATCTCCCATCTCACTTTCTCTGTTGTTTGGTTAGCCTCCTCCCTTCTTTCCACATCTCCCTTCTAAGTTTCCTTCTATATTCTCTTGGGTGGTGGAGACTGAAACTGGTGTGGGCTTTTGAAACCTCAAAACATACTTTCAGTGACACAGTTCTTCCAACAAGTCTATACTTCCTAATTTTTATCAGAGCTCCACTCCTTAGTAACTAAGTATTCAAATATGTAAGCCTAAGCCCCCTACATTCCACTCTCTGGTAGCCATATAATAATGCAAAATGAATTTAATCCAACTTCAAAAGTTTCCATAGTCCTTCACAGTAGCTGAGAGCCTTATATCCTGATTCACAGGCAGTGGGCAGACCAGAGAGAGACTAAGGTTAGCTTGAACTTTTTGTGGATATTTTATTTATTTATGTTGCAAATATTATCTCCTTTCTCCTCCAGAAACCCCCCTTCCTTCCCCCCTACCCCTGCTCCTATGAGGGTGTTGCCCCCAACCACCCTTCTCACTGGCCTGGCATTCCCCTACACTGAGGCATTGAGCCTTCACAGGACCAAGGTCCTCTCCTCCCATTGATGTCAGACAAGGCCATTCTCTTCTACATATGAGGCTGGAGTCATGGGTCCTTCCATGTGTACTCTTGGTTACTCATGGTTGGTGGTTTTAGTCCTTGGGAGCTCTGGTTGGTTGGTATTGTTGTTCTTCTTATGGGGTTGCAAACACCTTCAGCTCCTTCAGTCCTTTCTTTATCTCCTCCATTGGGGACCCAGTTCTCAGTCCAATGATTGGCTGCAAACATCCCCCTCTATTTGTTAGGCTCTGGCAGAGTCTCTCAAGAGACAGCTATAACAGGCTCCTGTCAGCAAGCACTTCTTGGCATCAGCAATAGTGTCTGGTTTTGGTGTCTGTATATGGGATGGATTCCCCAGGAGGGGCAGACTCTGGATGGCCTTTCCTTCAGTCTCTGCTCTACACTTTGTCTCGATATTTCCTTTAGACAGGAGCAATTCTGGGTTTAAAATGTGGAGATGAGTGAGTGGCCCCATGCCATAACTGGGGCCCTTGCCTAACCTCTGGATATTATCTCTACAGATTCTCCCTCACCTTTGTTGGGCATTTCAGCTAATCTCATCCCTGTTTGGTCCTGGGAGTCCCTTGCTTTCCTGGCATCTGAGATATGCTGGTGGCTACCCCTAGTTCGCCATCCCCCATTGCTATATACCTCTGTTCAAATTTCTGACCCTCTGTGTATCATCCCTGTCTCCACCCATACCTGATCCTGTCCCCCTTTCCCCCATCCTCTCTTCCTCCCAAGTCCCTCCCACCCTCTTATCTCCTGTGAGTATTTTGTTTTCCCTTCTAAGAAGGACTGAAGCATCACACTTTGCTTCTTGGTCTTCCTTCTTCCTAAGCTTCATATGGTCTGTGAATTGTATCTTGGGTATTCTGAGCTTTTAAAATCCCCAAACCTACTCCAACACCTCTTCCAACAAGGTCGCACCTCCTAACCCTTCCCAACCAGTTCCATTACCTGGTAACTAAGCATTCAAATACAAGCCTTTGGGGAGGACTCTTCTTCACACCACCACAGCCTTGTGAATAGTGATAGAATAAGCAAGGACGTGCTTGTATCTCTGTGATATGTTGACTAAAGAGTCCTTCAGAAATATACCCAGAGTATAGCTGAGTCATATTATTTACATGTGCTGAGTCTTATATTTAGTTTACTGAAGAATACTGATTGAATAGTAAATAAATTAACTACATTCACAACAACAGAGTGAAATGGTCCTTCACTACCACCACCACCACCACCACCCTTTTTTATAACTTCACAAGTACTTTTGATTCATATTCTTTATGGCAAACATTCTGCCTGGGATGAGATGGAATCTTAATCTACTTTTAGCCTGCATTTCTCTAATGACTAAGGACTCTGAACACTTTTTTATATGATTACTGGCCATTTGTATTATAGCTCATGATTATGTGTCCTTTGCTCAACAGAAACTTTAATTTTATGTCTTATTTCTCAAGTGATTAGATTCCTGCTCAGAAAGCCCTCACCTACTCCTCTATCTTGGAATATTGTTTCTTCTTCTAGCAGCTTTAGAGTTTTTAATCTTGTTATTTTTCTCTTGTGGGGTTTATTTGGTGGGCTAGGACCACATCTAAAGAATATATTGGACCTCTTAGTGGTGAACCATGGCTTGTGTGGCACTGCAGGTACTGTGGGCAGTGGGAGCTTTGTCTTGGAATTGTGGAGATTCTTGGCAGCTGGCCTGTAGCACTTGCTGCCTCATCTCTCTTCTACCTCCATGATCTGTATGGAGTGTGTATGTCCATAATTCAATATCACTGCCTGGCTATATGACATGAAATTGTTCACACTTGTGTTTAGGGTATATATGTTTAGAATCATAATGTCCTCTTGGTGAACTGATCTTCAAATCAGAATGGAATGGCCTTCTTTATGTCTTTAGATTATTTTTGCTTCGAGTCTTTTCTATAGATATTATAATAGTGATTCTTGCATGTTTCCTAGTTTATTTGCTTGAAATACACTTTTTCATCTTTTCAACCTGAGGTAATATCTATTTTCTGTAAAAAAAAAAAAGTACATATCAAATTAAGGGGTCCTTGCTAGGTTTTAACAAGGATGGCTGGTCTGGAGAGATAGCTCAGTGGTTAAGAGCACAGGCTGCTCTTCAGAGGTTCTGAGTTCAATTCCCAGCAACTACATGGTGGCTCACGACCATCTGTAATGGGATCTGATGACCCTCTGGTGTGTCTGAAGACAGCTTCAGTATACTCATAAATAAATTAATTCTTAAAAGAGAATGGCCCCTTATAAGCTAATATGTTTGAATAACTAAGCATTGGGGGATGGCACTATTTGAGAGGATTAGACAATGTGACCTTGTTGGAGGAAGTGCGTCACACAGGGTGGGCTTTGAGGTTTCAAGAACTCAAACCAGGTCCAGTGTCTCTCTCTTCCTGCTGGCTACAGATCCAAATATCAAGCTCTCATCCTCTCCTGCACCATGTCCGCCTTCCTGCCACACACTCCCTGTTAGGATAATAATGGACTGACCTCTGAAATGGTAAGTAAGCCCCAATTAAGCGCTTTCTTTCATGAGAGTTGACGTGGTCATGGCATCTCTTCACAGCAATCAAAAACTGACTTAGATCCTATGTCTTTTTACAAAATAATGTTTTTATTAATTCTTTAAGAAATGCATTGTCCTCCCCAACTCCTACCACATTCTCACTTACCTTCCTCCCCACGCTAGTTCGTGTTATCTCTGACTCTCTGTCTTTGTCTCTGTCTGCACTTTCTTTCTCCCACTGAGTCCAACATATTGAACTGCATCTAGATCTGTAATAGGGCCCCAGATATTGATAGACTCCCAGACCTTGGCATAACTGACTCCATGATGGACGTATACCATGTAGGCCATAAAGTTCAGCATGTGAACAGCACCGCCTACCAAAATGAAAGGAAACACTTGATCTATCAGAGTCCATAGCTCTAGGAAGTCTCTAATAAACTGACTTTGCTTTTTGGCTCCTGCAGTACTACGTCTGGTTAACTGTTTTTTTACTTGAAGTTTGACAAACACAAGTTTGTCAACCTGGTACATGGTTTTGTGCTTAAAAACTCACCCTAAGGAATGCTTGAGGCTTCATGAGATTATAAAGACCTACTGTAGCTGCCCTCCAGAGAATGAAGACTTTTTATTGACTTATACTTGTATCCAAGCAGTCTTCTCTAGTGGATAGCCCATGTTAAGGCCTAGCCCTGGGATGACGATATAGCAGGAATCATACCATTAACAAAACCTGAGTCTCCTACTGCGAGCATCAGCAGTACCAGTAGCTCCTCAGCTCAGCTGCGCCTTCCATGCCGGTAGCTTGTTTGGCGTGAGCTTGTGAGATCTTTTACGTGCTGTCACAATCCCTGTGATTTCATATGCTCATTTGCCCTGTTGAGTGTGGTAAACACTGTTACCTTGAAGTCATCTACCTACCACCTCTGGCCCTTATGCTCTTTCTGCCACCCCTCTTCAATGTAGATCTCTGAGCCTTGAAGGGAGGGGTATAATATAAATTTCTACTTTAGGGCTGAGTGCTCAGAATCTCTTATTCTCTGCTCATTGACCAGTTGTGGGTCTTTACATAAATAGTTACCTGTCACGAAAAGGTTCCAGGGCTGGAGAGATTCCTCAGCATTAAAGGGTACTGCCTTCTGCTCTTGCTGAGGACTTAGATTTGATTCCCAGGAACCATATGCTGCCTCACAATGGTTGTAACTAGATTCAGTGGGATTTGATGCCCTCTCTGTCCTCTGAGGGGATAGAGCACACATAGTATACATAGGTGCATGCAGGCAAAGACACATAATAAGAAAAGCAAATGCCATTTTTAAAAGAGGAGGAGGAGGAGGAGAAACAGAAGAAGAAGGAGGAGGAGGAGGAGAAGGAGAAGGAGAAGGAGAAGGAGAAGGAGAAGGAGAAGGAGAAGGAGAAGAAGAAGAAGAAGAAGAAGAAGAAGAAGAAGAAGAAGAAGAAGAAGAAGAAGAAGAAGAAGAAGAAGAAGAAGAAGAAGAAGAAAAGGAAGAAGAAGAAGAAGCTCACTGGATCGTACTTGTTTTTTTTATTTTCCTTTTAGATTTATCTTATGAGGAAGGTTCTAGAGAGATCTGAACTCAGAAACGTATCTGTTGTTTGAACCACAATAGCAAACATTTTCAATTACTGTGAACCATAAACGAATTTACCTGATAGTCATCCTTAGAAATATAGGGCATTGAAACTTTTATTATTGGAGCTCTGAAGAAAGTGCTACTGAGATTGTAAAAAATGTTGAGTATGATATGAATAATAGTAAAACAAGCTTCCTCCAGTTGAAGGACTACTGATTTGCCTGCTATTTCTTCTCTCTCTCTCTCTCTCTCTCTCTCTCTCTCTCTCTCTCTCTCTCTCTCTTTCTCTGTGTGTTAGTGAGTGTGTGTGTATACAAACACACATACACACTCACTCACACACACACTATATTCAAAAATAATAAACTTTGAGAAATATAGTTTGAGCTACATAGATAGAAGTAATTATGCTTTAAGTAAACCATTCACGTTATGATTATTTCTATGAATGGATTTTTCTGAGTGAGATCAATGGTACAGCTCAGAACATTGTAACAGGAAGGTCTCTAGCCTTCCGGTGCTGCAGGGTATGGTAAGCCTACCATGAAGTATATTTACATTTCTCTCTTCAATCTTCTTAAACAGTCTAAATATAAAACCAATTCACACCCTTTAAGGAAAAGAAGTTGTCGGTTATATCTGCTAATCTCTTTGTAAATCCCTGAGTGATTCATGGGATTTCTAGCAGTTATGAGGGATTAGCTCTTTCCTGTTTTATGGCTGGCTTCAGAGTGCTGATTTGGGACTGCTCCCAGTTGTCTCCTGCAGACCCCATCCAGCCCAGTGCCAGAAGCCTTTCCTTCAGCCCAGTATTGTCAGTCTTGCTGACCGACAGTGCAATCCCAATGTCATAGCAGCAACAGCTCATGGAGAAGACTGATGTCCCTGCTCTCCCATCTGCAGTTTTTCTTTGAGAGTTAAAAACCTAGGGAAATTACAAGACTGTTTTCTGTCTTCAGAGCAAATTATCATTGAATAACCTCTCACTTTTATAAGGGGTTTCTAGGCTGCCCATTACCTCACAAAATAAGAAATACAGCAGTGCAGAGAGGTCTTGCATGCACAATGCCCAACTCACTCAAGTGTCTAACTGTAGTTTACACACATACGTGACTGTAACTTCACTGTCAACCAGAAAGCTAGCAGAGATGCAGATGAGTGCATACTGTTCTGGCTTCTCCTCCTTCTGGTGTGGCACTGAGCCAAAATGCAGAGCTATTGTCACAAGAAGAGTAGGCCTTAGACAGACTCCACGGTAGGCAAATAGATAGGAAGAGGAGGGCCATGGCTAGGTACTAAACGTGAATTTTCAAGAAGGCTAGTTTCTTTCTCACCCTCCTAACTTGAGACAAAGCCTGCCTGACTGCTTAAAACAGAGCATTGCAGGTTTTTGTCTCTCACCAGAAAGCTCAACAAGTTAAAGGCTTACTCAAGACTGTTACAGTCCTAAGTTCTGACAATTTTGGGCTAATCAATCATTCTAGCTTCCTTCAAGCTGATGAACCCTAAATGAGGGGAGGACAACTCATCGGGGACTTTAGAGCCCCAGCCATGGAGGTTATTTTGGCTTTTCTAGTGCCCCATCTGCTTTGCAGAGTATCTTTTTCTCTGTGTGCCTAGATGGGTGTGTGTGTGTGTGTGTGTGTGTGTGTGTGTGTGTGTGTGTGGTGTTGTTGTTGTTGCTGTTGTTGTTGTTGTTGTTGCTGTTGTTGTTTCCTCATTCCCAATAAATGCCTTTCTTGAATTTCTGATTCTGTCTGTGGTGTCTGGGATTTCTCTGTTGCCACCATTTATGCTCCAGCTTTTTACCCCTGCCTTTTAATTCTTTAAAAATTTATTTATTTATTTTATGTACAGCATTCTGCCTGCATATGTGACTGCAGGCCAGAAGAGGGCACCAGATCTCATTACAGATGATTGTGAGCCACCATGTGGTTGCTGGGAATTGAACTCATGACCTCTGGAAGAGCAGTCAGTGCTCTTAACCACTGAGCCATCTCTCCAGCCCAACCTTTTAATTCTTTAACTGGCAGAGAAATCCAATCAAAACCTCTGGATGTATGAATGCTGCCCAGCCTCTCCCTCCTTCCATCCTGCTGTCCAGAGGCTACTCATTTGTTATCCACCCCTTATCTTTATTTCTTTTTTAGAAATATCCCATAAATAGAATCATATAGTATGTCACCTTTTGCTATTTTCCCCTTTCAATCAACAGAATGGTTTTAGAGTGGGTCTAGGTTACATTTATCAATCATTTTCTTCTGTTTTTAAAGCTTCTGAATATGAGTCCATGGTATGAATAAATGTACCTATTTCATTAACTGCTCTGCTAAATATATTATGGTGGTTTTAATAGTGTCTCTAAATATTCATGTACAGATTTTTTTGAACTGAATTTTTCATTTCTCTAGTATAAACATCCTTAAGTGTAGTTGCTAGATATTTCTATACCATTAGCTTCTAAATGAATGAGACTCAGACTATGATTTATTAATCAAGCTATGACACAATTACTGGAGGAATTACCCTTAATCTCTTTTTTCTAGCACTAGACTATTAATTCCCTAACTGTACTTCCCAAGTATTTCAGTTTTGCGTTCTCCTGGGTTATTTCTATTCCATCAGAATGTCCTCAGGGCCCATTGCACTTCAGGTTCCTGGTCCATCACATCTAATGGAGACCTTCTGTTCTCTCCATCTTCCCTCTCCTACCCTCCTTTCTCCTTCTTCTCCTCTTTCTTTCTCCTCAGGGTCCATTTGTAGTTTTTCAACAACTAAATGCTGAACGTGTTTGTTAAGCTTTTCCTCTATATATCTATTTATGATATTCACTGTATATGGCAATGTACTTTTAATTTTGCTTTCAGAATGCTAATTGCAGATAGATAAAAATACAACTGCCTTTTGTATTCTGATATGGTGCCTTGTGTTTCCACTAAACAAGTTCCAGTTTTCTGTGGTTCTTGGTTTCTTGGGATTTATCTATGGTCATAGTCCCATCATGTACAAACTAAAATAATTTTATTTTTCCTGCTGATCTATGTCTTATATATACATTTCTTGTGTGTATCTGTGTAGTTTATATACATGCTGAGCTGTGTAAATGCACATGTCTGGGGGACTCTGGGTTTGTTCCTCAGAAGCTGTTCACATTGATTTTTTGAGACAGGGTTTTTAGTGGCCTATAGGTTGCCTATTACTCCAGGTTGTCTGCACCATGAGCCTTGGAACTAGGATGTGGGAACACACAAGCCTCTTACATAGGATCTAAGACTGAGCTTGGTTTCTCTTGCTCATAAGTAGTTTACTGGCTGAATTGTATAAGGAGCCTTAGAAATCCTTTTATAAATTTTTTCTTTTCTTTTTGTTTTTACTTTTAAAAAGCTTTTTTGCCTCTTTTTTATTGGATACTTTTATTTATATTTCAAATTTCCCCTTTACTGGTTTCCCATCCATAAACCCCCTATACCATCTCCTCTCTCACCTGGGGATCCATCCCATATGCTGCTAACAAACCCAGTCACTATTGCTGATGCCAAGAAGTGCTTGTTGTCAGGAGACAGATATGGATGTCTCCTGAGATGTTCTGCCAGAGCCCTACTGATACAGATGAGGATACTTGCAACTAACCATTGGGACTGAGCATGGGACCACAGTGGATGAGTTAGAGAAAAGACTGAAAGAGCTGAAGGGCTTTGCAACCCTATAGGAAGAACAACAATATCAACCAACCAGACCACACCAGAGCTCCCAGGGATTAAACCACCAACCAAAGAATACACATGGGAGGGACCCATGACTCCAGCCACATATGTAGCAGAGGATGGCATTGTCCAGCATCAATAGGAGGAAAAACCCTTGGTCCTGTGAAAGCTCATTTCCCAAATGTAGGAGAATACCAGGGCGTTGAGGTGGGAGTGGGTGGGTGGGAGTGGGAACATCCTCATAGAAGCAGGGAGAGGAAGGAGGGGTTATGGGAGAAAGGGAAAGGGGAATAACATTTGAAGTGTAAATACATAAACTATCCAAAAAAATAAAATTTAACAAAAAGAATGTTGAGAGAAGTGCAGAAGACAGAGGTCTGGCTTATGACTTTTAGAGGGAAGCAAAGATTCTACAGGCCATTTTATGTGAGGAATCCGTGGTTCTTGTTAGCTGGAACTGAAGAATCAACTCTGATTACAAAGATACCAGAACTATTAAATTGCTTTACTAGAATACTTATGCTGGTTGACTGGAGCTGAGAATTTAGTGGTGATTAAAAGAGACCAGCATCATTAGGGTGAAATCTTCTGGGAAGTGTTTCCTGAAAGTCAGCACATAGAAGCTGTGTTCCAGAAGCAACCAGCTGTCAGCTGAAATTGACATGTAAAAGTCACCAAGGTGGTACTTTTAAATGCATGAAAAGTCGAGGAGAGCAGCTGAGGCTTACCACTGTGAGAGACCAGAAGAAGCCATTAGTGAAGGTGCAGTCCCAGTAGCAGTTGGAGGCCTAGAGCTAAAGGGGTTACACAATGAAGTTGAGGTTTAGCACCATGAAGAGAGCCTATGAGAGGCTATTGGGGAAAGTACAGCCCAGTTGTATCAAGGGACTCCAACAGTTTTGGAGATGCCAGAACCATGGGATGATCACAAGGACCAGCAGCAGCAGTGGAATGAAGCCAGCTTGTGCCTAGAAGACAAGCTCTGTATGCTGCAGTGGGCAGAACTGGAAAAGTGATTCAGGCTCCTTGGAGGAACCTAGACCATGAGTGAATCCCAGATTATTAGACATTGAATTACTTATACTTTTGGAGTTTGGTTTTGCTTTGTTTAGATTGTGACTGTACGCTGGTTCTTCCTGCTTGATTAAGAAATTTAATATAATTTTGTATGGTTTGGCTTAGTTTGGTTTTTGGAGACAGGGTTTCTTTATGTTGCCCTGGCTTACCTGGAACTAGCTCTGGAGACTGGGCTGGCCTAGAACTTACAGAGATGTTCCTGCCTCTGCCTCCCGAGTGCTAATTTTGATTTTTGTAGAAGCCCATAGTTGAAAGACTAAACTTTTACAAGAGATTTTGGATTTTTAGGAAGATAGAATATCTTAAAGTGACTGAAATTTTAATGTGCTTGAATTTATAATAACTGGTACTTTTTAAATTATTTTAGTGTGAGATCTTAGGGATGGATAAGAAAGGAAGAATTGTGGCTTAGCGGTGATATGTTGGTGTGTCAAGGTGACAAAAGGTCAGTTGTACTGGGTTTGTGTCAATTTGTTGCAAGGTAGAGTCATCAGAGTGGAATGAGCCTCAGTTGAGGAAATGCCTTCATGAGATCTAGTGGTGAGGCATTTTTCTCAATTAGTGATCAATAGGGGAGGGACCAGCCTATTTGTGTAATACCATTCCTGGGCTGGTGGTCCTGGGGTCTAAAAGAAAATGGACAGAACAAGTCAGTAAGTAGCACCATACCATGACCTCTGTATCAACTCCTGCCTCCAGAATCCTCCCCCGAGTTCCTGTCCTGATTTCCTTCAATGATGAACAGTGCTATGGAAGTGTAAGCCAAATACACTCTTTCCTTTCAAACTTGCTTCTTGGTCATGTTTTTGGCAGCAATAGAAATCTCGACTAAAGACACTTAGATTCATGGCCTATCTAGTTTCAGGTTGTTGGACAGTGTCAGACATGGGTTCCATCTCATAGTGCAGGCATTAATTCCAATAATTGTTGGTTACTTCCACAACTTTTATGCCATGATCACACCTGTGGGCAGGATACCATTGTAGATCACAGGTTTATTGTTAGATTGGTGTTCACCTTTCTCCTTTGGTAGTGTGCAGAGTACCTTCTATTACTATGAATACTAGTCAGTATGGGTGAAGACTCCAGCCAGGCTCAATTTTGACTTCCTAGTGTTCAATGAGTCAATTGGGTGTTCTCTTCAGCAATAGGACCATAGCATCAGTTTGTGAAGATCAACCAACAGCCTTGGCAATAGCCTGGTTTGTTTGTGGATTTCTATCAGGGGCCTTTGGTCACCACTCAGTCAGATGTAACCCATTCCCATTATAGTAAATTTTGTTTGATGATGAGAGATGTTTAATTGGGACTTCTTTCTCCCCTGTTATTTGAAGATTCCATTTAGATATCCTTCAAATATGCTTATATATATTTATTGGATATTTTTTATTTACATTTCAAATGCTATCCCCTTTCCCTCACCCAACCACCCACCCCTTCCCACCTCTCCGGCCTGACATTCTGGTACACTGGGGCATCGAGCCTTTGCAGGACCAAAGGCTTCTCCTCCCACTGATGCCCAACAAGGCCATCCTCTGATACATATTCAGCTGGAGCCATAAGTCTGTTCATGTATACTCTTTGGATGATGGTTTAGTTCTTAGGAGCTCTGGTATTGTTTTTTATATGGGGTTGCAAACCCTTCCAGCTCCTTCAATCTTTCTCTAACTCCTCCAATGGGGACTCCATTCTCAGTTCAATGGTTAGCTGCGAGTATTTGCCTCTGTATTTGTCATGCTCTGGCAGAGCCTCTCAGGAGACAGCTATATCAGGCTTCTGTCAGCATGCACTTCTTGGCATCAGCAATATTGGCTGGGTTTGGTGGCTGTATGTATATGGGCTGGATCCCCAGGTGGGGCAGGCTCTGAATGGCCTTTCCTTCAGTCTCTGCTTCAAACTTTGTTTCCATATTCCCTCCTATGAATATTTTTGTTCCCCCTTCTAAGAAGGACTGGAGCATCTACACTTTGTTCATCCTGCTTCTTGAGCTTCATGTGGTCTGTAAATTGTATCTTGGGTAATCTGAGCTTTGGGGCTAATATCCACTTATCAGTGAGTATATGCTTATATTTTAAGAAGACTTTACTATATTAGATTTCCATATGACCCCTAAAATAACCCTTAGTTTTGGCTTTCCCTCCCCACAGTCCCTGGTTTTTCCCTCTTTCCTCCTCATTTAGTCCTCTTGTTCCAGTCCAAAGTCCCCAGACCCCTGCTCTGTCCATTCATAATTATCTAACCTACTTTCTGTTTCTAGAGGCATCTTTCCTTCCACCCTAGTCCCTTACTCTGTACCTACATGCTGGGGGTGTAGTGCTCATAACCTGGTTATTGAAGACTTAACAACTAATATTCACACATAAGCAAAGACATACCATATTTGTTTTTTAGATCTGACTTACCTCACTTAGGTTATTTTTTCTAGTTTCATTAGTTTACCTGCAAATTTCATATTTTTGTGACAGCTGAGTAACATTCTGTTTTGTAAATGGGTCAGATTTACTTTATTGGTTCATCTATTAACAAATGTCTAGGCTATTTCCAATTTCAGGCTATTATGAATAGTGTAGCAGTGAGCTAGCTCAGTTGAGTGAGTGTCTCTATAATAGTATGTAAAATACCTTGGGTATATGCTTGAGAGTGGTATAGCTATATCTTGAGGTAGCTTCCTGAGAAATTGCCACACTGATTTTCACAGTGACTGTACAAATTTGCAACCTCACAAACAATGAACTACTGTTTCCTGACCCCAAATCCATCTCAGCATGAGCTGTCATTTGCTTTATTGCTTTTGATCAATCTACTAGTATTAAATGAAATCTTAAAGTAGTTTTGATTTGCATCTCCCTGATGGCTAAGGATGTTAAATGTATCTTTGTGAGTTTCTCAGCCATTTGTGTTTCCTCTATTGAACATTTTCTGTTTAGATTTGTACCCCGTTTTTAACTGGATTATTTACTTTCTTTATGTCCAGGCAATTTTAGATTTTTTTTATATTTTAGATGTTAATCTTCTATCAGACATGTAGTTGGTAAAAATATTTTTCTATTCTGTGGAATTCCACTTTTTTTCTAAATGGTGTTCTTTGCCAACACAAGGTTTTCATGAAATCCCATTTATTGATTGTTTGTAGTACCTGTGATAACAATGTTCTATTTAGGCAATCTCTTTTGGTTCCAAAGAGTTAAAGATTATTCTGAAATTTCTCTGTGATTATATTCACTGTATTTGCCCTCATGTTGAGGTTAGAGTTGAGTTTTCTGCAGTGTGAATAGTATGGATCTGTTGGCATTCTTCTATATCCAGTACAACCAGTACCACTAGCTAAAGATGCTGTCTCTCTTTCCAATGTGAATTCCTGGCTCAAAAATTAAAATGTTTTTGAACTATTCCTACATCTTTTGGATAAAGCCTACTTGATCATGGTGGATGATCTTTTGGATTTAGTGTATGTAGTTGGCTTTGTGTGTCAACTTGAAACAAGCTGGAGTTATCACAGAAAAGGAGCCTCCCTGGAGGAAATGCCTCCATGAGATCCAGCTTTAAGGCAGTTTCTTACTTAGTGATCAAGGGTGAGAGGAGCCCATTGTGGGTGGTGCCATCCCTGGGCTGGTAGTCCTGGGTTCTATAAGAAAGCAAGCTGAGCAAGCCAGGGGAAGCAAGCCAGTAAGCAGCATCCCTCCATGGCCTCTGCATCAGCTCCTGCCCAGGTTCCTGTCCTGGGTGGATTCCTGTCCTGATTTCCTTTGGTGATGAACAGAAATGTGGAAATGTAAGCTAAATAAATCCTTTCCTCCCCAACTTGTTTCTTGGTCATGATGCTTTGTGCAGGAATATAAACCCTGACTAAGATAGTGTGAAAGTATTTTATTGAGTATTTTTATATCTATATTCATAAGGAAAATTGATTTGTAATTCTTTGTTTTTGTTTGGGTATCAGGGTAAATATGGCTTCATAAAGAGAATTAGGCAGTGTTCCTTTTGTTTCTATTGTGTGGAATAATTTGAGGAGTATTGGTGGTAATTCTTCTCTGAAAGTCTGACAGAATTCTCTGCTAAAAACATCTGGCCCTGGGATTTTTATTGTTGGGAAACTTTTAATGATTGCTTCTATTTAACTAGGATTAGCTTTGTTTTAATTGATTATCTGAATTTGATATAACATTTATAAGTGGTGTGTATTGAGAGTCTTACCCATTTTCTCTTAGATTTTCCAGTTTGATGGTATAGATATTTTAAAAGTATTACGGTTTCTGAATTTTCTTGGTGTTTGTTATGACCCTGCTTTTATATCTAAATTTATTAATCTGGATCCTCTGTCTCCACCTTTTAGTTAACTTGGCTAAGGGTTTATCAATCAAAAAGTAAATTCTGTTGAATTGTTTTTATTATTTTTTGTTTGCTTTTGTTTTTATTAATTTCAGTCTTGACTTTATTTTTTGCCACGTTCTCTATTTTGATGTTCTTCTTTTTGCTCTAGAACTTCCAGGTGTGACATTATGTTACTCATATGAAATCTCTCCACTTTTTTTCATGTGGGCATACAGTTCTGTAATATCTGCTAGATCCATTTGATTTGTGACAATTAGCTCCAACATTGATCTGTTTAGTTCTTGTCAGAATGGCCTATCTACTAGTGAGCATAGTGAGGACTGAAGTCATACACTATCATGGTTTGTGTCAATATGTGATTTTGGCTGGAGCAATGTTTCTTTTATGAACTGGAGTTCCCCTGTATTTGGAGTATAAATGTTTAGAATGACATCCTCTTGATGTTTTTTCCCTGGGTGCATATATATTATATTGTGTTTCATATCTTTTTTGATTAGTTTTACAGTCCATTTTATCAGATACTAAAATGCCTACACTGGCTTGCTCCTTGGGTCCATTTGCTTGGATTATTATTTTCCATTTTTTGTGCCTTGAGTGGATGTATTTGCTTGATGTTAATGCATATTTCTTGGATGCAGTAGAGGGATGGGTACTGTTTTCCAGCCCAATGTGTTAGTTTCCGTTTTTTTATTAAAAAAATTGAAACCACTGATGTTGAGAGTGTTTATTTGTTCCTATTATTTTGTTATAGTTTTGTTCTCCTCCTTCCCCCTTTTGATTTAGTGGTCTGGGATGATTTATTCTCTGGGTTTTCTTAGTTGTGGTTAACTTCTTTAACTTAATGTTTTCTTTCTAGCACCTTGTAGAGAGCTGGATTTGTAGCTAGATACTACTTAAATCAGATTTTATTCCAGAATGTTTTTCTTTCTCCATCTATTGTGATTGAAAGTTTTCCTGGCTATAGTTGTCTGGGATGGCATCTGTAGTCTCTTAAAGCTTATAGTCCTGGGTTCAGTCCTCAGCTCGGAAAAAAAAAAAAAACAAAAACAAAACAAAAAAAAAAAACATAAAGCTTATAGTCTCTCTTCCATCCCTGTATTCTGTTGATGAGGCTTACCTCCAAGGTTTTTGTTTGACTTTCTAAATTTTTCATTTCCCATTTTTCCTCAGTTTGGGTTTTCTTTAGTGATTCCATTTCCACTTTAATGTCTTGAACTATGTTTCTCATTTCATTCTACTGTTTGTGTTCTCATAGACTTCGTTAATGGATTCATTTATATCATCTTTACGGTCCTTGAGTATACTTAGGATAGCTGTTCTGAAGTTCTTGTCTTGGGCTTCAGCTACGTTACATTTTTCAGGACTTATTACAACAGTGCTGCTGGAGACATATTATACTGGCAGTTACTGATTGTATTTTATGTTAATGTGTAAGCATCTGGGTTTGAAATTATTGTGCTTCTACATAATAATATTCTGTCTTTTGACATGGTGTTTCATTCCTTTTTTTCTGATGCCCCCTCTGGATCTTAAGTGCGTGGTAGGTGTGGGTTGCTTGGTAGAAAATATGTTTGAATTCCTGTGAGGTGTGGCCAGTGGAGATCCAGGGTAGAATGTGTTTCTAGGCATTACTGACAGGAAGGTATGGGGGTGGGCTTGGAGAGAGGAGCTGAGAGGAGCCACAGAAAGGTAGAAAGCTGAACCTGCCAGCGATCTGTGAAATCCACATGGAGTGGAGTCATTGAGGAAGGATGGGCCCTTGCAATTGGTTTGCTACAGAGATGGAGATGAGATTGCAGAATTTGTGATAGAGGGCAAGAAGGAGAGTAAAAATTGACTACATGATTTCTAAGCTTCCCAAGTAGAGAATGCATTTGAGCATTAGCACAAATACCTGGCATGATGGGGTAAACAGGGTCCAAAGAAGATCTGAGGTTTCTCCAGCAAATGGAGGCAGAGAAGGACAACAGGGTTCTGCACGCGGTCTACTACCAGAGTGGGAATGAGACTGGGGAATCAGAGATAGAGGACAGGCAAGATTTTTTTCAATGTTTTTAACCGTGGTGTGTGTGTGTGTGTGTGTGTGTGTGTGTGTGTGTGTGTGTGTGTGTGCCTCATGTGTGCAGATGCTTGAGGAGGCCAGAAGTGTTGAGTCCCTGAAGCTGCAGGTGGTATGGATCATTTGATGTGGATGCTAGGAATCAAACCCAGGTCCTCTAGAAGAATGATATACACCACTGAACCATCTCTCTGACCCTTTGATTTTAAAAATAATTGGGTCTCATTGGACATCCCTTAAATTAGGCTGACCATAAACTTGTGGCAATCATCCTACTTACCATGTACCAGATTATTAGGTTTATGCAGCTGGCTTCCTCCCCGCTGTTGGCATCTACACTATGCAAACTGTACTGGTATAGAAGATATCCTCACTTAGGCCTACATTCTGGGAGGTGAGTGTTGAATCCTTCACCCTATGCATCGCTGTAGTAATGCTCTAGTTTCCTATGAGTTTTTATCATGCATGTGTGTTGAGTTTTGACAAATACTGTCAGAATCAACTGATATGACTATATTTTTTTAAATATATTGCTCACAATGCACGGTTTTTTGATACATTGCAGAATTGCTTTTGTTAACACTTAGTTAAGTGTGGAGTGCTCACAGATAAGCACTGGAGAAACCAGAAATGTTAATCAAGCATGGATGTCTCCTCAATAATGGAAATCTCTATCTGTTTTCCACCCAGAAGGCTGGAAATGGATGTTGTTAAAAACCTGGTAATATTTGTTATCTATATGGCCATACCACATTCAAATCCCTTGGAATGTTTATCCTAAACTCTTCCTTCCTAGACTTTTATCTTTAGCTTTGTTTCCCAGTCAATAAAATTTATCTTTAGGGGGAGATATTACATGTACTTTATTGCCTGATAACCTCCAAGTTATTTCTGTCAGAGGGCACACCAGATTCTGGGCCCTTACGCTACACAATCAATCCTTCTACATGCTAGAGGTCTCATGTACTTTGCAAAAGAATTTCAATGAAGTCATGCCTGAAGCTTCATTGTGCATGTGATCATCATATTTGTTATTGTACAACATCATGTACATGATTGTACATGTTTATTATCAGGAAACATTTTTTCAAAATTGTCTTGGACTTTAATACGTCTAAGATAAACTGGCTTGATGTCAGACTTCAGAAGTTTGAACCAGTGCTGGCTAAGTGCTGTCAAAATGAGTTTCCTTCTTACCTCATATGGATCATTTCACTGCTGGCTGTGACATTTGCAAGGACCTCACAGTTAAGAACATCATTATCTTGCCAGGCTTGGTAGGCCAGGCCTATAATCTTAGCACTCAAGAAGCAGCTGCACGGGCAGAGATAGAAGGATCATAAATTTGAAATATGCAGATAAGGATCCTCTCAAAACCCAAAACCAAACCAAATGAAAAAGAAATAACTATGAAACTATAAAAAACAAAAAAGATTAAGAATAATAGGGGGAAGAAATAAATCTTTGGATACTCATTAGGGACTCTTCATCATTCCTCCTATTCTTGAACCCTCTTCTTAGGGAGCCAAGGTAATACTGGTTTTATTACAAAATATGGAGGATATTAGGAATGATGCATTCTTGTCTATTTTTTGAAGAAATTATATTTCTCTCTTCTTAATTATTTTGTAAGATCTTGTAGCAACACTAACTGAGCTTAGATATTTCTTTATGCGAAACTCATTTCTTCACATATATTTCATTTCTATGTGACTCTTATGTGGATACATATACTTCAATGCTAGTGGAAAATTTAACTATTTGTTTTATACTGGGAGCATTGTGGTAGTTTATGTTTTTAAAGGAATTGCTCCATTAAATCTAAGTTGACAAGTTCATGGTCTAGAACTGTTCACAGCATTCCCTTATTGTCCCTTTAATGTCTTCAAAGTCTGTAGTGATAGCCCTGAGTTTCTATTATTTATGTTAGAATTTTCTCCTTTTCCAAGGTAAACATTTATCATAATTAATTTCTGCCTTAGCAATAATTTAGCTGCACCAGAATTCAATATGTATTTTCATTCAGTTCAGTGTGTTTTAATTTTTTTCCTTAAGACTTCCTATAAAAATTCTACACTGTAAATGATATTAGTCCCTTTTTATGTGGTCTTTAAGAATTATTACAACATGGGCAAGGAAATTATTTACACTCGGAGATACATATGAAATTAGAAAATGTATTACACTGTGGATTCTAGGAAGAGACAGCTATGCAGGAGCCCTATGGGAAAGGCTCTGAGGCTGAAGTCTCTACAAAGCAGGTGAGGAAACAGAGTGAGGAACCGGGGCAGATGTCTTTATTCCAGATCAAAGCGGGATATAGAAGCATAGTGCATACTGGGATTTTACCAGTGATTCTCAATGTCAATAGGCTTTAGGAAAATGTAAGAATTTGAGGCAGAAGTCATCTTGATTACACTGGTGATCTGGTCAGGATATGTATTCCTTCTACTTACATTAAGGTATGAAAGAAAAGTAAGTTGAAATTGATAATACAGCCTCATGCTCGTCTTGTAAGCTAATGATTAAAGCAATGGTTGCTTTTGTAGCCAGTGCTCATAGGTTTCGGATTGAAGAGAGAAAATAGAATATCATAAACTTTATTATCACTTATTGAAACCTACTACACTTGTAAGGGAGAGGGGGCTAAACTACTTTACATACAACACTTACTTTAGAATGAGAATTATTGTCTTCAGTGGGACCATACTCTGACAATCATGAGATTTTACCTAGACTCATCTCTGCCACTAGGAAACAGGTCCAGGCATATCTGAGAGTACCAGTTGGGCAGTAATGATGCCTGCTACCTAAATGTGTCCCCCAGAATTGTTGTTGTAAAAATATATAAAATTGAAAAGAGTAACAGTGTCTTTTACCCCGCTAGCTCTGTACCGCGGTGCCCCAAGATATCTGCTAGATGTCTTGGCGGAAACACAGCCCAGCCGCACACTTTCTTACACTCAAACCCTCACATAAAAGAACACACAACCCAATAATCTTAGATCCAATTGGTAAGATATAATTGCCCACTTAAACATACAAAGCCCGGTACTATCCATCCCTTGAGAACATTAATAACAACCTGTAAATACACAGAGCAGAATTTTAACATCACCTGCCATCTTCTCCTGCCATGGCTTCTCCCCTCTCTCCTTCTTCTCCTCTCTCCCTTAGTCTCCTCCTCTTCCTTCAAACTTCTCTCCCGCCCATCCTTCCTTCTCCTCCAATGACAGGCCTCCTTCTATCTTGTGCCTGCCTCACCTGTGACATCATCCTACAAGAATCTCCATTCTCTTTCACTTGTATATTTCCTCATCATCCTGCTGGAGGAGTTGAGATACCGGAAACATTCCTATTTCCTCAAACAACTTTCACTGAAAACATATCTCATCCATGAGGCGATGTTGCAGATGCTAGACTCTCAGTTGCGTTTCCTGATAGTTAATAATTGACACTGATGCCTTTTTACACATCTCTGCTATCATAATTCAAAATGCATATTTAAGGACTGTTTGTAAAGTGGCTTCAAGACCTTTTGAAGAAATTAAAATGAAAATATCTTAAAAGGTACTTCCTATTATCTAAAAATAGTAACTTATCTCTGAAAAGAGTATTCTTTTATTGTTAACCATTTACTGTTCCCACCAAGGGAACCCTTGGTTCTTAGCTTGCACCAATACTATTTTGGAAAGTTTAGTAGCAGGACCTCTCTTGGAAGAAGCAAGACATTGAGGAAAGGTCCTTTGATGTATCTTTGCCCGGACCTTTCCTATCTACAATAAGATGAAGATTCTCCTTTCCTATATGCTTGGGCTGATATGATATTCCTCCCAAGTACCTATATATGACCCCAAATCTTTCAGCAAAACAAAGCATTCCATCCATAGGTTTTATCAAGTATTTTAGTCAAAGCAATGCAATGCAAAAATAATTTGTATAACTTTATTGGTGATAAGATCATTTTAAATGAAAAGAAAGAATAAATCCATGAGAATGTGTCTATGAATACAAGCATGAATGAAAACCACCAGTCTATAACTTATATTCTAGAACAACCTTAGAATCATCAGGTATATAATTTTATTGAGTCAATGGTGATCGTTTAGACCATTTAAAATTCAACTTTTTGAAGGTGTTAAGTTTAATTGACAAAAACTTCCTTTCAGGCACATTACAAATAATCAGGCTTTCAAATTAATCGTTTCCAATGCTCTGTGAATATGCAGGTTACACAGAAATACATCATAATCCCTCTGCTACTAATCTATAGACATCTAAGGGCAACATGAATTATAAGTTAGATATAAAACATGCTGAAATGTGTACCCTTTGCCTGTACAAAGGAGGATCATGCAGGGTTCTGCTCTGACAGACCTTGCCAGCTAACAAGTCATGCCAGAGACATTGTGAATACCACATATGGTAAGCCCTCACCCTCAAAGCTGCCCTTCAAGCTGCTGGTTTAATGTTTCCATTTCCATTCAACAGGTAAAGAGACTGAATCATGGATCAAGTCACTGGCTCAAAGTCAGCACTGGTGAACAGCAGAAGCAGAATTTGTTCCTGGCAGGCTTCTTTCCACTTCGTGCTCTGAACACACTGTTCATAGCCTGCTAGTTCCCTTACCCAGCATTCATCTGTTTACTGAGCCTCATGATCTAAAGAAATCAGATTTTACCCGTTTTGCATGTTAGATGCCCCCATCCCCCAACGATGCTGTGGACCACACTTAAGAGATGTTGATTCTCTTGACTTTCCTTGTCTACAAAATGAGTAATTAGTTCTTTAGTGTGGCTGCACTCATTCTCACACAGCAGTTAAGATAATAAAGTACTCCTACTGTCTTAGTCAGGGTTCCTATTCCTGCACAAATATCATGACAAAGAAGCAAGTTGGGAAGGAAAGGGTTTATTCAGCTCACTTCCATGCTGTTCATCACCAAAGGAAGTCAGGACTGGAACTCAAGCAGGTCAGGAAGCAGGAGCTGATGCAGAGGTCGTGGAGGGATGTTACTTCCTGGCTTGCTTTCCCTGGTTTGCTCAGCTTGCTCTCTTATAGAACCCAAGACCACCAGTCCAGGAATGGCATCACCCACAAAGGGATGGGTCCTCCCCCTTGACCATTAGTTGAGAAAAAACCTTACAGCTGGTCCCATGGAGGTATTTCCTCAACTGAGGCTCCTTTCTCTATGATCAGCTTATGTCAAGTTGACCCACAAAACCAGCCTGTACACCTACTTTACAGCAAGCAGAGTAAGCTATTAGGCAGCAGTAGCCACAGAAGTGCCACCATTTTCTGGTCAGTGATTATCTGAGGCACAATACTAGGAACATACTCCTACAGCGTTCCTGTACTCAGCTGTCATGGTGCTGGAGCCTCCAAACCTCCAGGGGACACAAGTGCCCTTTGCTACAAATCACATACTAGTTAGTGTCTAGATGACAATTATAACCCAACTAGACAGGAGCTCAATTAGTGGTTTGTGTTTCCTGTGCTGAGATGCTCACGAGGCTAGCACTTTTTTTTTCTTTATGGAATGATTTATTAGTTTAAGACAATTAAAATTTTAAATCTTAGTATGCTGCTTTAGAATTGTTCAAAAATTATATAGAACGGGTGTAAGACACGCGTTCCTTTGGTGCTTTCGTTATTGCTTGTACAGAGCGCCCTTTCCTGGCATTAGCTATGAGGACTGACTTCAGCTTCCTGAAATGCTTTTCTGGGAGTTTCCTGGCTGCTGTAAGCTGGTCTCTGAGTGATAGATAGCAGAGCGCTTTTGTTTTCCAGATTTTTCCTACTTGATGGTGGCAATGAGTTTTGAATGTGAATTCAATAAGACAAGCTGAAAGGAGACAGGCAGGACAAAATTTCCAAAGATAGGAAACAGAAGAGGCTGCCTGGGGAGTCTCACTCAGGCTTCCCAGAGCCCTGCCTGCTGCAGGAATGAAAAGCCCTTGAGCTGTTCTAAAGCCTGTAAGTGCGGGTACTTGGAACCCTTGAAGAGACAGTTCCCAAAACTCTTCAATGACTATGATTGAACAACTCATGCAACACATACTAACTCAGATTGGACGAGACAGTAAACACCATTAACTTTATTACAACATGTGTCATTTTGCTCTCCAAGCAAAGGTCATGATATAACTCAGTTTCTATTTACCTGGTAGGTCAAACCTACTGTCTCCCCTATACTAGTGGAGAGCCTCACAGATGAGATGGGAAATGGGAAATAATAAAATAAAAACAGCTGAGGGGCAGGCAACAGGCTAAATACGAGTTACCAAGGGTTCTGGTAAATGCCAGTTACCAAAGTTTCCAAAGCCACAAGCAGAAAGTAGACTAAAGATGTTGCTGTAATAACTTCCGTGCATTAAAGCTGAAGTTCAGCCCAGATAATAGTTTTACACCCCTAAAGAGGATGGTGACTGTATCCTGTCTCATTCATAGCTCAGAGTAAGTTAATAGCTTTCTTACACAGGCTCACACAATGAAGCAAATAATTTCCTTTTAATCAATGGCTTAAAGCTGCCAAAGATAACAAAACATAGCACCAGATGTATTCCCACGTTGAACTTGTATTTGCTGAGCCTGACTGTAAACATCACCTCACGTTTTGTTTGCTTTAGTAATAAAAATGAGAAATGCTTCTTTGTTGTTGCACTTCTCTTGAGCTCACAGGCCTGAAGCTCCCTGGTTATCCTACACAGATTTTGGGGGTATCCTCAATGGAGACAGCCTTGCTGGCTCAGACAGGTCAATACTTCATTGAAATTCACTCTTTTCTAGAAACAAAACAACCCAAAACAAAAACAGACCAAAACAAAAAACCCAGTGGATCAGTGAGATGGCTCAGGGGAAAACTACTTGAAGCCTGAAGACCTGAATTCTAAGTTGGATTCTGGGGATGGATCTGCATGGTGGAAGGAGAGAACCAGCTCTCACAAGTTGTCCTCAAACCTTCGTTCATTCACCATGGTGTCATGCAGCTGCACATCCATGACTGTACATATCCGCACAAACTCACACCACAAACCAATAAATGTAATAAAAGTATAAAAATAATTTACAAAAACAGTTTCTAGGGTTTTTAGATTGCTTGAGGTCTTTGTATGCCTGTGGTGGGCAGTCTGCTCTCCTACCCCCAGCAGTTAGCTGGCCAAGCTGCTTGGGGACGGTCCCCTAAGGGCACAATTGCCTTTCCCCATGGAGTCAGGTACCCTGTGCTTGCTTGTGTGCTGTTTTGTGCCTCTGGACTCTTCTGCTGACCCCGTCCAATAATTTACTTCTCCAGCCTGGTAACTCTTCTGATAGACTCTTCTGATAGAGCCCTACTCCCAGACAGAGATTGTTTGTGGGGGAAGGGCAGGCATGAAGACCAGTATGGAGCCTGGGCCTCCAAGCTCTCTGGGCCTCTGTCCCTGTTTGGAAAACCCCACCCTTCCAGCCCTGGATCCTTTGTTCTGAATCAAAGCAGCACTCCCCTGCCCTGGCCATTTGATTGTGTTTGGTGATTTAAGGGCTGGTGCTGTGTCCCTCAAGCCCAACCTCCTCCTTGGAGGCCTCTTTTCAGTGACACTACCTGTGGCTCAAGTCTGGGCTGCTCCTAGTTCACTCCTGGGAGCCACCCCTCCTATTATGTCTGTACCTTGAAAGCTGCTGTTGCTTACGGAATTATATTTTTTTTCTTTGAAGAGTTTTAAGAAGTTGTAACACTTTGTATCTTGTCATGTAAAAGATAAATAAATATTCTAAATAGAAAAGAATTTTTTTGACCTACACATACATCGACTATGCTTATTTTCCTGATATCCTTGTGCGTACCTCTGACTATAAAAAGTGACACAGTTGCAGAACAGATTTCTTGTGTACTATTGAACATTTCGTTTGGTTGTTACACTTGTCAAAGACGAATACTGACATTGTTTTGCTACTAGGAGTGGCTCCTACAGTCTGATACATGCTAGGAAATCTTTTGGCCTCTGACTTATAACACCAGTCTTGGGTTTTTAAGTGGTGTCTCTGCATTTGGTGATCTTCCTGTTTCTACCTACTGTATGTTCAGATTCCATTCTGAGAGATAGAGTTTTAAACTAGCTCAAAACTCAGCAACAGGATCTGACTCAGGAAGACTGGTACAGACTCACTGACCCTCCACATGTGACCGGATGTGGGTAAATGAGTAATGGGTTCTGTTCTGCCCCTGTGATGTTTGTTCAAGCCCCCATTGTGCCCTACAGATAATGTTCCAGCCATTGTGTCCTGCAGATAATATTCCTGGAAACCTGGCCCAAGCCTAACCAGATGTGTGTCAGATGCAGATGCCTCGTCAACTCTTACAAACATTTACCCTAAAGGGACAACAATCAAGATCTGTTCTCAGGAGAATGCTTGACCTTTCCCATGATTTAAACCCTAGAGTCTTAAGAACAATCCTGTGACTTTGAGAGTTTCCCCTTGTGACATTTTTGGTATTTCCTTTTGACATCCACTCATCCCCTGGAGCTTATGACTTCTTCCTTTAAAATGCCCTTCTCCCAGCCACTTGGGGTCGACACCTCTGTCTCCTGCATGGGATACGTGTCGGCCTGGAGATCTCCATAATACACCTCGCCTTTGCATATTTCATCAAGATGGTCTCTCTGTGTCTGGGGTGCACGATTTCCCGAGACTTGAGTAAGGGTCTCCCTTTGGGGATCTTTCAATTCCAGCAACATCATACCTGGCTTAAAGTACATTTTTTCATATCCACCTATTTTTAACATTAATTAATTCTGTGGCCATCTTGTCTTTTAAGGTTTACAATTCCTATTTTCAGTTCACTTGGGCATTATTTTGGAGTACGAACAAGGAAAGGAGCAAACTTGGTTTATTTTGAGAAGTAATACAATGTCTTCCCATCTGAGCTGAGGCAGTAGGTAGATTTCCCTAACTTGCACTCTATGCCCTGTGGGAATAGAGTGAATCAAACTCCTCCCCTTTGATGTGCTATAGACTTAGGTGGTACTTCAGCCTGAGCCAGAGGGAACAGATGAGAGCCTGCAGTCAAGAGGTGGAGAACAGTAGTGCTAGGGCCCTGTGTCCTACTCTATGGTGCTCCTGGAAAGATGGAGGAGGACCTGGCTTTAAAACTTCAAAATAAGGGGCAGGAGAGATAACTCAGTAATTAATAATCTTTACTGCTCTTCCACAGAACCAGAATTCAGTTCTCAGCACTCATGGCTGGGAGCTCACAGTCCCCTGTAACTGCCACGCTGTGGGAGCCAACACATTCTTTTGGCCTCACAGGGACCTTTACACACATGTGCATAAGCACACACTAAAAACAGAATAATACTATGTCCCACGCGCGACCTCTCGCCGGCAAGAAACACTCGGGGACATAGAAATCCTTGCTGTGACCAAACTTTTATTTTAATCTTAAGGAGAAGCCTCGCCGCGCCAACATGGTGCGCTTATATACACCCTAGTGCGGCGCATCCACACCTGATTGGTTGCTCACCCATGATCTCATAAGGCACGCCCCGGAGTGGGCAAGGACCTGGCACGAAGGCACTCTTGCACATGCGCACACAGATAACTTCCTGAAAGGGAGTCGGCTGGCGCGGCGAAGGCTAGCGCCATCTTGTAATGGCGGAGGCTATCCTGGCCTTCCACGTGGGGCGCAGTGGAAGCCAGCGCCATCTAGTGGTGGTGAATGTTATTGCGGCCCTCTACATCTCACCCTTATAATTTATATTATTTTATAACAGTCATGATCACCCTATCGCGTGCAATGAGGAAACCTCAGCGATGTGGAAGGGCTGATCAAAGGATCAATGAGTCTCTCTCATCCCAGTGCAATGGATCCACAGATCCATGGGGTGTAAGAGCAGAGAACTCAGATACCGACTAATTCCTGAGCATAGATAACCAAATTCCACGGGAGGCCCCTTGTTCAATGGCCACAAGTGCTTGAGTGATAACGGCCTTGTCACGTTTCTGTTGAGATCTGAGTTTGCAAACCAACCATAGTATGAACACTAATCCACAGCATAGGGCTGCACCAAACAGAGCCACTCCCGATAAGTAATGGGCACCTCATTTGGTCCTCCTCAGCTGTTACCACCAAGGGCCGTAGTCAAGCCGCTCCTAATAATAAAATTTAGAATTCCCAATCGTTAGCAACTACTCCAGAAAGTTCACCCACTGTGCTTGTCTAACAATAGATTGGGGGAGGATATTCCAGACACTGCAGACACAATGTCTGTAGTAGTAATGGCTGCTACAATAGCAGCTTAAAGTGTCAAGGTCTTTTCTAGGACAGTTTAGGATCAGCCATTCTTCTCTGGAACAACCAGCAGGCAATGGAACCATTTCTGAGATCTGTACAACCAGGACAGAGTTCCCCAGTCCACAGCAGCTTTACGCAGGTGGCTTTCTTGTGAAGCTACAGTATGTAAAATGACAACACCAGTTACCAGTTAAGGCAGCAAGAGTCACCAGGGAAATGAAGGGGGCAGCAACGGCTGGAGTCCAGTCTTCTCCAGCAAGCAGCAGTGCAGAGAGGGTCAGAGAGCAGGCCACAGTGGGACGGGACACACGCAGCGGTAACACTGACTGCAGCAACGGCAAAATCTCTGGGATGACAAAAGGTGAAGGGGAATCATCTATCTTCCTCTCAGGGCAGAGGAATGACTCCAGGGACCCGAACCAAGAGAGCTGAATCTTTATGCAACCAGGATCAGCAAGTCTCAGCAACCACTCAGGCAGCTGGCACACTCTTGTAGCATCCTGTAGAAAAAAACACAAACATTCCCTCTTCCCATATAAAAATATCTGGACAGGATCATGTCAATATGTGGATCTCTCTATTTCACCCAGGCAGAAGTATGCCTAGTTGTAGGGTGCCATAAACTTTGGCATCCAAAATTTTAAAATTGAAATAAAAGGAGCATTATTTAGCATACAGGGATAACTCCCCCTTTTTATTTATTAAGATATAGTAAAGATATTATTTATTAAGGTAAGTCCTCAAGGATTAAATTGAGGACACTGAGCACTTGTATTTATAAATTGACTTGTATACCAAATTATTGTCTCCAGCATTATTATTTTGGATATATAAAGAATGAGATTTTTTGACTAATTGTTCTTATGTAAGGCCTACAATCTGTCTGGTATCATTGTCCTCCCTTGTTAAGGAGCCCAGGCAATCCAGTTTGAGTTCTTAATGTCCTATAAAGTTAACAGTATTTAGTGTTCTTAACCACTAAGCCATCTCTCCAGCACCTCACAAACTTTATTTACCTAAACATAAGCATTAATTAGAAATGTCAAATCCTGTAAACAAGGTCCAGATTTAGCCTTATTTAGAAATCTCTGAGTTGGCAGGGTGAAGCTGGGCGTTGAAAGTAAGCAAATGGAGTCTTCCTCTTTTCGTGAGGGTGTGTTATCAACTCCATTACCATTTTCAAAGTTAGGTATGAGCCTAAGGTTAAATTAGTTGTCTGAGCCAGAGCACTGAAAGGACAGTGAGTTGTCAGACATTCACACTGAAATCACTCATTGATTTTAAGTAGAAAACCTGTCTCTAATAAAGCATTAAGTAATTGAAATCAATTGTAAACCACAAGCCACACATTGGCTATCAGTATATGAATTGAAAGTTTGATTTAAAAACAGTGGCTAAACTACGGAATTTAATAATCTGTGTTGAAGCAATAGAAACTCAAGAGAATAAACAAGTGATGTAATCATACATGTAGCCTTTTCATTAGATGAACCACCTATAAATACAGTAAGCGCATTTCCTATGGGTTGTATGTACAAATATACAGGAAGTACAAAAGCATGTAAAGAGTAAAATTATCAATTTTGTCTGAAAAATTTGTATATGTAATAGGCCAAATATCAGTATTTTGTAATAACCAATTAACTGTTGTTTGGAATAAGATATGTTCTACCAGGTTTCTTTTCAAAATACTTCTATGACTCCAGTCTACAACTCTGTACTAACACAGCTGAAGCTTTATCTCCAATGTGCATAACAAAGAACTAAGTCCTCTGGTAGGGTGAGGTACTTAGCCAATTAACATATCCTTAGAAGCTTAAAATTAGCTTCAAATATTCTTTTCTGGAGTAGTGTAACAGCTACTCCCCAAATATTAAAGCTCATTTTGAGAGCAAAGGTTTGTAGTAAAAATTTCCATATACATTGAAAGATTTAAGTTCTAACTTCTTACACTGAAGAAGCAACAAAATTACATAATATTATTATTAGCCATTTTTAATGATATCACTCTATGGGCTCTCTAAAACTGTAAGCAAGCTCACGAAATGAAAACTCAAAATCAATCCTCTAAATCTATCTTGAAATGGCAGTTGGAGTAAGTAAACTGGCTGTAATGTTCTCACAAGTTCCAAAACCTCATCAATCCTTCGTAAATCTTGTAACAATCTCTACCTGTTTGATTTTTCCTTAATTAAAAATAAGTTTGAGTTAGTCAATGTAACACTGGCAATCCTAAATCACAATCCTTAAATTCTCTTTGTAACACCAGAGCACAACCACAAGGTCACCTGAGTTCTGAGTACGTGACTAGGCAGCTGTCCTTAGGGCAGTGGAAATTAGCATCAAAATACAGTAACTTCAGGGCAAACCACAACTTTGGAAAGCAAAACTCAACCTCCAACAAACAATCTAGTCTCCAAGGCACCCCAAGTCTATCTTTTATGTTACAAAGTTTGACTGTCAATTCTTACATTTGAACGCACAATGGTGCGGTCTCCAATACCTCAACAAAGAGACATTGTCCTAAATTCTTTTAGAAGCCTGGTTTCTAGGATAAGAATTCCATAAAAATATTATCTCAATTTAGACCTGTTTCCCTAGGTTGGCCCATGTCACATGTTATCTAGAATGACTTCATCTAAATTACCAGCTTTATGTCAACTTTTGTTACCAATATTATACCTTTTTAACCATATCCAATAACTAAAAAGCCAACAATCTATGACCAAGGCAAATAGAGCATATATACACATTTAAAACCAATGAGAAACAAAATTGAAGTGGCTACATATATCTTAATGTTTACACCAAACACCATTTTTACCTTTTAGCTATGATTTTAAGAGAAGCACCTTGTCACCTGTTGAGTCAAGTAATAAGTCAGGGATTTTTCTAAGAGAAACAGCTATCAACTCTTATACCAAAGAAGCTGAGAAGCTGTTGGCGCCTTTAAGATCAGCTCGTGTAGACGCTTAGCCTCTGGGCAGCTTCTCCAGCTAACCTAGACACCTGGCTACAGGCACAGGGCTCAAAAGGCCTGATTGAAACTGTTTTTTATTCATTTGTTCCTTTTTGAAACGAGTTAAAACCAAGTCAAGGTGTGAACGACCGGCAGATAAAGTTTTTACCATTTTTTCTTTTGAACATGAAACATAAAACATTTAAACAACGAGAAACAAAAACCACAGACATACACTGACAGACATGGGGACATCCTGGTGCACCAGGGACAGACAATAGACAAAGAGGGAAAAAATCATATGGTGTTCACGGTGACTATCCACTCGAGTGGAGTCAATATGGACGATGGATTGTCTCAATTCCTGGACTAGTCCACCAACGTGTTGAAACCCAATTCCTGTAAGATACTGAGATATATTATCTGAGCAGCACGACTGACATTCGCCAATGGTATGGAAGTGAAACACAGTCCTGAGTATTTCCACTCACAACCCAATTACATTAACTCCATCAAGCCGTGCATGGACATTGAGATGTCCTTTTGTTTGATTCTCCTGAATAAATTTTCAGGCAGTCTGCTTCTATCAAATCTGATCAGTATGAATCTGCAAAGCTGTCGCGTCGGCGCACGGACGCCGCGGCATCCTGAGAGCCGGCGCCGGAGCTTAAGCACACCTTTTACAGGCACAAAGACAAAATTTTTCTCCCAAAATGCTGTGTTCCTTTTATCTCCTCCCTTCTCACCCGGGGCGTTCTTTCCCCAACCTTTCATCTCTGGTGGTGGTAAGACTGCAGAGGGGCCTGGTGCTTGAGATCGATCAGTATCATTTCTTCGTTGCAACCTTTCACTACGCTCTGTTTCTGACACGCTGCCGCCTTGCCCTTCCCCCAACACTCTCCGCTTCACTTTTACAGCTGGGCAGTTCCCACGAGACCTCTGATGTTGTCTGGCAGTAACTAGAAACCCAAAGGCTAATAGAAACAACCCTAGGGCGGCCAGAACAACCATCGAGGCTCCTGCCGCGTCCAGCAGAGGAGTGAGTTGGAACAGATCAAGGCTAAACATGGTCTCTCAGAGTCTAACCCGCATCCCAGCTTCTGGATTTCTTCCGTGAAACAGAGGCTCCCCTTGGCGCAGGCGATGATGAGGCTTTTGTTCCGGGTTTTGGCACCAAATGTCCCACGTGCGACCTCTCGCCTGCAAGAAACACGCAGGGACATAGAAATCCTTGCTGTGACCAAACTTTTATTTTAATCTTAAGGAGAAGCCTCGCTGCGCCAACATGGTGCACTTATATACACCCTAGCGTGGCGCATCCACACCTGATTGGTTGCTCACCCATGATCTCATAAGGCACACCCTGGAGTGGGCAAGGACCTGGCACGAAGGCACTCTTGCACATGCGCACACAGATAACTTCCTGAAAGGGAGTTGGCTGGCGTGGTGAAGGCTAGCGCCATCTTGTAATGGCGGAGGCTATCCTGGCCTTCCACGTGGGGCGCAGTGGAAGCCAGCGCCATCTAGTGGTGGCGAATGTTATTGCGGCCCTCTACAATACTACAAAACTAAAATTTCAAAACAAGCTAGTCACTGTGGTATATATCTATAGCTCTAGTACTCAAACGGCAAAAACAGGAATGTCATGAGTTTAAGGCTTGTCTCTAAATAAAGAAACAAAAACATTCCACTATATAATGACCCTGGCCTAGGCTTCAGCTATGCTATATGCTGCATTATTTTAATTTGGATTTTTAAAAACAACTAATGATCCCTTTGAGCAATAAGTCTTTTGCAGGGATGAAGTGTTCGTCCCCAAAGACCCGCAAAGACCCATGTACTGAAGTGTTTGGAACCCTTTCAAAGTCCCTCCTAGGTAGAGGAGAGGTCACTGGGAACAGTCGTTGAGCACTGTACTCTGCTGTAGATGCCTATCCCTGTTTTCTGTCTGCTGGGGTGAGCAGTTCCTGCCTTGTGCCCTAATCACCATGGTCTTCTCCTGTACTGCAGATCTAGATTCAAGAGCCAATGAATCTGAAGTCAGGAACTAAAACAATTCAGCCTATGAGATGCTTTGCTCTGGTGAATCTGAAGTCAGGAACTAAAATTCAGCCTTTGAGATGTTTTGCTCTGGCAGTTGATTACAACAATATAAAGGTAATTAACACCACTTATGATCAACCTCTTTGAGCTTCTGCAAACACATATGGGAAAAAACATGGTAAATCTGCTACAAAAGTTGGTGGAGGTCCTCGCAGTGGTAGAAAAGAGATAGCCAAAATAATTTGGAATAAAAAATCCTTAAAGTACTAAATCAAACAATATCAAGAGAAACCTGGGGACATATAAGCTTGTTAACAATACATTTGCAGAGTGGGACATGATTAGAGACAAAGGCATATAGATACTTATGGGAAAATAATCCATATGAACTGGACTCAATAAAATAGAAATGGCCACCAGGAAAACATTCAATGTATAAGGCTTCTACATAGATGCAAAAGGAAAGCAGAATACAATCCCAAGAACTGTAGTTCTCTTGGGAAAATAAAGTCAAAGTAACAGTAAATCACATGCTTAAAATATATTCAATGTATTTTCTACAGCAAAGCAAAATAAATACAAAGAGATAAAAAATATGTTAAATGCTATGAATAGGAAGAAAATAGGGGTAGAATTTACATATAATGTATATACTTGCAGATAAATACTAGAGAGATAGTCTTTTGAAACAAGGTCTCAGACTGTCCCAGTTGGTCTTGAACTAGTTATATAAAGTTGAGGATGACCTTGAACTTCTGATCTTATGCTTACACCTTTTCGTGTGTGGATTCTAGACATTTACCACCCCACTGCTTATGGACTACTTGGTCCAGGTCTTTGTGCATGTTAGCTAAGCACTCTACCAACTGAGCTACATTCCCAACCCCAGAAAAGAAATAAAGGTAAAAGGATCACATATAACAAAACTAAATGGTAACTATGTGAAAAAGATAAAATAATTGTGAACAAAATCCACCTGACAATAAAGTCTCAAATATATTTGTCAGTACTGTGAGTCAAATATGTAAATGAAATTTAATTTATTGATCTTTTTAATATACGTGTCAATTTTTGCTCTGTGTAAGAGGTTTTTTTTCCACACATAGGATGGTATTTTCCTGTTTTCTTCTAAACACTTTGTTTTCCTTTTCACATTTACTTCTACAATACATTTCATATACATTTTTATGTGTTTCAGAGAAATTTTGTGGCTGCAGTACACTCAAGGCTGAGAGAAATGGGATTTAAAAAACAAACTGTATATATTAAGTTGTTGCCTTGGAGTCTATTTTTCTTTCTATTATTATTATTATTATTATTATTATTATTATTATTATTATTATTATTATTATATCTCTTTTTACAGTCCAGTCCTCCTTATCTCCCTCCCAGTCTACCCTGTGACAGTTCCTCATCCCATTCCTCCTCCCCCTTCTCTGAGAGGATGTCCCTACCGTCCCCTACCCCCACTCCAGCAAACCTCCCCACTCCTTGGGGCCTCAAGTCTCTCAAGCGGGGTTAGGTACTTCTTCTCTCACTGAGGCCAGAACAAGTAGTCCTCTGCTGTATAAGTGTTGGGAGCCTCATATCTGCTGGTGTATGCTGCCTGGTTGGTGGCTCAGTGTCTAAGAAATATCTGGGGTCCAGATAGTTGAGACTGCTGATCTTCCTATGGGGTCACCCTCCTCCTCAGCTTCTTCCAGTCTTTCCCTGATTCAACCACAGGGGTACTGGCTTCAGTCTATTGGTTGGGTTTAAGTATCTACATCTGACCATTTCAGCTGCTTGTTGGGCCTCTCAGAGGACAGCCATGCTTGGTCCTGTCTGTAAGCACACCATAGCATAAGTAATAGTGTAGGCCTTGGAGCATCCTCTTGAGCTAGATCCCAATTTGGACTGGTCACTGGACCTCCTTTTCCTCAGTCTCTCCTCCATTTTTGTCCCTGCAGTTCTTTTAGACAGGAACAATTCTGGGTCAGAGCTTTTGAGAGGGATAACAACCCAACCCTCCACTTGGTGCCCTGTCTTTCTGCTGGAGGTGGACTCTACGAGTTCCCTCTCCCCACTGTTGGGCATTTCATTTAAGGTCCCTCCCTTTGAGACCTGAGAGACTCACCTCCCAGGTCTCTGGTACATTCTAGAGGGTCCTCCCACTTCCTACCTCCCCGAGGTTGCCTGTTTCCATTTCTTCTGCTGTCCCTCAGGGCTTCACTCCTGCCGCTTTCCATACCTGATCATGTTTTCCTTTTCTTTCCCCTGTCCCCTCTCCTACTCAGGTCTCTCTCTCCCTCTGCCTCCCATAATTGTTTTCTTCTCCCTCTCAAGTGGGATTGAGGCATCCTCACTTAGGCTCTTCATCTTAGCCTTCTTGAGGTCTGCAGATTATATCCTGGGTATTGTATACTTTTTTGGCTAAGACCCACTTATTAGTGAGTACATACCATTTATGTCCTTTGGGTATGAGTTGCCTCATTCAGGATAATATTTTCTAGTTCCATTCATTTGCCTGTAAAACTCATGGTGTCCTTGTTGTTAATAGCCAAAGAGTAGTCCATTGTGTAAATGAGCCACATTCACATTTTCTCTATCCATTCTTCCATTGTGAGACTTCTGGGTTGTTTCCAGCTTCTGGCTATCACAAACAAGGCTGATATGAACATAGTAGAACATGTGTCCCTATGGCATGGTGGGGCATCTTTTGGGCATATGCCTAAGAGCAGTATAGCTGAGTCTTCATGTAGATCCATTTCCAATTTTCTGAGAACCTCCAGACTGATTTCCAGAATGGTTGTAACAGTTTGCAATCCCACCAACAATGGAGGAGTGTTCCTCTTTCTCCACATCCTCACCAACATGTGTTGTCACCTGAGTTTTTTATCTTAGCCATTCTGATTGGTGTGAGGTGGAATCTCAGGGTTGTTTTGATTTGCATTTCCCTAATGACTAAGGAGTTGGAACATTTTTTAAGTGCTTCTCAGCCATAACATAACAGAGATTCCTCTGTTATGAATTCTCTGTTTAGTTCTATACCTCATTTTTAAATTGGGTTGTTTGGATTTTTTGGAAGTTAGCTTTTTAAGTTCTTTACATATTTTTTATATTAGCCCTCTATGGGAAGTGTGGTTAGTGAAGATATTTTTCCCAATCTGTAGGTTGCCATTTTGTCCTATTGACTATGTCCTTTGCCTTACAGTAGCTTTACAGTTTCATGAGGTCCCATTTATCAATTCTTGATCTTAGAGCCTGAGCCATTGGAGTTCTCTTTAGGAAATTTCCATACAACCCACCCCACCTTGCCAATGAGTTTGAGGCTTTTTCCCATTTTCTCTTCTATTAGATTCAGTCTATCTGGTTTTATGTTGGTCCTTGACAACTTGGACTTGAGCTTTGGGCAAGGTGACAAATATGTATCTATTTTTATTTTTTCTACATACTGACTGCCAGTTAGACCAGCACCATTTACTGAAGATTTTTTTTTTCATTGTATATTTTTGGCTTCTTTGTCAAAGATGAAGTGTCCGTAAGTATGTTTTTTTTATAAGGATTCCCGGGAATCTTGCTGTACACAGGGCAACATATCACCAGTGTGTCTGCTCCTCTGAACTTCACAGTCTAAAGGTCTTCCAGGAGTCTTGCTCCACGCAGGGCAACAGGTAATGGGCCCTTTCAAACAACCATGGCAGTTGGGAATCCTGAGGACCCATCACTCTCCCAAGCTACCACTCCCTGAACTCCACTCCCCTTCAGGCCATCTTCTGCCTGGGCAGATCACCAGCTTGTCTGCTCCGATGAAGACCCAACAGGCTGAAGGCCTCCCCAGAGGCCATTTTTAAAGCAATTCTATTAAGTAGATACTCTGTTCCTTACAGCAGGTTCTGCAAAAGACACTGGAATTTTTATAAGAAACAAGTCTTGAGATTTTTCAAGGAAGTCTAGGACATGTTGATGATGAAGTTGGGTAATGGGCACCAGTGCTACAGGATCACTGATAAGCCTGAGCAAGTATTGGATCCTAACGTGAACAGGAAATGGATGACTGCAGGATCTAGTCACACTCAGCTTCTGAGTGGCCTAAAGTGTATGTCCCAGGCATTAGACACCAGCTTTTTTGTGTTCTGCTGGCAATGTATAAATGGTTTACCTTGCTTGCCCTTGTCCAGAATGTTCCTTAAAGAAAAATATATATTCCTTTCAAGTGCAACGGCTGGTTAAAAAACTCGTTTCTTGAATATCTATTAGCTTTGAAAGTGTAGACTTTATCTGAGCAGGTCAGATCGTGGAAAAGATATTGCTACTCCCCATAACCCATGGGCCATGTCCTTTCCAAGGTATGACTTAATCATGAAAATCACTGTCAATTCTAGTAACACCCGCTTTGGTTTGACACTACAGTGAACTTTGTAGGTTTCTTTTCTTTCTTTCTTTTCTGTAGGTGTTCATGTGTACTTGTGTACATAGGTGGCATGCATTAATGTGAACATGCACATGGAGGCTGAAGAGCCATCATGTCCTCCTTAGCTGCTTCCTACTTTATTTTTAAACAGGTCTCTTACTGAAGCCGGTCTCTTACTGATTCAGCTACTCAGGCTGCCATATAACTTCAGGGATGCTATAGTCGCTGGGATTACAGGTATTTGCTGCTGTGCCTGTTTTTGTTGTTTTGTTTTGTTTTAACATGGGTGTTTGAGATCTGAACTCAGTTCCTCATAGGTGGCAAACACTGTACCAACTGAACCATGTCCCCAGACCCTTTCTTATGGACTTGTCTATTTGCAAGTTTTAACAATGGAGTCTGTGTACCCTAGGTTGAATTTGAACATGGCTATCTACCTGCTTCAACCTCCAGAGTGCTGGGATCACAGGGAGATGCTACCTCTCCTGGTTTTCAGTAATCTTGAATATGTGATCTTCCATCTCGCAGTTGTATTTGGGACTCAGGTGGAATAAATGTTTTACATTTTCCTGCACGTGAGCACTAAAGTCACTTTAATGTCAGCCATTATTTAATGGAAATTTTCTGAACATCATTCTAATATGCTTCTACTGTCACTTTCTGTACTTATAAAATAGAAATGATGTGAGCTATCAGGTACGCTTGCCTGTTAAAAGTGCTCACAGTTGAGGATATGTGTAATTAACCTGGGCCACTTCCAATTCCATGTGGTTTTATTATATTTAAAAATATGGATGAGTAACATACACAGAAAGTCACAGGCACCCCCTCCAGCTGGAAAAAAATGAAAACACTTTGGGAAAAGTAACTTGTAAACTGGAGAAACATTCCAAGGATGTGGCTTCTAAAAGAATGAGCAGCCTAGTCAAGACCAAGGCTTATCAGAGACACAATACATCTATTTATCATCTTAAGACCCTGGACAGTTGAAAATGGGCAGCAAACAAGAAAGGGGTCAAAGAAGGGCTCTAGGAAAGCGCACAGAAAGAAGGCTACAGTGAATCAGACTAAACAGTCCTAAGACTGAGCCAAGGTCAAATGTTTCTCCCACTGGTTGCCACAGCCAGCCAGCCTTTGCCTTGATTTCTTGCTTTCCAGGCACCACTCCCCTTCTCCTTCAAAATATTTCCATTAAATCTTTAAAAAGTTAATGAAAATGTAGTTTGGTCATACTTCTTTCCCACAAGATCTACTCCCACTTTTCTATCAACTCAACTTCCTGTCCTTTCATTTGTAAGAAAACATATAGAGTCATGTGAGCATGGTGGTGTATATCTTTAAGCCCAGCACTCTGAAGGCAGTGACAGACAGATCTGTATAGTGAGCAGGCAGAGGTATGTAAAAAGACCAAGTATCAAACAAACAAAACAAAAACTTATGGAGTCCAATTGTGCTGCCCAAATAATTTTGAGTCTGGGGCCTGCCCTGAAAGGTGGCCAGACTCCAAGTGGTTACACCTTTAGAGAAAACCAATTTCTTCTCTAAGCAGTTACCAACTGCCAATAGCTTTTCAGCTAGGGGGATTTCATGCCCACTTTTGCCATCCATGCTGGGATTTTCGTCTGAATTGATCTTACATGTCCATATATTGTTACAATAGCTGTGAATTCACATGTGTCAGC
The DNA here is from genome assembly GCF_011064425.1 of Rattus rattus. Classification (NCBI taxonomy): domain Eukaryota; kingdom Metazoa; phylum Chordata; class Mammalia; order Rodentia; family Muridae; genus Rattus; species Rattus rattus. The sequence goes on along the minus strand of NC_046154.1, from coordinate 141,470,902 downwards.
GGTCCTGCTGTGTCCATAGTCATCCACCACCCTTGACTCTTTTAACTCGCTCTTCTCCAAAGATACCTTGGGCTTGTGATAAATAGATGCCTCATTTATGGCTGAGTACTCTGAAAACACTCTCTCTCTCTCTCTCTCTCTCTCTCTCTCTCTCTCTCTCTCTCTCTCTCTCTCTCTCCAGATAAGCAGTTGTCTCTGTCAACTGCCATATACTACACATGATGCTTCTCTGATGAAGGCTGAGGGGTATACTAATTTATGGGTATAGTGAAACCATCAAAAAATTGTTATAATCCTATTCCATTTAGTAGAATAATACTAGTAGATTCTCCCTAGGCCTATAACCTATCTAGCCACAGGCTCTTAGCATCAATACCAATACCTGGTGTTGGCTCCATCTTGTGGAGTAGGGTTTGAATCCAATCTAAAAGTATCTGGTTACTTTCATATCTCCATGCTTTCAGTTTATATATTTTAACAGGACACTCATTTTTTTAAATAGTTCACAGTTCAAAACCAGGTGGGATTGATAAGTACTGTTCTTCTCTGGTAGTGTTTATAACACCTTCCAGGACCAAGAAAACTAGCCAGTAAGGATGAAGTTTCAGGTCAGGACCAGCTTGATTTCTCCATGGTCTATGACTTAAACACATGATATCTTCAGCAACAAGGTCTTTCTGTCAATTTCTAGACAGTAACCAAGAACGACTTGACAACTTTTTGACAATTCTGCTTATTGGAGGAAGGTCTTGTGCACTGTGGATTCAGATTCGAATTTCAGTGCCCTGAGATGTAATTATAGTTCCACAGGCATTGTCATATTGAAAAATTTCCTGTATTAATTAATGTGGTGTAAAGCATGCTCCCCAATCATCTATGGTTTGTTAATAAAAGGCTGAACAGCCAGTGACTGAGCAGAGAAGATGGGAAGGCTAGACTTCCCATCCCAGCCAGGGGTCCAGACAAGAAGAGCCAGGAGTTGGCCACAGGGCAAGTAAGGGTCCAGAAGGGCCATGAGGCAGGTAGAGGAAGATGAAGGTCTCCACGAGGCCGGGCTGAGTAGGAGTTGCCAAGGGAGTTCTGCATGAGGACACATAGTTACAGCAAAGCAAGCCAAGGAGTGACTAAATACAAGTAAGTTGGGGCATGTGGCTGGAAAGTAGCTAGATAAGCATAGAGGGTTAGGAAAATCAGTCATTGTATGTAAAAGTTGTTGAATGAATATTTCAATAGGTCTCAGAATCAATTATTTAGGAACTAGCCAGGTTAGGAAAAAACTGCCACGTTTAACATCATCCATTATCTACTTTCCAACAGGAATACAGAATTCATTAGTATTTTTCATTTGGCAACCTACTACTTACAACAAGTATCTTTTTGGCTTGGCCTGCATCTATGAAAAGATCACAAATTAAAACTACAGATTCATGAAAGTATTCAGAAAACCAAACATTTGTAGGTTACGATAGCTCTTTCTATAAAAATGACTATTTCTTGAATTCAGCCATGCCCTTTCAACCTATCCCACATACAGCAATGTTACATGCTAAACCTGAAATATCCTCTGCAGGATCATAAGCCCAGATACGTTGGGAGAGTTCTGTAGACTTTGTGAAGTAGAAATGAGCTGAAGGTGATGGGTCCTTGGAGGAAAGTTCTCAGGGATATGCTATTCCTGTCCCTTTTGTGCTTCACTCTGCTTCTTGTTCAACCTAATGTGAACAACCACACTAACATACTCTTGCGTTCATGATCTGAATTTCTCCTATCATGAAGACAGGAGCCAAAAGGATTCTGTCAGGCATTCTGTTAGAGCATTACAAAAGGTTAATCAACCTGCCCAACTCTCGATGTTCTGGCCTAAGAACTGTAGCTAGTTTATGATGTGAGATTTTAATGGTCTCAGTAGACAATGGTTAAGCTGACTTTTGTGGCAGTGAGGGGTATGATTATTTCTAGTCACCACTGATTAGTGTGGAGGTCTGTTGGCAAAACAGAACTGGAAGATGATCTGCTACTCCCAGCCCACGTGGGCTTATTAGGACCAGAGTGATGATTGAATGCATGATCAAATGCAAAGTGCATTTCTGAATGCTCTAAGTTAGAAGGGCACTGTTACTTCTAAACATCTCCCTGTGTTTACAAATATGTGCCTGGCTTTCATGACTATAAAGCAAGTCCTCTGGTGGAGGTTTTCAGAAGATGAAATGACCAATGTCAAGTTTCACAGGAAGCTGCTCTCACCTCCTTGACTGAGGCTAAATTGAAACACTCATGAGAATGTGGTGCTTCTATGAAATAGCTGTTAAGTAGACAAAGGCAGAAGGGGAAAAGTATGGCTTCTTATTAGAAAACTCAACATTCTTTAAAGGCCATATGACACCTCTGGAAGCTATACTGAAACAGGTTGCATAGGGAGCTAACCATGTAATCTGTGATGAGAGAAGATGCTGGGAATGTAGACACTTTATGCTTGTGAGACAGGCTATACATTTTCAGAAGAGCTGTGGTTAAGAACATAAGCATGCATGCTCATTTCCTAGGCTAGTTAAGGTCATACTCACTGGCAGAGCAGAATTCCAGAGAGATTACAAGTGACACCAACAACACGAACTCTCCAGATCTACTGGAATTAGATGATGACATTTCTAAAGCAGTTAAGGAGAATTACAACATCATTTTGGAATCAGATTCTCAGAAGCCTTTTTTTAAGGTGCCACAAAATCAGAGTTCTGAAATAAAACCCAACATTCATAAAACAAAACAAAACAAAAAACCTGTCAAGGGCTCTGAAATCCACCAGGAACTTCTAAATAGTAAAAATGGAAGTTGAGTGCAACTTCACGGATTAACAACATACTGACACAAAGTGGTGATGTGTGTAAAAGATTCAGCAGTGTTGCCATGGGGTACAATTTCTGCATAGCAAGGCAGCCATGGCTGCATTTTAACAAGACACATGTAACTGCTTAGATTTGAAGATGAGTGAAGGGTGGAACCTGAATTAATCTTAAGGGTTGCTACTCTTTTCTTAACATTGGAAATGACATTGCTAGTAAGCTTTAAGATAGGAATGAAAGAAACTGGTATTGCTTACTCTAAATGGCTGCCAAGTCTGAGACACCCAAGAAGTATGTAAACCAAATAGCTTAGAGTTGACTGTTTGGTCTCTTTACCACTATGTTAAGAACTGCTTGAAAGAATTTCCATCTCACCCATAAAGATTATAAACTGTACTTCTTAAAAATTTTGGCTAAAGACAATGTACCAAGGGTATGAGGAACATAAGAGCTACCAGTTAGTAGAATTAATTTCTTGCTTCCTAGTTTTTAAATAATTATTAAGGTAGCTACATTTATGAAAATTAAGCATTACCACCTTCGGTTGGCTTTAGTCCACATGCACCCACATTATTTCTGCTTCATTTCTGTGGTGCTGAGGACCAAACCCAAGTTCTCACTATGAGCAACAGTTCAATGAAGATATATCCCCAGTTACATATTTTTAAAATCTCATGTATATCTGTAAACCTACACCTTAAAGGACAAAGCTATTTTAGACCTTTTAAAAAGGACTGTAATTTTACTACTTTTTACTCTAGGTATCCATGAATATTAACTGTGTTGTTGACTTTGATTTTGACCCGAAGTATGTGGTAGAAGGTTCTGACCTTTGTTGTCACTCTTACTAGGATGTTGCTATCTTTTTGTGATAATCAGTTCTTAAAAGGCATTCCTAACTGTAATCTGTGAGGACATGGCCATATGGACTAGTCAGTCCCAGCCATTGACACATATCTAATACTGAAGCTCCAATATCCAGGTCTGGATGAAAAAAAAAATCCAGAACATATTGCTTTAATAGAGAACAGACTATTAGTAGATGTCAAAAAGGTTGAGAAAATGCTATTGGAGAAGGCAAATGTGGAGATTTATGGTTAAAAACAGCAAAAACAATTGGCCACAGTAGCAAAACTGCCACCTTTGATAAGGCTGCCAAGGCATGTGCAAGGCACGTTAGTTGGCTTATTTTAACTGTTTTAGTGAAGCAAGAGAAGACAGAGAGCAAACAAATACTAAAATGTTCAAGTTGTGAGAGTAACAGCTAAAATAAAGTACTACTCAGGAACCAATGAGTTGGGCTTAGCCAACTGAAGACTTTGAGTACCGATGTTATATGTTCATGACCAACATAAGCCTTTGTGAAGTCCTCTGCTAAGATGTCACTACTCTGAGCTAGAAAAAGTGACACCTACAATTGTTTCCTCATACTACACTATCACTCCTGTGTTACGATTTATCTAATATAATGGTAAAAAGCTTTTTCACCATGAACAAGACATGGATGCCCACTTTCACATCTACTTGACAAAGTATTGATGTTCTAGAGGGCAACCAAAGAAGAAGTGGCACTATAGTGGCAGGTGACATGACAGCCTTAACAACCTCCATCCCCACCCCACAGTCAAGCAAATAGTTAAGTTTCAGAATATAAGAGTAACACATGAAAATTAGTGAAGTGTGACAAAACAGTGGCATTAGACAGCACGGAAACACCTAGGAGTGTCCAAGGAAGCACTAGCGTACTAAACTGTAAAACACTTTCAGGCTAACAAGATGGAAAAATCCTCCTCTATGACCGAACGAATACAATACTATTGCTCCCCATTGATGACATTCTTAATATGGTCACTATTAAAATCCTAACGGTGGACCTAATAGTGCTTCACCACTAAATAAATGTAATAAACATGTCAAAAACTTGTCAGCTCGACACAAGCTAGAATAAGCTGGGAAGAGGAACTTCAATTGAGAAGTTTCCATTGGTTTGTCTTTAGGAAAGCCCTGTGGGGCTTTTCCTTGAGTACTGATTGACGGGCCCAGACTGTAGGAGTGGTAACACCTCTGGGTAGGTAGCCCTGAGTTGTATCATAAAGCAGGACAAGCAAGCCATGGGGTGCAAGCCATGGGGTGCAAGCCATGGGGGACAAGCCAGTATGTGGCATTATGCTGTAATCTCTCCTTTAGTTCCTGCCTTTACTGTTATGGAGTGTGACCTGAGAGTTATAAGGTACAATAAACCCTTTCCTCCCTGTGCTACTTTTGGTTATGGTGTTTTATCATAGCAAAAGAACAAAAATGTTGCTGGGTTTGTAGGATATTGCTATGACAGACATGACCATGTTTTTGGTAAAATTGTGAAAGGACCTTGGAATTCTGGCCTAGAAAATCCATTGAATTGTGTGGTGGTTTAAATATGCTTGGCCCAGGGAGTGGCACTATTAGTAGTGACCTTCTTGGAGTAGGTGTGGCCTTGTTAGAGGAAGTGTGTCACTGTGGATCTGAGCTTAGTAGAACTCTTAGCTCCTCCTGCACCATGCCTGCCTAGAAGAAGTCATGCTACCACCTTGATAATAGACTAAATCTCTTAACCTTCCCCAATTAAATGTTGTCCTTCTAAGCGTTGCCTTGGTCATGGAGTCTGTTCACAGCAGTAAAACCCTAAGACAAGTAGAGCCTAATGGGTTGTTGTGAGAGCTTAGAAGATAAGTTATGGTGTGAACAGTACAGATGATGGGGTCTTAGCTTGTTAAGTTTTAGAGGGAAACTTGAATCTGTAGTGCTCAAGCAGCTGGCACTAAGAATCAGCTGAGTGACTAACAAGTGAATAGCTGCACTAACATGAAATTTTTGCTGCTACAATTGATACTGGTTGGCCAGGGATGAAGAATCAGATGTGAAAGAGGCCAGCATCATGGAGTCAAAAATCTTCTGATAAGTGTTTCCTCAGGGTCACCATACAGAAGCTGTGACTCAGAGGGGCCGATAATATAACATAATTGAATGTGGTAATGTACAAGACAGTTCAAATATGAACTCTGAGCTGTTATCATCACGGACATCTGAAACTGTAGGCCAAACAACAGCCTTTCTTCTACAGGTTGCCTTGGTTTTATCACAGCCAATAGATTTTACTATCTTGTTCGTAAATGTAAAGAAACAAGTAAAGCTCAGACTCTTGAACTCTTGCAACAGGAATATATTAAAGAGACAGGGAAACATAATGAAGGGGACATAGAAATTCACGTTAGTCAGGCATGGTGGGACAGGCCTTTATTCCCAGCACTTGGCAGGAGTAGGTAGATTTTTGAATTTGAGGCCAGCCTGGTCTACAGAGAGTTATAGGTAAGAGACCCTATCTCCAAAAAAAAAAAAAAAAAAAAAAAAAAATCAGAATAGAAAAAAACTACATATAATTTAGTGTGACACGACAAAACTACAAAACATTATGGTTACAATATATTTTTTAAAACACAATTTTTATACCTTATTCACTTTTTCAAAACAATAAAATATTAATTTTAGTTCTGTATACTGTTTTCTTTGAGACAACACAGGGTCTTCTCTTGCTTCAAATGCTTGAGTGCTGGATTTATAGGCGTGAGCCAGGCATATATAATTTTATTATCAAATTACCACTGTCACAATAAACATATGTAACATAAGCATTCTTAAAAAGTTGACAGTAAAAACCTTCAGATGTTGCCTTTCCCTGTTGCTCAAGTACTCCTGCCTCAGCCTTTTGTGATACTGGAACCATATGTGGCCCCTATAAAGCTACATTTTTGTCCCCCTCAAGACTATACTGAAAAAAGAAACCTTTACAGCAATTAACGTTTGTTGAGTATTGAACACGTTCCTAAAAATTATTTGCACTGAAAGTGTAAACTATATCACAAAGGTTCCATTACCCTGTTTTAAGTATCAGTCAAATAATCGTTTATGGAACTTTAAGTCATATCTAACCAAGTCCGAAAGTCAGACATTCTAGCTGCAAAGTTCATATTGCTTTTAATTGTGTAAAACCAAGAACTCAATGAATTTAGGTTTTTGGAAATGTTTTGTTTTCCTTCTAACAAAATCATTTTAGTTCTTACTTGCTTGAAACGTTATGTCTGAACACTGCTAGATGAATATGAAAGCACTATGTAACAAAAACAATTAACGACCACAACATTAAAGCTCAGTATTAACAAAAGAGATTTAGTGTGTCAGAACACAAAATAATTCCACGCATTAAACCATATATTAAATCTGAAGAGCACCAATTAAGAATAAAGTCATTTGTTACACTTGTAGTCTATATATAAAGATGTAATTGAAGGATTGAATAGAAACGTAATTAATGAATTGTTCGTTTATTCATTAATATGTTGTTGAATTAGGTATTCTATACACTATATTTATGCCATTTTTGTTCTACTAGATTACATATTTATAAAAATATCCAACTTATTTTTATGAAGAAATTAAATATTTCTGAAAAAGAATCATTTTATTACTGTTCTCTAACAATAACCCTGAAGAAACTCCTTTCCAATCAATAGCTACGTCAACATCTTTGTTCAGTGCCAGCTTCTAAACCTTGAGTTTACATGGTTCTGTTCCACAGAACACCACTTCACCCTGTTACATAGGATACAAACAACATTTTTGTAATAAACAAGTTTCTCTCTGATACAGAACACTTTTTTCACCTTTCCCAGCAATCACGCAATATATTAAAAATGTAACCTTCAAAAGGCACACGCATTTACACTTTCAATTCTTTATTGTCTTAAAATTATACAGGTCCTTTACAATACAGAATTTTGTTATTTAAATGACCTCTAAATGTTAATGTACAATGAATATCTTCTTCTGAAGCTCAACCATGAATTACGAGTTCATCAATATGATTATTTTAAACAGTCCTAAGATGCTGAGAGGTCTGAGACCTGTACTTGAAAAGATCAGTGGTACAGACTTTTCCTCCCTGGAGACCGGATGATCTGTGTGAAAAGTGCTTTTGAAGATTGCTCATTATGTATGGTCGATCTTAAAGTCAGTCAAATTACACTTTTTTTTTTTTGAAACATTAAAGGGTATTTTTTTTAAAAATGAACAAATTTTCTTTAGCAGTCTTCTGAGGCAAACTCAAAATTACGATTATCTGCATGCAATAACACTCCTCTTTAAATAGTTTGGAAGGATTTATACATTTTATAAAGAACATGTTAAAGAGTGCAAGGACTCTTAAAATCACAAGAGGACAAATGCTGGTAACAACACTGGTAACTACTCAGCTAATGTTTATTAACAGGCAATTAATGAGGCTAGTCACAAGCCACAGTTCAGGCTCTGCCCTTGGAAACATCTACTTTGGTCCGCATTTCTAGTTATTTGGGTGGAAACAAAACAAAACCATTTTGATTCAGCCAAGAATTTAATAAATTTATTGTTCCTAAGATGTAGTCACTTAAAAGGTAAGTGTAGTTCACCAATGAAGTATGTTGTCATGTTTACTTTTGTAAAAAAGGATGGCCAGTTGTTTTTGGAGTGGTTTATCAGCACTGAAGGACAAATCAGAAAATGGTATCAGATGTAGAGACTTTTTCTGTGGCTATACTTTCTTATTCCATGACACAGCTTTCACTCTGTAAAACTTTGTCCCCAAAGGAACTTTAAATCTGTTTTGTGCCTAAGAAGGAAAGGGAAAAAAAAAGGAGTCACTGAATGACTGAACCAAATTAAACAAGCACCATTCTACCATACGGTTTACTGCTAGAGTATTGCTAGAGTATTGGAGACGGGTTGAGGGAGAGTCTCTACTTTGTACCAAACTATAAACATAGGCTCCTGACTAGTGAGAATATATTAGGTAACTCGTATTATCGAGTGTTGGGTGTAGGGAGGATGCTGTAGCTATCCTATCCCCTTCCCTCTAGATCACAGATCAGTCTTACTATACCCTGGATGGCCTGGCACTCATGATGCAGACAAGACTGGCTTCAAATTTGTAGCATCCCTCCTTCGCCTGACTTACAAAGGCTGTAATATATTCATAGCCCGAGATGGCCTGGAACTATATGGATCTTCTGTCTCTGCCTTGGTTTCAAGTGCTTTGGCTAGAGGTATACTACCAACCCTGGCTTGTCAGTTTCATTCTAGCCTCCAAATAAAAACTAGAGTGCATCTTTCATCAATGGTGTAGCATATAAAAATGAGCACAGACCAACTGTACAAGTAAAGTTCATTGCTGCTTCTAGTTATACAGTGTGCTTTCAATGTAAGTTACACTGGTTGTTCTCCTTTATAGGTGAATGGACTGTTGGCAATCTACCTCTTCTATCTAAAGATGATAGCAATATTTACTAGGTTTCTGTCTTAAACTCAATTTAATAAAATTATAAAGCTCTAAGTGAACAAAAATCAGAAAATATTACTAACCACTTCCATATAATAAAATTCCTAGGTTTACCATTATGGGGTATAGCTCTTACCTTTTTGGCTTGACAGTATTCCTTTTCCATTACTTTTCCAAGGACCCAGGGTCTTCTAGATGCACCTGAAGCTAATAAATAAATTGTTAATATACATTCAATGTTCATTCATGAAAAAAAAGAACTTCAGAATCAAAACAATAGTGATATTCTCAAAAGGATGTTTAAGTAATTTAAAACCAGTTAAGAATCACTGAACCAAAATTTTTGTTTATTGACGAAAAAAATCTATGATGTGTTCCAATATATAAATACGTGTGCTTTTTAAAATGCACATTATTCAAGGAACACCAGTAATCTAAGCAGGAGTCACGAACCAATAACTAACTCAACACTGCCACCTACTGAAGGAACTATAACTTGCGACCTCCAGACAGGAATGGCAGCCCTTCAGTGTGTGTAAGAACCACAGTGCCTACCCTAGCACAGCAACACCAACACAACTCAGTGAGCAATTAATAATAAAAACCAAATGAAGTGTAGAAGTGCAGAGACTGAGAACAGCCAAGACTAGAATACTAATGAGAAGACAAGCACTTTGTTTTCAAATTCACTATAATAGCAGTGCACATTTTCAAGTGTACATGTTTAGAAATACACATAAAAAATACAAATAGGGGAAAATGTTAACAGGTCAATCAGGGTAAATAGGTGGGTGGTTTTTTTTTTTTTTTTTTTTTTGCCTTATGAATCTTCATAGTTCTGAATGATCATTTTCATCTACGAATATAAAGAGCTGAGGTACAACTTGAGACACAAGACATTAGGGTTGATCCCCAAACTGTGAGAAACAAAATCCCCCAGGTAAATACAAGGAAACAAGTGCAACAAGAACAAGGCCAAAGGGCAGGAAGATGAATCCCAGCACAGTGTTCCATGCCTGGAAACAGAGCAGTGGGTACAGGGGAGATGAGTCATGAGTTCAAGATCAACCTCAGATGCCTGACAGTTTGTGACCAGTATGGGATATATGAGACTACGTCAACATTCCAAAAAATACAATAAAAAATGCTGCCTATTTCCTAAATTTCAAGGTGAAAACAAATTATCTTCTCACTTTTCATGATTATGTAACTGCTGTCCCTAAATAGGTCATCCACCAAAAGCCATGATGGAGTAGTCAAGTGACACTGCCCTAGCCCAAGGATGGGGATTTATGTACAAGTCAGTCCATATAAGAACATCAGATCATGTGGGGAAACTGACTTTCCTTTTCTTTTCTTTGTTATTTGAACAGGATTTCTCTTTGTAATCCTGGTTGTCCTGGAACTCCGAGGTCTAGCCGTATCTGCTGAGACTGAGTACTAGAATTAAAGGCATGCCGTGTTCCACCACACTTGGCTTGGTAAACGGATTTTCTAAGCAGTTCTATTTAGTCTAAGAATCCCAGAATAACCATTTTCTTCTCTTTGAACTCTTTAATGAACCAAAAACTAATAGGTATTGTTGAATAAAGAAAGCTCAGTTTCTACAAAACAAAACTCCATAAAACAATAATGATGATGATGAATCAATGAACAAATGAACAAGGTAGGAAAACAAATCATAAATAGTACAGGGAAGGCACTACACCTAAACTAGTTATTTGACAAACACTGGCAATATCTTTGAACAAAAAAAAAGCATATACTAATTGTCAAAGAAATGAACACCAAAATTCTGACAGAAATATTGCAATTACTAGGTTATATCATGTTTGAATATATATGCAGTCTGAGCAGTTAATCTACTGTAGAATACTATATTCAAACTTAGAATTATCAATTAAGTCCATAAAAATATGTGGCTAGTGTAGATTTCATTTTAAAAAAGGCAGATTTTCCTAATGACTTAACTTGGGTATAGAATACACAACAGGAAGGATGCGTTTTTTAGAAATGTGTGTGCACTTACCTCCCTCACCTGGTTTGAGATCCAGGGCAGGAAGAGACTCTGAATGCAGAAAATACAAAGTAGGACTAACAGTAAACAACACATAATTGTCATGCCGCTCATCTAGGATGATGAGAACCAAATCTCCCACCTGAAAACTAAGAAGAGGTAGGTTATTGTCCTAGAGAGCGCTAATCACGTGACACAAACTTGAGAGTCAGCTGGCTCAGTGTCTGTGGGTTCTATACTCTCTGCTTGCGTGGGGAAGGAAAAATACCTAGTCATAAGTTAATTTTTTTCTCTAATCTTTCATTCCTGGAATTTCAATTCTTCGATGTGTTACTCTTTATTTCAAAAGAAATACAAATACACACATGTGCTGAATCAGGCCGTAGAAAGGCACAATACAGATCTATTTAAATAGCAGGTGAAGAAATAGTTACAACTACCTATGAGCGTCTATCTCTCAAACTATGCTCAAAACATTTACAGGTTCTGAAGATCAGCCTCAGATTTAGTTACCAAAGTAATTTTATGTGCTAGGTTCTCCAGCTGACAAAGTCAACTAACTATGAAACCTTTTTCCCTTCCCTTTTTTGAGACAGGGTCTTGCTACGTGGAATAGGCTGGCCTTTGACTTGAAATCATCTTTTGTCTTTACTTTCTCAGCACTGGGATTCTAGTGGAAGCACAGTCTAGGAAGTTTTAAATGCAGCTACAATGATGTGGTAAGCAGCGTTTTGACTGAACACCAAACCTAATATATTAAAAGGAGGTAAAGGATCTTTTGCGGCTGTAATGCTAATAAGCTCGTCTCTAATCTTCCAAAGACTACTGATTTGATACAGAGCTGGTGTTAAGCTGACAGCTATCCTGCCACTTCATCAGTTAGAAAAGATAAAACTGAGATGCTAGGGCCAGAACAAGGATATCTGAGATTCATAAAAAACACAAGACAAATAAAACAAAACAAAGAAAAACTCTTCAAACCAATTAACAATGAAGATCTACTATAAATAAAAATAAGGGTCCTCACAAATACTTAATCTAGAAGTCAAGTCCTGTGATTCACCCCTTTAACCTAACATTTGAGCCAGCAAGGCAGGAAAGTGGTGTGTGGCAGGCCAGAATGGGCTATACGGTAAGACTCTTGTCTTAAGAAAAGTAAAGAAGTGTGTAAAGCTCAAGACTTTTTGCACAACAGGGTTCCCTGAGCTGCTATGGTGCTTTTCTTTATTATTCCAAAGCTCCTACCTACCAAACAACCCCAGGGGAGACAACTACTTCTGACTTAATTTGGTCAAGGAAAGCTAAAACTGTTTTGACTGATAAAAATTTCAAATTATATTCTGAATTTATAGCACATAAGAACATAAAATGGAGAAACAAAGGACAGCAGCTTAAAATCAACATCTTCCATTTTGAAGTGAGGATGAAAAAACTAAGGATGTTTTCAGAATGGACACTGAGCTGAAATGTTAGCCAGTGTCAGGAAAAGCTTCCTGAGTTTTTGTGTGAATGATAGAATCCTAATGGGATAGCTCAGAACACAGTCCCCAAAGCTCCAGGAAAACAGTGAAAAACCTTGCTTTCCAATGAGTTTTTATCTTATCATTATGCACAAGGTATTGGCTTAATGAGTGTGGATCTAATAATCATTGTGACTACAACACATTTTCATTAATTCAACAATTTGACACAAAATGCACAAAATAAGAATGAGATACTTACTCTCTAATGGCTATTTTTTCAGAATGCCTTGAAGATACTGAGGACAAGCTCTGAGACATCTGAGACAAAAAAAAAAAAAGTGGAATCATGCATTAGCTGCACACACAGTACCATGCCCCCCAGAAAGGTCTGCTGTTACTGTTTTAATCTGTGCTTAAGCTGAGGAGGCCACACGAATGTACGTTCATTAATTCAACACTGAAATCTAAATTTGTGTGCTAAATTCCATCCACTCCATTCCAAACACTATCTGGTACAAAGGTAAGGAATCGGAAACAGAATTATCTGACTAAGAAGGCCTAATAGCTTTCAGAGATTTGGTAAAATTACCCAGGAAAGTGACATATGTCCTACCAGTGAAGTTAAGCCACTTTTAACACATATTCAATTTTATTCAGATTTTCTAAAAGCTCACTCTATAAAAAGCATCTAAGCTTGGAGAAAAACATGTCCATGTGTGGGAATGCACACTTCTCTGGATATCAGGTCTAGCTGTATGTGCTAGTTCTCTGGGTCACATGGGAGCTCCTCTACTTCTCTGGTTACTACTATTCTAGGTGCTAGAACAAAGCAGTTTTAAAATCTTTAACTTCCCTATATAAAAACAAAACAACAAAATATTAGTAAAAACCTCAGCCAAATAAGGCTTATATTTCCTTGGGGACTCTCCATAAAAACAATGTATTCAGTGCTGTCATCTGGAATAGGCCACTCTTCTTTAAAGCCTTCTTAGTAATACTATAGTATACAACATCTAATTGTTGTTGTTTGTGTGAAGGCAAAGGAGGGAAGCAAGAGGCTGGCAATAAATAGTGGCATGTGCTTGGCTGGAATCACCACACTCTAGAGGTAGGACTGTGCATTCCATGCCAACTGAACACCCTGTCTCAAAACAAACAAACAAACAAACAAACAAACAAGAAAACAGAGAGGGGATAAACAGAGAGGGGATGCTTCACTGCTACTGTTTGTAATGTGGTGAATCATGTTGACTGTAATATATGGGTATCTGCGTTAAAAGTATTTCTCCTTTTTTTTAAAATCACTGAACATAAGCCTGAAACTATGTCTCCTTTAAAATATGCAATTAGCAGAAAGTAACTATTTTAGGTGCTAGGAATTCAATCTGACTTAGAGGAAAATTAAGTAATTGCTCTATTGAAACATTATTGCCTCTAAAGTGGGCTGCTGGAAGAATTTTTAAAAAGACACAAGTCAGGACAGAGTAGTTGTCTTCGCTGTCAAGATGCATGAGAGTAAATGTTAATTTTCAACAGATTACAAAGCACTCCCAACTCATTGAAGTAAACACACAAAGATTACATGCATAAATATGGAATCCCAAGAAATGGTAGTTCCTTAATAATAAAGACTATTCACTTTCATTTTTTCCTAAGTATCAAAGTAAGGTAGTCAGTCTCCTTTGTTAAATTCTTGTACAATACACTATTTTCAAGTCAAGAAAAACAAGATACGGGTTAGAGAGGTGGCACAGTGGTTAAAAACAATTGCTGCTCTGACTGAGGACTGGGGTTCGGTTCTAACATCCATGTGATGGGTCAATTATCCACATGGACTTACAATTTACACATAAAGTTAAGCAGGCAAAACATTTTTACACACAAAATAAATCTATTAAAAGGGGGGGGCAGGTGATTCTACAATCAATCAAAATGGAAGCCCTGACTAGATTCCATCACTTGATGGAATCCAGTGATGGCCAATGTACAAAATGGCTTAAAAACACTAGTATGAATAAATTACACACATTCTGGGCTGGAACGATGACACAGCAGATTAAAAAGCAGATGCCACCAAGCCTGATGACCTGAGTTCAATCCCCACGCCCACATGGTGGGAAAAAACTTATTTTGTCCTCCAATTTCCATAGTGATACCATGGTGGCACACATGCTCCCTTCTCTGATTAGTAAATGTAAAAACAAAATTAGAAAAGGATATATCCCTCAGGTGCATGATGCCTATACCAAAATACAAAGTAAATTTTTAAAAAAGAGACATAACCAAAAAACTCTTACCAATCTTTGATTTAACCTCTTGTTTTCTTCTTCTTTCAATTGCAATGTCTACAAGGAGAAAGCAGACCTGTGGTTCATCCTTGAATGGTTATTAGCAAGGTTCTCATCTTCAAAGAGAGTGCATGCCTGGAGAGTCTCTAACTGTTCTGATCACTAACCATTTTAGTCAGAATGAGAATACTGTCCTAAAACTTGATTTCAAATCTTGTCATTAGCTGTATAATTTATAAACACAATAAATGCTGCATTTATCCCACCCAAATTTGCTAGTTTGGAGGTGGAATCGGCATTTGCAACATATTGTTACATCCTGTGTGATCCTAAAGTGTTAACCACAGACCAAGAAGGGAATGGCTAACAGGTTTGAGTTAAACTAGACAGTTTGGCTCTGGATTACTTTCACACATCTGAGCTGGTATACAACAGAGACACTGGTAAACATCATCACGACCCAAAGAATGAAACTAGCCACTGAGGGCTCATTCTGTTTTCAAAGTACTTTTAATTCATAAAAATTGTCAAATATTTATCTTTTTATTTCTGGTTGAGTATATGATCCATGTGTGTGTTTCTGGGGTATATGATTTTGTATGCAACTTCATTACTTCAATCTTCACTTTTTTTATATTCTTGCTTATCTTTAAAAAATCTACTTTTGTTTTTAAAATAAACTTGCTGAAATTCTTATTGCTATTATATTACTGTTTTCTGAACTGTTAAGTAAAATTTTATAAAATAGATCTTTTTTTGCCTTCTAGAGATGTCAAGCACTGAAGAAGTTACATAGTGAGACCTAATCCTACTAGGAACACAAATGACAGGCCTTCTAAAACTAACCATAAAAAGACTTAATTCATAAATGCAAATCAAAATGCAATGTGTTTAAAATAAAAGGCATTTAAATCTTGTCCCCAGGTCATCATAGTAAACAAGTACTGCACAGAGTCTGCTCACCCGTTCTAGGAGCATGATCCTCTGCTTCTCTTCAGATAGCATATTTTCTCTAAAAGTGAGAGAATGGTGGTTTTTAAGGTTTAAGCACTTTCATGGAATGTACGTTCTGAATTGTACATTCATCAACAAGATTGTAGAAGCTTATCTGGGCATGGTGCTACATGCCTCTAATCCCAGCACTTGGGAGGCAGAGGCAGGCAGATCTCGGAGTTCAAGGCCAGCCTTGATAACTTGATAACTAGTAGAGTAAGAACTTGTACTAACTTTTCAAAGGTAGCACATATTTATCAGAACGGCTGATACTCTGTATTCAAACTTAGACACTTCCTAAAACTATAAACATAACTTTGAATGTTTTTATGTAGAGATAATTTCTACAAAATGCATACTTTCTCAGATATTAAACATTCTTTTCCCTACCTGAATTAATTTTGAAAGAAAAGTATGAGGTTATATAGCTCCCTTAGAATATTACATTGATTATACTTGGTTTTAGATCCTATTGTTTAATCTAGAAAAGTCCAATTTCTCCTTATATACCAGTATTTATACTCTTCTTAGAGGCATCAATAGCTATACATATAAATAAAGATGTGTTAAAAATTTCCAATTGTACAAACTCACCTTTTTGTTAAAAGTTGGGGAAATTGATTGTCATTTCTTTTGTGTGTGTGTGTCTATGCATGCGCTCATATGAATGTGTGCATATGTGTGAAAACCAGGTCAACATCAGGAGTGTTGGATGAGACTATTTGCTACCTTTGTGAGTTTTCTCACTGACCCCGGAGCTCATTAGTTCTGCTCCAATAGCTGGCCAATGAGCTCTGAGGATCTGCCTGCTTCTGTTCCCCACCCCACCAATATAGGTCGAAGATATTAGATGCATGTTTTTATACCTTATACTGAGCTTTCTATATTGTTTCTATATTGTCTATATTCTAAACTGCCTCTCCTGTTCATAGAAGATAGCTGGGTTTATTTCCCCCAGAGGTCAATTTTCCACTCTGGATTAATTTCTGTCATTTATGAGTTTTAATTACCACATTCTCTTAGCATGTCTCTACATTGTCTTTTAAAATTACTTTTATATGAGCTGAAAACAATTAATAAAGGTAAAAATACTTCCTTTCTTTAAAATTTTGACTTTTTTGACAGCCTCAGCTAAATTGTTGAAGTTGGCTTTGATCCCACTGTTGCCCAAGTTGAGCTTTAACTTGTGATCATCCTGCTGAGATTACAGACCCATGACACCAGGGTCAGGCCCAGTGTGGCGCTGTTGAATATAAAAGCCTCTGATGAACTGAGTGGAAACTAAGCCTACTTACTGGACAGACATCATGCTAGTCTCCATTGCTGAATCCACTCTTCCCTCGTCCGTCGTCTCCATGGCTGATCGCTCTGGCTCACCTGGGAGCTCAGGTGCACAAGCGCCATAAAGCTCTGGGGCTGCAAGCACGGGTGCTGAGGGAAGGACACTGCTGGTGCGCAGTTTACTCACTTCCTCTTCAAGCTTCTTCTTCTCTTCAAGCAAACGAGCTCGGTCCTCAGAAAGCGACTCTATCAAATCTAAGATCCCAAATTCAAAGACGCACGCATTACTTACTGAAAACATTTCAAAGGATTTTTAAAAGCATATTGTAAGATAACACTAACCTTTATCCCGCTCTTGCTGCTGCATTGTACTTTTTAGCTTATCGCTAAGATCATTTATTATGTTTTCTTTTCTCATTTTCTCTCTTGTTAAGACTGTGTTAAAATTGGTCTGAAACAATAGTAATAGTCAATTAATTGCACACACTTAGGAGCCAATGCTATGGAAACAAGATTGAGAAGTATTCTTTTCTGGGGGACATTTAGAGAGTCACATGACTAAGTAAAAATGGTATGTATTCCAGTAAAGGTTATTATTTTCTTTATTTGAACTCAATATCTTGAAAACAAATCTTATTTTCTCCTTGTCTGTACTGTCAGAAGAAAGGTATTAGCAAATGCTTGAGATTTTAGGGAAGGAAGTTAAATGATGAACGGTTTAAATAGAGTGCCGTTGTATACATGACTTTTTCTTTGGGAAACTTACTTTCCTCTGCAATCTTGGATCTTTGGCTAGCTCTTGATTACTATACTCCTGTGTGATTATCTTTCTCTCTCTTATTTGGACATGTACAATGCCCTCCTGGCCTCTTTAGCAACTATACTTATTACTCCCAGGTTTCACCCATTCTCATTGCACGAAGTTCATATATCTAATTGCCTAGAGGGATCTGAAAGACAACTGGCAATTTTAATTGCATTTTAATTAACAAAGGAGATTAAATTTGTTAAACATTTCATTTATATTCATTAAACATATCCATTTATTAAAATATAACAAATACATAAGTGAGAAAATGATCTAACCTGATTCTTTTATCTGCTTAATTAACATTTACCCAAAACCTTTTGGAAATCCACTAATGGCAACAGATTTTTATTTGGTTTGTTTGTTTTAGATTTACTTATAATGTGTATATCGTTCTGCCTACATGTATATTTGCGAGTCAGAAGAGAGCACCAGAGTTATGAGCCACCATGTGGTTGCTGGGAATTGAACTCAGGACCTCTGGAAGAACAGCCAGTGCTCTTAACCTCTGAGCCATCTCTCCAGCTGGAGAGAGCTTTAACAGGAAAACCATTTGACAGTTTCAGACAAAATTCTAACAGCAAAGAACAAACTAAAAGTTTCAGGATACCAAGAACATTTGAAGAGCACTTTCTTTGAAGAAAAAAGGGAATGTTACCAATATAACTTACAATGTTTACAAATTAACTTACTTAATTTGTTTACAATGGGAAATCAGCATATAAAAGCACATTAACCATTATTTATTTTCATGAACTGTGCTATTTCTGTAATGTGAAATAGATTATGATAATCACAATTTATAATAAGCAAACTAGACTAGAACCTTATGATAACTCAGGTAGTTGTTAGCTTCCCAGTTTTGAATCCATTAATTCAGCCCCTAATTCATTTTGGGAATTTGAAATTGAGTATATATTATAAAAGAGCACAGTGAGAACTGCAGAGAAAGAGCCCAATTGCATGTGAAGTAAGTTGTGCCAAGGATGCTGCAGTTCTCAAAGGCAGATTTCACATCTATGCAAGTTGATAATTCTTACACAAACTAACTACATTCACGTGACATTGTTACAAGATTTCTTTTTAAAATAAATGCTTTTGTCATGAGAAGAGTCAAACAAACACTGAGATGGTCAACTAATGGAAACACAAGCCACAAGCACCCTGGACTGCAGAGCCCTAGTTAGGCCAGCGTCTCTCCAGCGTCCTCGGACCTCACACACCTGCTGTTCAGCAATCAGAGAGGTGCGCACATTCTGCATTTCCTCATTCTTTCTCTTCTCCTGTTCTTCAAGTTGTTCTAGAAACTTAGCTTTTTCTTCCTGAAGTTTCTCTTGAAGTTCAGCAACTAAGCTTGAAGAATCTTCTCTGGCTGATTCAAAGGCGGGACTTAAAAAAACAGTAACAGATATAATCAAAATATATTAAATATTACACTTAGGTTATTTACCTCCTAGAAACCCAAGAAAATGAGAAGTGTATTTCTGTATGAAGCCTGTCTTTCTAACTGAAAATAAACTATGACTATGTAATATCTGAAGTAACACGGCTGATGACAGCAACAAATGTGGCGTAATCGGGGCTTCCACCAGCACCTAGGAAACCAATGTTCTTGTTAGGCACTTCAAGATTCAGCTTTTCTATCCCTATAAACTGAAGAAGAAACATACCTGATGACTTCTTAGAAAAAAGTTTTACTTTACGTAAGATAAGAGTTTGGCTCAATTTGACGCCTAATGGCAAGTAACATGAAGCTAAAACAGAAAATCTATGTATTCTGAAACTGATTCACTTCAGTCAACTCTTACCAATCTCTTAGCAAGGCAGCACAGATAAGAATGGCCAAGTGAATCATAAGATAGCCCAGGTGAATGATTACACACTGGTTAGTAATCGTCAATCTTTTTTCTTATTGGTTATTTTGTTTATTTACATTTCAAATGTCCCTCTTCCCAGTCTACCATCCACAACACCCCCCTATTCCCGTCCCCTTCCCCCTTGCCTCTATGAGGGTGCTCTCTCTCCTACCCACCCATTCCTGCCTCACTGCTCTAGCATTCCCGTACTCTGGGGCATCAAGCTGCCACAGGACTAGGGGCTTCCTATTCTACAAAACAGAAACAGAAGGAACACTCCCTAATTCGTTCTATAAAGCCAGTTACGCTGATATCTAAACCACGCAAAGCCTCAACAAAGAACTTCTATTTCCCTTATGATTATTGATGCCAAGATAATAAAATTCTCATAAACCAAATCCAAGAACACATCAAAACGATCATCCATCATGATCAAGGAGGCTTCATCAGGGATGCAGGGATGGTTCAATATATGGAAATATATCAACGTAATCCACTATGTAAACAAACTCAAAGGGAAAAAAAAAAGCCACATGATCATCTCATTAGATGCTGAGAAAGCATTTGACAAAATACAACACCCCTTCATGTTAAAAGTAATGGAGAGATCAGAAATTCAAGGTTCATAACAAAACATAATAAAAGCAATATACAGCAAACTATCAGCCAACATCAAATTAAATGGAGAGAAACTTGAGGTAATCCCTCTAATATCAGCGACTAGACAAGGCTGCCCACTCTCTCCCTACTTATTCAATATAGTATTTGAAGTTTCAGCCATAGCAATTAGACAGCAAAAGGAGGTCAAAGGGATACAAATAGGAAAGGAAGAAGCCAAAATATCACTATTGGCAGATGATATGATAGTATACATAAGCAAACCCAAAATTCTACCAGAAAACTCTCTCGCGGCTTATAAACAACTCCAACAAAGTGGCTGGATATAAAATTAACTCAAACAATCAATAGCCTCCTCTACTCAAAGGATAAACAGGCTAAGAAAAAAATTAAAGAAACAATAACCTTCACAAAGTCACAAATAATATAAAATATCTTGGTGTGACTCTAACTAAACAAGTGAAAGATTTCTATGACAAAAACTTCAAGTCTCTGAAGAAAAAAAATGGAAGGAGACCTCACAAGACAGAAAGATCTCCCATGCTCGGATTAACATAGTAAAAATGTCCACCTTACCAAAATTGAAATCAATTTAGCAATTCTGCAATCCCATCAAAATTCCAACTCAATTCTTCAGTGATTCTGAAGAGCAATTTTCAAACTCATCCAGACAACCACCACCACCACCACCACCACCACCACCACCACCACCACCACCACCACCACCACCACCACCCCACCCCCAGGATAGGGTAAAACTATTCTCAACAATAACTTCTGGGAGAATCACCATCCCTGAGCATAAGCTAAACTACAGAGCAATGGTGATAAAAACTGCATGGTATTTGTATAGACAAAAACAGGGAGATCAATGGAATAGAACTGAAGACACAGTAATAAACGCACACCTATGGTCACTTCATCTTTGACAAAGAAGCCAAAGCTATCCAGTGGAAAAAAAGGCAGCATTTCCAACAAATGGTGCTTGTTCAACTGGCAGTCAGTATGCAATCTTAAATCTTAATTTGCTTTCAACCTTTTAAAGATTCCTAAAATACTGCTTTCTCAAGTACTGAAACAAGCCATGCATGGTTCATCCCTGCACTCGAGTTTCTGCAAGCTTTCTTACCCATACCAGCATGGGTTTAATATAGTATCTGGTGACCCTGGGCCACATGACAAGTGGTAAAACATACTACAACAAAATAGAGGCTATTGTGTCATTATTAGAAAATGAACTTCCAGTGTGCATTTGGTTGATTTTAAAAGATACTGAAATGTTTTTGAAATAGAGGTGCAATTACAAACAGGGTTTTTAGTTAAAAAGTTTATGCTTTTAATGTTCATGCCTAGTTTTCTATTATAATTATGGTGGCAATGTACAATTAATACTATAGCAACTGAAATTATGAAGATCACTGGAAATCTTTTATCCATACATCCGAACTTATGGATAAAGCTAAGCTAAACTTGAACACTCAGACAAATCTTCCTCCATAAGCACTTCAACAAACAGTCTGATTTATGACTTCGTACAGATAGGTTGTAATCTTCTATTTCATATAACACAGCATTAAAAAGTGAAGGGTTTATTTAGTTTCTCCTTGGGGCTCAAAGAAATGTTGCTGTGCAAATTAAAGCTTATCAAAGCAAGTATGCACGGCTGCATACAGGAAGTGTTAATGAGAAACACAAAGGCTTCAGGGCTGTGACAATAGATAAAACGAGGCCTAGGCAGCCTGTGATGAGAGGTAATCCTAATCAGCTAGTACAGTTACTGAAGAACTACCCTGACAGCTGAGGTCCATGGCAGTAATTTATAGTAGGCCATAGCCACATTAGATAATCAAGAGAGACACTGTACAGAATATACGTAAGTGAGGCTGCAGCCCAATTCCAATTTTACTGTAAAGCAAATGTTTCTAAATGTTATATGATGGGAAAGAATATGTAGCAATTAAGTATAGTATCATTCAAATTTTGAGACTTTGTGTGTACACAAAGGCAAATACCTATCATTTCTAATTTATTTTTTCTCTCTGTATCACTGTACACTGTGACTGGGGATGAATGCTGCGCTGAGATGACATGAGTAGAAGAGATAGTTCTGGTAAGCAAGCATACACAGCTATCACAGTCACTCTCTCTGAAAAGAGCCTATGATCCACTGACCCAAAAAAGAGTACCTACATGATTACCACAGGTATACTGCACAGTGACACAAAGGCTAAAGGGGGAAAATAAAGCCTAAGGCCTGAGACGGAAGAATTAACACTGTAATGGAACAGTAACAGTTGATATAACACCTTCTGTTCAGTTTTCTTTTTCTAGACTACTACTTCCTGGCTTTGGGGAAGCACAAGAGTTGTGAACTGGAAAAGGAATGGTTGTGGTGATAAAAGGACAGATACACTGACATTCAAACTTAAATGCATACTGGCTAAGATTCTGAAGTGGTTCTGTTTAAGAGCAACTAGAATGAGCTTAGTTATAACTTAACTGAAGTGGTGAAGTAAAACACCAGTAGATTAGGGCATTCCATAGCAAATTTTATGAAGGGACCAATGAAAGGTAGGGTTTTGGGGCATGCTTCAGCTGTCTTTTTAAATACTAAAGAGCTTCCATTCCATACAACAAAGGAGTCTTCTTTTTCAGATGTATTGGTATCGCTTGGAAGCAGTTCCATTCTCAAAACTCAGCTCCTTTACAAATCCTGTCACAGAATTCAGCTGCTTCCAGACCTACTGTGACTTTTAAACTAGGTATACAAGTAAGTTAAAAATCTAACCAAAGGATGTTTGTTTGCATTCTTCAATTACTCAAATTTATTTTGGTAAAAACACAAAAAGAAAGGGTGGAGAATATACCTAATATGGGGGACATAAGCTATTAGAATAGGAACAATAGCCCAAATCTGTTATGGTACAAACAATGAAAGGGTTAACATAATCATCTCTGTTCTTACTATTCAACTTTGGCCAAAAGCAGTAGCTGAAAACAAATCCATGAATGTGCGTGGTGGGCTGTATTAAAGCTGTGGCAGAAGCTCCCACGCTGCTGCAGGACCAATGTCTCAAGTCATACAATGGATGCCTGGCAGCGCAGATATGATGAACTCTTTATATACTGCTTCTATGCACAAATATCTAAGGCAAAGATTAACTCTTGTAATAAAATATAAACGTGCCCTCTCAAGATAGTCCATCATACTATACTCACCCTACAAGTCAGGAGAGATAGGATTATCTACTTGGTGGATGAAATAAGGCAAATGAAGTAGTCACTGTGTTAGAAAGCAAGGGCACTTTACCTCCATTACAAGAGGGATCGTGGCCCATAATGCTCCTGAAACTAAGGAGAAGAGGGGAAGCTAGGGGTGCGCATACGTAACTAGAGAGACAATACACACATTACAAAGTGTGGACAGATTCCTAGACTCCAGCCTGCCAATCCAAGCTATAAACCATCTGCTAATTTTGTTAGAATATGGTTAGCAGGCATTAAACATCTACACTTCAAATCTTGATTACAAGCTGACCTTGCTGCACAGATGTCAGAGCAGTTTACTATGACAAAAGGTTTTGTACTTCATTGTCTTTGAAGAATTATGTAATCAATGCTCCCTACCCCCAACTAGTTGGCAAAGACGCTGGTCTTCCCCCTATTCTGAACATCACACTGATCTATCACATTTAAAGGCAATGGCTGGCTAATTCACTTGTAGGGTGAATATAGAATTTTAAGATATCTTGATGGGGCAAGACATATGCATGGCACAAAGCTTATGAATATTTGGAGTTAGTCAGCAGTGCCTGTGTCCCCTCTAAAAGGGAAAAAGGGAAGAGGTATTGCTGGGCAAGCCTCTACATCTTGAAAGTAACACGTCTCCGCCTGTGTATGTTGTTTTGGGTCATTTACCAAAAACTTTTAAGACTGTCTACTTGTTCAAATTACAAAGCAAAAACCACTCTTTTATAAGGTCTAGATTAGCATATAAGCTTTTTAACCCTTAGACCAACATTCGAGCAGATATTTGAAGTATGGCTAACAGATGAATGATGCATAGAAATACTGCATACTCTAGGATAACCATAAGACCCTAGAGATTGGGAGTCAGTATTTTCCTTTTTGCAGAGTTATCATCAAGT
Source organism: Rattus rattus (assembly GCF_011064425.1). NCBI lineage: Eukaryota > Metazoa > Chordata > Mammalia > Rodentia > Muridae > Rattus > Rattus rattus. The sequence goes on along the minus strand of NC_046154.1, from coordinate 141,446,244 downwards.
ACTCTATTTCTTGTACAGACTAAAAACCTTACCACAATAATCTTCTAAATTACTATGTGAGGCCATGACTGTTTTGTATAAAGTACTGTCTATAGTAGTTACTTTTCTGTTGCTGTGATAAAACATTATGAGCAAGACATTAGACTCATAGTATAAGAGTGACATTTTTGCATGGATGAAGTATAAAGTCCAAATGTAATAGTGCTCTGAACCTAAGACCATTCTGTGACCATTGTCACATAACAATAGCAGAACTTGAAATTGGTGCAAGTATTATTTCCAAAGAAAAGCAACAGAAATGTGGTCTATGCTTATTTAGAAGTGATTTACTTCTACAGGAAGTAATTCTTGGAGGTTAGTGAGATGGCTCAGTGGGTAAAGTACTTGCCACACAAGCATGCTGATTTAAGCTGGAATTCCAGAAACTACATAAAACCACGTGTGGCAGCATAGCATACCTCTGTAATCCAGCATGCTACTAGTAACACGGCAGGGAGAGACAGAGACTCCTAGAGTCCTGAAGGATAACTATTCTGAGTATTCAGTAGTGAATGTTAACAAAAGAGGCCCTGTGTCAAAGTGGAAATCACGGCTGCCCTATGATCTCCATGCATGGCATAATACACATATGACCCTTTCCCCAAGCATTTTTTAAATTAGTTATCACATTGGCCATTGCTGCCCCCCCCCTCCATTGGACTGAACCAATAAGTAAAAATGTTATATGCTACATAGCTGGTGTAATTGCATACTGTCTAATAGAATAAAGGAAAACAGTTTGCCTGGGATGCCTCTAGGCATTACCATGTCTAGTAAGGGAACAAAAAAAAACAAAACAAAACAAAAAAAAAAAACCAAACAAAACAAAAAAACAAAAACAAAAACAAAAAACTAATGAAGAACTATACCACCTAAGAATGTGGATGTAGCTCAGTGGTGTACTTGCCTAGCATGTACAAAGCTCTGGGTTTAGACAGACAGACACGCACATACATACACACACACACACACACACACACACACACACACTTTTTAAAAAGTTAAAGTAAAAACCTATGACAACTGTATTATAAAAGTAAATGTAAAGTCTCCTTACAAAGATTTCAATCTGTCACCAGATAAAGCACTGGCTAACGTAATGAACAAATGGAGTAGATAACAGAAGAAGCTACATATATTTATCAGTTGCAATGGTAATTAGAGAAATAAAGGCTAGTGATTAAATCTAACCACATTTTCTTTAATGTTTCTTAAGGTTTTATAAACCCTTCTTCTACTCTGATGGTTTATGAAGTAAGGTACAATAATGGTAGTTATTCTCAATTTCTTTCAGCTTTTAACCTGTAGAATGGCAATCACTGTAACAAAACAAAAAAGAAAAGGAACAAATGTTCAATCAAGGAAGGGTAAAAAACATCAATTTGAGTCTTACCTTTGAAAACAGAGAGGATAAGGAAATCTTAGGCATGTGTGGGACAAAAGTTACATCATGTGAAACAAATATATTAATTGAAGTGTCTTTATTTGGACATCCAATATGAATAAAGGAATATCGACATCTGACTACTATGTTTAAAACAGGGTACAATGCTAGACTGCTCTCTCCCATAACACTGCTACCAACTCTTTTGTAATCTCATATATTCTTCAAGGCAGAGATTCTACATTTCCCAAAATCCCTTGAAGAGCTTCAAATGTGCAATAAAAGAACACCTGCAAGGTTTGGATGACAGAAGAGAGGCCCAGTCCTATTCTCCAGAAGTGGTTGTAGCCGGTTGTGGCACAGAAACTTTCTGACAAGTAACTGAAAACAACTCATTTTATGTTGTAGATTTAAGCCAATGTTCGCTGCTTTTAAGAGGTTCTTTAGTACTGTGGCAGCTTCCCAGTGAGCCATGGAGAATCAACTTTGATGGTTACTTCAGAGGATGTCTTGATCTTTAAGAGAGCTTGACAAAGTTTCACTAAACATTAGTCAGTCTTTTCTAGACTCCAAAGACAAGTGTTCTTGTCAAGCTTGCACTGCTCAGCTGTAGCATGAAGTCTGTACGTCAGTTTGGAGAAAACTTCCCACTCCTGCAATCTGATCTCTCTCAATACTGGATCAAATTCTTCATCTCCTACTCTTGGTTTCTCATCACTCTAGCTTGCTATCAGCAAGAATCTTGGAAGGTCAACTGGAAAGGCTAAAATTTCCTTTCATTTCATTGCTTTTTTGATCTGTTACTGATCCTGATCCTGTTACCCAGAATAAACTTGCACTAGTCCATGCTAAACTAAGTAAGAACTAAACTCAAGTTTTATAGTACAGCTACTTCAATAATTCTAATATATTCTATTACCAGTTTACCATCCAGTTCTTTAATGGGCTTTTTCACAGTCATTACACTGTTTTGACTTTTTGTCTTCAAAGATTTATTTCCACAAGTCTATTAAACCCTCTTACCTCCCATAAATACAAAAAGAGCTAGTCTAAAATCAGCATTACAATACTGGCAGAAACATACATACACATACACACATACATGCACGCATGCACGCTAACAATACAATACTCACATTGAGAACTAATGATAGGACTAAAAGACAGATTTACCATACTGTGTAAAATCCCACCACAAAATGGAAATACTAAACCCATCTGTGGTAACAAAACAAACAAAAAAAGACATTAAAAATATAAGAAGAAACACATAAGCAAGAAATCTAGAATTTAAAAGAATTAGCTTTCCAACCAGAGAAAACAAAAATGAAATTGTAGTGTCCAGAAAGCAATATTGAGGACCATTCTGCATATTCTCATAAAAAATCTAAAACTCTCATAAAACTCTAAAAAATTATATAGGAAAAGAAAAGCAATTTCAACTGAAAAATTTAGTAAAAAGTACAAATCACATGTTTCAAAAACATTTTTCTGAAAACAATTTGTGTTTCCTTTTTAAGACAAAGTCTAGCCTAAAATTAGTTCACTCTGTAGCCCAGGCTTGACTCCATAGCAATCCTCCTGTCTCAGACTCCCAAGTACTTGGATTATAGGCATAAGCTCCAACGATAGTAAATTTATGTAATGTTATTTTCATGTTTGTGATAAATAGTATTCTACAGGTAAAAATTCCTCAGTTCCTCTACTTAATTATAGAAAAATCAACAAATCAAGATATTATACTTAACACATACATCTGAAATAGTAAATTACATTCTAAGCTTAATACTTACCTTTTAGCTATTTGATTCTCAAGATGTTTAACTTTTTCTAATAACTCTTTCTCAACAAGTTCTCTCTCCTGCTTAAATTCATCTAGTGCAGTTTGAATGGCTTCATCTTTTTCAAAGTTAAGCTTCTGAATTAACTGTTCTTTGTCTTGTTCGTGGTTCATGGCCAATCTTTCCTTGTCTTTCTCAAGGTTCTGTATAAGAGCTTTATACTTCTCTTCTTGTTGGGTTATTTTTTCATCTTTCTGTTTTTCAAGAGCACTCAGTTCTGAGTTCAATTTAGTCTGCAATTCAACTATTTGTTCTTTCAGTTTTTTTTCTATTTCAAATGCTTGGTGATGCAAAGCTGTAACACTGTCTAATTCAGCCTTAAGTATATTAGATTCTTCCTCATGTCTACTGATTAACTCTGAAATGCACTGATCTTTTTCAATTGTCATTAAAGATCTTAACTCTGATAAACCCACCTGATAACTCTCACTATTATCATGAATTTTTTGGTTTAATTTACTTATTTCTGTTCTTAAGTTTTCGGTTTCTTGTTCAAGTAGAGACTTCAGTGTTTCCTTCTGCTGTGTTCTGCTCTCTTCCAGCAAGATCTTTATTTCATCTGTTTCTGCTTCCTTCAGTGCAAGTTCAACCTCTAACTTACATCTCACGTCTGACAAGTCAGAAACCCTGACCTTCAATTCCTGCAGCTGCTGCTCTTTCTCCTGAACAGCTGAGGCATGAGATTCTAGCATCTGGTCAATTTTTTGCTGATTTTCCTTTTTTAATTTCTCCAAAGATACTTTGTGGTCTGTTATAACTTTCTCAAACTCCTCTGTGTGCCTGATGTGCAGTGTGTCTTCTAATTCCTTCAAGTGATTTTGTTCTAGGCACTGAAATTCAGCTCTCAATGACTCTATTTTTTCATCATGCAGCTTTTTCAGGTCTTCTAACACTGTTTCTCGTGACTGCTTCAGTTCTTTAATTTCACTGTTTTGAGTATGCATTATATTTTCCATCTCTAACAACTTCTGATCCTTCTCATGCTGCATGCAGACAATAGCATCCTTTTCATGCTTAATTATCGCAAATTCACTGTCTTTATTTTGTAAAGCCTCCTCAAGGGATACTAAATCTTCTTTCAATTTTAAAATTTTATTTACATTTTCTTCACTGTCTTTTTCTAGAGTATTAAGTTTACATTCATACTCAATTTTTAAAGACTGGAGTTCTTGCTGATGTTTTTCCTTTAGTGTTATTTCTAGGGAACATTTTACTTTGTCAATAATATTTCTTATTTCTACAGCTGTACATTTTAAATAATTTGATAAGTCGCATTGTTCTTTCTGTACAAATGTTCTGAAGTGGCACAGATCATCCTTGATGGTTTGTATACTGATGTGAGAGTCTTGGGCAGCAACTCTGCATTTCTCGAGCTGGACATGTAGCGCAGCGCGATCCCCAAAGCCCTCGTTTCCACGTGTGCTTGTGTCCTGCATGCGCCTACTATCTATTGCATTGATGACTGAAGAGTAAAGCGACTCCACCATCATTTCTGGACTTTGTGGATCACTTATAGGGTTCGGAGACGATAAATTTTCTTCTATCACAAACTCATTCACAGCAGACATAAAATCTGACTCAGGGCTTTCTGCTAATGAATCCAAGTCTATAGAAGCTTGGTGAACTGTTTGCTCTGTGTTTGGATGGGAGATGGTTTCAAAGTCAAATGTATGAGCATCGATGCTATCCGGAGACAGTTCTTCTAAGGGACACACTGCCGGACATAGAGTATCCTGAACAGTTAGTGGAGGAGGAGTTTTTGGTGAGGTAGTAGTTGTAATGCCTGTTGTACTTTCTATTCTTGGAGAAGCAGCTGACTGTGGAGATGCCTGACTTGTGGATACCTAAAACACAAAGTGAAAGTCTCAAAAATCTGTAACAGTGCAAACATCTTATATTAATAAATATATTTAAAATTCATTTGCCTTTTGTTCATTCAGCAGATCTGTAATGGTCTGTGACATTTCATCCAAACTTTGTGCTGCTTTTACCAAATTATGTAGGGCAAGTACATGCTGGTGTAGAGGTTCAAAGTCACAAAGTAAAGGAACCCTGAAAAAGAATGATAGATTTTTAGTTTCTAACAAAAACTGCAAAGAAATTATTTCACTCTGTTAAAAACAATGAACAACCTGGCCAGTCCTTCTTAAGCAAGGACAGGCAAACTGAAAGAAGCTTGTACAGTCATTAAAAACATCCAGTGTAACAAGTTAGGGAAGCCACAAGAAAACAAATCATAGCGTTCATCATTTTAAGGTCAGTTCTAGTCAAAAGTAGTCATGGCTGTTACCTGAGGAATGGCTGCACTTCTGAAGGACAAAATGATTGAAGAAACTGTAAATCTTTTAATGATATATCTGGAAGTTCACAGTCAAATTTTCGAGGCTTCTGAGTCTATAAATGGAAATTTATAAGAGGAAGTCTATAAATGGAATTTATTTTTGATGATGTCTTGCAACAATTAAATCCACTCGAAGAGACTGACAAACATATCAAATGATCATCTCACAATTACAAGAGAATAATAATAAAACTAAACAAAAGACCGTGCAAACATGACAGAGCACGCTAGCTCTATGCAGCTTTAATCGTCTGGAAACTGAGTTCTTGGTGGTAACCAGCAGGCTTGTTCTTTAGCACCATTCTATAGACATCCTAGTATCTCACCAACACTAAATGGCGCCATGTTACACCGGGAGACGCTATTCTCCAATCTTCCCTGGACTTGAGAATGGTCACGAGAGGTCTCTCTACAGTAAACTTTGTTGATGTACCTTAGGAAGATTTTTTTTCTTTTCTCATTTTGAAGAATTCAAACTTTAATTCTAGATGAAAAACGGACTGTAAAGATCTACTAACTGTTTTCTTATAATACTGGCCAGAATTGGTATCTTTTAAAAGTAACTCCAATTATCTTAACCACTAGTCAAGAAGATTTAAGCATGTCAGGATAATCTTCATAAAACAGGTTCACTGACAAATGAGTATGTGAATGCTAATTATAACTGTGCATTCTGAAGAAGTACTGCCATGCAGAAAAATGTTTGAAATTGATGTCTTAATATGGTGGGGGGGGGGACACAGCATTTCCTAAATTTCTTTGATCATGAAACATGTTTCTTTCCATTTAAATAATTAATAAGCCCGGCTAACTGCCCTTAAATATATCGAGTGATATTTTCATGTTTAATTTAAAGGAAGATTTACTGAAGATTTAAGCTATTGACTCAAATAATGTAGTGGCATGGAGACAATGGGATGAAATGACAACAGACAGCAGAAAGACTACAAAAAGATACAATGAAAAGCAGAAACAAACAAACAAACAAACAAACAAACAAAAAACAACTGCATTGCCACTGATGATGCCTGCCTACTCTGAGCTCTTGGAGAATAAAACAGTGGTGAAGTACTCACGCCTTGGTAGTAAGCTCGCTAACTGAAGACCTGCTCAACAGAAAGAGACCATGTCTGGTACTGGAAACCTAACTACTACTCAGTCCTAGTGATATCAGGATTATTATAGGAGAACATAGAACCACGGATTCACTAATAACATAATCCCTCACAGCAATCTTCAAATATCTGTCCTTATACCTACATACACGCATACATTCTCACCCTTCATCTGCTCTTTTGCAATAAGGACTACAGAAAACTAAAACTGAAGGATACCTCTATAAATACTTCAGCACTAAAGACTCAGTGGAAAGAGGGGACAGAAAGATTGTAGGAGACAAGGGATCAGGGACTTCTAGTAACATCAGAAGCTATACCCACACATATCACCAACATGACCACCTGAACATGAGTTAAACAAGACAGACACTAACAAAACACCAAGATGCATGGGGGAAAGCCCACAATGCCTCAACCCTACATAAAGAACTACAGACAACTGAGTAAAGCTGGGAGCAGGAGAGGTGACCTTTCCCAGAGTTGGGCACACTAATCAATTGTCCAGTGACAAATGGTCAACTCTGAAAATATGCATTCATGTAGGTAGCATTATATGAACTCAGATTATGCCTAAGAATATTTATGTACACACATATATGCATATAATACCAACGGCTTTTTAAAAGTCCATGATTTGAGATTAGAAGGTGTATATAGGAGATTTTAGTGGTAAGAAAGGGAAGGGACAAACACTGTAATTAAAATATAATCTCAAACAAAAAATTATTAACACATATTAAAAAAGCTTACACCAGATAACCCTTAAAGCCAGAACATTTTATGGTAATTCAATCCTATCACTCACAACTTCTTCTGTTTCTGATAAATGCCTCTAATACTAAAAAAATGAGGCTTTATAATGTAGAATTTAGTCTTGGTTAGAAAATACATACACAAAATGAGGAAGGCCAGGAGTCCAGTCCCTTAAACAGACGATTTCTTAAAAAGGACTTCCCTGTACAAAGAAACCAGGAACATAATTATTTTAGAAATTACTTAAAGGTCAAAAAATAAAGAAAGAAAAGGGTAAATAAATGAATACTTACTAAATAATTTCCCAAAGGATTCCCTTTTTGACTTTTCAGCTTCATACAATTGTTTTCCATCTTTGACTAAAGCACCGGCCCACTTAGAAGAGGAACATTCATGTTAATAAATATACCAATTATGAGTATTAGTGCATAATTAAATAATTAGAATTGCTTACCTCTCTGTAGTGTTTAATGAACATTTTTCTCCTTACAACCTCAACAACAGCTAGGCAGTACATCTGAGGAACTGTACTGAGAGCCTCAACAATTCTGACTCTTTCTAACAGCTCTATTACAAGGCGGAGTAGCGCTTGCAGTTTTTCTCCATCTTGATCAGCATGAAGCATCACAAAACAACACCACCTACAGATAAAGAATCATTTTTCTCAACAGCTCCAATATTTGCTAAAAGTCATCTTGTAGGTAAGCTATAAAGACCAAGGCTCTATAAAGTCCAACCCCAAGGTTAGTCAATATGCATTTCAATGTAATCATTAGGGGGAAATTACTGTTATTCCTGGGAAGATTAAAATATGAAGAATTTCTTACTTCAGTCTGACATGCAGATTGTTTGCTAGCTCTTGTTTGGCAGTGGTACACTTCTGTTTAATGTCCAACAGTTTTCTGTGGTTTTGCAACATAATCATTAGCTGATTTGCATGACTCAGGCACAGATCAGGTAGCACAGACGCATCCTTCAAGTTTTCTGCTCTCATCTGATTAGCTAAAAATCCCTTTGGGAAGGAAAAGTTTTAAGAATGTTTAATTTTGTTACATAAATGACATAAGCTGTCAAGTAAGAGAAAAATGGACAACGACCTACTTTTCATTTAGATTTCTAAAATTTCTATCTCATATTAACGGGAGAAAACAAAAGAAATAGCCATTCTAAGGACAGAAAGCCAATTTACAATAATCTGTACCTTGAAAGCTTTATTAAAATAATTAACCCAAACACAAGCCAAAAGCAAACAAATTCTTTGAAATGTCAGGGAAACACAAAATCTAAGCTATCTTAGACTTTTATAATATTTGTGTTTTCTTATTAAAAATAAGCACATGAAACATCAACATCACAAGGAATAAAAATGTAACAACCACCAGAAGACACAGCACAGCAGGAAGACGCCCTGGGCTACCCGGGAAAACTGCAGTCCACAAAATACGGAAGGACTGGAAGGGAGAGGGTGAAGGGAATGAGAGGAGAGGGATGGTGGCACAAAATGAAATTCAGCTATTTGGTTCTGGGACTGGAATCAAGTGGTGCTGAACACAATACCTGAGCAAGCTCTTTCTGTTCATTCACCAGCCTGCTACAGCTAGCAATCATCTGGTCCAAGGCATACAGCCGGTCTTCAAGTCCTTTAATGGCTTTCATATTCTGATTATCAAGTTTGGCAATAGTTTGATGGCATTCTAACATAAACGGTTGAATAATCTTTGGGTCAAGCTAAATGAGAAGGAAACATATGTGAGTAGAATCTTCTGGAAATAGTTTTAACTATATTTCACAGTAACTGCATACATACAGAGTCAGATACAAAAGAGATAGAAAATGATACAAAAAAACAATGCACCAGGAATCAAGTTATACTTCCAAAGAAAGGTTGATAGAATGAACCTCATGCTAAACAACTGGTGTTAAACAAACCACAATACAAAAATCAAGAGCATAATTTCAGGAATCACAAATCTCAATCAATGCTCTAATTTGAACAAGACTCAGTATCCCTAAGAATATGTTTATGTTATTTTCAAAGTGATCAAGGTCATATAAAGTGGAGCAAATGACAAACCCATTCTTTTGCTGGTAACTCATCAATTCATCTTCTCTCAAAGCATCTTCCATAGCCAGGTACGTTGGCATATGTTTATAATTCAGAACTCAGGACACAAGGTAGAAAGACCAAAAGTTCAGGCCAGCATAGTTAACTCAGCAAGGGTTAAAAGAATTAAAAGAGTTGAAAAGGCAATGTTTTTCTTCTCAGCTGGGACAGAACGCTTAATTTAAACTTTCTACTGCAAGGAAATGGCTTGATCAATAAGGTTTCTTAATCTTTAATCTTTCCTGTTCTCTGACTTTTTATTTCTACCTGTTTGTAGTGTAAAATTTAATTATATGATGCATTTGAGGGTGATTGTTTTCTAGTAAACTGTCTGGTCACAGGTATTAAATGACCTTGTTTCATTAAAGGCTCCTAGAACTGTGGCATAATATACTACCTTTGTTTATCTCTTCATCCTCAGGTTCCGCTGCTTCCTTCACAGATCCCTCCTCAGATATGGATTACTCTGTATGGTTTTAGCATTCATTAAGCATTAACATTTATTTATTTATTTTGAGGCAGAGTCTCATTCAAGGAACTCACACTACATTGCCCAGGCTAGTCTCAAGTTTTCAGTGTTGGGATTACATGTGGGAACTGTCACCAATAACTTGAAAGAACATTTTATTTCTTTATCACTATTGATATTGTAGTACTAGTAACTAAACCTAGAGCCTTGGTGAGTAAAAAGACATGAGTAAAAGGAATGCCCTCTCTCCTTACACAGTGAGTCCTGGGGATTAAGATGAGGTTTTAGGCTTTTACCCACTGAGTCATCTTGCCAGATCCTAAGCTCAAGTTTTAATGAAGAAAAACTAGCACAGCTTTTCAAGCCTCAGAAGGCACTAGGAATACCTGCCAATATAAACACATGGGTATCAACCAAGTGATTTCTTCAACTATGTTTATTTTGTGTTTGTGCAAACACATGTAAATGGATACACGTGTGTGGGCATGAATGTGAGCCCTCAAAAGCCATGACACACAGATCATGCAGGTCAAAGGACAACTTGTGAGAGTTAATTCCCTCCTGAGGCCATCTAAGACCCAAACATCAGATTTAAGATATCCTTTACCCACTGAGTTATCTCATTGATCAAGGTCTTTTTGGCTATTCTTTTGATGTGTAAAGGAAGAATTTGACTAGGCTCTTTAAATGAGGTTAGAGGAAGGTAAAACAGGAAGACAATTCAAATGATGTGAACAGTGGTCAGAAAGAGAAAAACAATAGATTTATCTTGAATTTAACATAATTCCTAAAAACCTTACTGTAATAAAAATTTATTTAATATTTTATGGACGATTTTATTTCATTTTCCCAAAGATAATAAAAACTACAACTTCCAGGTAATGTTTTTATTGATATTAATCATACTAATAAGTTTCCACCATCAGCATTTATTGCTATATTAATCTTTACTCATGAGTGAAGTTATAAAACCAACTCTCTAATATTCTCTATTCCTAACTATACAACCATCAAGCAAACTGCCCTCCCTCTATATAGAGCTAATCATCCAATAAATAGAACAGGGCACACATTTACTCCCAGCATGTGAGAATCAGAATTTCAAGGCAAGGACTATATAATGAATCCCTGACTTAGAGAGACAGAAAGACAGACAAATAAAGTGCCTTGAAAGATATACTAGAAATACTAAGGATCAATAAACTCTGAAAAGTATAAAGTGAGCTAAGTATAAACATGCAACCCACGTATACAAGCATAAAACCTCTACATTTGTGAAACAGAAGTCTACAAAAAATCAACAATTATAGAATCTTATGTATAAATTAAAACTGTGTTGCAAACAAAACAACTACAAAAATTATTATCTAGCAGTCAATACAAATATAAAACTAGGGATTCAAATTTATAAACACAAGAGTAATTCACAAGTGTCAGAAATTACAAACATTAAATCTAAAAAGAAAACCCTTATGTTGCAACTCATTTCCTGAAGCAGTTGCTGAAGTTCAGAGCTGGAAACATACATTATGAAACAACAAAATTGGACTAATCTATAAAACTAAGGGCTTTAATATACAGCAAACCAGTTGCTAACATTAAACTAAATGGAGAGAAACTTGAAGCAATCCCACTAAAATCAGGGACTAGACAAGGCTGCCCACTATCTCCCTACTTATTCAATATAGTTCTTGAAGTTCTAGCCAGAGCAATCAGACAACAAAAGGAGGTCAAGGGGATACAGATCGGAAAAGAAGAAGTCAAAATATCACTATTTGCAGATGATATGATAGTATATTTAAGTGATCCCAAAAGTTCCACCAGAGAACTACTAAAGCTGATAAACAACTTCAGCAAAGTGGCTGGGTATAAAATTAACTCAAATAAATCAGTAGCCTTCCTCTACACAAAAGAGAAACAAGCCGAGAAAGAAATTAGGGAAACGACACCCTTCATAATAGACCCAAATAATATAAAGTACCTCGGTGTGACTTTAACAAGCAAGTAAAAGATCTGTACAATAAGAACTTCAAGACTCTGAAGAAAGAAATTGAAGAAGACCTCAGAAGGTGGAAAGATCTCCCATGCTCATGGATTGGCAGGATTAATATAGTAAAAATGGCCATTTTACCAAAAGCGATCTACAGATTCAATGCAATCCCCATCAAAATACCAATCCAATTCTTCAAAGAGTTAGACAGAACAATTTGCAAATTCATCTGGAATAACAAAAAACCCAGGATAGCTAAAACTATCCTCAAGGATAAAAAGGACTTCAGGGGAATCTTATCCCTGAACTCAAGCAGTATTACAGAGCAATAGTGATAAAAAACTGCATGGTATTGGTACAGAGACAGACAGATAGACCAATGGAACAGAATTGAAGACCCAGAAATGAACCCACACACCTATGGGCACTTGATTTTTTGACAAAGGAGCCAAAACCATCCAATGGAAAAAAAAAAGATAGCATTTTCAGCAAATGGTGCTGGTTCAACTGGAGGTCAACATGTAGAAGAATGCAGATCGATCCATGCTTATCACCCTATACATAGTTTAAGTCCAAGTGGATCAAGGACCTCCACATCAAACCAGATACACTCAAACTAATAGAAGAAAAACTAGGGCAGCATCTCGAACACATGGGCACTGGAAAAAATTTCCTGAACAAAACACCAACGGCTTATGCTCTAAGATCAAGAATCGACAAATGGGATCTCATAAAACTGCAAAGCTTCTGTAAGGCAAAAGGACACTGTGGTTAGGACAAAACGGCAACCAACAGATTGGGAAAAGATCTTTACCAATCCTACAACAGATAGAGGCCTTATATCCAAAATATACAAAGAACTCAAGAAGTTAGACAAGAGGGAGACAAATAACCCTATTAAAAAATGGGGTTCAGAGCTAAACAAAGAATTCACAGCTGAGGAATGCGAATGGCTGAGAAACACCCTAAAAGAAATGTTCAACATCTTTAGTCATAAAAAGGAAATGCAAATCAAAACAACCCTGAGATTTCACCTCACACCAGTGAGAAGGGCTAAGATCAAAATCTCAGGTGACAGCAAATGCTGGCGAGGATGTGGAGAAAGAGGAACACTCCTCCATTGTTGGTGGGATTGCAGACTGGTACAACCATTCTGGAAATCAGTCTGGAGGTTCCTCAGAAAATTGGACATTGAACTGCCTGAGGATCCAGCTATACCTCTCCTGGGCATATACCCAAAAGATGCCCCAACATATAAAAAAGACACGTGCTCCACTATGTTCATCGCAGCCTTATTTATAATAGCCAGAAGCTGGAAAGAACCCAGATGCCCTTCAACAGAGGAATGGATACAGAAAAATGTGGTACATCTCCACAATGGAATATTATTCAGCTATCAAAAACAACGACTTTATGAAATTCGTAGGCAAATGGTTGGAACTGGAAAATATCATCCTGAGTGAGCTAACCCAATCACAGAAAGACATACATGGTATGCACTCATTGATAAGTGGCTATTAGCCCAAATGCCTGAATTACCCTAGATGCCTAGAACAAATGAAACTCAAGACGGATGATCAAAATGTGAATGCTTCACTCCTTCTTTAAAAGGGGAACAAGAATACCCTTGGCAGGGAATAGAGAGGCAAAGATTAAAACAGAGACAGAAGGAACACCCATTCAGAGCCTGCCCCACATGTGGCCCATACATATACAGCCACCCAATTAGACAAGATGGATGAAGCAAAGAAGTGCAGGCAGACAGGAGCCGGATGTAGATCGATCCTGAGAGACACAGCCAGAATACAGCAAATACAGAGGCGAATGCCAGCAGCAAACCACTGAACTGAGAACAGGACCCCCGTTGAAGGAATCAGAGAAAGAACTGGAAGGGCTTGAAGGGGCTTGAGACCCCGTATGAACAACAATGCCAAGCAACCAGAGCTTCCAGGGACTAAGCTACTACCTAAAGACTATACATGGACTGACCCTGGACTCTGACCTCATAGGTAGCAATGAATATCCTAGTAAGTTCACCAGTGGAAGGGGAAGCCCTGGGTCCTGCTAAGACTGAACCCCCAGTGAACGTGATTGTTGGGGGGAGGGCGGCAATGGGGGGAAGATGGGGAGGGGAACACCCATAAAGAAGGGAAGGGGGAGGGGTTAGAGGGATGTTGGCCTGTAAACCGGGAAAGGGAATAACACTCGAAATGTAAATAAGAAATACTCAAGTTAAAAAAAAAAAAAAAAAAAAAACAAAAAAAAAAAAAAAAAAAAAAAAAAAACTAAGGGCTTTAAATAGAATTTAAAAAAAAACATCAAATTAAGCACCTTTTGCTTATTATATTGCTGGCAAACAAAACTACTGCTATGAGATAAACAGTACTAATTGAGAGATTAAAAAACAAAGTATCTCTTGGTGGATTTGTTAGCGAGTCCTATACAGTCCCAGGTACTCAAAAGGTTGAGGCAGAAGGACTGTAAAAGGACTTAACTGGACCACACAGTTGAGTTCAAAGTCAGTCTGGATAAGTTAGTAAAACTGCCTATATAGTGCAGGGGATACAACAGTAGTGGAACACTTCCTAGCAAGTATCAGGTTTTATACAAAATTATTCTAAATTCCAGCACAGCAATGATACCAGTTATTAGAACTATTATATGTTATATGGTTGATTATGCAATCATAAATGGAAGTTTTAGTTACTAAGATATTAGTATTTAAGCAGAAATACTTGTCTCGCTTTCATTTTTTTGGCAATTTTTGCTGAATCGAGTGCCTTAAAGTGAATTAAATAATTACCTATCAGATGTTATCAAAGACAAAGATATTAAGAAGCCAAGATCTTCCGGGTCTCATTTTACTTACAACTTAAACAATGTAGGCATGTGCTGTTCTAGGTATCCTAGACTAAATATTCAGGTATTTCATTTTATTGAAGACCGAATGAATCAAGGACTAAATCTGTTTTCAAATTAAGTACCCCTATAAGCAAAGTCCTTTATATTCTGACAACTGAAATCTTCAAAGCATTAAGTATTTTGTGTCACTAAAGCGATTTCCTTTCTGATGCAAATGTTTTCTATCAACTTACAGAGCAAATATGAAGAGAATATGAATATGAATATCTCATGTTTACTTCTAGAATTGTAACTGAAAGCCCAATGTCTTACTGATAACTTCTTAAGGAGATGGAATAATTACTATTCTCATATAGGAAGGTGCTTACTGTGAAAAGACCACTTTCCAAATTATGGAAATGTTCAATAATATAATTTAATTGGTAGTGATTCATCCTTGAATCACTCAAAATGTATTTATGAAAACTCTTCAAACTGCACTAAAAATTTACCATCTCAAATAATCTTCCCAAGTTTATAATCAACTCAAGAACATGATTACAAGTAATTTGATCCAATCTCAAGTTCTAATGCAAGTTCTGCTATTAATCATCCCCCCATAACACACACACACACACACACACACACAACTTACCCTGCTCATAGAATCAAAGCACTTCCTGACCAGAGATTCCACATCATTAGGTCTATCTTGAACATTTATCCAGTCTAACAAAGAAACATTAAAAAAAGGCAGATCACTGTCTTTAGCATCTACTGGAGCGTCTTCTTGCTGGACAGTACTTTGACAAGATTCCCGAAGTTCTTTGCCTTGTTCAGCATCGGTGACATCTGGAGCTACATGCTCCACTGACTTGTGAAATGAGGTTAACAAGGATGTGTTAGTTGTTCTAGGCATATCAGGAGAGAGCACCAGTTCAGTAGATCTTTTCAATTCAGCTTTCTCTGAGCCTTCATGTTCATTTAAAGAATCCGGTCTTCCCAAACATTCCCTGTAACTATGTCTGGTTAGGCACTCCAACAGTGGAATCTTGGCCATTACTGAAACCGCAGTTCCTAAACTTAATATATAAAACATGAGTCAGTAAAACAAGTGTGTTCATCCAATGAAATCACACTGCACTTCAAAACACCAGCCTTACCACTGCTCCGAGTCTTATTCACATATAAGCTTATTTATTAGCCAGATAAAAATACAGCTTAGTAGAGAGGTGACCACTAAAATTAAAATACCAATTTACACAAAGCTAGCTACATTATACTGAAGTAGACACTGACTTTCAAACTTGTTTCAAAGACAACCTATTTATTAAAAACCATAAAAATTTATTAAGATTGACCATAGCAGTCCCTCACAATGTAACTGCCTTTAACACAATCAAATATACTTAATATATTGAAAATACAGGATTAAATTAAGAATTCTAACCTTAGAATAACTCTTATACTAACCACATCAGGCAAACAGACTGAGTGGGTTAAGCTACTGAAGGGTATGGAGGAAAATACTTAATCTTTAAGCTGTCATAAAGCTGTACCTTTTAATATACAGGTCCTTCAAGTAAACTGATGTGGTTAGGGTTAGAGGACTCTCCCCAAAATAGGTACTTGGGAAGGTTATTGTAATAAACATTTAAAATGATCCTTTTTTAATTACCAATTATCCATTCTTTTTCCTACTAATTATTTCTTCCTAAGTCAACTAAGGACCAAAATTTGTCTTAAAATATTCAATCTACAATATTAAAAACTGAAGAAAAGAAGGAGTCATGGGGGTTGGGGTACAAAATTGCTTGTCTGAAATAGGAAATGATGAGGGTTGAGTTACCAGCATCACTTAAAAAAAAATTGTAAAATTTGAAGAAGGAAAAGTATATACATACTATCACCTCTAAGGTAAATTCAAAGTAGAGGGGAAAAAAACAAAACCAAAAACCTACTACAAAATCTGGAGAGTACATATACTAGCATGCACTCATAATTATTATTCTAAGGTTTAAGTATTGCTCATTTGCATATTAATTATAGATTATTTTAGTACTTTCCTTCTAAAGCACAGCAGTACTTGTTGATTTATATGTAAAGGACCTATACTAATTTTCCATGTCTGTGAGTTCTGGTCTTCCTGTCCCCCATTTACATTTTCTCAACTGGACGAAAGCTAGGAAGAGATTCTTAGATAGATGGACCAAAAGAAACCGAGAACAAAGCCAGAAGCACAACTAAAGTGTGACTGTAAAAAAGGGTGCGATGGCTGAGTGGGTAACAAGAACGGCCTCAATCCCACAGCCAAGGGAGAGAACCAACATCAAAACCTTATCCTAGCTTTTCCATAAGCACTATGAAGCACACATCCCTGTACTTACACACACTACAATAATGATAATTATAATAACAAAAATGCTTTAAGAGACTCTTAAAAATAATCATTTAAATAGTGTCCTCCAGCCAACATCCAGTGACTAAAAAAACTACTGATAAAGGCATGGTAAACATCCACTTAATGATAAACATACTGAGTAAGTTTTAACTTGATGTCTTCTATGGATTGCAGATAATCAGAATAAATACTTTCAAACTTGAAAAGGAGTTTTTGGTATGAAGTTGAACAGTCCTCCAGATTGGCCATGATTGCAGCCCAGCCTTGGTGCTGAAGATGTTCGTCATGGACAAGGCCTTCACAGAAAGAGCAAAGCTTCTTGGCAACTTCATACATTTCCTGTTTGAAATGGAAAATAAAGAAGCAAAGGTCTGTGTGTATATTTGCATACATATGCATTTTCAAACAGTTTTTCTAACATGAAAGATTGAAAATGCATTATCAGATTATAGGATAATATAACACATCTTCAAACTGTAAGACAGGAGTCCTCAATTATAAAAAATATTGTGTGTATGTGTGTACGTATGCTATGTGTATGTTGTACATGTATGAACATGAAAGCTTTAAGAAGATGCTGGGTGTCCTACCACTTTCCACTTTATTCCTTTGAATTGAAGTCTGCGCCTAGAGCTGGGCTGGTGGCCAGCAAGCCTCAGTGACACTTCTGTCTACTGGTTCCCTAGCACTGGGATTAGCACATGCCATCATCCCCAGCTTTTTGTACAGGTATTGGAGGTGCAACTCTTCATGCTTCACCAGCAAGGTTTTCACCAACTGAACCACTCTGCAGCCCTAAGAGCTGAATGGTTATTTTTAAAAATAGATGACTGGAATTCAATTATAAAGAATGAAGTATCAAGTACAAACTAATAAAAAGCAATGTGGGAGATTTCTGAATGAGAGAAGTTGCCTGTCACAAGAGATTCTGCTCCTGTGGAAAATAAATAACATCCCACTGTTCGACGGAACTCTGTCAGCAGCTCAGACACTTAGGGAGGTACAAAGAGAATATGGAGATAAATTAAGAATGGAATTTTCCAAAGGCTAGAAAATAATGAAGTAGAAAAATAGCAAATGTAAAATATAACTATGTAAAAACAAATAATCTAGAGGAGAAAGAGAAAAAGAGAGAGTTACAAATCTCACAAAACACTATGAAAAAAATTAATCAGATTTTACTGTGGGCCACCATGGTGGTGTACTCTTGTAACACTAGCATTAGAGTTGCAAATGTATGAGGAACAGATAATATACACATTGTATGTTGGGAGAAGTGACAGAAAGAGCAAGTTACTATTATAAAACATAGCACTGCAGAGAGGATATGTCAGTGGAAGAGTGTGCCAGAGAACTGCCCCCACAAAAATACAATGTAGGTTATCGCTCACTGTTCTTGGTTGTCAGTGAAAATTTGCAGTAGGACCCTACAGCTGAAGACAGCTCACATATTCATCAGAAAATGAAGAAAAGATAGTACTGACCAGGAAGCTTATTCTCTGATGACTGACTGCCTCTCACAGTATTAGAAGTTGCTATTCAAGCAACTAGTGTAGAGGGGATAGGGGACATCAACATTCTTACCCAGCTGAAACTCTGAACTGCTATGATTACTGGGTATGAATATTGATCTTGTAAGATCAACGCAAATGTAGATGCAAAGTGTTACTAGAGTAATCATTCACTTTCTGATTTAGGGCTTGTTCCATAGAGAAAGCACACGCATGCCTGTGAAACACCATGCCTGGTGAATAATCTATGGTTGGAAGCTCACAAGACCCAGGTGAACCTACTATTATTGTGCAAAAGGAAGAAAGTGAGTATCAGTGGACAAACACTCAGGAATCATACACGGCGTTTGCTTACCCATAGCTGAATCAATACATAATAAAATTAGAAATGAGGGAATATAAAAGGACAAAATAAAGATATTCAAATGACAGTTGTGTGGTGGTGATTTTTTTTTTTTTTTTTTAAGCTCACTTGGTAGATAGAAGCAGGTTGATGTCTAAATTGGGGCCAGTCTGGTCTACAGAGGGAGTTCCAGGACAAACAGGGCTAAACAGAGAAACCCTGTATCATGACACACACACACACACACACACACACACACACACACGCTGCCACACTTTGCGCATACGCACACACTGCATTACACGCACCCCTTTGTATTACACAGGGTCTCTCTGTGTGTAGCCTGACTGTTTTGGAACTTGAAACTTGCTTTGTAATCCAGGCTGGCCTTGAACTCACAGAAATCGATCTGTCACTGCCTTCTGAGTACTGGGATTAAATCAAATGTGCTGCTGTGCTACCGCCCAGCTCACAGTGTGACCCTTATACGTGAGTATAATCCCACTGAAATGTCTCCTTCTGTTCAAGCTTTTGTTGATTTACACTTTATCACCACATCCTCTAATAAGGTAAAAATTATATTAAATATTTAATGTCACACTTTCTCGGGAGACCAAGAGGCTTATGCGAGAAGATGATGCCATCACCAAGAGGATCTCAGCTGACTCAAGCACTACCAAGTCTTTTATTATGACGATGACAACAGCAACAAAATGGACTCAGCAATCCTGGGTTAAGTCACTTCCTACTACCAGCCAGTAGCAGAGCCAGAATGCTTGTGGACAAGAAGAAAAGCATCTTTTAAGTCCATGACTAATTAATGTACAGACAAATATCAAAGGTTAACCCACTCCAAGAAAACCAAACAAACGTCTGTGGCTCCGCATTAGGCTGAATAGCAGCCTCCTCAGCATTCATTCCCTTCTGCTTCCCATCAACCAACGTGCCTTTGACTGTAAGGGCAAAGTGTTCTCACCGCTGTTTTCCTGCTACAAGCATCTTTTGTCCAGTATTACATAACACATCAATATGAGTTCCTAAGTTTTACTAACCAACACTGACACTTTTCTAAATGTTACTTGTTACAACAAAATACAGACTGTGTTACTTCACAGGTCCTAAGAAACATTTTTCTTCCTTATCTAAAACTAAACACAGCAACTTCTTGACAGCTTGGAGTCAATGACACTTCAGTAAAGCAGTGGTTAACTAATCCATTAAAGACTGTTCTAAACTAATAATGTGACTATCACCATCGCGGGGAGATGCTTGCCACCTCATATTTAAGACAAGCTTCTCACACTATCTAGTAACGCAAAGGACCAAAATTTTAAAACTTGGTTTATTAACTATAAAATATAAATTTTTTATTAATTTCAATTGTGTGTATGTACGTAATAAATAAGTACAGGTTCTGTGGAAGTTAGAAACATCAGATACCTGAGAGCTAGAGTTTCAGACAGCTGTGCATCGACCAAAATGGATCCTGGGATCCAAACCTTAGGTCCTCTGGAAAGACAATGCATGCTCTTAAACTATGATCTACCTAACCTTATCTCCAACCCTCAACCCTACACTTAAGTAGAAGAGAATTTTATAACGAAACTACTAAGCAGACGGGTTAATCCCTGAAACTATATTGAGAACCTAGTGCCATTATATTCTTTGACAGGTGCACATACGATAAAAAACAAAAACTGTAAGAGGAGAAAGAGCTGGGAATTTCTCATGTTACCTATGCATAATTTTGACTTCTTTGCTATCTAGACTTGAATGCTTTTAGAAGCATTTAGTTAAAGTATTGTTTATATCATACCACTGCAAGCTGTGTCCTTGAAGCGACAGTGTGGAAAACTGCAGGCATCATAAGAGACTCTTCGACTTTTATTTCCATGTCATTTTCTGTTGAAAAGGTGGTTTTAGGAATAGCAGGTGCACGGTCACATAAGATCATTTCTTTATTAAAAAGAAAAATTGGATTTGTGTCCTATATCAAAAAAATGCAGAAATGATAGAAATATAAGTGTTATAAATGGTACACTTGTATACTGCCCTTAATTAATATAAAAACAGAGTCCCTATTCCCATCTGCTAAGAAAGCAGAATACACAGTCCAGGGTCTTTGACACCTACCGTCCCAGCGCTGTAAGTGCACACTCTTCGATCTGCAGTCATGCATTCTCCTCCATTGACAACTAGCACCTGGTGCTGAACAGCAATCTTGTATTTGCTTTGAATGGCATGCTTCAGATCAGCCACACTTAGAAAAACAAAATCCAGTTATTTACATGTTTGTAACACCTTTGTAAAAGCACTTCATAAACACCCCCCCCATAATAAGACTACTAATTTCATTCTAAGGTTTTTCTCAAATAACAGTAGTAAAAGTTTCCTATTTTTAAATTGGATACCACCATCAACTGGCTGGCCGTGAATTAAATGCCTATGTTTTTCATATCTAAAAGTGAACCCATAAAATATAGGCAGGATACACAGTTACTTTTTTGGGTTTTGCATAATGGTAAAAGGTATAAATTAACATACATGTATGTTTAAGCTGACATCTATTTTGGTAAAACTCCTCAGAACACAGGATGTGTGATTAAGATTTTCACACTACATTATAGAAAGTACATTAAATCTAAATCACATGAAAACTGCTTCAAAAAATAAAATTCCTATAGCCACTTGCTAAAATCTGTGATCCTAGAAGGATCCTAGGCACTTGAACTTAATGAGAAATCATTCTTTTAGAAGTAAAACTGTATCAATAAAAAATGAATGTATTTAAAACACAAGTTCATAATAGCTGGGTGGATAAACTGCCCACTATACAAGCAAAAGGACTTGAGTTTAAATCCCCAGGACTCATATAAAGGCAGTGTGTTGGTCAAGTCTGTAACCCAAGCACCAGGGTAGCAAGGAGACATGCAGATCCCCTAAGCCGCTGGGATGCATTGGCTAGGCAGGGTAGCCAAATCAGAAAGCTGTAGGTTCAATGAAAGTTCCTATCTCAGTAGGAGAAAAAAGGATGGGGGTGATAGAGCAAGACATGACACATCTATACACATGACCAACATTCATAAGCCTGCACCATGAATGAATAAAATAAAACAAAAATCACAAAGTAACCCCTTAGTGGCATTTGTGCGTTTATGTCTATTTGGTGTATATACTGGCACGTTCATCTGTGCCTGCATGTGGACACGAGAGGTTAATGCTGAGTGTCCTTCTCCATTGCTTTCCACAATGTTTCGAGATGGGATTTCCCACTGAATCTATAGCTCGCTATTTGGCTAGATTGAATTGACAGCAAGCCCTGCGGATTCATCTGTCTCTGCATGCTGCTGCTTCCCTTCCTACCCTGCTGGGGTTACAGGCACACAATGAAACATCACACATTGAAACACTGGGTTTATACATGGGCATTGGGAATCCAAACTCAAGTCCTCATGCTTGCATAAGCAAAATCTTCCAAGGCTAACTCTTCAGCTCCTTTAGTGCCATTTTTAAAAAGCTTTTTATTGGCATTTATTAATTATACATATTAATTGTATATCATAATTAATATTTCATTAAACATTTTCACAAATTTTATTTTCACTCTTTTCCTCTTATCTTCCTTCTACTCTCATTAGTCTCCTTTCTCTTTCCAGTTATTTCCTACCTTTCTTCTACTCTCATGCTAAAACTTCCTTTTTAAGGTTTAATTAGAGTTACTTCAAGAGCTTGGGGTTATATACAGACGTATAAGCAACTTACCACTGGAGCCACTACTAAAGAAAATATCTCTCTGCCCCAGAACTCACGAACTAACTACAGATTCTTGGAGAGAGTAGAACTAACTTAGTACCATTTTTTAAACATTTTTTTTTAAAGATTTATTTTAAATTATATGACTACTCTGTAGCTGTATTCAGACACACCCGAAGAGGACATCAGATCTCAGTAGAGATGGTTGTGAGCCACCATGTGGTACTGGGAATTGACCTCAGGACCTCTGGAAGAACAGTCAGTGCTCTTAACCACTGAGCCATCTCTCCAGCCCCCATTAGTTCCATTTAAAAGTAAAAAACCAACAAACATGAAAAACAACAACAAAAACCCTCTTTAGTTTGTGTGTGAGAGCTTTTCAGGTGCATGCACAGATATGCATGCATGCATGGTATGCTTCCTGCCCAGAGGAACTGGAATTTCACAACAGGAGGTTGTGAGTCACCATGTTGGTTCTGCAAACACGCCCTACCTCCTGTGCAAGAGTAGCAGCGCTCTTAACAGATGAGCATCTTTCCAGCTATCTTCCTGCTCTCTTCTAAATAAAAGTTACTCAAAGTGTCTGTAATAACTTCAGTAGGAGACTATTCTGCAATGCTATCAAACCGCCACAATAAACAGCCTTGAGGGTGGTATGTACCTACTTGTTCTTCTCCCTAGGAGAACTTTTTTCCTTGCCCTGAGAACAAACCTTTGTACTTTATAAGCTTATGAGAATATTCAAATATTTGATATCCTGGCCAAAATAGAAAATGACTAGAAATGAGCTTCACTAAATTACAAAAGAATAGTCCATTTAGTTTATTCTCACATTAATAAGCAAAACAAGCCCATTGATTTAATTCATATAAGAATTAAAAACTACAAATGGACAAGATGGCTCAGTGGATAAAGGATACTGTTAAGCTTGATAACCTGAATTTAATCCCAAGGATCTAGATGGAAAAGAGAACCCAGCTGCATGAATTGTCCTCTGGTTTCCTCATATGTACTTTTGCATGTGCAAGTGTACACATAAACACACACAAATAAAATGTAGTACAAAATTAACGAAAACAGCAAAGTGACTCTACTGCTCTAATAAACCTAGCTTAGAACTACCCTTTTTTAAAACTGTGAATTACAGTCATGCAAAACCACAAACCACTATTTCCTGAATTTAATTTTAGCATTTAATAATAAACTATGTATGATGAGTAGGAAAATGATACCGAGGTTTCAGATTTACAACATGACTACTGTTTGTTCTGAGACCCAGGTATCACTACGTATCCCTGACTCATGAAACGCAGATGCCCGTCTGCCTCCAAAGTGAGTGCTGGAACAAAACGTGTTTAACATTCCCAGCTGGCTAGTTTTTTCACATAGATTGGTTATTTTTTTAAAAATTAGACTTATTGATTTTATTATTTTTATGTGTATTGCGCACTGCATATGGGCCTGGTGTCACAGAAGTTAGAAGAGGGCACTGGATTCCCTGAAATTGAAGATACAGATAGTTGTGAGCTATCATATAGGTGCTAAGACTCAAACTTTGTTCTCTTCATAATGAAGCGACAAGTGCTCTTTAGTTGCTAAGCCAACGCCCTAGCCCCCCGTTGTTTTAAAAACAGGGTTTTAAAAATGTTTGTATGTGTATTCAAATATCTATATGTGTATTCATATGTGTGTGGGTACATGTGCATGCACATGAGGTTACATGAAAGCTTCCTTAGGAAGTGTTATCCTTGGGAAGAAGATTTACCTCCTTGAAGACTGTATCATTGTCTTGAATTTCAACAAATTCAGCTACACTGTCTATCCAGAGGGATCTTCCCAAACTTCGCTTACAAGAGTACATCATAACAACTGTCATTCCTATGTGGGCTTTGGGCATTAAACTCAGACTGTTCTTGTAAGTGTTTTTATTGATTCTGTCATCCCCACCATGGTAGAATATTTTCTTAAAATTAGGTAATTTTTTTTTCATTAAGTCAAGTTGGAAAAGCAAAGGATAAGTGAAATATAACTCACGTTTGCACAGTTAGCTCAGTGTCAAATGTCAGAGTGGTTCCAGTGTTAACCAGAAACACATATAACTTCATGATGATCTTTCTGGAATCTGACACCTCACCCTCCAATGTGGTTCCTAAGTGAAAAAAACAAAGGGAATTATTCAAGAATAAGATTGATCACTATGAAAAAACAACTTTGCTATACAACAAAAAATAAAGTGTGTGTTGATTTTAAGATAGCTAAATTGGATCATGCAAACAACTTATGTTTTGTTTTGTTTTATTTTGAATAAGACTAGTGAAAAGCGCAAGAGTCCTACACTGGACAGATAGCTTTTGTATAGGAAAAAGAGGCATACCACTAGAAAAATGTGTATAATTTTTCATGTTTTCTACACCCTGAATAAAAAATTGAGGAGGGGGGTGTGTAATTCACCAGAATAATTGATTTGCATGCAATATGCAAAAGGTTCTAGATTTAATCCTCAACAGAAAATTAAACAACATAAAACAATATATATGTGTGTATTAAGAGAAGGGAGCAGTTACATACTTGCAAAACCAGTACTCAGGAGGCTGAGGCAGGAAGATGGCTTGGAGTTCAAAGTCAGGCTAGGCTACATATTAATTAAGTTCCAGGCCAGCCTAAGAAGCAGTGATTTTAATCTCAAAAACAAAAAACTCCAAAGGCACCGCTTCCTGTTTCTGGGAGCATATAAAATACAATTGGTCACTATCGGGCTGAGAAGATGGCTCAGCAGGTCAAAGTACTTGCTACTTAACCAAGAGGATATGAGTTCAAATCCCAAGGACCCATGTAAAACAGCAGGGCAGGTGACAGGGAAACTGTTAACACTGTGAAAGGAAAACACTGAAAGCTCACTGGGACTTGCAGGTCCCCAACCTAGCTCCACGTTTTAAAAAGGATTTTGTCTCAAGAAAAAAGGTAGAGGAGACAAAGAGCAAAGTGACATCCAACTCTTGCCTCCATTCCAGGATACAGGAATGAATATATATATAATGAACTGTGTGCACATCCCTCCCCAGAGACAGACAACAGCTATTAATTTCAAGTTAAATACACCACACACACACACACACACACACACACACACACACACACCCCTCTACACACCCCTTCCTCCTTGGTTGCTGCTTAATCTGTATTCTGTCTCTGTAATGAACTAGATCATTCTACAAAAAAACCTTAACCTTTTTCCTACCCACAAAAGCCGGCAGCCAGGGACTGGACAAATGGCCCAGTGGTTATGAACATTGCAGCTCTTATAGGACCCAGGTTCAATTCCCAGCACTCACATGGTGACTCACAACTGTCAGTAATTTTACTTCCAGGAGATCTGATGTTCTCTTCTAGCCCCTAAATGCATCAGGTACAGACATACATGCAGGCAACCACTTATACACAGAAATAAAAATAAACATATCCTTAAAAACAAAAGCAAAAGATCACCCTCTACCACTAACTAGAAACTGGATGGATCTCAAAATGAAATTATATAAAGCTACTATGCCATCAACCTGTTCAATTTAAAAAGTCATTTGTGAGCATTTCATAATCAATAAAGTACCACAACTGTACTTTAAGACCTTTGTTATTTTTTCCATCATTATTTTATTGTATTTGTTTTTAACAAGCAGCAGGTAGAAATCCTATGAAATTGATGAAATTAACCTCTTAGATTAGAATGGTTTATGTCCTTCCCTTCTGAATCATAAAATTTTCATGTACAAAAAGGTAAATAAAAGGTAAAACTTTGATGTCGATGGAACAAAAACACACTTATGAAGGTTTAAGTATGACTTACCGCCAGGTACAGTGAAGAGAACTACTTTTCTGCTAAGATTACAAGTGTCTTATATGTGCTTGCTTGGTATTGGCAACTGAGTGGCATTACTGGTGAAACTCAGAGAACTGGAAAAGAGAAATTTCAAAGACATATAGAGAAATCAATGCCAACACTGATAACAATAACAACATAATGTTAATCATTATTTTCCTTTAAAACTGCCATCTATAATAATAGCTCTCTACCTAGAACAGTTTTTCCACCTGAACATTCACTTAATGCACAACGATGATGCAGCCCTATAATGCTCCACTAAAGACAAAAGTCACCACATTATCACCAATGCTTCACAGCCTGCAGTACTAATGCCTAACAAAATGTACCCCTTCAAGACTACATGATATTTACTTATTAGCCTCAAGAGTTTAATCTCACAGAATACATTTCTTGTCTTCAGAATTCTTTCTTCTTTTTTAATTAAATATTTTTAATTGGATATTTTTTATTTATATTTCAAATGTTATTCCCTTTCCTGGTTTCCCAGCCATAAGGCCCCTATCCCATTCTCCTCCCCTTTTTCTATAAGGGTGTTTCCCCTCCCAAACCATCCCCATTCCTGCTCGCCCCCAACATTCCCCTGTACTGGGGAGTCCAGCCTTGGCAGGACCAAGGGCCTTTCCTCCCATTGGTGCCCAACAAGGCCATCCTCTGCTACATATGCAGTTGGAGCCATGGATCTGTTCATGTATACTCTTTGGGTAGTGGTTTAGTCCCTGGGAGCTCTGGTTGGTTGTTGTTCTTATGGTGTCTCAAGCCCCACAGCTCCTTCAATCCTTTCTCTAATTCCTCCAAAGGGACCGACTCAGTTCAATGGTTTGCTGCTAGCATTCGCCTCTGTATTTGACATGATTTGGCTGAGCCTCTCAGGAGAGCTATATCAGGCTCCTGAAATCATGTATTTCTTGGCTTCACAGCTATTATCTAGTTTTGGTGGCTGTATATGCATATATGGACTGTATCACTAGGTGGCAGGGCAGGCTCTGAATGGCCATTCCTTCAGTCTTTGCTACAAACTTTGTCTCCATATCCCCTCCTATGAATATTTTTGTTCCTCCTTTTAAAAAGGACTAAAGTATTCCTTACTTTCTTTTGTCATTCTTCTTGAGTTGATGTGGTCTATGGACAGTATCTTGGGTAATTTGAGCTTTTGGGCTAATACCACTTATCAGTGGATGGTTTTAACTCCTTTGGTAAAGGTCAACTGACCATGGGTGTGTGAGTTCATTTCTGGGTCTTCAATTCTATTCCACTGATCTATCTGCCTTTCTCTGTACCAATACCATACAGTTTTTATCACTATTGCTCTGCAATACTGCTTGAGGTAAGGGATGGTGATTCCCCGAGAGGTTTATTGTTGAGGATAGTTTTTGCTATCCTGGTTGTTATTCCAAATAAATTTGCAAATTGCTCTTTCTAACTCTATGAAGAATTGAGTTGGAATTTTGATGCGCATTGCGTTGAGTCTGTAGATTGCTTTCAGCAAGATGGGCATTTTTACTATATTAATCCTGCCAATCCATGAGCATGGGAGGTCTTTCCATCTTCTGAGATCTTCTTCAATTTCTTTCTGCAAAGACTTGAAGTTCTTGTCATACAGAATTTTCACTTGCTTGGTGAGAGGCACAACAAGATATTTTATTTTATTTGTGACTATTGTGAAGGGTGTCATTTCCCTAATTTCTTTCTCAACTGTTTATCCTTTGAATAGAGGAAGGCTACTAATTTAGTTGAGTTAATTTTATACCCAGCTACTTTGCTGAAGTTGTTTATCAGGCTAACTTGTTCTTTGGTGGAACTTTTGGGGCCACTTAAATATACTATCATGTCATCTGCAAATAGTGATATTTTTACTTCCTTTCCAATTTGTATTCCTTTGACCTCCTTTTGTCTGATTGCTCTGGCTAGGACTTTGAGTACTATATTGAAAAAGTAGGGAGAGAGTGGGCAGCCTTGTCTAGTCCCTGATTTTAGTAAGGTTGTTTCAAGTTCTCGCCATTTAGTTTGATGTTAGCTACTTGTTTGCTGCATATAGCTTTTACTATGTTTAGGTATGGGCCTTGAATTCCTGATCTTTCAAAGACTTTTACAATGAAGGGCTTTTGAATTTGGTCAAATGCTTTCTCAGCATCTAATGAAATGACCATGTTTTTCTTTGCATTTCTTTACATAATGGATTGCTTACATGGATTTCCATATACTGAAACATCCCTGCATCCCTGGGATGAAGCCTACTGGATCATGATGATCATTTTGATGTATTCTTGGATTCTGTTTGCGAAAATGTTATTGAGTATATTTGCGTCAATAGTCATACAGGAAATTGGCCTGAAGTTCTCTTTCTTTGTTGGGTCTTTGTGTGGTTTAGGTATAAGGGTAATTGTGGCTTCATAGAAGGAATTGGGTAGTGTTCCTTCTGTTTCTATTTTGTGGAATAGTTTAGACAGTATTAGTATGAGGTCTTCTATGAAGGTCTGATCGAATTCTGCACTAAGCCCATCTGGTCCTGGGCTTATTTTAGTTGGGAGACTTTTATTTTAGTTGGGAGACTTTTAAGAACTGCTTCTATTTCTTTGGAAATTATGGGACTGTTTAAATCGCTTATCTGATCCTGATTTAACATTGGTACCTGGTATCTGTCTAAAAAATTGTCCATTTCCTCCAGATTGTCCAGTTTTGTTGAATATAGGCTTATATAGTGGGATCTGATAATTATTTTAATCTCCTCAGATTCTGTTGTTATGTCTCCCTTTTCATATCTGATTTTGCTAATTTGGATACACTCTCTGTGCCCTCTGGTTAGTCTGCCCAAGGGTTTATCTATCTTGTTGATTTTCTCAAAGAACCAACTCCTGGTTTTGCTGATTATCTGTATAGTTCCTTTTGTTTCTACTTTGTTGATTTCAGCCCTGGGTTTGATTATTTCCTGCCTTCTACTTGTCTTGTATGTATTTGCTTCTTTTTATTTTGGAGCTTTTAGGTATGCTGTCAAGCTGCTGACATATCCTCCCTCCTGTTTCTTTTTGCAGGCACTCAAAGCTATGAGTTTTCCTCTTAGCACAGCTTTCCTTGTGTCCCATAAGTTTGGGTATGTTGTGCCTTCAGTTTCACTAAATTCTAAAGAGCCTTTAATTTCTTTCTTTCTTCCTTGACCAAGTTATCATTGAGTAGAGCATTGTTCAACGTCCATGTATTTGTTGGCTTTCTGTCTTTGTTGTTGTTGTTGAAGACCAGCCTTACTCTGTGGTGATCTGATAGGATGCATGGAATTATTTCTGTCTTCCTGCATCTGTTGAGGCCTGTTTTTGAGACAAGTTATATGGTCAATTTTAGAGAAGGTACCATGAGGTGCTGAGAAGGTATATTCTTTTGTTTATGATGAAATGTTCTATAAATATGTTAAATTCATTTGGTTCAATGATTTCTGTTAGCTTCTCTATGTCTCTGTTTAGTTTGTTTTCATGATCTGTCCATTGAAGAGAGTAGGGTGCTGAAATCTCCTATGTTCTGTAAGGTGCAATGTGTGATTTGAGCTTTAGTAAGGTTTCTTTTATGAATGTTAAGTGACCTTGCATTTGGAGCATATTTAGGATTCAAAGTTCACCTTGGTGGATTTTTTTCCTTTGATGAATATGAAGTGTCTTTCCTTACCTTTTTTGAGAACTTTTGGTTGAAAGTCGATTTTATTCAATATTAGAATGGGTACTCCAGCTTGTTTCTTAGGACCATTTGTTTGGAAAAATGTTTTCCAGCCTTTTATTCTGAGGTAGTGTCTGTCTTTGACACTGAAGTGTGTTTCCTGCATGCTGCAAAATACTGGGTCCTCTTTAAGTATCCAGTCTTAGTCTATGTCTTTTTATTGGCGAATTGAGTCCATTGATATTAAGGAACAGTGATTGTTGTTTCCTGTTACTTTTGCGGTTAGAGGTGAAATTATGTTTTTGTGTCTCTCTTCTTTTGGGTTAGTTGAAATTAGATTACTTTCTTGCTTTTTCTAGGGTGTAGTTTCCCCACTTGTGTTGGAGTTTCCCACCTATTATCCTTTGTAGGGCTGGATTTGCAGAAAGATATTGTGTAAATTTGGTTTTGTCATGGAATATCTTGGTTTCTCATCTATGTTAATTGAGAGTTTTGCTGGATATAGTAGCTTTGGCTGGCATTTGTGTTCTCTTAGTCTCTGTATGACATCTGCCCAGGATCTTCGGGCTTTCATAGTCTCTGCTGAGAAGTCTGGTGTAATTCTGATAGGTCTCCCTTTATATGTTACTTGACCTTTTTCCTTTACTACTTTTAATATTCTTTCTTTGTTTTGTACATTTGGTGTTTTCACTATTATGTGACAGAAGGAGTTTCTTTTCTGGTTCAATCCATTTGAGTTCTGCAGCCTTCTTGTAGGTTTATGGGCATCTCTTTCTTTAGGTTAGGGAAGTTTTCTTCTATAATTTAGTTGAAGATATTTACTGGCCCTTTAAGTTGGGAATATTGGCTCTCTTCTATACCTATTATCCTTATGTTAGATCTTCTCATTGTGTCCTTGTATTTCCTGGATGTTTGGGGCTAGGAGCTTTTTGCATTTTACATTATCTTTGATGGTTGTGTCGATCAACGTTTTCCGTGGTATCTTCTGCCTCTGAAATTCTCTTCTATCTCTTGTATTCTGTTGGTGATGCTTGCAGCTATAACTCTGATTTTTTTTCCTATCTCCAGGGTTGTCTCCCTTTGTGCTTTCTTTATTGTTTCTATTTCCATTTTTAGATCCTGGATGGTTTTGTTCAATTCCTTCACTGTTTGTGTTTTCCTATAATTCCTTAAGGGATTTTTGTGTTTCCTCTTTAAGGGCTTCTACTTTTTTACCTGTGTTGTCCTGTATTTCTTTAAGGGAGTTATTTATGTCCTTCTTAAAGTCCTCTATCATCATGAGATGTAATTTTAAATCTAAATCTTGCTTTTCCGGTGTATTAGAATATCCAGTATTTGCTTTGTTGGGAAAACTGGACTCTGAGGATGTCAAGTAGTCTTAGTTTCTTTTACTTAGGTTCTTGTGCCTGCATCTAGCCATCGGGTTGTCTCTGGTGTTAGCTTATCTTGTTGTCTCTGACAGTGGCTTGACCCTCCTGTAAACCTGTGTGTCAGCCCTCCTGTAGACCTGTTTTCTTTCAGCTGGATCTGGGAACAGACAGCTCCTCCTGCGTTTGTGTGTCCTAAAGCTTCAGGCGGGACGCTTGGAGCAGAAGAGTTGTTCTTACTTGCTCTCAAGTGTGTAAGTGCTCCAGGAGAATGGCTTTCACCTCTGGGCTCAGATAGAAACTGGAAGGTATTCAGGGGGCACTAGGTAGGTTCCTCTTGGTTCAGGAATATGGGCAGAAGTTGTTGTCTCCTCTGAGCTCTCAGGATTTTCTGCACTTCTGAGAGACCAGCTCTCTCCCACAAGGGATTTGGGTAGAGAGAGTTATGGGACTGGTTCAGTTCAGTTCTGAGTGCAGGCAGCAACCAGAAGGTCCCTGACTGCTCCTATGTTCTTGTATCCAGAGAGCACTAGGCCGGTTCCTCCTGGGCCAGGAATGTGAGCAGGAGTGGTGGTCTCCCTTGAGCTCTCAGGATTGTCTGCACTTCTGAGAGTTCAGCTTTCTCCACCACAGGATTTGGGTAGAGAGGCCAGAATTATTTTAAAAGACTAGTTTTTGAGAAGTAAAATTGCAACATCAAAACACTCAATTTTTTTTTTTTGGTTTGTTTGATGTTGAGAAATAGTCTCATTATTCAGTCCAAAATGGCATAAAACTTGCCTCATACTCCGAGTGCTGGGATTACAGTGACATATCACTATTGCTTACTTGAAATATTCAAGTATTTCAGTTACTAGAGTGTATTACAAACATGCTGCTTTTACCAAACCATATTCCTCAGGCCATACATCCCATTTACACTCTTACCATATCCTTCCCTGTAGTAATTCATTTCTTTATATTCCATGTCATCTTTGACAGCCAATAAGTTTGCTACTCATTCACAGATTCCCTAATATAGTGGTTTCAATAGTTATAGCCCCTACAGTCTCTTCTTTTTGAATGCTTGGCCCATAGGCATTGGCACTATTGGGAGATGTGGTCTTGTTGGAGTGGGTGTGGTCTAGTTGGTTTAAGTGTGTCACTCTGGTGGGGTGGGCTTAAAGGTGTCCTATGCTCAAGCTATGCCCAGTGTGGGAGTCTCCTTCTGCTGACTACAGATTAAGATGTAGAAATCTGGGCTCCCCAGCACCATGTCTGCCTGCAAGCTTCCATGCTTCCTGTCATGATGATAATGTCCTAATCCTCTGAAACTATAAGTCAGCCCCAATGAAATGCTTTCCTTTATAAAAGTTGCCTTGGTCATGGTCCCTCTTCACAGCAATAAAAAAACAAAACAAACAAAAATAAACCCAAAAAACTAACTAAGATACCCACCAAACACATCAGGCAGTATATCAAAGTATAAGGACGCAATGACCAGGATAAACATAGCCTCTAAAGTACTATAAACTTCAATCACTAGGAAAAAAAAATAAACTTGACTGTTAAGGGCCATCTTAATTAAAGATTAGGCATGGTTTTACACACACACACACACACACACACACACACACACACACACACAAAACCACACATACACTTACATGCATAAAATATGAGGTAGGTGTGTGTGTGTGTGTGTGTGTGTGTGTGTGTGTGTGTGTGTGTGTGTGTGTGTCAGGCATTTGCTATTTAGCTCAAGTCTAGAAGCTACTAAAGATATGTTGAGAAGCATAACCTGAGCTATTTAGATACGGAAGTCTGTGCTTTCATTCATTGATTGGCAGCTTTGCAGAGTCCTTTAGGATGGCTACTGTGAATTCCAAGATTGGCAACTTTACTCAGAAGCTCCCTCTTGAATTTGCACACTCATTCTCACACCAAATAACTGCAGCTAAGAAAGTGCTGCCCAAGAACAACAGAGAAACCAAGCCATATAAGGTTCCACCTATATTTGTCGCCTAAAAAAATGTCAGTGGACAGATTTTGGCCACAAATGCTTTTATTCAGCCACAAATCCAAGAACATGATATAGAGAGTAGCAATCACTGCTCTCGCCTAGAGACTGCTCACTTTCTGAATTACTTTCTCAAGTACAATCATTATACTAAATAGCTTTATATACATTGCCTCATTTAACACAAAATGTAATATAATATTACTGTTTTTTCTATTTGCAAATGAAGAATCAGAAGGTACTTAGTCTGTTTAGAGTTAGAAATGCAACAAATAAAAATTCCAGGGGTTAAACCCAAATCAGTTTGCTATATAATTTCAAATAAATAGCAGCTCAGACTAGGAAAGTTGGCACTTACACACTTGCAATTCCAGGACTGCAAGGTCTTATATTCAATATCTAATACTATTAAAAAACAAAACAGCATTTTCAGAGAAAAAAATGCATAATAAAGAAGTAAAAGATGGGCTGGAAATGGAGCTCAGTTGTAGAATTCTGGTCAATGTCCTAGTTCAACTACAGGGGTATAGGGATTACTCTGAAAATGTTAATACCAACAGCATATATAACCCTTTCCAGGAAATGTATTTTTTCACAGCATCAATAAAAGCAATGCAGCAAAATAGCTTTATGTATCTTTGTAGTGAAGAACCATCCTCAACTAAAAAGAGGTCTGATTTCTGTCCTCACCATCTATCGAATAATCTCTAGGCCCCCTGGGATTTCACATCTAAAGGGCTTCAAATAACCAATGACTCTACAGGTCTTGAAGACCTCCTAACACCAGGAAGTATTACAGGCTGAAGATGACAGCAAGACAGAATCCAATCTGGATTCCTTCCAAATTCTAATTTCTACTTACTGTCCCCTTTTTTTTTGGGGGAATCTCACAGCAACAAGTAAATGTCCGTAGCTGCTTAGAAGAGAAAGGAAAGAAAAAGGCCATGCGATTTAAGCTGATCAAGCATGGAGGTCAGCCACAAGGCAGACAAGTAGCCATAGAACCAAGTAGGAAGCTTTAGAAAAGTGAACTCCAAAATGCTAAGGGAAAGCATGCTTAAAACATGACAGAAAAGGGAAAGGTATGGGTTCTTGAGTAATTCAGAAAGTGAGCAGGCAGACTTCTGAAGCTGCAGGGCTTCGGCTCTATAAGCAACAGCCTGATTTTAGTTACATATAGGGCTTTCCTAAGTCTGTGAGCTATTCCACTTGGGGGATGGGGGGGGGGGTGGGGGGTGGGAGGTTGGGGGGGGTAGGTGTTCATCAGGGTTGAGGTGAGGCCTGCAAATCACCATGCTTGCAGTCTGTGTCCAGAGTAGAGGCTGTCTTCAGAGCCTTTTTCTAACTCTGTAATTGAGAACTCACTGAACACTCAACATTGTGGTTTCTAAGGGGCTATTAGAAGTTGCTGAATTTAAAAAGTCTAAAGCAGAAAAAAAAAAAAAAAAAAGAATCACCTTAGAATATCTTAATGTGCCATAGGGCAAGAAAAAAAAAAAAAAAAAAAAGCAAGCGGGGGGTGGGGGTTTAGCCCAGGGGGTAGAGCACTTGCCTACAAGGACAAAACATAAAAAAAAAAAAAAAAAAAAAAAAAAAAAAAAAAAAAAAAAAAAAAAAAAAAACAAAAAAAACAAATAACTAAATAACATCAAATCTGTAAAACTCATGTGTCTATAACAATACCTTATACAGAGGCTAGTGAGGTAGCTAAGCAGGTAAAAGCACCTGATAACCTGAGATTAATCCCCAGGATTCAAGTTGTGAAGAGAATTAACTCCCAACCAGTTGTTCCCTGACTCCCACAGGCTTTAAGTTATGTCTTTCTGACCATACACACAAAACAAATAAATCAATTTAAATATTAAAATAAAACACTTTGGTGAACGTGTTTCAGAACCCATTATAAAACTGGAGAAAGAAAAATTAAGCTCTTACCTTTCTACATGCAATGTGCTTTAAGAAATATGGCCCTAGTCAATAACACAGTGAAGGACACCCACAGTGAGACAGATGGAATACTATGAACTATATTTCATAGTATACTCAAATAATTTAACTGGATACACTTATCATTTCCTGTCTACCTCCCAAAATTAAGATTTTTATACTGATCAGCAATACAGTAAATGCAGAATAGATAAAAAACTAATCACTGTATGACAGCACTCAACTAAATACAGGATAGGATGATGATCATTCCCTAGAGCACTGCAGTTTCTTCAACAAATTGTTTCCAAAATAAAAGAAGTTAAAATAAATTTAAAAATAATTGTATGTATACACTTTTTGGTATTAAACAAAACAAAACAAGGGGCTGTAGATATGGCTCTGTGTTTAAGAGCCCTGTCTGCTCTTCCAAATGTCCCGAGTTCAATTCCCAGCAACCGCATGGTGGCTCACAACCATCTGTAATGGGATCTGATGTCCCTGGATATAAGTATACATAAAACAAATAAAATGATTCAAAGAAAGAAAACCACAAATAAATAAAATAAAATAAAAAGCAACTAATAAAAGCCAATTTTTAAATGAGTATTGTAATCTAAGCCGAAGTTAGGTACTAGATATTAAGAATTTTAAGCTGCAAGTTTTTCCGCCATGGAATGCTTGCTCAGCATGCATATTATCTTTTCGTTTGAACCCCAGCACAAACCCCCACCATCCAAAGGTTTTCTAAAGTTTTTATTTGATTGGAGACTGGAGAGGTTGCTTGGGGTTAAGAGTTCCGACTGCTGGTTTTCCAGGGCACCTCAGCTCAGTTCCTAGCACCACATTTAGTGGTGGCCCTAACGAAGCTCTAGACAGATCCACCGCCTCTGGTCTCCACAAGAACTAGCACACATACCCTGGATATACACACTATTAAAATAATATTTGTAAACATGCTTGTTGGGTTGAAAATGGTACTATTTTAAGACAAAATAAGCTGAAAAACTAATGTGTAAAATGATACTTGATTTAAACTATTAGTCCAATGAAAACAAATGGTGAAAAAAAGAAAACAAGTAAAAAAGGGTTAGCCGAACTGAACTGTGTTGAAAGATAAATTGAATGTTGAATAGTACCCCCAATGAGTGAGGCTACTATGTTCATTTGTAAATTTCCACAATAAAACATTATAAACAGTAGTAAATCATTTTAATCATATTCAACTTTTATAATAAAAGTATCAATATATCATAAATAATTATAAGCTTTCTAGAAAACCACTGGTTATTTGTTAGGGTAAACAGAAATTTTATAAACTTAGACTTCCTTTAGTTTAGTAATAATACTAGAAAATCCTTACATTTTTTTTTCTTTAAAACTGCATCCATAGAAATACCAGGTTTAATAAGCACAAAGTCAAGAAAATCAACAGTGCTAGATATTGAATTTCTATAGCACCATCCTTGAAACATTCTAGCAAGAGGGAACTGCTGAGCACAGATGCCCATACAGTACAATAAAGATCCTTCTTAAGGAAATCACAGCCAGGCCTGGGGTGCTGCTTTCCTTTAATCTCAGCAAATTCTCTACAAGTTCAAGGCAATCCTGGTCTACATAGTGAGTTCCAGGACAGCCAGAAATACACAAAGACCCTGTCTTAATCCCTCCCAGCAAAAAGAAAGCCATTTTCTAATGTGTTTAAAATATATTATCATTATCATTAATAATAAATGTAGGTTACTCATTCTTTTGGTGTAAATATTGTGGGAAAACATGGGATAGCTAAAGAGCACGGAAAACGTAAGCGCAGCCAGGTGTGATGACTCACGCCTATAATCTCAACAATGGGGAGAGTGAAGCAGGAGGACTGCTGGAAATTCCAGGTCAACCTAGGACACAATTTTCTGCTGTTCCCTAATTAATAACATAATCATAGATATATAGAGAAAATGTTCACGGCATTGCTTAGAGAAAAAAAATGATACTGTTAAGTATTAGATTAGCAACAGTCTTTCAAAACAGTAAGCTTTTTATGGAAACATTATTTTCTAGTTATATTTGTATTTTTTGTTGTTTTGAGACAGGGTCTGACTTTGAACTTGTGATCTCTCCCTATACCAGCCTCAGGAACACAGAATTAGACATGTGCCACTATGCCTGTTACCTGATTACATTATGTCCCCAGTCAACATAAAAACTGACTGCTAAGTGAAAAGCTTTAATAGATCTGGTTCAAATCCCTCTCCCATTATTTCTAGGCTGAACAATGAGAAAAGTATTCTAACTTCCAGCTTTCTTCTCAAAAGCAGAGAACATATTCCTTACAGTACCAAATAAGAAGAAAAGGGAAAAGTCTAGCTAAAGCAAGATGGGAACTGAAGGAAGTTACTAAGATGCAATATTGGTATCCTAGGCAGTCTTCTATGGCCAGGTTTTTGTTTCTTGTTTCTGTTAAAAAATAAAATAAATGAAATGAAATGAAACGAAACGAAAAAATAATAACCGCAATATAAAAGCAAAGCTTACAAAGAGTTCTAGGTTCCCGTCCCTACCGACAGGACAAAAAATTATATAGGTAGAAGTTTCCATCAATAAATTGGTCTTTTGTTTGTTTACTTGTTTTTCAACTAGGCCAAAGGAATGATTTCTCAAAAGCAAATCCATCTTCTAAAAGCCTAGAAAGACTAGGTCTGCTATGGAACCGGAAGTACAGAATTGGGATAGTGTCTGTACATTAAGCATATATATTAAGTATGACCTACATAATCCCCCCTATTCAAAATGAACAAAAACTAATCCTTTCCCATACCAATTGGCCATCTTTACTCATGCTGATGTACCAGAACCTCCCAAAACCAGGCATGGTGGTATATGCCTTTGAGCCCAGCAGAGGCAGGTGAATTTCCATGAATTTGAGGACAGTCTGGTCTACATAGTGAGTTCTAGGCTTAGCTAAGGCTACACACAGCAAGACCCTGTCTCAAACTAATCTGTTTCAATTCTCTAAGACTGAACTTACTCATTTTCTTTCCTGTAAGATCTCAATGAGAATCAAGTTCTTAAATTATGTATGGCTGAGCCTATGTCAGGTCTTAACACACTATTTGTAGCCAATCCAAGAAGATAAGCAAATAGTAATGCCTATACAAACGGACTTTCAACACCCTGTACACAAGGCAGGGTATAAGCAATAAATATACTTTACTAAAAACAAATGGTAATAACTGATACACTAGTTATCTCAGCCACCTCTAAGCACATTATATACAAATCTAATTTCCACTGCGCATCAACACCTAACTAACTTGAGGTATTTAAGATTGTTCTCATCCTTAGGTAATACCCAGCTTTCTAGTTTTAAAATTAAAAATCAGACACAAAGAAAATGAATTATTTTGCCTGGTTAGTACATAACCCTACTCAAGAGTCTACAAAGTAGTGTCCTCAAGCCGGCTGCAGGGAAGCAAACGAAATGGGAACTACCTGATTGAATGACTTTAAAACAAAAATGTGGGGGAGGCAAACTCAATGGCAGTAACACTCTGAGGGGACTGGAAATATACATTCGCATTCAGCCACAGATCAAGATTACCAAGCTTCTGCCACAGATGTTCTCTTCCATCACAGAACCTCTTTCTAAAGCTACCATTTTCACAGACCCTTCCTTCTTTCTGTCTTGGTGCTCACCCTACCAACTCTTTAACAAGCATTTCTGGGCTACGCGTGTAGTGCAGAGATAAAAATAGTCATCTTGGGCTGGAGAGATGGCTCAGTGGTTAAGAGCACCCGACTGCTCTTCCAGAGGTCATGAGTTCAATTCCCAGCAACCACATGGTGGCTCACAACCATCTGTAATGGGATCCAATGCCCTCTTCTGGTGTGCCTGAAGACAGCGACAGTGTACTCACATAGATAAAATAAATTAAAAAAAAAAAAAAAGTCATCTTTTTTCTTTATTCTTGGGGAAATGATCCTATGGATACCCAGATCTCAGTAGCAAGTCCTGTATTTAAATGGTGTAATGTTCACTGACACACAGCCTATGTCCTGTATTTAAATGGTGTAATGTTCACTGACAGACTGCCTGTGTGCTGTACTTAAATGGTGTAATATTCACTGACAGACAGCCTATGTCCTGTATTTAAATGGTGTAATGTTCACCTGACACACAGCCTCTGTGTTTTAATCTACTACAGTGTAGATGTAAACAGTAACTAGAGGGCTGGAGAGATGGCTCAGCGGCTAAGAGCACTGACTGTTTTTCCAGAGGTCCTGAGTTCAATTCCGTGCAACCACATGGTGGCTCATAACCATCTGTACTAGGCATCCAACGCCCTCTTCTGGTGTGTCTGAAGGGAGCAATGGTGTATGCATATACATCAAATAAACAAACAAACAAACAAACAGTAGCTAGAATGAATTGCTGAGGAAATTATAGGTGGAAGACTTTGAGTGTAGATAGTAATAATGTACTTGATTGCCTACTACTATTTATCTCAGTTCTCAACTCTCAGTACTCAACTCTCAGTACTTTTTCCTAAGCTCTGAGAGTTCAAGTATGTACTACCATACCTACTTGTTTTTTATAAAAACTTATTTACCTGCTTTTTTGTGAGCACAACACAGGCATGCCATGTGCCTTCAGAGGGCAGAAGCTATGTCAGATCCCCTTGAATTGGAGTCACAGAATTGGAGCCTTCATATAGGTGCTCGGAATCACCTGAGTATCCTCTAGAAATATAACAAGTGCTCTTAACTGATGAGCCATCTCTTCAGCACCCCAACTCCCAACTCCTACTATTTATTGACCACCTGCCTAAGTATTACCATTAGTTTCTAGTCAATGAGACAAACTTAATACATATTTCACTGAGACAACACTAGAGAGAAATATCAAACATGTCAGTCATGCTCAAACCTAGTGAGAAAGATACACTACATGGTTGATGCTGTGAAGAGCTTGCCCAGATGAGCACAGAGCAATCTCTGGGTTCACCCCAAACACTGTCTAAGCCAGGTGTAGTAATGCATACTCCACTAATCTCAACCCCTGGGAACTGGAGACAGGATCATCCACCATAACGTCAAAGGCTATTGTCACCTACACAGTGAATTTAAGGCCGAGCTGAGCTACATGAGACCCTATCTAAAACTTTTTTTTAAAAAAGATATATTTATTATATGTAAACACATTCACTGTCAATCTTTTCAGTCACACCAGAAGAGGGCATCAGATCCCATCACAGATGACTGCGAGCCACCACGTGGTTGCTGGGAATTGAACTCAGGGCCTCTGGAAGAGCAGTCAGTGCTCTTAACCACTGAGCCATCTCTCCAGCCCCAAGACCCTGTCTAAAACAAAAACAAAAAGCCAAGACCTTATAAACTGCTGAGCTACACATCCAAACCCAGCCAAAAAGTCCAATTTTCAATTTGATGCTTTTCCTTTAAATCTTTCCCTTCATTTTATTGTATACAAAACTATCATTCCCCTGGTATCCAAACTCATCTCTGTTTAAATTCTGTCCATCTTTTCTTTTAGAACAGAACTCCTAATCTTTCATGGCAGAACCTTTAGACTGCAAATGCTCTATTCTTTTTACTTTCTATTCCACTCCTTCAACACTCCTATCAGCTGGCCTCAAATTCTGCTTGTCGTCGTTGTCCCTGCCTTCTCTGAAGCTACCTTTCATGTGCTATAATGTTTAGTTAAGCACTGCTTTCTTCAAAGCAGGCTTTTCTTCCTTCTCATTGAACCACTCTGCAAAATAATGTGGAAAGACCATTCCAGAGAGTGACAGCCTACAGGGTCCCACTTACTTCCTTTAGGTGGCAACCCCACTACAGATGGGAACTTGAAAACTCTGACATATAATTAACCTAGAAAGGTAATGTTTGGAACAAAATTTATCTCAATTAAGATTCTACCTACTCCACTGGGACTCAATAACTTTAGCATCTCAGTTTATGATCTACAAACTGAAAATGATACACTTACAGAGTTGGTAAGGAGAGCAATAATGTGAATGAGAATCCTTTACAGTGCCCAGGAGTGTATTTAAAAAAAAATATATCACTAAAAGTGGTGGGTATTACGCTTCAATGTTTAATAGCTTCATAATTAACCCCAGTTCCTTTTTCCTGAAATATCATCAAAGGATCCCACACATCAAGAAAACTATACCAACACTTTGCATTTTCAGGCCAGGTAAAAAAATCTCTCCTCCAATCTTTGTTTATCTGAATTTTAAATGTTAGGTGTGGTCCTAACATTGTTTCTGAGCTGGGTGTGTAGCCCAGCAATTTATGTCGCCTTTTCCATTTACAGTTGGCTATAAATGATACAAGGAAGAGACGGATAGATTAGCCATCTATCTTTGAAAGAACTTTGTTCTTTCAAAGTTCCCAGCATCCATATGGCAACTCCAAATTCTCCACAACTCCAAATCCAATGCCATACAAAATAATCTACAAAAATTTAAAATTTTAAATTAAAAATGATTCCACTGTATTTATATGGAATATATGGGTGATGGTTGACTTCCATGTCTATATAAAATAACCAGAATCATCTCAGAAAAAAAAATGCATCTGGCTCTGTCAAGTGTGGTGATAGACACCTGCACACCTTTAATCCCAGTCCTAAGGAGGCACAGGTAGTAAAATCTAGAGATGATGGCAGCCTGGTCTATATAACAGGTTCCAAGCCAGCTGTCTAGCCAACTTTTCAACTGAGGTAATTAAAAATTTCATCCCGAAAAATTACCACTGTGATAATAAGGCCCACTGCACTAGCCATAACACCAACTTTCTATAATACTAAAACCTCAGAATTAGCTTTCTTACATTTCAAGGTTTTCAGAACTAAACACTGACTGGACTCCCAGTACTTGGGGTGGGTGTGGAAGTAGGGGAGATCTAAATAAGCCAGGCATGGTACTAGGTGCTAGGAATATAAATAACTTTCAAGTTGTTTTCAAGTTTAATAGAGCACAAGATCTGGATGTTACTAAAGAAAGCAAACTAAAGGTCTTATGGAGAAAAGCAATTTGAAATAATTTTATCTTGTTTCCAATTCTGCAAACTACAATTCTTAGCAATTCTACCACTTTGAGTAATGACTGGTTTCTGCTTCAATGAAAATAAAATTCACCACAAAAGCCATATGGGTGGCTCAAACTAAGAACTGGGTATCAGTCTTTGCAAATCAGATATACCCCATATACAACCACCAGGAGAAAACAGAGAGTAGCACAGGCATCTTCTTCACACTGTACAACCTGTTTCATAAAGGTTCCTATCTAAGTGTGTGCTTTCTTTAACACTAGATAAGCATGCTCAGGTAAGCCTTACACGGAGATAACTAATACAACATGCTCGTGACCAAAACAGAGCAGATATACTTCTACATAAGAAATGGAATAGAATAGGCACATGCATATATATAATCTAGTTTTATAAAAATGAGGTCAGCCAGGGCTACATAGGTAAAAGTGTCTGTGACTGTCTCTTTTCTTCCTTCTACAGACAGTAAACAAACAAACAAACAAACAAATACATGTGTGAACATGAATGCAGGTACTGAAAGAGACCAACAGATGGTGTTGGATCTCCTAGAGTTGGAGTCACAGCTGGTTGTGAGCAATCTAATGTGGGTGCTGGAACTGAATTGGGGTCCTCTGGAGGAATGAGTGCTCTTAACTGTTGATACATTTCCAGCCCCCAGAGTTTTAAAGATTACATTTATTGGGGCTGGAGAGATGGTTCAGCAGTTAGGAGCACTGTCTGCTCTTCCAGAGGTCCTGAGTTCAATTCCCGCAACCACATGGTGGCTCACAACCATCTGTAAAGGAATCCGATGTCCTCTTCTGGTGTGTCTGAAGACAGCTACAATGTACTCATAAAATAAATATTTAAAAAAAGATTACATTTATTTTATGAGTATATTTGTCACAGTTCATGTGAAGATTAAAGAACAAGTAATGATATTCAGTTTTATTCTCACCACATACTAGCATGTGTACCTTACCTGAACTGCATAATATGGAAATTACTGGACATTAGAGCATTAACATATTACCATTCTGGCATCATATCTAATCATCAAAACATATAAAATCCATGACTTTAGAGAACATTTTCTTTTTTTTAATATTTATTTATTATATGTAAGTACACTGTTGCTGTCTTCAGACACACCAGAAGAGGACATCAGATCTCATTACAGATGGTTGTGAGCCACCATGTGGTTGCTGGGATTTGAACTTGGGACCTCTGGAAGAGCAGTCAGTGCTCTTAACCACTGAGCCATCTTCCCAGCCCTAGAGAACATTTTCTAGTTGTATATTTTACTTTACAGTGTATACCAACTAAACCCAAATCACATATATAATACTGAATTAGCTTTTACTCTATCAAACCAAGTCTATAAACATAGGCTTCTTTATAGGGCAGTATCAAGAAAGCATTCTCAAATGTCATTTGCTGCAAAGTCACCAAGGGCCATGGAAAGAACAGAAAAGTAGTGAATTATAATCTGGACATGTATTCTGTGGGCAGTGACTGATCAACTTTTGTATATGGCTAGTGAAGGAAAAACTGATGTCGATATTCTTAAATTAGTAACAAGATGAAAACATCACTACTACATCAATGTTTTCATGAACAATAACATGAGAATTCAACCCAGCAAAATCTGTAATCTTGAG
This sequence comes from Rattus rattus, assembly GCF_011064425.1. NCBI lineage: Eukaryota > Metazoa > Chordata > Mammalia > Rodentia > Muridae > Rattus > Rattus rattus. The sequence continues at coordinate 141,401,834 of NC_046154.1, read as the reverse complement.
GGCCCTCATTAAACACCTAAGAAAGCCGAAACTACTCATAAAAGGCTGCTTGTGAGCATTCAAGTTCTGCACACACTTGCAGGCTCACTAGACTCAACTTTACAGAAGGGTGAGAGGAAGAGTAATGCTCTTAGGACCTTCAAGAATGACCAGCTTTAGAATAAGCAAATTAGGTTTCCTAGGTCCATAATACAGAAATACTAGAGAAATGTGCTCAGTAATATTATGTTCTTATCTAAAAAGTACATTGTTTAACCTAATACTCCACAGTCTGCTTCTCTAACCTCTTTTCTAAACCAGCAACTGATATTTGTCATTTTGCCTTCTTTAAAATGCCCAATGGTTGTCTAAACACACACGAAATGTGTGTTTCTCTAGCTTACTGTTATACACAAGTAAACTAGATAGGACCAATCCATATGTGAGGGATAGATTCCCGTCCAACTGTTCCCCAGACCTGCTGAATCTACGGACACTCAACTCTGTGTTTTACACATGCAACCACAGTTTTACTTTTTTTTTTTTTTTTAAACTACTGTGTCATAAAACTTGAATGTCTCCGGAATGTCTCTTCCTACTACTACCCCTCACTTCAGGGCATTCTGTCTTTAGGAACCTTTTTCATGGAATATGCCTCCAATCACAGCCTTCCATAGTTCCTATTTCTTCTCCCCCTCATCCCTCAAAAAGGATCCTTTTGTTTCTTAAATTCTCTTGGGTCTTGACTCAAGACAGTAAGACACCTTATCCAAAGTTTCAAACCCACCCTCCAATACAGACACACATTTCTTAACCTTTCTGGCTTGCTTAAATATCCACTTATGTTCTCACTTTTCTTCTGAATAATAAAGACTTGAGTTTGTCTGCTGCTTAATACTTACCAACACATCACTAATGAATACTTGCCAAAACTTAGCAAAACTCTGAGATGTGTCAGGTATAACAGGTCTTAACAAAAGGGGGTCAGGAGCTGAAGGCCAACCTGAGCTACACAAGGTGTACCTCTAACCAAAGCTCTCCTAATCAGGTAGTCTTGGAAACACTTTTTTCCTCAGGTCTAAGAGTGAATCAGGAGTAATGCTTTACAGAGCATGCAGAAAGCTCTAGGATTTATTCCTAGCAGTACATACTAACAAGGCAAAAAACAAAAACATACAGTCGGGGAGAAATCACTTCTTTTATCTTATGTCCTTTGGTTTTTATGGATTTATGTGTAAACTCAATCTGCTGTGCATTCTAACCCTGATGTTTGTCATAAAGAGCCAAAACAAAAAACACTAACCAATTACATTAATAGATTTATCAATGTAAATGCTACGTTACGTGCCTGACACACCCATGCCATAAGTATGTAAATACCATTTTTGTTGTTTTTTCTTTTTTCAAGACGTATTCTCACTATGTTTCCCAAGACTACCTTAACTTACTGTGTAATACAAATAGCCTAAAGCCATCTTTCTGTCTCAGTCTCCTGGAATGCTGAGATGAATAGAGCAGCTATGTTCTAACCCTAGGCTAACGTTTAAAACAGAGATAAACACTAAAAAACATGACAAAAACCTAATTGGAAAGTGATGATATTTGTGCCATACTTTGTAATATAATATTTCTCGCATAGCAGCAATCCACTTGTCCAGTAATCCCAAAACACAAAAAACAAAAACAACAACAACAACAACAACAACAACAAACCCACCTACTGAAATACAGTAACATGAGCACACACAAGCTGGTGCATTTTTAGGCTGCTTCTAAACTGCTAGCTTTGCAAACCCTCAGATAATTAAATCTCATCAGTCATTTACAGAAAATGGTTAGCAAAATGGACAGTTTTTAACGCTCATAATAGACTTGTCAACATCCCCACCCAACTGAATGTCTTGCAGGGACTTTATCAATAAGTGAGTGCACGAGTGTTCTGTAGCATCAGGCCTATACCAACCAGTTCATGGAATGATCACACTTTAAAGACTCATGACGGAAAGGACAGGATTACGAAACCATAAGCAGTCACCACAGCACATCCACCACTCTAGAGAAAGTATAGACACCACGTTCGGAAGCTGTCATTTGTACCAAGTTTTGGAACCCGCATAAACCCCCTACTCCAAATCCATTCGTGGGGCGAGCGAGGCTGAGTCATTCCAAGGAGTAACTTTACACCGATGCTTGCACTCCGGGGTCGGGACAAAGACATCACCTCTAGGTTCCTCCCCTCTGGGCACTCCGGCCCTGGCCCAAACCCTCTCCGGTTTCCCAGGCCGGACACTCCAGTGCGCCAGCCTTGGAGACAGAGGCCGCAATTCAGGCCTCCGGTGAGCACCAGCGCCCTGTGGCTCCCGCGATCCTGTCAGCAGCCAGCCGGCCTCACGGTCCCCGTAGGGCTGGCGCGGTGACCCTCCGAACCGGCGTCGACGGACGCTCGGGCGATCCCGTCAGGTGCTGAGAAGCCCGGCCAAGCCCGCCGCCAGATGGAAGCAGGGAAGGCACTTACCCGGCAGCGCCTCCTCCGCCCGCGGCAGCAACACAGCCGGCGGACCCCCGCACCATCTTCTGCCGCCGCCCTGGCCTCGGCGGCGGCTACCAACCGCCCCTGTGGCGCCGCCAACCGACACAACCGTCGGCGCCCGGCCGCCGAGCACCCGGCTAAGCCCGGAGGTCCGGCGGGATGGGAGTAGGGCGCAGCCGCTGCTCCGGCCCCTCGGCTCCGCGCGGGTACTCGAGTCCGCGGGCCGAGGAACTGGGAGCTTGGCAGGGTTGGGTCGCGGCCGCCGTGGGGTTTGTTATTGTCGACTCGGCCTTTCCGCCGCAGAGCACGCCGGGAAACAGCCTGCCGGGGGAGGGGAGACCCAGGCGTCTGCGCAGATCCGGAAGTCATTGGGCCTCCCGGACGGGCGCGGCTCGGCCAGCGAGCGATGTCTCTGGCTAGTGACATGTCTGTCCTTCCCTGACCCTGGAAGGTATTTCGGTGCTTGCCGTGGACGGCCTCAAGGTGAGCGTGACCTTCTGGCCGGGGCAGACCGACCCCGCCAAACCTGGAGCAGTCCCAGCAGGGGAGCGGGAGGCTGAAGAGTGAACCCCAGTACAGCTCTGGGGCCCCGGTCGGCCGCCGGGAGGTCAGCCGACTGTCACCTGGGCCACCCGTACGGCTACCGCCTGGTTGGCAGGCAACTCGGAAAGTATGCCTGGCATCTTTGCAAGGGTGGGGCAGCACAAAGTCAGACCAGGTAAGAGAGACGTCCAAAAGAGAAGAACCGAAGCAAAGTGTACTGGACTTTAATCGGCACGACCGTACAATACGGAGTTCGATATGGGTCAACAGCATCAAGATTAGATAAGAGAATGTCAGCTTGGGAGAATATTGCATTTGTATTCAGGCTCAGGCAAGGACTTGAAGCTACAAAACTTGAGTATTAAAATTTGATGAGCAGATGTTACATGCAGACTAATCAATTATGTGAAATAAACACGTACTAAATTACTATATCCAGGAATATCTGAAAGAGGTAAAAGTTTAGGAATGGTCTCTCTAAGCCAACCATGAGTGGTTCCTAACAATGTGAGACATGAGGAGTATTAAACTAATCGAGATCTGCAGCTCTTTATTGTGAAATACACTAGGAAACATTTGCTGCGTTTCAGAGTTGTTTGGAGAGGAGCTTTTGTTTATCTCACTTTCTTTTTAACTCTGCACTTCTGCTATATCCCCGGAAAAAATGTTGTCTTCATGGTTTTTGACCTCACTCATACATATTGAGTATTCTTTCCAAACTGGAATTTTAGTACATTACACCAGCAAAGGGGGGGGGGGACTCAATTATTGTGCACCAGGAAAGTAGTGAATTGGCAAGACTAAAACAAGAAAAACTGTTGCTACATTAGCACATTTAAGCTATGCCTCAGTCTAGCTAGAAACTTCGAAAAACAAAGCTGGCCTGGAGGTGCAGCCCATACCTTTAATCCCTTCACTCAGAGGGGGAGGCCTGGTCTACAGAGTGAGCTCCAGGACTGCCAAGGCTACACAGGTAAAGGAAAAATCAGGGCTAGTGAGATGACCCAAAGGTCATCTCCTGACTACCAAAACTAACCACCTCAGTTTCATCCTAGGACTGACATCGTAGACGAGAACCATACTTGAAGTTCATACACACTAAAAGAGCACTAAAGAGCTTCGTTTCCTCACAGTTAATCAGTGGCATTGATCAGGAGAGATACACTCCAGTTTCAAATATTAAAGCACCACATATCTCATGATGTCCCTGACTTCTTTGGGAAACTGTTATGACAAATGTCTGTTACTTTATACTCCGATGTGAATGTTCAAAATCTATATGCATCTCAAACTATTCACTAAGACTAAAGTGAAAATGTGATATGAGTTCTGCTAAATAAACTTGAGTACACAGAAGATAAATGTTACTGATCATGCATGTCCATGAGTTTTCTGTCACAAGCTATTTTTCCCCCTTCTCTATAATCATCGAGAACAAACTCTTCCTGCATCACCACGTGAAGCATCATAATCCACTTTGATGTTTGGCTTCTGGGCTTTTCTCAATGAAACTACAGACAGATGTAAGGACCTTAGAATTATCTTTCATAGAGAGTGCTGAAATATTTAAACTTAACTGATGCATGGGCCATTCTTCATTCCTCCTTCCTGGGTTATCTCTTTCCTGTTGCTTATAATCCCCCATCCATTTTACTGGATTCTTTTCCCGATTCTCAATTAGAATACACTGGGTGATGCAAAGATTAGGTTCTTTGTAAGATAAGAAGAGTTCTCATTCTTGGCCTCCACTAAACTTTTTTAAAGTTAGTATCTGTCAGTGTTTCAGTGAACTTTAAGGGAAGGAGAATAAGTAAAGGTGCATCCTACCAAGAACAGAGCTGACGCCATTCCTCCACATGGTGTGTGCACACACATAAAATCGATCAATTGAATTGATAAATATAATTTTTAAAGTGATTTTTTTCTTTTAGAAGTGTGGAGGGATTATGCAGTCTATCTGAGTACTTCAAATCACTTGAGTTTTTAAATCTTTTTCTCAATTTTAATCTGTCTCCTAGTCTTTACTTGACACATCTGTAACTCTTGATCTTTTAAATGTCTAACATGCTGATTGTAAGCTCCCCTTTAAATTTTAACCCTGCTGCCTGACTAATGATATCCATTTAGTACTAACATTTGCACCTTGTTACTTGCAACTTGCTCAAGCCCCGTGCTTCTGGCTGGCCTTGTATCACCCTTCATTATTTTTCTATCAAAAACCATACAATTATGTCTCTCTCCCTCCTAAGGATTTTTCAGTGGTTTTGTTTTGTAGATGGATAAAATTTGTACATACCACAACAAATCTTGTCTGAATTGGGATTAGGTACCAACTCATCTCACACTATACTTGATTAAATTCTCCTCTTCCTATAAATCTTTAAGTTGGATGAATTTTTTAAAGTTATAGGATTCTGAAGAAATTGACAAAATTATAGGTCATTTACAGAACTCAATAAACTGTAAATATTAAATATCACTAAAAACTAAATTTTAATATTTAAGGCCAAGTAAGTTTCTGTGAAATATTCTTGCCCTCGGATGTCTCAAAGGCCACAAGTAGTAATACAGGGGCCACTCAAACAAAACTGCACGGATCGCTGAGCACTTGAGAAGTAGAGGAAGATTAGGATCCTTAGCTACACAGACATTTAAAGACAAGACTATGGTATACCTGTTACATGTTGTAAAACAAACTGCAACAAGTTTCTATGGCATCTCTTAACAAAAATTCCTTAAGGATACTGGGAAACACCTAAATTTTTTCAGCTCTGCCTAATTTGAAATTCAGTTCAAAACATGTATTTGTTATTTCTTAAACTTAGTGCTATTACCCTAATTTAAGGTAATGTTGAATAGCATTATACTTTAAAGTATAAATTGATCAGTTATGCTGGAAGGACAGAGCCAGGTCAATGGTGAAGATGACTTAATGGTCTTGCAGAAGACCATTTGGTTCCCAGTACCCACCTAGTCACTGACAGATATCTCTAACTCCACTTCCAGAGCATGAGGTACCAACCTGACCTCTTTGGGAACCAGGCGTGTGTATAGTTCAGGCAAAGCGCTCTATACAGAATACAGAATACAGTATACTCTATACAGTAATACAGAATACTTTTTAAAAGATCGTAAGTCAGTTGTCAGGCACTCTTGAACATGCTAGGGGCACTGTTCATGAGAAGGGTCTTCTCTGTTTTCAGTACTGTTCATAGACCTTATAGCTGATCTGTGTAGTTGCTCTGTTGGTGTTCATAGGTGTTATTAGTGATTGTGATAGTTAACTTGAGTGACTTCGAGGACAGTAATGAATCTGAAGAGCTAGTAACTAATGTCACATGCTGCAGAACATACAAGAAAGATTTGAGTTAACAAAGTAAGACAAGGCTTTTTCACATTTGAAAGAGATAGTATTCCTAAGATTATAAAACATTCTTATATTAATTATCTCAATTATCTCAAAACTTACCAAAACGTCCAGAAGTAGAGCCAGTACTTTGTGGAATATTTTCAATGATAAATTAGTCCTTCATGTATACAGAACTAACTCCAGATGTCCAGTGATAGTTGGGCTTTTAATAACATACATTACAATATACATTTTTAGTTGAGATGGAGGGTGTAGCTCAGTAATACAATGGATGCTAGAAAGGCCTTGAATTTCATCCTACTACCTAAATTCATAAAACAGCTGGATGAAGTAATGCATACTTCTAATCTTAGCACATAGAAGCTAAGGTAGGATGACTGAGGCCACCCTGACTAAATAACACCATGACATGACCAAATACTTACAAATCTCTATCTATATCAAAGAAACATAGGGAAAAAAATACCTGTTGCTTCTGAGGCAGTAATATTTTCTATTCTTTATTCCTCCAATTCTAATATTGGCCCACCATTGCTTTTTATCATTCTCTAAATGGCTTGAAAGTCGACCATTTGACTCAATAACAGGAGTCAGATCTTGAGACGTGTACTATTTTGACTTCATACTTATGGCAATGCTTGACATGTTTATTTTTATTGAAAATACTAAAATGTTCTTAGATTTGTATCCCTTGGATTTTCCATTACAATTCTACTTAGCTGTTTTAGCTAATCCAGATTTTATCACTTTCCCTCAGTTTTACAGGTGACAGACTGATTCTTGAAGACTGAGCTTCTGAATCAGTACACTTCACTTAGTGTTCTTTAGCTTGTAACTTAACAGGGCTGGAGTTTAAAACCAAATGGTGAGTTCTAAGGCCATAGTCATAGTACACAATGCTGCCCCTCTAGCATCAGTTCAAATTAAGGTTAAAAAGGTATGAACTTGGAAGTTTTAGCAGTAAGCTAAGGTTTTCAATGAAAGTACTGTTTGTTTTGTGGGCATAGGGTAGGGGATAGCTCAGTTAATTCTTTGTTGTAAAGGACCATCCCTGTGAATGTTAGAATTTTTTAAAATTTATTTTGTTCTGTTTGGGTATCCTATCTGCATGTATGACCATGCACCAAGTGCATGCCTCATGCTTAGAGGTCCGAAGAGGGCACCGGAGCCTCTGATGTTAGAATTACAGAAAGCCGTGAGTGCTGGGACCTGAACATGCTCTTTGTCAGAGCAGCCAAGTGCTCTAGATGGCTGAGTCCAGACCCCACTCCAGCCCCATGGTTTAGGATTTTTGATATCTCTGACTTCCATCACCTGGTACCAGTGGCACTCTGGCACTCCTAGCCATAACTTTTGGTTTCAGACCCCAGGACAAGGGGCTGAGATGCATATTTTACATACCAAAGCAGACCTAGCTTCCAGGTTCTCCCAGCATCCTTCAGTCCCTATCTAACATACCCCATCCCTGACCTTGAACTTTCCAGCCTAGGAGCTGGGCTGCTCCTCTGCCAGAGACTTCCCTATATAATCCAGAATTTGTGGACCACACCCCTGGCTGTGCTCCTTCTCTTCCCCTCCCTTCCCATAAATCTGCTTATGTACACTTTGGCTAGAATTGACTCATTTCACTGGTGGAGAAATAACTTAATACCAACTTAAAAATGCCTCTCCAGACACCCCAGTTCGGGATTAACAACACTAGCAACTGGAGCATTATCTGTACCATGCCACATCATACAGTTACTGAAAATTGTTTTTCAGGAAAACATTAGAAGACATGGAGTCAGACTACTGTAAATCACATTTTTTATATTAATCTCTGGAAATCAGTTAACTGTGCATGAGGATCCTAAAATCTTGCCACTCATTCCCTATTCATATAAAACTTCACCCATGCTATCTTAAAAAATAAAATTCTAAAGATTTCTAAAAAGATTTTATTTCTAAAACAATCTAAAATGATATAAACATGAGGTAGTGGTATGATTAAAAAATAAAAGTAATGGAATTTCTCAAAACTTCTTTGCCTCACTTTGGATTTTCAAGACAGTGTTTCCCTGTGTAGCCTTGGATGTTCTAGAACTCAACTCTGTGGACTGGCTGACTTTGAACTCAGATATCTGCCTGCCTCTGAAAGAGCTAGAGTTGGGCCCAATCTGGGGCCAGTAGGAAAATTCCCACCACAAACCTTCGAGCACAAGGACCCTTCCCTTCCAGGAAGTAAAAAGCTGGTTTAGATCCTGGAACAGCTGCAAGGCAAACTCGCACAAAGCTACCTGTGGCTTCCAACCCCCGCCCCCCCACCCCCACTCCTGTGGAAAAGTCTTAAACAATACTCTGAGTCTAAAAGCTGTTTTGATCCACCAAATGTGCATAGTACCCTCCCTAGTTACCATTGTTCAAAGTCTGCCACAGTTGTTTTAATTCTGCTTCAATTGTTTACAAGGTATATAACTCCCTGTTAGAGTGCTGTGAACTGTGCTCAGGGTTGGCTCCCCTTGAAGTGGGACAACCCCAACATGTCAGAATGATTAAACTCCTCTTGCTTTTACATCAATCAACACCTCTGATTCTCATTTAAGAGCTGGGAGAGGTTCAATTCCGACCTCATAACTCTGCCTTTTGATTGCCGGAATTAAAGGCTAGTGCCACTACCTCCAGCAATCAAAACTCTTAAGTAAAATACAAAGGGATTTTTTTTCTTATATGTACCTATTCTATATCTTTTAAACTGTACCTCTTTATATCTTTTAAACTGTGTGTCTTTTGTAACCTATAATAAAATTAAGGTGACTTTCTAGTTTCCTGAACTCATTTTTTTTTAGTAGCATTTGTTTTCAATCTTATGTCCTCCCTTTTGTTTTAGTCAGGCTGCATCTGTACATATGTTTATGAGAAGGCACCTTGTAGGAGTCAGTTCTCTCCTTCAAACATGGGTTCTAGAAATTGAGCTCAGGTCATCAGGCTGGGCAGCATGCACATTTACTCTCTGAGCCATCTTACTTGACAAACCTTCCATATATTTTTAAGGTGACTTACTAAGGAATGTTAAACTGAATAGCTGCAAACCTGGGTTCTCAGTTTTACCTTTCTCCCACCCTCCAAACTTTAGTGTCCTCAAATCCCTAGGCCCTTCAAATCCCAAATCCCCTATCTACCCTTTCCCAAGATTTCTTAATTCATCAGAGAACATTCTCACATTTTGGCCATAAAGTCTTCACTCCTAGTTAAATCTGTTGTCATGGGCTGGAGAGATGGCTCAGCGGTTAAGAGCACTGACTGTTCTTCCAGAGGTCCTGAGTTCAAATCCCAGCAACCACATGGTGGCTCACAACCATCTATAATCAGACTTAGCACCCTCTTCTGGCCTGCAGGCAGAAAGCTGTACGAGGTATACATAATAAATAAGTAAATATTTAAAAAAAAAATCTGTTGTCATGCCAGTCCTTATTCTGTATGTTGTGTTCATGGAACAGGACTTTAAATCTAGCCCATTTTACATCCCATTCAGTTTTTCTATAAAACCACTTGGTAAGTGCTGTGAACTGAATTTACCAGAGAAAAGCCAGAATTTTGTTAAGATGTAGGGGATTCATTAGAGACTTTCTGATTGTGGAGAGCTGGGATAGCACAACTTCAGAGCTAAATTATCTTGGGCTAACAATCCTCTTAGTAAAACTATTCATTGCTAACTTCAGTATGACTTAACAGTCTTGTGACATACGTGGCATGATTTGTAATGTATTATTCCAACAGATTGCTCACTTCCTTCAACCTAAACTCAAAGAATGACATCAGATAACAAACATCTCAGACCTATAGTGAAGGCTGTTCCTACTGTACTATAATACCAATGTTTCCATCAATTTGAAAAAATACCTTGATTTGTGTCTTTCCCAGCTGTTCTGGAACGCCATTTGTAGACCAGACTAGCTTTAAGTTCAGAGATCATCCTGCTTCTTCCTTAAGAATATTGTTGTTAAAGACATTTGCTACCATATCTGGCTTGACTTTCTTAAACAACAAAATCCTCACAAAACTATTACTATATTAGAACATATTATTCAGATAAACTGAATGACCAGTGGTATCGTCATCCATATTTGGCTACATACAACCTTTTTTTTTTTTTTTTTTTTTTACAGTAGGATATAGTACATGATTATATGCTTTGCAGGTGTTTTCTTTTTAATAACAGATGCCGGGTTTTAGCTCAGTGATAGTGCGTAAGGCACTGGATTTGATCTTGTTTTATAAAATATTAGTAGATACTGAAAATTAACATGTAATATGGTTAGCCATAACTTTTAGGCAGATGTAAAAATGTAAATAGGGGCTAGAGAGAAGACTTAGCAATTAAAGGCACTTGCAGCGTTGACAGAGGACCCATACAGATGCTTATAACCATCTGTAACTCTAGTTTGAGGGATCCAGTGCGTTCTTATAGCTTCTATGAGCATGAGGCACATTCATGGTTCAAACATAAAATAAAAATAGATCTTAAAAAATATTGCGGGGTTGGGGATTTAGCTCAGCGGTAGAGCGCTTGCCTAGCAAGTGCAAGGCCCTGGGTTTGGTCCCCAGCTCCGAAAAAAAGAAAAAGGAAAAAGAAAAGAAAAAAAATATTGCCAGTTATGGTGGTATACCACTTTAATCCTGCACTTACAAGGCAGAGTGGGTGAATCTGTGAATTCAAGTCTGTCCTGGTCTATGCAGGGAATTCTAGAACAAGCAGGGTTTCTTAGACGCTGTCTCTGACATCCTAAGTATTAAGAATAGGATAGCACTTGCTTTTAATCTTAGAAGTCTTGAGTTTGAGGCTATCTTAGTCTATAGGGTTACATAGTAAGAACTCTCAAAAAGCACGAAGTATTGAATAGTTTAATTTTTTGGTTTTATAATCTGTTTTAGATTCCCTTTAAATTTAGACTGCATTTAAACAAATTGTTTAAAATGTGTCCATTCTGAATGTTACACACTAATTACACCACTAACAAGACAGGAATTCTAGGGAGATCTTTATACATGTATGTATTTTGCATAATGCTAGGAATGAAACCCAGGACCTTTAGTCAGTGCTTAAAGCATCTTCCTACTGAGCTCCACTCTCGGCTCCCTTTCAGGGAGAGTATTAATGCAAGCACTTCTGGGAACCTCCCGACCTCTAGCCATGGATGGATCACACCCTCTTAAGCTGCATACCACAAGGAAATTCAGGTCTACTCCCAAAGCTTTCTGAATTTTTATAGATTTGGTCTGAGAGTAAATTGAATTTATCTGCCCTAAACTTATTTAGAAAATGCGTATGTAGCTTACAAATATAGCTAATAAGTTAGGTGACATATAGGAGCTGGGAAAAGTGGAGTCCATTTACATTTGGACTGTGAGCAAAGTCTCCTTTTTGTTTGTTTAGTTGTTTTCTTGTATTAAGACAAATTTTTTTTTTTTTTTTGGTTCTTTTTTTCCGGAGCTGGGGACCGAACCCAGGGCCTTCCGCTTCCTAGGCAAGCGCTCTACCACTGAGCTAAATCCCCAACCCCTAAGACAAATTTTTAATGCCAGAGGTACATTTGGGAAGCAGAAAAGGCAGATGAATCTCTCAATTAGAGGCCAGCCTAGTCTATATAGAGGCTCTAGGCTAGCAGTATTAGTCAGGGTTCTCTTCAGACACAGAATATAATTATTAGAATGACTTACAGGATGCAGATCAACAAACCCAACAATGGTAAGCTATGAATAGAAAGTTCTTGAATCCAGTAGTTGCTCAGTCCCATAAGTCTGTTGTCTCAGCTGGTCTTCTGTATATGCTGGAATCCCGGAGAAGTAAGGTCCAATGCCAGAAAAGGAAAGGATGTCCTAGCAAGGTAAGGGGAAACAGTGGAAGAACAAACCTTTCTTCTTCCATTGTTTTTTTACAGACTTCCAGCAAATGGTGTGGCCCAGACTACAGGTGTCTCTTCCCACCTAATGTCTGAATTAAAAGCTTGTGTCTTCCCAACACAAGTTATGGATGATAAGCCTCTCTTCATCAAGTTGAAAACCAACAGTAGCGATCCAGGCTACCCCTTGTCACTTGACACATCTTCTTATATCATATCATATCTCCTTATGTCATGGTTAATATCCAAATAAAACAATAGCCAGGTCATAATAATACCTAAACATAATATAACTATCCCATGTACAGTTGCAAATATGCATTACATATTTTAAAATAAATCTTTTTTTTAATTTATTTATTTAATGTATATGAGTACACTGTCTCTGTCTTCAGACACACCAGAGGAGGGCATCGAGGGCATCGGATCTCATTACAGATGGTTGTGAGCCACCATGTGGTTGCTGGGATTTGAACTCAGGACCTCTGGAAGAGCAGTCGGTGCTCTTAACCACTGAGCCATCTCTCCAGCCCGCATTACATATTTAACCAGGTCATAATTACCACTAACATAACTCATTCAACCACAAGGACAAAATAAATTTAGAATAGGTGGCATTATCCCTTAAGGGACGTCCTATTAGTATTCTCTTAATTCATGCTACAACATAGGATAAAAAACAATCTAAAGAAAGCACAAATATCTGTACAAATCCATTTTAAATAAAATACAGCAGAAGCACTCATGTCAATTACAAGCTGCATTTTTGCAACTAGTCATGTGGCCCTAGATGGGATTTCTAACTGCCTCCCTCTACTATCCATTCCTAATTCTTTCCACCCTCTGTAAGGACCTCAGCAGGTCTTGGCCCTTTTCCTAGAGAAGTGACCCATATCTTGATTACTGATGAGTCTGTGCTGCCCTTTGTCGTCCTGCCTGGATTAGGCTGTTGTGGTTTCCCGTTGACTTCAGTCAAAGGACACAGTAGTACCAAGAGATGCCCTAAAGGATATCCTGTACTCCAGACATGATGCTTCTGACCTCCCTTGTGGAGAAGCAACCCAATTTCCCCATGGTAATCTGGTTCTATTACCCCTCCTAACACTGTTATTCTTTACTTAGCCTATTGGTTTAAGGACATTAGACGCCTAAAATGAGCAGGGGACATCAGAGCCTGCAGGTCTATGAAATATTCGTTGTAGCTCCTGGCAGGAACACTCTCCACTTTGGAAGCAAAACTTCCAGGCCAGCAGAACTTAGGGTTGTGAGAACAACCTAAGGGAGAGAGTGAGAGGAACTATTTGCTTTTCAACCCCTTGATTCCTGGACCCATGGATTGTGGCTATAGGAGAAACTACTATGTATTGGGTTTACCTTCTGGAAAACCCCGCCCCAGCCCTCCAGGCTGCTGCCACCTAATTAGCACCATTACTGCCTTCAAAGGGCCATTCTATCTTTCTAATAAGCCAGCTGCTTCAGAATGATGGAGAATGTGGTAAGATGTTCCAGCCTCAAAATCTGCATCAAGATCTAGTCACAACTGTGCTCTCCACTTCCAGACTGTCGTTCCATCCACATGTAGTCACACTGACAACTAAACAATAGCCATCACACCAGCCAAGGCTGCATAGTATGGCTGTCTCAGAAAACAACAGAAAAAGAAAGCATTTATATATCATGTGTGTGCATATGAGAACAACTTGTGGGATTGGTTCTCTCTCTACACTTCATGGGTTCTGATGATTAAACTCAGGTCCTCAGCAGGCAATTTATGGAGCCATTTACTGCTGTTTAGGTTTCTCTCTAAAAGAAAAACCCAAACTAACCTCAAACTCTTGGTTTTCTATCTCTGTTTCTTGGTTGCTGAGATTACAGGTTTGTACCCCAAATTCTCCTTAAAATCATATTGGGAACACCTAAATTTGTGTCACCTGATTCTGTACATTGTAAGGAAGATTATACAGTTCTGACTGTGTACTAAGTATCCATACAAAGTCCGTTCTTATTTCTAAAAGGTCAAGTAACACTGACTCACTCAAGAACATGGATTCAGGTTGCTTCAGGGGAATGATTTCTAAAAAAAGTATTTATAGTTCCAAAACAAAAGAAAGTCCTAACTCAAGGCATTTTCCAAATAAATGGGTAACAACATCCAGTTAGTTGGGTTACTGGACAGTGTAGAAATCTCTTTTGTAGGTCGTCACTGTTACTAATGGCATTCAGCTTTTGGGGTAGTGAAAGCCTGGGGGCAATGAATGTCTATTATGTGAGCTAAAGTTTGCCATGGATAATTTCATTGTGGACCTGCAACATTTCAACTCTCCACAATCACAGAAGTTGTAATCAATCAGTGAGCCTTATACAATCTTTAACAGGTGTGCTTCTTTTCTAAAAAAAAAAAAAAAAGTACAAATTCCCCAGTACATCCTACTATGCACTCAGTACTTGAAAAATGAAACTAACCCCATCAGTTTTTTTAAAAATCTGTGATGTTTGTATATGTTTGAGTTTAAACACCGACTTACACCTAAAACAGTATTTTAAAAATAACTTTTGAAATATTTCTTAATTTTTTTACCCATTTATATTCATGTGTTGGAGCCTTTGTTTTCTCCCATCTTGGATTCCAGAGCTTTGGAAGCTGACAAAAGACAAGTTTTATGCAAATGCTTCTTTTCTTTGCATCTATGATGTTCCCAATAATAATTTTACCATCTCATTTTAAGATTACCTTTTTAAAATAATGAGCGTCAACATTAATAATCTCAGCCAGCATTCATTAAATTGCAGGGGTTAGTTTTATTTTTTATTATGTACTTATTTATTTATTTTTATTTTTACACTCCAGATTTTATTTCCTCCCGGCCCCTGCACTCCCCCCTCCCTGTCTCCACAAGGATGTCCCCACCCACCCCACCAGACCTCTGAACTTCCTGAGGCCTCCAGTGCTATGCAGGCTGCTGAGGGGAAAAGTCATCAGGCCTTACTCAGCTGTGGGTCCTACAGGGTATATTACTGACCAGACAGGTAACGTGCCCACTTGTGTAGTAGTGGAAAATCTGTTGTGAGTATAACCAATGACTTTCTGCTTAGTTTGCAGGCCTGTCCCCAGGAGAGAATTTACATCTGGTATTAGAAACCTGACTGGAGCCCATGGCTGGGAGCTCATATACCCTAGCATGGAAACTATAGCTTTTTTTGCTAAGTGAACATGATACACCTGACAAATTCCAGTCTAAATAATTGTGTTTATTTCCCATAGATAATGTGGTTATCAGTGTTGATCAGAGAAGCTTTTTTTTTTCTTTTGCAATGACCAATGGTGACTGCAGACTCACAAGGGACCAAAGTACTAAATATAAATGAGTGATGGATATTCAGCCATAAGTGAGGCCTCTGTATCACCCCCTTAAGGAATATTTCATAATAGAGAATGGAAAGAGCCGGAAATTAAGGGGTGGAAGATGTTGTGACACGCTGTCTTCTAGGCATGACATGCCAACAGTACTTTGCACCCCTGTGATCTCGTGCATGGAAGAGCAGTTCCACCACCAGAGAAGTGTCATCAACAAAATGGCACAAGTTCCGGGCATGGTGGAACATGCCTTTAATCTCAGCATTTGGGAGGCAGAGAGGTAGACAGATCTCTGTGCCAGCCTGGAATATATGGTAAGTTCATGACAGCCAGGACTATGTAGAGAGACCCTGACTCAAAAACACCGATGATGATGATGATGATGGTGATGATGATGATATATGCAAATGCTTATAAAATACAATTCACAACAGCTAAAATGTGGAAGATCCATGTAGGCTAGCTAATGAATGGGTGACCAAATATAATTATATGTTCAAACAACAGATGATATGTGATAGAAGAATTTAAGCAGGGGATCGCAGAGATGACTCAGTGGATTAAGAACACATACTGGGGTTGGGGGCAGGCTGGATTGATGGTTCATTCAGTGGTTAAGAGCACTGACTGCTCTCCAGAGATCCTGAGTTCAATTCCCAGCAACCACATGGTAGCTCACAACCATCTGTAATGGAATCCAATGTGATGTGTCTGAAGAGAGCAACAGTGTATATTTATTCATATACATAAAACAAACAAAGTTCAAAAAGAACACATACTGTTGCAAGCAGAGGTCCCAAGTTCTGTTCCTAGAACCTACTATACCAGGCTGCACACCAGCACCTGTAACTGCAGTTCTAGGAGATCTGACACCCTCTTCTACTCCATGGCCACCTGTATACACATACTCACACAGAGATTTACAGGATTCCCTAGAGAAACAGAACTGATATTTTTAGAAGAGATAGGCTCTAATGCCAGTGAAGCAAGCTTGTTCCACATGCTATTATATAGACTGCCACCAGAAAGTGTGGCCCAGATTTAAGATGGGTTTTCCTACTTCAAATCATCCAGACTAAAAGACAAAAACTTTCACAGGTGTACCCAGCAACCAGCAACTGTGGTTTTATTCCAGACATAATCAAGTTGATAACCAATACTCATCACATGTATATGCACACAATTTTAAATGCTTGTGTTTTTTAAAGAATGTAACAAGCCAGGCAATGACACACGCCTTTAATACCAGTACTTCAGAAGCAGAGGCAAGTGGTTATCTATGAACTCAAGGCCAGCCTGGTCTTCAGAAGATATTCTAGGAAAACCAGGTCTTCTTCACTCTGTCTCTCTCATACACACACACATCATGCGCATGTGCGCACACTCGAAAACACACACACACACACACACACAGAGAGAGAGAGAGAGAGAGAGAGAGAGAGAACTAATTGGCAAAGTACTCTCCTAGCATGCAAAAACCCTGGAGTCAGAGGCCAGCACTATACAACCCAGACATAGGCCAACCTATAATCCTAATACTTAAAAGAGGTGCATACAGGAGGTTCAGAAGGTCGAGCTTGTCCTTGCCTACTTAGTAGTTAGAAGACAACCTGGGATATTGTGTCCTTGTTTTAAAAACAGAAGGCCATTCCATTCCTAGGCATGCCTAAGAAACCTAAAACCTTCAGGTATTCACAGTAAGCATTTAGGATTTCAAGTTCCAGGGCAGGCTGAACTATGTAGTGATACCCGGTATCAAACAAGAACTAGATGGTTGATGGTAGCACATACCTTTAATCCTAGCACTCAGGAAGCAGGGGCAGTTGAATCCAGTTTGAAGCCAGGCTGGTCTACTGAGTTCCAGGACAGTGTAGACCACACAGAGAAACCTTGCCTTGGGGAAAACAAAAACAAACCAAGCTCAGGACACTTGCTGTTCTTGCAGAGGATCTGGTTCTCAGCATTCGCTTCCTCTTCTGGCCTCTGCAAGCTACAGCGTATACAATGCAGGCAAACACCCATTCACATAAAATAAAAATAATAAATAATAGTAGGTTGGCAAGATCCCTCAGTGGGTCAAGATTCTTGCCACCATGTCTGGTTGCCTGAGTTTAGTCCGCAGGAGCCACATGGTGGAAGGAAATCTGACAGCCACAGGTCTTGTCATTTACACACACACACACACACACACACACACACACACACACACACACACACACACACATACTAAATGAGCATAATGAAGAAAATAAACAGTTCAATGAACTAGTTTCAGAGTCTATAATGAAAACTTGAAAAGAAGAAATTAAGCTTTTCCTTTTACGTGAAATGTGCTTCCGGATAATGCACTATCTAATGACACACACCACAGTTACATTGGTAAAACACCAACAATGGTGCAGATGAACTACGGGACCACAGTTGGACCCATGAGACCACATGATGGAAAGAGCTAACTCTGGCCTTCATTCATGCAGCTACGTAAAAAATAAGGTAAGTATAAAGTTTTTTTGGTTTTGTCTTTGGTTTTTGAGACAGGGTTTCCCTGGCTATTCTGGAACTTACTGTGAAAACCAGGCTGACCTTGAATTCAGAGATCCAACCGCCCGTGGGCTTAAAGATGTGAACCACTACAGCCTTCCTCATTTTACTCTTGGTAAGTTTATCTGAAGTCTTACGTGGTTGTCCCACACATACAAGGACTCCGTTATGTGTGGTGATATGTAGAGTACACTCACAAGGCTGTGTGTTGGGTTGAGCACTTTAAACCTAGAGTTTAATAGCATATTCAGTATAACGATGGTAAACCATGACTGTAAAGTGGCCAAGCCACAAACTGAGAAAGGTCAGTTTTATCATTCTGTGTGCTGATGCCCCTCAGAACTGCAACATTTTCCTAAACATCTTCTGACCATCTTAGCCTAGCTTCAGAGTATCTATTCACATACTAAATAACTACGGTTCTATACATTTCCCCCATAATCTTGAACTGTGTTTAAATTTACTGGGAAAAGTTTGAATTGTATAATATCAACCAAAACCAATAAAATATTGCTGATTCTTCTCATCAGTTTTCATTTTTAAAGGTTTATTTATTATGTATAAGTACATTGTACGTGATTGTTATCAGTCATACAGCAAGCCAAACTAGAAACAAACAAAGCCATTGCTCTGTAAACTGTCAAGTCTTTAAATTCACAGCTATGGAAATCTTGGAATGTATTGATTGTAGTGGGGGTCGGATATAGACCACTTTGCCTCAGGATTTTTAACACATGATATGTTCTCTTGCCCCAGGCGCAAAACACATCATGACACAAATACTAAGTAATGCCAGTATGCAGTTCTTAAACGAAACTACCTCTTTGTCAAGATATATGGACTTAAACTTGAACTTTATGGGCCTGGTAGGTCACTTTCACAGAGCAACCTAGCCAGATGTATTAACTCTGCATAAATATAGCTGGGTGTGGTGGCTGTTAGGGAACTGTGACTATTTTTTTTTATTCAAAAAATGGCTCACAGGGCACTATTTACATTAAAGAAGAAAAACCAGTCTTGATATAGTTTCTTTGACTTGACTAGTGTTTATTTTTTGTTTTTTGTTTTTTTTTTTAAGTTATGAATCAAAAGAGTAACCAGAGTCCAAGAACAATAATAGGTTATACAGGGCTTTGGAATGTGGCTTAGTGCTACAACACTTGTCTAACATATTAGAGGCCCTAGATTCAAGCCACCATTGGAAACAAAAACAATAGACTCTTCCCTCTCAACCTGTCCATTCTAGCCTTTAAACAACAGCCACAGACAGATGAACTTTCTGGAGAACACCAGCTGTGCTATGACTACTTCCCTCTGGCATTGCAGTTCCTAAGGATACCAACCACAGTCTGCCACATGTCCACACCATGACACCCGGCATGCCCTGCATTCAGCGTCTTACTGATTCATGATTAGTTCACTCAACAAAGACCTGTCATGGATCAGACACTCTAGCAGGTGTCTTTGTATAACTAATTACAGCTATGCTATGCATGCTTTTCCTCACCGCATAGCATACTGGAACACTGGAGTCTGCCTTGTTCACCTCCTACAACAAGCCTCGATGGAGCTCTTAAAACACGTTGTTGAGATTAACCTTAACTGTCTGTCCTTCAGAAGGTGAATGTATAAACCATAATACATTAACACAATTGAACACCACTCTATAATAAATAGAAAGACACAAACCAGACCCACATGTGTTATTATGGATATGTAGAAAACATATTTAAGTGAAAAGTTAAGCACTTAACAAGATGATGTATTAGAAAAAATGAAAAAGTCAGGCACTATAGTTTTTATTTGTTTTATTGAGCTTTTTATTTATTTTTTATTTTTATTTCCTTTAATTTTAGATTTATTTATTTGTTATATATAAGTACACTGTAGCTGTCGTCAGACACAGCAGAAGAGGGCATCAGATCCCATTGAAGATGGTCATGAGCTACCATGTGGCTGCTGGGAATTGAACTCAGAACCTTTGGAAGAGCAGTCAGTGCTCTTAAACGCTGAGCCATCTCTCCAGCCCCTGAATTTTTTTGGGGGGGGCAAGGGGGTTGAGAGCATACAAATACTGCGTCCTGAAGGGTGAAGACTTTGGCAGTTGATTACAATATTAAAATTAAAAATAGCAGATCTAGTTTATCCTACACAAGTATTTGCATGCACAGTAAATAGCATGAATAATAGCAGTTAATGCAATATTGTTTTAGGGTAAAAGGCTATCTATTACTAGTAGACTCGCTAAATTGTACATAAATCTTCTGCATCCAGGACAGACACACACACACACAGAATTTATACAATGTATATAATTTAATTAACTCTAAGATACTTCTAAAAACAGAAGTGCTGTAAACTTTGCTTATTTCCAGGAAGTTACTCTGGCACCTGGGGCAAACTTTTGGAGGGAAAAAAACTTTTCACTCTGTCCTGGAAACGTTTGAGCCTTGAAGCACAGTCCATCAGAAACTTTTAATAAATCATCACAAAGGATCTCTGGATGAAGGGAGGGCATGAGGTGGGGCACTGGGTTGGGAGTATGGAGCAATGTCGCCTCTCACAAAGCTAGATTCTCAAGATGAGTAGCAGTAGATGAGAAACTTCTCATCTGGACCTTGCTACAGTTCTCTTGCCTTCTCTAAATGTCCTTAGGTTGCTGTGGTCTTAATTTAGATGCAGTGAAAACTGCAGAGACCAAGAGCTGAAGCTGACTCTGGGCTCTACCCATGCCTAATAGCAGATGAATGATCTCCCCTCCCCCCCCAAAAGTACCTAACTTTGCTGGGCATGGTTGTACACACCTTTAATCCCAGCACTCAGAGGCAGTCGAATCTGTGTGTGGTCTAAAGATCGACAGCCAAGGTTTGTTCCACAGAGAAACCCTGTCTCCAAAACAAAAACAAAACAGCACCTAACTTTCTGTATGCCTTAGTCTCTCCACCTCTAAAATGTGAGTGTGCTATGAACAATATTTATAAAGAGTTGAATGGAGCACCTGGTGTGTAGTAGGTGCTTTATTAACATCGCCTATTGCTAGTTAAAGACCCTTTTCTCTTCCAAATACATGACTTACCTCAGCCTGTGCTGCTCGAAAACTCTGTACTTCCTGCCCCCAAACTGTCAATCCAGGAACGTTTTGTTCGGTTTGTTTTGTTGGGGAGCGGGGTGTCTAGTCTACCAACTGCGTGTCAGTTTTTGTTGTCTGGACCTTCAGATTGACATTTGTATGTTCCGCCTATGCTCATTTTCATTCTGTTTTTGTACTTGAATTTTTAAGATTTTTTTTTTATTTCATATGCATGAATGTTTTTCTTGCTTATGGCATACCATGTGCCTATTGCATCCTCTGGAATTGGTAAATAAACCAGGGTCCTCTGCAAGAGCAGCAAGTGCTGTTGACCACTGAGCCATCACCCTGGCCTATTTTTATTCCTACGCTATTTTTTGCTCGTCTGTTTGTTTTCTGAGTCAGGGTTAGTCCATATAGCCCCATTCTGGCTTCCAGTTCGTGATCTCCAGGACTCAGCCTTTGCAGTGATGTGGTCAAAGGCATTAGTCAGTACACCCAGCTACTGGTCTGCCTTTATCTGAACACTGATCCTATCCTCCATCGTAAACTAGAAGTGCCTGAGGCATCTGCATTTTCAAAGACGCCCTTACCAGCTAATGGCACAAAGCAATGAAACAGTTTCTAAAAACGAAGATCTTGGGGTTGGGGAAATAGTGACAATGGATGGCACACACTCATAACTCACTATTTGAGAGACAAAATTAGGGGTATCACATGGTTGAGGCCACTGTGGTCTACCTGGCTTCAAAAAAAGATTTTGAATTCTTTTATATAAGTTATTTTTTATCAATCATTTATCTGATTTTGTCTTAAACCACTGTCTTGCTGTCTTACCAATGGAATTGGAATTCTGTCCCCTAAAAATAGAAAGAGAACTGTATTAGGTGTCACCTACTCTTGTAACAAAAACTACAATATGATTTGTGAACAAATGCATTGTTTCTTTCTTCCCTTCTGCCACTTTTCTCCCTTTTTTGCCTTTTTCTCTCATCTCACCATGTCCTATGGAACATAAGCAAAACTGTCGTTATGCAATTGTATCGAGGATGAAACCTCTAGGCGTGGTCTGATCTACCTACTGGCAACTTCTTAAATTTGAAATGGTATCATTCATTTAAGATGTTGGGGTTCAGGAGTAACCCCACAAACCACACAAACAGATCTTTGTCAGACAGGGATAGTTTATTGAATCTATATCCTAAGACTGATTAATCAGGGTGGCAGCTCTCAGCTGTTTCAGACAGCATTAGGTGCTGAAGATGTAACTCAGATGTAGAGTCCATACATACCATGGGTGGGTTGTATATTTGGTTCCCAGCACCCATTCTTCCAGCTACCCAAATATGGTCTGTCAGATTACAGACATGTTGCCTGGAAAGTCTGGCACAGTTATTGGAGAGCTTGTCTGGCACTCATGGAAGCCTGGATCCGGTCCCTCACACAACATAAGTCTGGTACATTGGCACAGGTCTTTCAACCCAGCATTTCTAGAAAATTGAGACCAAAGGATCTGAGTTTTGAGGCTAGGCTGGTCTACATTAAGTTCTAGGCCAGAAAGACACCACAGTGAGATTCTGTATCAAAAAGATAAAAGATTATAGAGATCTGCCCAGATGTGATGGTGTGTCCTTAAAGACGGGAGGATCAGACATTCAACATCAGCTTTGGTTTCTAAACCAGATTCTGATCTCAAAAAACAAACGAAACCAGGAGAGGGACAAAGAGGTCTAACACACTGTGTAACACTAGAAGTCACTGTAAGATAGACATTTCCAACACTATCTGAAAATATCGAGCTAATGTTATTCACAAGATTTATTTTTGCTTATTTTTGTCATCCCACAAACCACACAAACACCGATCTCAGTCAGACAGGCATTTATTGAATGCACAGTCTAAGACTGATCAATCAGGGCCATAGCTCAGAATTTGGGGACTGAGGTTACAACCCCTAACATTTTTCTATGTCAGGTGTATAAGGGCAAAACCTGCGAAAATCATGACGAGCTCATATGCAAATGCAAGCATAGCATGATACATGGTTGTTGACCTTTAATTTGATGGGTCCTACATGACTTATAGTTATGGAAGTTCATAACATATAGAACATAGCAGGGTATGTAGTTAGCATGACCCTGCTCTGAGTTAAGTTACTTTTCTGTGTCAATGACTGACAGGCATATTACAGCTACAATTTGAAATAGCTGGTGGGGATGGAACAAAATGACTACAGTTACGCTAGTGGGGCAGACCCCTCAATCTGAATGCTTGCTTATTCATGAGACTATTTTTAACCATCCTACATTTTTTACTTGCCTGTATTCCATTTAAACATTTTTACATTGTCTGGTTGTAGTTCAACTAAAAAGAAAACTTATTTAAGATTGTAGAAAGCCTTGCCTTAAAGTAGTTTTTGCTTGAAGTGTCTTCAGAATCGTTTTTCCAGCAAAAATGTAATACAATTTCATAGTTCAGTAGATAAAAGCAGACTTGGAATTAGAAAACATGAATTATTAAATTTACTGAATGTGGGCAGTTGCTTATAGATCTTCACTCTTGATCCTGCTCACATTTCTGAATTCTAACTCAAAAATCATAATTTTTCCATTCTACCTATATCCCCCTACATACACTAAATAAATAAATGTTTTTAAAAGACTTGTGGCACTGGAGAGATGGCTCATAGGTTTAAGAATGCATGCCGTTCAGCAAACCACTGAACTGAGAACGGGACACCCGTTGAAGGAATCAGAGAAAGGACTGAAAGAGCTTGAAGGGACTTGAGACCCCATATGAACAACAATGCCAAGCAACCAGAGCTTCCAGGGACTAAGCCACTACCTAAAGACTATACATGGACTGACCCTGGACTCTGACCTCATAGGTAGCAATGAATATCCTAGTAAGATCACCAGTGGAAGGGGAAGCCCTGGGTCCTGCCAAGACTGAACCCCCAGTGAACGGGATTGTTGGGGGGGGGTAATGGGGGGAGGATGGGGAGGGGAACACCCATATAGAAGGGGAGGGGGGTGTTGACCCGGAAACCAGGAAGGGGAATAAAAATTGAAATGTAAATAAGAAATACTCAAGTTAATAAAGATGGAAAAAAAAAAAAAAGAATGCATGGTGTTCCTGCAGAAGACTAGATTCTAGTTCTCTGCACCCACACCAGACATCTTATAACTGTAACAACAGCTCTGGGAGAATGCAGTCCTTCTGGTCTTTGATTACCCATTCCCATACACATACTTTTTGAATTTTTTTAAAGTATTCATATTATGCGTTTGATAAGGAGACTATCTTTCAGACCAACGCTTTTCACTGTATTCAGGAACTATGGCAGAACATAAGTCAAATAGGGCTGGAGACAAGGCTCTGGGTTGCAGCAGATACCATGTTCAAGGCCCTTGATTAGATGTCCTGAACAAATATATTAAACAAACAAACAAACAAAAAGATGATCATGGAAACTCATGAAACAAAGGACTGCACTCATCCTAAAGGGAACACATAGCCACTTATTCTAAGGCAAATGTGATCATGCCCTGTGAGCATAAAGTTGCCTCAAAACAAACAAACAAACAAACAAACAAACAAAAACATGATCTAGTGTGAAAGTAGTTACATGAACTTAAAAATCAAACAAACACTAAAGTTTATGTAACCACACTCACTTTGTACGAAGTCCTGGCTGACCCCGGAACTCACAGTATAGATAAGGGTACTAGGATTACAAGTGGCCTGTCACATCTATCAGAGATTTATATGTGTTCTGGGGATCCCAGCTCCATTCCCCAATCTTATGTGAGTCATTCCCCAGCCTTTAGAGGGGTTCTAGTTAGTCAGTCCTGAAGAACCTGAAACAGGTATGTCTCCCTTTGGGGGATGTTTGTTATTTAATGTTGGCCTACAGTCCTGTAACAGGCACTTTAAATCATTGACTTCTTACTTGGACTAACAGAATGAACTGAAAGCAAGATAGAAGCTTGGCACCTACCTCCACCTTAATTTTGTGTCTGTGTCATTCTGGCTCCAGCTTAGCTTGCATAGGCATGTTAGCCATTCCAGGAGTGTCTGTTTACACAGCCAGTCCAACTCCTTCAAGGCTGAAGGGGCAGACTTCTCATTTTCCTACACCTGAATTCACCTTAGATTCCAGGAACAGCAAGACCTCATAGGGCAGACCACAGGCAGATAAGGGTAATTATGGAAGAATGTGAGGCTGCTGCTCATAGCTTAAGTGATCAACTTGCAGGAACAAGATTGTTTCAAGTCAGGACTTCTTCAGCGCACCTTTCCCAGTCAGGACTGAAATGCAGATCAAAAGGCAACACTGTGACCATGACTTCTAATACCTATACATCTCATCCTGTTCCCCGGGACCTGTAGTTACTACATTTAAACCTAAAGGTCATATCAGAACCTCCCAAAGAGGAACTTGGGGGTCCTTGAAATTTATTTGTTCCTTTTCCCAACATGTTGGTTAAATCTCTCTCTGCTTTTTATCTCTTTAATTGGAGAGTTGGTGCGGAGGCCAAACTGCGAGCTTGTTGAGACCGGGGCCTTTGTCCTTCCATTTTGATTACAGTTCCAGCACTATTACAGGAGTAGCACACCAGGGGAGGAATCCAGGCCAGCCTAAGTGTACAGTGAGCCTCAGCCTCAACCATGGGAGAGGGATGCCTAACATACTTGTGACTACTGGACTCAATTTCCAGCATCTTAAATTTTAAAAAAAGAGCATTAATTTCTATATTGTAACTCACCCACATACATCATTCCAGCACTTAGGAAACTGAGGCAGGAGGATTTCCAAGAGTTCCAGGCTAGCTGGGCTATACTACATTATGTTACACATATATAATATATTAAGACATTGCTATAATAGTAGGTTTGTATTTAAATCCAACTTTGCCTTTTTAGCTGGGTGGTATTGGGCAAAGTATTAAACCGTTTGTTTGACTTTGAAAAATGAAATCTAGGGTTGGGGATTTAGCTCAGTGGTAGGGCGCTGCCTAGCAAGTGCAAGGCCCTGGGTTCGGTCCCCAGCTCCAAAAAAAAAAAAAAGAAAAGAAAAAAAAAAAAAAAAAAGAAAAAAAAAAAAAAAATGAAATCTGATCAAAACATTGTAAAAAATTCTCAAAGAGCTAATAAATTTTAAAAATTGAAAGTACAGAAAAGGAAAAGATGTACCAGAGGTGGGGCCTGGTGGCACACACCAGAGTCAGGAGTTCAAGGTCATTCCATATATATATATTTTTTAAGGAATATATACATATAGGTAATTAAGGAATATATATACACATATATATATTTAAGGAATATATATATTTAAGGAATATATATATATATATATTTATGGGTAATTAAGATATATATATATATAGTCAGAGGACAGCACAGGCTACAGAATGTCAAGTATCGAGGCCAAAAGAACAATTGGTGTGTCTGTTAGTTACTTCTCTGTCGCTGCGATAAAACAACATGGGTTATAGTCCTCAATGTCTAAGAATCTGTCATGGCC
This sequence comes from Rattus rattus, assembly GCF_011064425.1. Classification (NCBI taxonomy): domain Eukaryota; kingdom Metazoa; phylum Chordata; class Mammalia; order Rodentia; family Muridae; genus Rattus; species Rattus rattus. The sequence goes on along the minus strand of NC_046154.1, from coordinate 141,375,040 downwards.
AGTAAGCACAGCAGCAAGTGGCAGCAAGTGGCAGGGTTGCAGAATGAAGCAGAGTTCAAACAGAGAATGCTATTCAGCATCCTCACACTTATATTTTGTCCAGAGAAGCCAATGCATATGTCCGCACAAAATAGAACGTAGTCCTCAAAGCTTTACTCACTATAGTCAGTGTCACGATGAGGGTCTAGCTCAAGTGGCAGATCATCTTCCCTATACATGCAAGGCCTTGCGTCCATTCCTGGCACAAACGAAAAGGAACAATGTCTATCAATACATAAGCAAGCCAATCAAGGCAGACAGACTCCTATAGATTTGGAACTATCACTGGTCCAATCCACAGATTCTGGCAATGAAGCCTTAGCACCCCATAAGCACTAAAGAGTAAAAGAAGGCAGGCCAAAAGGGTTCTGTTCATTCTATACCCATCTCTATGTGAAAGATTATATAATATTTCACTCTGTTTCTATAACACTCTAGGAAAGGAAAATTCATAACTAGAGAAGATACCGTGGGTTCTAGGGACAGACGAGATCCTGACTTCAAGGGAACCTTCTTGAGTGAAGGCAAGATATAATAGATTTTGGAGGTAGAGAGAGGTGAAGGCTCAACCTGTAGTCCAGCATGGCCTTGAACTTTAGGTAATTCTTCAGCTATAGTGCTGGGATTACTGGCATACCTTTCCACAATGGGTTTTAAGTACCAAGAATTGAACTCAGGGTGGTCTTCTACACCAGGCAATCAATCTCTCAGCTGAGCTTAACTTAAGCCCCAGTCTTATTGGTAGTCTTTTATATGGTAATTTTGGCGGTAATTACATAGCTTCATATACTTGTCAAGATACAATTTATACATCTGAAATTATATATTTTAACTTTAGCAGGTGTTGTGATACTTGCCTGTAATCTCTAATATCAGGGGGAGAGATTAGATAGAATGAGTTTTAGGCCAGGCTGGATACAAGACATCTAGTCTCAAAAAACAAAAGAAAGAAATATATCCAGCTTGGTGGTAACAGTCTGTAATCCAAACCTCCCCAAAACTGAGGACAGCCTCGGAAATTACACACACACACACACACACACACACACACACACACACACACACATAATCTCAAAAAAATTGGCTTTATTTCTTGTAAATTGTATCTGACCAGATAACACTTCCATAGACTTTCTGATGAAAACAACAAGATACAGAGAGAGTCAAATAGGGACTTGAGATTACAGGAACCTTGAAAGCTAATCTACAGACTACCTACTCTGATGCATTCTAGTGAATAATCGCCGTGCTTACCAAGGATGGAGCAGGATGCACTTATGTCTCCTCACCACTTGTCAGCATTAAGTCATGGGATAAAGAAGGATAAGGGAAAGAATCTATGAAGTATCACAAGAACTATAAGGAGACTATGACAATGAAGTTAATTTTTTAAAGATTTATTTATTTATTATATATAAGTGCACTGTAGCTGTCTTCAGACACACCAGAGAGGACATCAGATCTCATTTATAGATGGTTGTGAGCCACCATGTGGTTGCTGGGAATTGAATTCAGGACTTCTAGAGGAACATTCAGTGCTTTTAACCACTGAGCCACCTCTCTAGCCCTTAAAACTAATTTTTTAAAAATAAAGTAAATATAGGAAATTGAAATGCAGGGGGTTGGGGATTTACACAAAGCGAAGGCCCTGGGTTGTCCCCAGCTCCAAAAAAAAAAAAAGAAAAAAAAAAAAAAAAAAAAAAAAAGGAAATTGAAATGCTACACAAAGTTGTGAGCAGTTGGTTCCATCTGGCTAGGATTTGTCACATAAAGCAGTAGAAACACCTTTCCTCCAAATGCTCTTTATTTTGAGGCAGCATCTTACTCTTTGACGCAGGTTGGCAAGGAAGTCATTATGTGACTCAGGTCGGCTGCAAATTTAAGGCAGACCGTTTGTTTTGACTCAACTCCCCAATTTCTGAGATTGCAAGTGCATGCCATTGTGAGCGCTTAGTAACTGTTGTTGTGAGTTGGAAAGTAGCTTGTTTCCCAACAGATCACTCCAGGCTAGCCCAATCCCTCAAGAGGTTCTTTATTGAATGGGGCTGGGAGGAGCGGGGGAGGATGAGGAAGAGAAGAATAGAAAGGGGTCAGGGTCTCTGTCTTTTATCTGGGCCGTGAAGTCGATGTCAGGTAATAACATGCACCACCATGCACAGACATACTCCGGGAGTGTGTGGAAGTTCCGATGGCAACAGGTGCCAAGAGCTCCTTGTCGCCTAGAGATGACGTCATCGCTGGCGTGGAGGCTGACTGTAAACTGCTTCTGATGCTAACAGTTGTGTTTGGTGACCAAACAAAAAGGAAGTGTAATAGCTAATCATCTTGTCATCTTGTCATAACTCCCCCATAGGACTCTGCAGTGTTGGCTTTGCAAATAAATTTACAAATGAGACATTTGTCGATCCCACCGAGCAAGAATGAGGACCACCACCCAAATTAAGGACAATTAATTAACTATGCATAGGATTTGACTCTCCAAAGTGGGATTTGAGAGACCGGTGAGGGTAAATTTTTAGGGCCTGTTTTTATAGGGAAAAGGGTGTTTTTAGAGGAATTTGGCAGTATAAGGATTTGGCAAGCAAACTGCAGAAACTGACAACAGGTATGATTATTTGACAGATCATTTTGGCAGAACATCTATAGGTATCTCAAGATTCCTTGGCTGGGCATCTTATGAGGGCAGAGTTCAGGATATGTTCAAATTATGACTTAAACTCCATAAGTGGGAAGCATGTCAGATTCTAGAAATAGTTTAAAGAATGATCAAATTTGTGTTTTACCGTAAAGAGAAACAAAATGGCTTCCAACCTTAAGATGGAGTCAGGCTGGTCCATCATTCCCTCTTGTTTTATGTGTTCCCTTCAAATTCTTGATCAGGAACTCTCATTTCTGTTTCATGGGCTGACAATACCAGCAGAGGGTAGGTATTTTATCACTTTCTATATAGCAGTAGACAAAATCTGTAATGCATCAGAAGACACATGGCCTGATTATGTAATAGTGGGCCTGGAGCCCCAGAAATGATAGTGGTTAGCCAGGGAGACAAGTTGAAGAGAGATTGGTGCCAAGTATTTCCTCCTTGGAAATCTAAGTATTTGGTTTTAAGATCATTTCTTACCACAGCTATTGTTTCTTGAATTACTCCTGATTGGTTAGCATAGAAACAGCAAGTTTCCCCCAGGGCCACACACCCTTCTTTGTTTCATAAAGAACAAGATGAGACCTCTCCTGTTTTGGAATACTACGCTGGCCAAAGCATCTAATTGTTCTAATCTAGAGACTGACTTTTTGAAGAAGCCCAAGTCCCGTTTAATTTGGGCATTTAGGGTTTTGATCTCTTGGTCTTGTAGGACTAGTGTTGATGTTCCCAGGGCTGCAGAAGCAGCTATTCCTGTACCCACTACAAAATATTATTACAATGGAAGCCACCCTCGTGGCTCTGGGATGGTCTGATGTCATAGCTAGATGTAAGTGGCCAGAATCCCTATCATAAATATAAATTTGAGGAATATGAGGGAAAATACAAAAAATAAAGGATGTGTCTTGTGTACAATGGAGGAGACTCCACCAGTACAGGCCTACCAGATATCTGTACAGGCAGGAAGAAATAGTTGTTTGTTCTCCATGCCAGTGACTGGTTGCATACAATGGTCACACAATTAGCCAAATAAAGATATGCCAAGTGATCTGATGCATTGAAGATAATGCATAGTACCTGTCCTATTCATTGCTTAGGGTTAATTGAGCTGGGACCAAGGACAAGTATCAGCAATAACTTGTGGTAATGCTATAAAAGATTGGTTATAAGCCATCCCCCATAATAAGGGGGCTTTTGATTCAGACAAAGCCAACAATTTTGTGTTAGGTTAGGTGTAGAATGATTGAGGAAGAAAAAGGCTACTGAGCGCATAGTCAAGAGGGGAACTTCCATTGGGAGAGTAGCTGTGGGTATTGGAGGCCTTTCATTTTAAATGAGGGTAAGATGTATGGAAATGTATGTGGAGTCATGAATAAGAGTAGAAGTTCCAATGGGTCTGACAGTAGTCAGCAAGTCTTTAGGATGTGTGCCTGCTGTGGTAGGTTGTGGGTGTGATGGGAGAATCTGGGATAATGGGAAAAGATTTTTATTGGTGCCTATAGGTATCAGTTTGCTTATGGCTTGCTTCTGGTTGAAATTATTTTCTTTGAATTGTAATGAGGGTCCAGAGGTATAAATCTAAGACCCCAGGTTCATGAAGTATTCCAGGGGAGTCTTAGGGTTTCTATGGCTGCAACAAAACTTCATGAATAAAAAGCAAATTGGGGAGGAAAGGGTTTATTTGGCTTATACTTCTACATCGCCATTTATCACCAAAGGAAGTCAGGACAGGAACTCAAGCAGGGCAGGAACCTGGAGGCAGGAGCTGATGTAGAGGCCATGAAACGGTGCTGCCTACCAACTTGCTTGCTCTTGGCTTGCTCAGCATGCTTTTTTATAGCACCCAGACCACCAGCCATCCCAGGGATGGCATCACTCACAAGAAGGCTGGGCCTCCTTCATTGATCATTAATTGAGAAAATGCCTTTCAGCTCGATCTTATGGAGGCGTTTCCTCCACTGAAGCTCCTTTTTCTCTGATGACTCTAACATGTATATTCCACATTTTGTTCATAAAGTTTACACATTGCATGACTCTTGTTCAGAATTAGGGTTTTAGGTAAGTAGGGTTTTTATATTATGACTATAAGTAAAATGGGGGCTGAGAGATGGTCAGTGGTTAAGAGCATGGAATATCCAGAGGTCCTGAGTTCAAAAGCAACCACATCAACCATCTTTGGAATTGATGCCCTGTCCCAATGCTTATATATAATAAATAAATAAACCTTAAAAAAAAAAGATAAAATTTGGATTTATCCCAGTGGCAATAGTTATATAGCTCCAGGAAGTATAAAAATACTCACATTCACTGTCTTTGGCCTAAGAGCAAGCTCCATTAGCTGGACTGGCATAAATTTGGGTAACTTATAGGCTTTTTTCTTGATTCAAATCACTACAACACCAAGTAACCGTATGTTGTATTTTGGGACAGGCATTATATATAGCGACTTGATTCATGCCAAACTCATAAATAGGCCAAGAATTAACGGTAGGACCTAGATTGAATAGCTTATCAAAGTCAGTGCTCAGCTTGGGTTGGTCCTGAGTCCTTACAGTTCTGTTGTCACAGTTCCATTGGGGTGGCTTGTGGGGATTCTCATAGCTTAAGGGAATGAATATAATCCAACAAGTTAGGACTATCAATGTGGTATACATAACAATAAAAGAAAATAGGAACAGAATAGTAACATTAAACCTTATAGATCTTGAGGGCCACATTCAGTCACTGTCTTACTTCAAATGGCCCATTTCTTTTTCTCAAGGGTCCTCAGGTACATTCCTGAGATGTAAGTGATGAATCCAGGTTAAAAATGCCAGCAATCTTTTTTTCTTTTATTGGATTTTTTAAATTTACATTTTAAATGTTATCCCCTTTCCCGATTTCCCCCTCCAGAAACCCACTATCCCATCCTCCCCTCCTATGACAGTGCTCCCCCACCCACCCACGGCCACTCCCTCCCACCTCCCTGTCCTGACATCCCCCTACACTGGGGCATCAAGTGACAGGACCAAGGACCTCTCCTCCCATTGATGCCCAACAAGGCCATCTCGTGCTACATATGCAGATGGAGCCATAGGTCCATCCCTGTGTTCTCTTGGGTTGGTGGTTTAGTCCCTGGGAGCTCTGGGGGTTTCTGTTTGGTTGATATTGTTGTTGTTCTTATAGGATTGCAAACTCCTTCAGCTATTTCAGTCCTTTCTCTAACTCCTCCACTGGGGACCCTGTACTCAGTTCAAAGGTTGGCTGTGAGCCTCTGTATTTGTCATGCTCTGGCAGGGCCTCTCAGAAGGCAGCTGTGTCAGGCTCCTGTCAGCAAGCACTTCTTGGCATCTGCAATATTGTCTGGGTTTGGCGTCTGTATATGGGATGGATCCCCAGGTGGGGCAGTCTCTGGATGGCCTTTCCTTCCATCTCTGCTCCACACATTGTTTCCATATTTCCTCCTGTATTTTTGTTCCCCCTTCTAAGAAGGTCCAAAGTATCCACACTTTGGTCTTCTTTCTTCTTGAGCTTCATGTGGTTTGTGAGTTGAATCTTGAAATACCAACAGTCTTATCAGCAGTGGGGAACTGAAGACTCATGATATAAGGTTCTTTCCATCTGGGTTCAAGCTGGTCCGTTTTGAACTGGTGGATTAAAACAGCATCACTGAGCTGGAAGTCAGGTGAACAGTACCCAACAGGCTGAGCAGTCTGGACCTGAGGAAAGATCTTATCCAAAGTTAATTATAATCCTCTTAAGGATTCAGAGAATGGAATTGGGCAATGTGACAACAGTTTTCTGTGGACCTGAGGGACTATGGAGGTGGTTGCCCATAGATTATCTCATATGTACTGAATTTCTCTCATTTTAGGGCACAGCAAGCCCTCAGGAGGGCATAAGGCAAGAGGTCAACTTGTATAAAGAATATATTTAGTTTATTTTTTATAGCTCTATTCACCCTTTTACCTTTCCTGAGCTTTGAGGATGATACATACAATGTAAGTTCTAATTTATGTTAAGAGCAGTGGTTCTCAACCTTCCTGATTATGCAACCTTTTAATATGGTTCCTCACATTGTGGTGAACCCAACCATAAAATTATTTCCATTGCTACTTCATAAGTTTGCTGTTATGAATCATAATGTAAATATCTATGTTTCCCAATGATCTCAGATGACCCCTGTGAAAAGATCATCTGACCCCTGTAGATTGAGAACTACTAACCTAGAGTAATATCCTTGGTAACCTGATCTACATAGTTATTGCCTTATGCCTGTGGGCTATTTTCTTTTCATGCCGTGGCCTATGTATATTATTAGCCAGTTTGGTGGGTAGCCAGATGCTCTCCAAAAGGTGTATAATCTCCTGATTATTTTGTATTTTTTTCTTCTGATATTAAACAGCTTCTTTGTTTGTATATCTGTCCATGGACATGAGCTGTAGCAAAGCATATTGACTATCTATAGAAAAGTTTATTTTCTTTCTTTCAGCCCATTTTAGTGTCTGAGTCAAGGAACTATTTCCACTCCTTGGGCACAGATGTGTCACTGGGTAGGGCCATACCCAGTGATTTCTTATTGGTCTGTAAAACTACCATTGCCCCTGCACACTTGATTCCTACTTTGGTAAAATTGCTGCCATCAGTGTAGAATGAGATAACAAATCTTTTTAAGTTCCTACTTCATTTTAGAGATCCTGACTAAGTTTGAATTCAGGTAAATTAACAAGTTAGTACCTAGTTTCTAAGGCTAGTACATTAGTTTCTAAGTTATCCTCCGACAAAACCCGAGCCTAACTCCAGTCTTTAGGCTAATCCTCAACAAGACCAGTGTCTCCAGGTTATTATTCCAACAAACCTGCACCCCCAGGTTACAAGCCCACCTCCTAACAACTACCAAGTGCAGAGGGTGGCAGAAATTAAGTTTATGATATGAATCCCAGCACCAGTTAAGGCCACAGTCATTCTCCAATTAGATGCTTGCGCCCATACTCCCTGCTTACTGCTTAATATAAAGTCTTCCCTCAATAGACATTTTGGGCTCCCCCACAACCAAAACTGTCCTGCGTGATGGTGGTGCATTGAGCAGGCACAGGCTAGCTCAGATTGAATAAAGATCCTGCTGTGAGTTGCATCAGATTGGTTCCTGTGTGTGTTTTGTGGGCTCTCTAAACTTCTTTGGCATTACAGAGATCTGCATCTCTGTCAATAAAAGAGATATCTATCAGGTATGGTTGAGCACCTTGGATGACATCCAATGTTTCAAGGCAGTTATGGACAGTTTCCTCATGGGTGTCATCTGGCAGCAGGGTGGCAGGGTTGATGGTCAAAGATTTGTTAAAAGCCAATCTGTCTTTGTCTAAATGGAGAGCTTGGTATTGAGTCAAACAGTCCATTGACATCTACCAGTTAACTGCATCCCTGACCAGGAACTCTGCTGCATGTGGGGCCATTATAGTTAGAGTTTGTTCCAATATAAGTTGTCTGATTCTTTCACAGGATTATGGTAGCCACTATGGTCCACTGGCAGGGTGGTTATCCTAAGGCCACTGGATCCAGGCTTTTTGAAATATAGGATGTCTAGCCTTTTCCAGGGACCCATGGTTTGAGTCTGGACTCCTTTGGTAATGCCCTTCCTTTCATGATGGAAGGGCTTGGTAACATCGGGGAGAGGTCTAATATAGGGTCTGCACAAGAGTCTCCTTTAAGTCCTTAAAAGCCTATGCATGCTTCTCCATTCATTCCAAGGAAGTGTTGCCTCTCACAGAGGCTGAATATAGAGGTCGGGCAATCTAAGCAAGCCAGAGTATCCAGTGACAGCAATATCCAGTGGCCTCCAAGATTTCCCTAATTTTCTTCTTTGTGTTTGGGGCAGGGTTTATTATAGCCTCTATTCAGGCCTTTGACAACAGTCTTTTTCCTTCTTTTAATTCATACCCCATATAGGTAGCCTGTGGAGTATAAATCTGAGCTTTTATTTTGGAGGCCTGGGAGCCTAATTGATCTAGAGTTCTAAGAGACCTTGAGTAGCCCTAAATAAGCCTCTTTATCCACATACTGGAGTAAGGTATCCTTTGGATACTCACTGAGAAACAGGTTGAGTCCTGGTTAAGAGCCTCATCAAAGATTCCCTGAGATAATTGTGTCTGAGTCAGTTATCCCAACATTCATGAGGCCAAAGATGTCACCATGAGGAGCTGGGGGTGGGGAGTGAGAAAGAGTGTGCACGCAGAGAGAGAAGAGAAGGAGAGCAAGGAGACTAAAATGTCTGGATTGGGTAGGGAAGAGCCTCTTGGGAAAGGGCAGCCCAGTCCCTGATCTGGAAAGCTCAGGGTTGGGGCCATGGTATGCCAGAAAGGAATTAAGCGATGCTAGGAGAACCTGAGGTCAGGCTTGCATTTATATGTAAAATGTACACCTCAGTCCTTGTCCAGGGGTACAACCAAACTATTCCAAGTTTATGGTCCACCCATTAAATGCAAAGATGGGCTGACTTAATTCTGACAGAGGAATGGATAAAAATGCATCTTTTAAATCAAGCACAGTATAGACCTCATGTTCAGGTGGTCACATTCTGAGCAAACTGAAGGGATTGGAAACAGTTGGGTGGTAAGTTTCTTTCTTTTCATAAGTAGGTTTCTTTTATTTTATATGTGTGAATGTTATGCCTGTTCGTATGTGTGTGTGTGTGTGTGTGTGTGTGTGTGTGTGTGTATGCATCATGTGTATTTTGAAGAGCAGAGCAGAGGAAATATATCCCCTGGGATTGGAATTAGACCTGGTACATGGAGTTGTGAACTACCATGTGGGTGCCGAGGATTGAACCTGTGTCCTCTGAAAGAGCAACCAGTGTTCTTAGCCATTAAGCCATCTTCGCAGCCCCAGGTGAAAAGTTTGTATCTCCCTGTTAATATCCCTTAATTTTTCTACCAGTATATAGTCTTGGGTTCCTGGTTTTTGAACTGGTAATAAAGAGTGGTTCACGTTGACTGGCATGGATTGACTATTCCTGCCTCGACCAAGTATCTGATGTGGGTCATTTCCCTTCCCTGGCCTTGGAATTTATAGGGTACTGTTTAACCTTGTGCCCTAGAAATCAGTTGTACTATTATCAGGGACACATGTTTGGCCAGGCCAGGAGGATTATCTTCAGCCCAGACAGTAAGAACATCTTTTATCAAAATCTCCTTTAGTTCCTTGTCTGGATCTAGGGTTGGGCCTTGGAGGAGGATATATTCCTTTCTTAAGGGGAAGGTGACAGTCAGGGCTGTGACTAAATTCCCTATTTGTATCTTAGGCTTCTCGCCTGAACCTTAAAACAAATTGCATGGAACTTACTCAGATCTCTCCCCGGCAAAGGAAACAGACATTCAGGAATAACAAGAGAATGAGTCACAGTTCCCAAATCCATAGTCAGTTTTGTAGTCTAATTGTTGTTTTAAATTTCTTCTGTCGCCCCTTGCACTTCCATTGTTCTTTTTGTTAAGCAGTCTCAAGGGTTTCAGTAACACCATATATGCTGCTCCTCCATCTACAAGGAGTTTTCAGGTAAGCAACTGTGGTTACCATAGTTTACCAGGGGCCTAACTGAAGGAGCCATGGCCTCTTTTCTTCCAGAGTCAGGACTGGTTTTGGTTAAGGAAGGCTCATCTGTTGTTGGAAGTGCCACAAGCATGTGGTGCCGATTCATTTTCTTTATAGAAAACCTTCGCTGTCTCTATTGTCAAACACTCCTTGGATTATTTCTAATAATTTTGACCTATTCTTCCTTGCAAACTCACCCATCTTTTGTATTTTTTTCCATACATCTGAGGCTGACTGGGTTACAAAGGCCAGGTTAAGTGTTTTTCAGATTTGCTGAGTCCTCCAGATCTATAGTAGTATATAGCCAATATGATTCCTGAAAGCACTCAAGAAACACCGAGTTCTTCTGAGCGCTATTTTTTTTTTAAAGATTTATTTATTTATTATATATAAGCCTATTTTACACCAGAAGAGGGCATCGGATCTCTTTACAGATGGTTTGAGCCACCATGTGGTTTGAATTAATCCAGTTGGGGCTCTAACCACTGAGCCATCTCTCCAGCCCCGCTTATTTTATAACCTATTTTAGAAGGATTAGGTTTGTAATCCTGAGGCCGTCCAGTAGAGCCTGGTGACATTCACTGGATGACTTTCTGTCCCACAGTCCTAACCTGGTTTCCTTCTGGACAGAGCCTTGTCAATTGCTTCCATTCTCAGGTCATTGTCAAGAGTGTATAATTTGGGCAGTATCTTGGCTGCTTCTGCTAGGATTCTCTCTCTTTCTTTTTATAGTGAGTGAGAAGAATTTGTTGGCAGTAATTTCAGGTGGCTTTCCAATTGTAAAGATCTGTGACACTAAATGGAACATACAGGTATAATCCTTTCCGGGCCCAGCAGAGAGGAAGGATAGGGCCTACAGTCCTTCTGCTTCTGCTTTGGGCCTAGAAATGGAAACAGAAGCTGCAGGTCGGCAGGGGAGGGTACTGAATTGGGGGTTTCATCTGCTTCAGAAGTAAGAGTGGAAACAGTAGCCACAGGCCTACCTGGGGAAAACACTGAAGCTGCAGGCTGCTGGTGGCAGTGGTAGAGTGGTAGTGGTGGTGGTGGTGGTGGTGGTGGTGTGGTGTGTGTGTGTGTGTGTGTGTGTGTGTGTGTGTGTGTGTGTGTGTGTGTGTGTGTGTGTGGGGGAGTGCAAAGACTTGATGGAAGGTATGGGGAGGAGAAAAGATGGGAGGTGGCTACAGGGTTGGGAGTGAGGCCAAGGAGTAGTCCAGTGGGATTATTGCCCTAGAGGCTGGGGAGTTGGAGAAGGAGGAGGAGAAGCCAATGGGCTCCAGAGAGGTGGGAGGATAAAGAGGAATGTATGGAAGGAGGAAGGAAAGGGTCCTCCTGAGAGTCCTATAGGACAGGATTTTTGAAGGAATTTTGGTTCTCTGTCAGTGGTCTCGAGGGAGTCTTCTTTGCCACCTTGTCCATTCAGACCTTCATCCATGGGGGCAAATTAGATGTTGCTTCTGCACAAGGTAGGATATACTATATTTGGTCCAGGTGGCTAGGCATGCAAGGGGAAGGGGGAGCGAGGGCAGGGCATTGGCCATGGCCCAGGCCACCTGGGAGCTGAATGTGCCCTCCGGGGACCAGTCATTCCAGAAGGTAGGCCATTCCAGCTTACAACAGGATCGGAAGTGATAGGATAATCATAAACCTGCTTAATTACAGGAATGTAAAGTTTGTCAAGAGCACTTAAAGGGTTTGTAAAAGTTTGTAAAAAGACACTTTAAAAGGAGTGTAAGGCTTACTGGTCTTGTTACCCATTCTGTCCACCTGCCCAGTTACCCCAAGCTCAAATTACAGAAAGCTAACAGAAGGAAACAGCAAGGAAGAAATACAAATAAAAAAAAAAATGAATACAGGAAATCAAGAAATAGACACCAACAAAACAAACAAAACAAAAAAATCGAACCAAACTGAAACTAAAAATAAAACAACAAACAAAAACCAAAATAAGACAGGCAGAGCAATGTCTTACTTGTGTCCTAGACAGGATTTGATGTACCTTATCAGGTATCTTCTGTCCCCAGACAGGCAAGATCCCACCAGAGCAGTGTCACATGCTATAGGAGGAAATGCCTTCCTATGACATATGCCTTGTGGATGGAGAATTTCTCAGGTGCTTGCTGATCTCTTTTGTCTCCCCTGTTCACCTCAGTAGTTCATGGAACCAAGAGTGAGCCCCTGGGCTTTGGAATTTCCTCAAGTGTGCACCCTAAGGAAAGTAGCCCTTTGAGTCCCTGAGTCTGGGTTAGGGATCTAATTTCACTGGGGCCTCCAAGAATGTTGATCCCACCAAGCAAGAATAAAGACTACCACCAAAAGTAAGGCTAATTAAGCAAGCTTTATTTACTATATATACGCTGGACTCTCCAAAGCGGGGTTTGAGAGACCAGTGAGGGTGAACTTATTTTGGCCTCCTCTTAAAAAGTGCAAAAGGGATTTTCAGAAGAATTTTGTAGCATAAGGACTTGGCAAGCACGTTACAGAAGCAGGCATCAGGTAAGATTATTTGACAAACATTTCGGAAGAACATCTCAAGATACCTCAAGATGCCTTGACAAAATATCTTAATCTTATCAGGGCACAGTTCAGGGTATGTTCAAAGTGTGAGTAAAACTCCATAGGGTGGAGAATGGGAAACTTGTCAAATTCCAGAAATAGGTTAATGTGTGGTCAAACTTGAGTTTTACAGTAAACAAAAATGAACTCTTTCTGACCTAACAAAATGGCATCCAAAGTTTAAGATAGAATTGGGATGGTCCATCAGTTCTTAACTGTATTTCATAACACAATAAAAAGCCTGGGGATTCACACAGTCCTGAACATTCAAAGCACCTACAGGTATTATTGAGAGCAAAAATTCCCACCCCAGAACATTTATTTCAGTGCACAAACTCTTTCCCTTTTCGGTTGGGGTGTCTTGAGTAGGAGAGTGTTGCCTCATTTGGGAGACTAACGATCAACCACAATAACAACGAAAAGACAATTTATATCCTAAAAAAGACTTTAGCAATTTAGGCAAACCCTCCCAAAGAAAAGGTAACTTCCCCATGTCCAGGTTTGTGCAATAAAAGGTTTAACCATTTTAATATAAATATGATGGGGTAATTTAAGACTCAGTTGAAGGCTTATCAGAAGGCCAAGAAGATTTAGCTATCACATTTAAATAAATGTGTTTTTGTATTTGAAAATTATTTTCTGATGGAATAATACTTAAAAGAGAAACTTTATTCTATTTGTTTGCTTGTTTATTTGGTTGTTTTTATTGTTTCTAGAATCTGCTGGATATCAGAAATTGGAATGAAACAGAACACACAATGCAAAATCCTAGATCTGTATACCATACATGCTTTTATCTTTTCTCAGCACTCCCAAGGATCAACATGAGACAGGTGGCTCTCCCCCGTGTCTCTAAACTGTTCACCTAATTTCTCCTCCCCACTCTCTCCAGAAAACCTTCTCTCAGTGTCTCTAAAAACCAACTTTCTCCTTCACTCTCTCAAAGTTCCATGGGCCTGGCCACTGTCCAACTGTCCTCTCCCCAAATTCACACTTTTCCTCTGCCCAAATCTAGCGCATTTTGCCTTTATTCCACAAATCAGAGAGAACCCAAGGCAAACCACAACAACAGAAAACCAACTCTTGGTAGAAAACCAAGTTACCCTTCACAAGTAATATGGCCCTGCCACAAGTGCCCAAATTCACACTCCCACAAATCACACACACGCACGCACACAAGTGTAAAAACAACAAATAAAACTAAATTAGAAAAAATATAGCTTAAAATGCATGGCAATTGGTAAACACACATAGCCAAATAGAACAAGAGAAAGTCTTACCCCTTTTAATAAGGTACTAATAAGAAGAAGGGAACCATCTTTGTTGTGTTAACATCTAATTTAAATTAAAAGGAACCACTTGTGGTGACAGTCACTTCTGTCTCTGGGGGAACCTAGAGTCATTTCAGAAAAGTCAGGTGTGGTGGTGCACACCTATAATCCCAGTCCTGCAGAGGTGAGACAACAAGGTCAGGAGTTGAAGGTCTGTCTTGGCTTAAATTCAGATCCAGAAAACTTAGCCCAGGAGATTGACATTGTGTAAGGAATTTATCAGATTCTGCAGTGGAATAAACCCAGATTGTTTTATGGACCATGCAAAAAGTCGTTGAGCCCTTCTACTGCTCCAGGCATTGCCAGGTACTAGTAAGTGGTGTTGTTTGTGATGGGGAATCTATTAAGTCATTATCCTTTGCTTTCTTTTCTTGTCCTTCGCCTCCCAGCCCTCAGGCTTTCCTGTGGCACAGACCGGCCTTGAACTTGCATTGTTAACTGGGGATTATCTTGCCCTACTTATCTTCCTTGCTCTACTTCCCAAGATAACTGCTGTGTGAAGTCAAGGGTTGTCCAAAAAGAAAAGAAAAACAAACAAAAAAAAAATCCCCAAACAAACAAACAAACAAACAAACAAACAAAAAACTCTCCAAGTCCCCAAGTCTTTGTTTTTTTTTTTCAATTGAAAATAGATTTTTCTCTCATACAATACATTCTGTCCTCAGTTCCCACCCCTCCACTTGCCCACCATTTTCCTTCAGGAAGTAGTAGGCCTCCAAGAGATAGCAATACAAGGCAAAAATCCTCAGACACTGCAGGCTGAACAGAACAATCTAATACGAAGAAATGAGTCCTGAGAACAGGCAGAAGTGTCAAACACTCCAGATCCCACTGTTGGAAATCTCACAAATACACTACTCTAACAGCCATAACATATACACAGAGGACCTGGTGTAGACCCATGCAGACTAGAGCTTGTCACTTCAGCCTATGGGTCCATGTGAACCCTGCTTAGTTGAATGGCGGGTCATGTTCTCCTGGTGTTTTCCATCCCATCTAACTCCTACAGTCTTTCCTCCCCTCTTCCATAGGGTTTCCTGAGTTCTGAGGGGAGGGACCCAGTAATACAGGCTTTTTCTCATAATGTGTGGCTGTGGGTCTCTGTACCTGCTTCCCTTTGCTGCCAGAGGAAGCCTCTTTGATGACTACTGGACAAGGATCAATCTATGAGTATAGTAGAAGATCATTAGGAATCAGTGTTATTGTTATTATTATTATTATTATTATTATTATTACTATTATTATTGCCAGTCCTTTTTGGCTCTATCCTAAGTCTCTGGGATGGCCACCCAGATAGAGTTGGACAGGGGCGCCCTCTGCTGGCATGGGTTTTAAGTTAAACCACTCATTGGTTGGCCACTCTCAAAGTTCTGAGTCACTAGCCCCAGCACATTTTGCAGGCAGGACAGATTGTATATTGTATATATGGCTGGGTAGGTGTTCAGGTTTCTTCTTCAGTAGTCTGCAGAGTACCTTCCTATACTAGAAACTAAAACATAGGGGTGAAGTTTCCATTCAGGCACCAGTTCAACCTCTCTGCATTCAATGAGCTGTGTGGATGTTGTCCTATGTAATGGGACTCTTCTGTCAGCCTAGTGTCACCCTTGGTTTTGGGGGGATGTCCACAGGAGCCCCTTGAACCACAAACTTTGACTCAGGATCATTATCTGGCTAGTCACCAGTTCTTTATTGTATGTAAGGCCCTATGGTATAGTTCTATATTTACAGTAGGCACTAATGAATATCTCTTCTATGGAGGGTTTTGTGTTATGCAAAAAGGTCGTAGAACTGGGATTCAAAGCCTGTGTGTTGCACTGGAAGCTACTACAGGGTTGGAACCTTCCACAGGAGTTGACCTTTCCAAATCTTCCCTCATCTATAAAAAGAGGTAAAGCTAGGCATGACAATGCATGCTAATATTCCTAGCACTTGAGAGGTAGAGGATAGAGGTTCAAGGTCATCTCAGTCAAAGTTCCAGATCATCTGAAACCCTATCCCCCTTCCAAAAAAAACCCCAAATAAATAAGTGAAAGAAACCACAACAAAAAAGGATGATAAAGATACCCATTTCATAAAGCTGTGTGTTACTCGGAATACCACTACAGAGCTAATCTCTTGAAAAACATATTCTGTTAATGCTAGTAGCTATTAGTGATTAATCATTAGTCTACAGAAATCTTCTCCAAAGAAAGGGCCAGACCTTCCTTCCTTCACTTGTCAGCCACTCAGCTTTTACTAAGGACTGGTTATGGAAGACCTTATATACCTCTGAGGTGTGTCCACAGTTCCCTAAACTTGAATTTGATATATTCATTCTACTAACAAAATAATTTAAAATTATTTATTTATATTTTCCTACTGCTTCACTATCATTTTTTTTAATCAGAACTTTTGAAAATGAAAGTTGTCTTCTACATCTCCTGTATTTTCCTATATTTTCTTAGGTTTTATTTTTTCTGTTGTTGTTTGTTTTGTGGTGGTCTTTGTTTAAAATGGAGTCTCTTGTCCCTCTTGATATCTTTTAACTATTCCTGAAAGCTGGGTAGGATGCATTTAGTTTAAGCTTGATTAATTTTGGTAAGAATGTGTGACCATGAGGTTGTATGCTTCCTAATTCATCAGTGCTGGAGTCACGTAACCCGGATGCTCCCAATAGCAATGATGTCACATTTGATGACTTTGTGCTATGCAAAATGGGGCTCAGCCATAATCCCAGCACTTAGCTATGTAGAAGGATGGAGAGTTTGAGGCTAGCCTGGGTACATCCAGACATCCCATCTCAAGAAAATGTAAAGGATGTTTCTAAAAACAACAACAAACAAAACAACAACGCAACACATATACATACACACAAAACCAAAACTAACCCCCCCCAAAAAAAGCCAACCCCTAAACATAAACCTAAAGACACATCAAACCCAAAAGATGCTGAATTCCACATCGAGTAACACATCATTTAGTTTTCATCATACTAGTTTTTGTTTTCTAAGCTAATCTAATATATATGTGCATGAATACATGTGTGTAGACTGTTCATGCATGTATATATTATATAAGTGTATATATGTGTAAATATACACATTTGTTATGGTTTGAATCTGACATGTCCCTTGCTAGCTTATGTTTCAAATGTTTGCCTTCCAACTGCTGCCGATTTTCTAGGAAGCCATGGCACCACCAGGAAATGAAACTTTGACGATAGAATTGGGGTCACTAGGGCAGGCCTTAGAAACAATCTCTCCTTCATAATCTACAGTGATATGAGAAGTTGGTACCACATATTTTCACTGCCATGAATCTGCCATGTTCTCTCTGCCATAAAGGATTGAAACCAAGTACGGTGTTTCTGTCGGATATTTCAAGCACAGCAATACAAAAGTGATTTCTTCATTGTTATTTTTTCCCCCACTAAGGCATAGGAAGTGGTTTGGGGCCTGGTTACTGAAATGTTAGAGTTAGAAACTTTAAGTTGCTTCTTTGAGAATTTGCTTCCTTTCGTAATTCCTAGCATATGCACGTATGTCCTGTGTCCGTATGTGTACTTGGGATTCCCTAGTGCTAGAGTTTGCTTGTGAGCTGCCTGATTTGGATTCTGGAATCAAACTTGGGCTCTGCAAGAGCAGAACCTCTGACCCATCTCTCTCTAGCCTTCTCTCCCAAGTTCTTATATTGGACAGTATTAGAAGCTTTGATCTAATTGTTGGTTGCTTGGTTATTTGTTGTGCTCCACAGGTTCTTTTAAGCTGACAGGAAAATGAGACACACGTGAACAAGCATACAATACAGTATGTACATACATACATACATACATACATACATACATATACATGAATTCATACATACACATGAAATTCCATCTGAAAAACCTCTGTACTTACAATGAATAAAAACTGCATTTCTACTAATATCTTGAGAGTTCCAGCTTCCTCTTCTTGATTATTTGTAACCCTCTAACAGTGAGATCCTTGCTCCGTGGCAGAATTGAAGTCCTCAAAAACACAGCAATACACGAATGTATTATATCATTTATCAATCATGTCCACAGCACACAAGGAAACTAGTGAGACTAGAAGTCACAAAGGCATCAAAGTTCTCTGTTCAGGGAATTCAAAGCAGGACTATTGAATAGGATTAAGGAACAGTTCAAAATCTTGAAAATATCAGATGTATTTCCTAATGCCTAATGAGAGAATGGCATTTGATTGTGAAACTACAGAATCAAGCAGGGTACAGTGGTGTCTCCAGCCTTCCAAAGTGTTCCTCCTGCTGGAGAACAGAGGGATGCAGGAGGGAGGCAGTAAGCTGGCTGCCTGTCATTGAGGGGCACGGTTTTAGTTTATCTTCTGTCATTGTGTTGTTTTATTCTGCAAGACAGCATCTTACAGTATAGCCTAGGCTAACCTAGAATTTATGGTCCTCCTGTTTTCTCTTGAATGCAAACCTTATAGTTATGTACCTCCACATGTTTCCTCAGTCAGCTCTGTTAAGAAAAGAAATCTCAGCTGCGTGTGGTAACACACACCTTTGATGCCAGCACTCAGGAGGCAGATCTCTAAGGTCAAGGCCATCACAGTCTACATAATGAATTGTAAGCCAGCCAAGGCTACAGGGTGAAACCCTGTCTCAAAAAACAATACAAAAAAAATCTCATAATGATCTCTATCTTATTGTTTGTTTTCTGACACAGGGGTTTTCTGTGCTGCCCTAGCTGTCCTAGAACTCACTTTGTAAACCATACTGACCTTGAACTCCCGGAGATCCACCTGCCTCTCCCTCCTGAATGCTGGGATTAAAAGTGTGTGCCACCCCCGCCTGGCACGATCTCCATCTTAATGAAGTTTTTGTCCACCTTTATAGGCATCTGGCATTAGCATTTATGAGATTTTAAAAACTGCCATATTCTTATATGGTCTAAGTTACACAGAGCTTTTGTGAGAACTAGTTAACTCTGCCTTATCAGGCAGAGATCAGACCCTCTAGTTTGGAAAAGAAGGTCAGATCAGAACCAGGCTAGGGGAGAGGAAGTAGAGTTTTGACAAACAGAGAAGATAAAGGATGATATGTGGCTACAGAGTGGATTCTGGACTTGAAGGAGTGTACCGCCTCAGCTCTTTTGTTTATTTTCTTTACACATGAAAGTCATTGACCTCTTTCTCATTTCTTCTGCTATGAGCAACTTTTTTTTTTTCTGGAGGTGAGGACCGAACCCAGGGCCTTGTGCTTGCTAGGCAAGCGCTCTACCACTGAGCTAAATCCCCAACCCCAGCAACTTCTTGTTATCCAACTTTCTGTTGAGACTGAAAATGGAATTTGTTCTGAGCCTGTCCTTTGAGAAATGAACTGAGTCCAGCACAGTTCTGAGTGGGCCCTGGGGCTTGTCACTATCAGCAAAAAATGCAGCTCAACTGCCAGCCATGACACCTGAGGAGTCCCTGTAGAACCTTGGGTGGCCTCCGAGCAGGTGCGCTTTAGTCCTTTGTATCTTTCACAGAAAAGAATTCAGAATGACTGGCTGAAGCAAAGTTAGTGAATCTACTGGCTGAATAGGAAGATATGGCAGTTTATTGATGTTTAAAAAAGTCACAAACACAGAGAGATACATTTGGAAACAGTAAGGTGTGGCCTTTAGAAGAATAGAACTAGATATCTTAGAGTTAACTCTGTATATTCGATCCAGCGGCTTTTAAGCTATTCATTTGCAAGTGAGTTTAGATATAAAGAAAATTATGTATTAGTGAACTTTTTTGGCGTATGCGTAATACATCTTTTTCTGACCCGCAGAATTATGTCCCTGAAGAGACCTTTTGAGGTAACTTGTGCAGCTAGAGAAAAGCTAGTAGAGACAGAATACACATCGAAGGATGTCGGTAGGCATAGTTTGGGTCTTTTGATTTTTTTTAAAAGATTTATTTATTATACATAAGTACACTGTAGCTGTCTTCAGACACACCAGTCGAAGGCATCAGATCTCATTACACATGGTTGTGAGCCACCATGTGGTTGCTGGGATTTGAACTCAGGACTTCAGGAAGAGCAGTCAGTGCTCTTAACCATTGAGCCATCTCTCCAGCCAGATTTTTTTTTTAAACAATCTCATCTCTAATGTCTTCCCAAAGGGCATTATAGCTTTTCCTGAGGGCAGTCTGGTCAGTTCTGTGGAAACTGCCGAGTGTCAGCCAGCAGCAGATGTAAATTCAAGCCATTAGAGTGATGAGGCGTTATTTTCTGTTTCTTTTCTTTTAAAAAAAAATAATTTTTATTATTTTATGTGTATGAATATTTTGCTGCATGTAAGTATGTGAACTATGTCAGAACTTGTCAGAACTTGTCAGAAGGGGACATCAGATCCCCTGGAGCTGGAGATTTTGGTTTTGAAGCTGGGGATGGGATCCGATCCTCTGGAAGGACGAGAAGTGCTTGAAAATGCAGCGCTATCTCTCCAGTCCTGGTCCTTTGCTTTTTATTCCCCCCTTTTCCTGCCTCAGGTGGAGCGTTTTCAGCATTACCTGGGAGTTTGACTGAAAAGCGAGCTCTCAGTTAGGTCCCGTTCCTTCTGGGAGTTAGGCCCCAGGACGCCCTTAACAGACCCTTCAGTTGGTTTCTTTTTTCTTTTTATTTTCTGGTGCGCGAGGAAATTTTATTGGAGTTTAAAAGACAAACTCCAGGGTAGGCAGGCGATAGATCTTATAGCTGTTAGGCGAATAGAGAAGATCAGCCACAAGGTGGCAGGCAACTGCAGAGTGGGAGAGAGCAGGAGGGGCCTTTAGAGAGACAGCAAGGAAGCCGAGGCTTTGGCTGGAGACTTTCAAATATACTGAGGCTCTGACCAACATCCAAAAGAAAAAGACAGATAAAAAGAAAGAAGAAAAAGAAATAGGCCCGTTTGAAGAAAGGTTTGCTTCTGTTTCTCAGTGCACCTTTGTTTTCTGTGTATCACTTACAAAGTAACTTTAGGTACTTATCAAAGTGCGGAGTTTTATCACCTCCATACACTGATGTTTTATCCTCACTCATCCTCATTTCTTACTGCCCTTCACAGTATACCCCTCCTGCTTCCTGCTAACTTCCTTTCTTAGAGCTCAGTTAGTCCCTGCTTCTACTTATACGCTCTATTTCCTTGTTTCCCAGTTCTCCAAAGCTTTTTCCCCCTGCTCTCACGATCTGCTTTCTACTGTTGTGACTTACAATCACTGTTCTGTGGATGACATATCTCTTTTAAATTTTGATTCCACATATGAGAGACGTCACATGGTGTTTATCTCTATGGTACGTTCTCCTGCAGACGTACATGGAAGAGTGGTGTCACTGAATCAGGCAGTGAGTACAACGTCCGCGTTCTGAGGGACATTCACACTGATTTCCACAGTGGCGGTACACGCTTATAGTTCCACTAGCAGTGAACTAGCTTTCCTTATTCACAACATTTCCACCAGCTTATGTCACTATTGTTTTCATTGGCGATAGTTATTCTGATTGGGATGAGATGGAATCTCAAAGCAGTTCACTTTCATTATTAAAGGTTTCTCTTTTATTGTTATTTACGTTCGTGGCATGTTCCTGTGTGTGTATGTTCAGGTGTCAACTGCAGCTATTCACAGAGGCATGAAGAGATCAGTGGATCCTCCGAAGCTCAATTTACAAGTGGTTGTAAGTTGCCCAATGCGGAGAATTGAGCGAGAGTGCTCTTAAAGAGCAGCAAACACTCTTAGCCACTGAGCCTTTGCCCCAACCCCTGCCCCATCATAGCAGTTTATTTAGCATTTACTTGGTGGCTAAGGATGTTGATCACATTTTCAAGTACATATTGATCATCATTATTTCTTTTTCTTTTTAAAAAATTATCACATTTAAATTTATTTTATGTGCATGCATGTATGCCTATGTATGAGTGTGCATGGGGTGGGGGTGGCACCAGAGGACCTTTGTAGGAGTCTGCTCTTTTTTCCTACCATATGGGTCTGAGGATTAATTGCAGGTCACCAGGACAGCTGCAAGCGTGTATTCCCTGAGCTCCCCCACTGCCCTGTATTTCTTTTCTGAGAACAACTTCTTCGGTTCATTAGTTCATGTTTCAATTGAGTAACTTATTTTGGGGTGTTTCATTTTTTTCAGATCTTTATATATCCTTGATAGTAATTCCCTGTCAGATATGTAGATATGAAAGTTACTTTCCTGTTTTTGTAGCCCCCCCACCCCCCAAGTTTCTCTGCATAGCCTTGACTGTTC
Organism: Rattus rattus; assembly: GCF_011064425.1. NCBI lineage: Eukaryota > Metazoa > Chordata > Mammalia > Rodentia > Muridae > Rattus > Rattus rattus. The sequence goes on along the minus strand of NC_046154.1, from coordinate 141,352,687 downwards.
TGGAACTAGCTCTGTAGATTAGGCTGGCTTGGCTTGAACTCCCAAAAATCAGCTTCCCTTGTCTCTCAAGTGCTGGTTAAAGGCACGATCCACGACAGCTGGGCAGTAGGCTCCCCTTTAATCTGGTTATTTGTTGCCCTTCTTGGGCAGAGACTACTTAATTTCCTATAGTTCCATTTGTTAATTTGTAGGGCAGTTTCCTATGCTTTTGGAGTCCTATTTAAATAATCTTTCCCTGTATCTTGAGGGTATCTATCCACAACAGTTTTAAAGTCTGGGTTATTGTAGTAGTTCATTTAATCTATTTTTAATTAATCATTTTATTTTTTGCAGGGAGAGAGGATTGGATCTGGAAATTCAGTTCTTTTTCATGTAGAAATTCAACTTTTCCAGCACCATTTGCCTGTTCCACAATGTATATTTTTGACTGCTTCATTTAAAAAAAATGGGGGACTGGGCTAGGCACCATAGTGTACCCTTTTTAATACCAGCACTTGGGAATCAGGAGCAAATAGATCTCTGAGTTTGAAGCCAGCATGGCCAACATAGTGAGCTTCAGACTATCCAAGGTTATATGCAGAGATCCTGTCTCAAAAAAAGAAAAACTAAACCAAATCAAACAAACAAAAGAATTGACTGTAACTGTGTGTGTTATCTCTGGTCCTATATGCTATTTTTCTTTATTTACAAGTCTGTTTTGTGTTAGTACTATGCTATCTTTGTTAGTATGACTCTGTGTTATAACCAGAGATTGGGAATTGTGATATCTGCAATGTTACTGTTTTTACTGAGGATATTGTAGGTGTGTGTGTGTGTGTGTGTGTGTGTGTGTGTGTGTGTGTGTGTGTGTGTTTCCATATGAAGTTTTGGGTTGCTTTTCCTAGTTCCGTGAAAAATATCACCAGAATTTTGAGGAATACCCTGGCACTTATGAATAGCTTCCAGAAATAAAGCCATTTGTACAATATCAATTCTGCTGACCCATGACCATGGAACCTTTTCTCATCTTCTAGTGTCTTGTTAAATTTCTTTTCCTCAGTTTCTTAAAGCAGGGATGTCCAATCTTTTGGCTTCTCTGGGCCATACTGGATAAAGAAGAATTATCTTGCACCACACAAATATTAACGAAATACACGAGTATTAATGAAAGTTAATGGGAAAACATGGCTCTCTTTATAATTTTTATATCTGCACCAAAGCTAAGCAAAAACTTCCACACATAATAATCCCAATTTTTTTCTTTCTTTCTTTTTTTTTTTTTTCTTTTTTTCAGAGCTGGGGATCGAACCCAGGGCCTTGCGTTTGCTAGGCAAGTGCTCTACTGCTGAGCTAAATCCCCAACCCCCAATAATCCCAATTTTTAAACTTGGTGTGGTGGCACAGCCTGTGATCCCATCACTTATAGATAGCAATGGGAGGATTCAAGTTCAAGGTTATCCCCACATATAGTGAGCTTAAGGGTAGCTCACTATATTAAAAAGAAAAACCTGGGTTGCAGAGATGGCTCAATGGCTAAGAGCACTGACTGCTCTTCCAGAGGTCCTAAGTTCAATTCCCAGCAACCACATGATGGCTCCCAACCATCTGTAATGGGATCTGATGCCCTCTTCTGATGTGTCTAAGACAGCAACAGTGTACTCATAAAAATAAATAAATCTAACAAATAAACAAACAAACAGAAAACCTTTTAAGACAGTGTCTCTCCTATCCAACCCAAGGCATGTCTGGAACTCACTATTGTAGCTCAACATTCCTCAAATTCATGTTCTTACTGTCTTGGTGCTGGGGTTGTAAATGTATTCCACAATGACCAGCTCGTGATTCCTTTTATTTTTTTTTTAATTTAATTTTTAAGTATGTGAGTTTGTGCTTGTGAGTGCAGTTCCTAATAAGGCCAGAAGAGGGAGTGGTATCCTCAAGAAGTGGAGGTACAGGTAACTGCAAGCTGCTTGATGTGGGTGCTGGGAACTTGGGTCTTCTGCAAAAGTGGAAACTGCTCCTAACCACCGAGCCATCTCTCCAGCCCCTTAATTATTTATTATTATTATCACTGTTACTATGGTTGTAGATTGTAGACTCTGATGGAGAGAGAAGAGAATCTAAGAAATCAGTGTTTGGGGGCTGGAGAGATGGCTCAGTGGTTAAGAGCAGTGACTGCTCTTCCAGAGGTCCTGAGTTCAATTCCCAGCAACCACGTGGTGGCTTACAACCATCTATAAAGAGATCCGATGCCATCTTCTGTTGTATCTGAAGACAGCTACAGTGTACTTATATAAATGAATAAATGAATAAATCTTTAAAAAAAAGAAATCAGTGTTTGTAATATCATAGTTGGCTCAAATCTAATATATTAAATTTTTCTAATAAAAGTGCTCTCTAGAAAGGAATTATAATTATGGCATAGTTCCCACCACTGGAAAGGTGTGTGAGCATTGACTCAGCACTCTCCTGACACCCTTAGCCCTCACTAACAATGAACCTCAGAAGCTGCAGAAGGGCCTCTACTCAGGCTCAGGGCAGCCAGATCTGCCAGAAATCATTCAACCCCAAACACACCTCTACAGCTAAGCGCTTCTGTATCATGGGGCACACAGATTTGTATTCTGTCATTTTCTCCAGACCCTGGGCACTCACACTGAATCCTCCCCTGTTCGCTTGTGACCTTCTCTTCAGAGTTACTTTTCCCTTCCTCACCCAGGTCAAGAGTTTTCTCATAAACTGCCTGTATTGTTATTTGAACTCAGGACCTCTGGAAGAGCAGTTGGTGCTCTTAACCACTGAGCCATCTCTCCAGTCCCTGTATTGTTGATATTGACCCAGGCTGCACATAGGAAACCCAGACTAGTTTAGAAATACTGTGTCATTTGGTCATCAGAACTGAGAGGATAGCAGGCTAGTGTTATTTCCCTTTTAATAGAAGCAGAGCTGTCTCTTCTTCAAAGTCACTATTAGGATTCATCTTGATGTGACTACAGACATTGTAGATGAAAACGTTATGATTGCCAGCGTGCTGCTAATCAGCACCACTTACCGTAGTGTCCTAGCACACCAAAGTTAACAAAGCCATCACAGCGATATGGCGCTGACAGACACGCATGGCTGTCAGCACCATGGATGTAACTGAAGGCTTTACTAATACAGTTGCACACTGTACAGGATGTGTTTGCTTGTCTGTTTGTTTTAGGAAACACGGTCTCTATTTGTAGCCCTGGCTGTTCTGAAACTTTCTATGTAGACCAGGCTGGCCTCAAACTTACAGAGATCTACCTGCCTCTGCTTCCCCAGTGCTGGGGCAAAAGGTCTGCAAAGATTCGTAGCTTTGCTGGGATTGAAGGCATATGCATTGCTTGGGGCTCCTCCTCCTCCTCCTCCTCCTCCTCCATCATTTTAACTGAAGGGTTAATGACCTAACACAATGAATCTCAAACAAAGTGAGAAACAACTCCCAAGTCAGCATACCCATAAGAAGACCTGCAGGACAAGAGCCTACACTGTGGTAAGAATCCCCGCAAGGAGCTTTGGCCTGGAAGCTACAAAAACAAATCTCAGATAAAACTTTCCTCCCCCAAAGTTCCTTCTGCCCCAATACAGCCCCAAGCCCCACCCCACCCCCATTTCCCCACCATGCTTGGGCACATTCTCCACATTCACAGAGAGACTGCTAAACTTTATCCACCTCTACAGAAGCCACTCTCCTTCTTTTATTTCCACATCTCCATAATTAGTCTAGACCTATCACTAACCACTAAACATACCTTCCTTCTGGTCCAAATCATGGTGACTGCCCTGATCTTGCTGATGCCCAGGGTCCTACTTCTGTCAGTAAGTTCCCAAAAGATTATTCATGCTGCTCTATTTTTCCCCTGGCATCTTGAATTCGACATTAAATTAATACACACATGTTGTGTTTTTCCCCCCACAAAATAGGTAGGTTCCAATGAGAATTCACAGCTATATGAATTCAAGTAGGAACTACGAAGCAATTTCTTTCCTTTTTTTGGTTAAAAATATATTTTCAGAAAAAGATGCGTGGTTCAGTGTAATGAATTAAGGTAAGAAACCATCCAGGAGCACAGGATGGTAAGAAATATGTTCAACTAAGATGGTGAGTTAAAAAGGAAAAGCTAGGTAAGTTCAAATGAACCAAAGGTCCTCTCAAAACATAAAAGGAAGACTAGGAAGGTGCTATTACTATTCTTACTATCTCTGGAATAGAAGCTTCTGATTCATTAGTACTACTGTGACTCTGGGATAGATAGGACTCCCTTCTGAGTCTGAATTTTCATTCAAAAATAGCTTTGAAACACCAAAAGGAGTCATAGCTTTATCCTCTTGGGAGATGTGCTTGTGGTCATTAAGACAATAGAACTTCAACTTTATAAAAATTCTAGAAAGTTGCACTACTGAGTTTGAAATATTACAAAAAGGATTTCACCTTCATTTTCATTATTCTATTCCACCCCTTCCTCCAATTTAACTCTCACCTCGCCCACATGTATTCTTCTTAGAATCAGTCTGGCAACTGGAGGGTTGAGGCAGACCAAAGAATTTGAGACCAACCTGAGCTATACCACGTTTTCAAAAGGAAACGGGAGGGGGGAGATATAAAGAAAGGAAGCAAAGCTTACACTCTCATTTATTTGTATTTGTTAAGTACCTGCATGGGTTCATGTGCAGGTGCACTTGGAAGCCAGCGTGCACCAGTTCCCCTGGAAATGGAGCTACACACAGCTGAGGGTGGTTAATTTGTGTGTTTAGAACCAAACCAAGGTCTTCTACAAAAGCAGCAAGTACTTTTTTTTTAACCACTCAGCCATTTTACTAGCCTCGAGAAAAGAATCTTGATGCTGCCTGGCTACTGACTTCTAGACTATTCTGTTCCTTCTAGTGACAGTCATTATGTGCTACCAGAAAGCTAGCCTTCTAGACACATACAAGTCCTTCTCTTGTGTCTGATCCAATTAATGAGAGGAGCTTAAGCCATTGTTCCTACCCCACCCCTGAGTATTGTTTTCTCTGAATTCGCTTCAGACCTTTTCCAGTCATTCTCTTTCTCGACTGTTCTTCTTCTTGCATGCCATGTATCAAAATGTAGGACATCATAGAGCTCAATGTTGAATGCAAGTGGAAGGACAAGAAAGGCCGGCAGGAAAAATGAGTTCTTCACTTCCATCACAGCATGTCTCACAGCAACAAACAAGAAAACCCAACAAACAAAAGTGAGGGGCTATTTCTAAATCAGCCAGTGTTTGGTGTTTATATTCCTCCTCCTCCAGAAGTTCTGGACATTGAATGCTGCTGTTGACATGCTTTAAGACAGGGCCTCACTATGGGGCCAGGCTGTCCTTGAACTCTTGGTTTTCCTGCTTCAGTCTTTACCTTTGTTTAAAAAAACAAAAACAACAACAACAACAACAACAAAAAAAAACCAACCAACCAATAAACAAAGAGCAAAAACAGAGTACCTAATTATTGGTGGGTTCCAGAAATCACTTCATAAACCATGCAAACACCTATCTCAGTCAGGGACTGATTAATTGAGCCATTATGAAGTATATACCTCAGGACTAATTGACCAGATTTAAGAACTGAACCATGACATTGAGTTAAGATCCTATAGGGCTTTTAAGCCTAAAATTTACAAACATCTGTGCCTAGTTATTCCACCAATCAGGAGTTAGGGACAAAGGATTTCCTTAGGAACATGTTTTAATTGAGCATTTATTCTGCTTCCAATTGTTAGGGTATTCGATTCTGACAGAGGTCTTACCTTGTCTAACATTCATGTCTTAATTTGCCTACCAAGATGAGACTTGTCTTGTCTATCATGTCTTAACTTGCCAAATATTAGGATATCAATGTACATGTCTGTTTCTGTCAAGTAGGATGTCAGTTCCCAGGGAGGTCTTGGGAACTTAAACTTTACTTAACCACTACTCAAAATAAAAGTCTTATTTTAAATAGTCTCTTTTATCTCTTATGTTGGGGTACATCACAAGGGCAGCTTATAAAAAACATATACAGGTGCAGGAAATGCTGCTGGTTGATTCGTTTGGGTCCAGGTTTATTGTGGGTAATTAACTATACAAAGCAGTTTTACTACCTTCTCTTATGATTGGTTTCCAGGGGCACAGAATACAACAGAGTATGTAATCAACTTGGCATAGAAAGGTTTCCAGGAACAGCAGAAACACATGAGAAAGTTTTCTTATAATGGCAGGCCAGCCAAGTCACAGTTACCTAGGCTTTAGCATCCCATGTAGGTCTTAACATTCCATCTAGGCCTTAATATTTTTTCTAGGCTTTAAGGATCACTTTTGATAGAAACAATAAAACTCCAAAATGGTTCTTTTGATTCTCTACTTTATTTTACTTTTTTTCGAATGTACCTAGAATATGTTGACTATGAAATATCTGGTAACAATAAGTTATTGTTACAATAAATGATGGCTTCAGCATGCTTTAAGATGAGCCTGGTCCCTTGACTGAGTGATTGACCTCACCCAACTGGAAGGTGAAGCTTTTATCCTAGCTAGAAATTCTATTCTCTTGACTAAAAGAATTTTGACTTAACAAGCCTGCAGTGATTACTTATTTTGGTTTGATATTGTTTATTTTGTTTTTGAGGCAGAGTCTTTTACATTGCCTCGGTTGTCCTGGAACTCACTATCTATGATCTATCTGTCTGTCTGTCTATCTATCTATCTATCTATCTATCTATCTATCTATCTATCTATCTATCTCCCCACTTCGAATTTACAGAGATCCTCCTGTTTCTTTCTATAGTCCAGAGAGTAATCTTGCATAACCTTGTTTTTGTTTTGCATGATGTAAGTAGCAGATAGAAACAGCAGTACACAGTGGATCCTCAAACTGAAGTTTACAGTGTCCAGCAGAATTCAGCTAAGGAGGCCTGTTAATCTACGATGCTGAAGTTATTATTATTGCAAGGTTCTCCCTCTCTTCTCTCTCTCTCTCTCTCTCTCTCTCTCTCTCTCTCTCTCTCTCTCTCTCTCTCTCTCTCTCCCTCCCTCCCTCTCTCTCTCTCCCTTCCTTTCTCTTCCCCTCTCTGTTGGGAGGCAGAAAGTCATCTCTATTCTCTCCATGGACTATATCTTAGTCAATTGCCTATTGCTGTGAAGCGACACCATGACCACTGCAACTCACATAAAAGGAAACATCTAATTTAATTGGGGCTTACTTACAAGTCCAGGGGTTAGTCTATTACCAGCATAGTGGAAAGCATAGTAGCACACAAGTGCTGGAGAAGGAGCTGAGAGTTCAAGATCCAGATCCACAGGTAGCAGGAAGAAGAAAAACACTGGACCTGGCTTGACCATTTGAAACCCCAAAGCCTACCTGCCCAGTGACACACTTTCTCCAACAGGAACATGCCTACTATAACAAGGCCACACCTCCTAGTAATGCCACTTCCTGATGAACAAGCATTCAAATTTATAAGCCTATGAAGGTCATTCTTATTTAAACCAGTCATCAGTCTTTTACTTTACTGTTTTTTGTTTTAGAACCTGTAATCTAGAGAATTCAGAACACAGAAAACTGTAAGAGATGCCATCAACATGTTCTTCTCCATAGCCTGTTTACATCATTGCGGCTGGAAAGCAGAAACAAAAGCAAGAGTGCCCAGGGCAGGAACGAAAGCAGACAAATGGCATGGAGCAAAGGAGTCTTGGGAAGGAAGAGGACATTTTAAAGAAAAACAGGCTGGAAGACACTGGGCAGAAGAGCAGGCATTAAGACTCAGCACAGACTGCTTCTCTCGCCTCCTTCCCACACAGTTGAGTTGTCTTTGCTTTCAGCCAAGATGGAGACAAAATAACATGGTAAACTTTTGCTCGTGATGAGCTCAGTACCAGGATAAAAGGAGCCTGTCTTCCACCAAGACGCACCTTCCTGTGTGATTCATGCACCTCACAGATTAAATGTGAAGCCACCCTCTTTCTTTAAAAAGACATGAGAGATGGATTAGTGTTCTAGAGAACTTACTGCTCTTGAAGAGGACTCAGGTATGGTTTCCAACCCTCACATGGCAGTTCATAACTGTCTATCTGTCTATAACTCCAGTTCTTCTGACATTTTTTGGATTCTATATGCATGTGATACACACACACACACACACACACACACACACACACACACAATCAAGCATGCAGACACATACACATAAAAGAAATATTAAAAAAGTACATTTGAGGTTAGCATAGATAAGGAAGACATACCAGTGGGCTAGGCATGCAGGAAGAAAGTAGAAAAGCAAAGACTCATGAAGGAATTTCACCATGTCAGTACAAGAAATATGAATCCATATCTTACCACACAAACTGCAACAGAAGACAAGTGATATCAAGTAGTGGAGCTCAGCTCCACTCAGCTCACAGACAAGGTGTTACTGGGAAAGGAACTCATGAAGGAAGTAAGAATAAGGTGTTCCCACTGCCAGTAGATGGAGCTATTGATTTGTTGCACAGAGAAACTGGGAGGATTCCTTTAGCATTGTTTTGCCTCATTCAAGAATGGCATATATACAGTCACCAAAACTAGATAAGATTGATGAAGCTAAAAAATGCATGCTGAAGGGGACCGGATATAGATCTTTCCTGAGAGACACATCCAGAGCATGTCCAATACAGAGGTCAATGCTAGCAGCAAACCACTGAATTGAGAACAGGACCCCCTTGGGGGGAATTAGAGGAAGGATTGAAAGAGTTGAAGGAGCTTGCAACCCCATAAGAACAACAATGCTGGGCTGGAGAGATGGCTCGGTGGTTAAGAGCACTGACTGCTCTTCCAAAGGTCCTGAGTTCAAATCCCAGCAACCACATGGTGGTTCATGACCATCTGTAATGAGATCTGAGGCCCTCTACTGGTGTGTCTGAAGACAGTTAAAGTGTACTCATATATATGATAAATAAATTTAAAAAAAAAAAAAGAACAACAATGCCAAACAATCAGAGCTTCCAGGGACTAAACCACTACAGAAAGACTCAGGGCTCCTACTGCATATGTAGCAGAGAATAGCCTTGTTGGGGTACCAGGGGAAGGGGAAGGAAGCCCTTGGTCCTGCCAAGATTGGACTCTCAGTGCAGGGGAATATGGGGGGGCAATATGGGGAATACCCATATGGGGAGGGGATGGGAGCTTATGGAGAGGAAACTGGGAAAGAGTATAACATTTGAAATATAAGTAAAGAAATTTATCTAATAAAAAATTAAAAAAAAAAAAAAAGAATGGCATAGGCTGTAATCAGGTGGATCTGTGCCCCTCTGGAAAATTCCCATTACAAACCTTTGAGCACAAGGACCTCTCTCTTCCAGGAAGAAAAAAGCTGCTTTAGTTCCTGGAACAGCTACAAGCCAAAGTGTCATACAAAGTTACCTGTGGCTTCCAACCGACGCCCCCCCCCCACACCTTGGTAAAGTCTTGAACAGTACATTGAGTTCAATCTGAAAGTTGTTTCGCTCCACCAAATATGCACAGTACCCTGCCTAGTTACCATTGTGCAGATTCTGCCCCAATTGTTTGCAAGGTATATAATCCCCTGTTAAAATCTGCTCAGGGTTGTCTCCCCTTGAAGTGGGAGGACCCTGACATGTCAGAATTAAACTCCTCTTGCTATTACATCGATAACTGCCTCTGTGAGTCTCATTGAAGAGGTTCAATTTGGACCTCATGAAGAGAGCAACAATGTACTCACAAAGATAAAATAAATAAATAAATAGATCTTTAAAAAGTTAATCCTGATTTAAAACCCGAGTAGTCTTACAAGGCAGTTTTACTTAGAAAACCATCTGCTTGGGGGTCACAAGGTATAGGGTAATATCAGACCTAAGTGCACTATTTTGCTTCCTTCTTTAAAACCCGATCCAAGCACTCTGAGGTTCTCTGAGGAAACATGTTTGAGAGGGAAGAAAAGAGAATCAGTGTGGGTCATGATGGAGGGAGGGAGAGAGGGAGGAGAGAGGGAGAAAGGGAACGAGAAAGAGAGGGAGAGAGAAGAATGGAAGGAGGAAGAGAGAATGAGAGAGAGAATGAGAGAGAGAATGAGAAGACAGAAGTTAAACTGGGTTTTGGAAGGTCGCTTCTTCCACATTGTTCATGTCTCTGTAGCCCAGGCTACAGACAGAATGGAGTGGATGAGCCTCTGGGGGCAGCCAAAGACAAATTTCTTATCTAGGGGAATTTATTTTATTTTCTTGGAGCATTTTTGGCCTGATTGTTTCTTATTTTGGTGCTTGGTGCTCAATCCTCTAAGAATTTCTAACATCTAAGTTGAGAATCCCTTAGAGGTACAACCCTTCACTCAGGTACTCTCAAGCAACCTCCAGAAAACGGGACCACCAAGCAACTTTTACCTCACTCTGCAGTTTTCCCAGTGGCCGTGGTAGTTTCCTGGGCTCTTTCCCCAGATTTCCAAGAAGTTTTCTCTCCTGGTGTTATTACACATCCAAAAGAGAGTAGTTCACTTGAGGCTCAGGAGACCACAGCAACACAACGGGGATGTCTTTCTCCCATGGGAGGGTTTCTGATCTGAGTACTCTCCAAGATACATTTTTAATCCCAAAACTGTTGAAAACAAAGAGTGATCTCGATTGTGCACAAAAAGATAGGGGAACAAAGCAAATGCAGCTTGGCAAGGTGACCCCTCCCCTCTCCTGTTTTTGTAGTAAGGATGTGCCAGGGCCCATCTTTTATCCTTGATGTAGGTGGTGACCATGTGTCACACCATTGATAGGAGCTCTGCTTCACACTCTGCTACAGTTGGCTCCCCAACACAAAGGGGAAGAGGAGGTTCAGGAGATATGAGTACTCGTCAAGCTGATTACCTTTGACATAAACAACAAAAAACAACAACTCTTTTCTCCCAGTAGAAATATACCACCCACCATGCTGATCTTCAACTTCTTCCTAGTTCACAAAATTCCACATTTATTTTCAAAACCCAAAGCGCTACAGAAAGAGTCAAATTTCTTCCGAGATTTTCAAAGCAGTTAAATATTCATTCCCCTGCTTTTTGCTACAGCATCTTCTTTGTTTTCAGCTGCCTTCCATCTCATTGGGTGCAGGAGATCTGGGTTGGGGCTGAGGAATGAAACAAGAATCTAGACAGTGGCATCTTTCATGGAATCACAATGTAGTTGAATGGGAAGTTTCTGGCTTGGTGTAGTGATTGATGCTGGCCCAGATCATCCTGCCAGGTGGGTGAAGTGGCAATGACTTGCTCCTCTTTCCCAGGAGGAACCCATTGTCTTCACGCTGGCTATGGCACCCTGTAGCATGCATTATCCCTTTAGTACACTGTCTCAGTTAGGCTTTCTCTATACTGCTAGCAGCCATTATCCAAAATGATTTCTTTCTGCTCAGCTACAGAAATGTTATTTCTATTTCTAACTGGCAACAGCTTGTCACCTGTCTGAGATATCTCTTTTTTACAATGAAGTTCTTATGGCAGTCTTTTGCATAAACTGACCAATATTTTCCACTGTAGTTAGAATAAATGGCAAACTTTGTAATGGCCTCCATGGCTTCCTGTGTCTGTCCCAGCCTCCAGTTACATGCCCTCCTTACTACAAGGCACAGACACACCTTGCCTTTTCAAAAACACTTCAGACTCATTTTCATTTGCTGTGACCTGGTTCCTTCTTTTCACTAAGGGCTCAGTCTCAGGGGGGGTCCTTCCCACCTCTGCCTTCTCCCACCCACACAGTCTCATTTTTATCACATCTCCATTCTGTTTTATTCCAAAGAAAGAGTCACAGTAAAAACTCATGCATAGATTATTATTGTTAAATTTGTTTTCCAACTTTCCATTTAAACATAATTCCCATGAGTCAGGGGCAACCTTTATGTGTTTTCCATCATATTTCCCTCAAGTGCAGAAAGATGTGTGTCAGTAAATACTGACTAGGTAAGGACAATATAGCAATACCAAAGATTAATCATCAGTGGGATTTCTGCTCCTGGGCTAAGCAGATAAAGAAAAAATATTACACAGAATGCAGCATAGGAGTGGGACCTTAGGCCCTGCATTCTTCCAAAAAAAGTCTCAAAATTATTGATATAGGCAAATAGAAACAAGTAATTATTTTAATATGCAATATTTAGTTACTACAGTTAATTTGATAAGCCACTCTTAATGATGAATTTGCAACATTTCCCCCTGTTACATCAACTGGGAAGAAATAAAATACAAACAATTTTATCTGGGGAAAGCCTTTAATTCCAGAATTTAGGATATTGAGGCCTAAGTGTTGAGAGTTCTAGGACATCTTAGGGCAAATGATGAGCCATCTTAGGGTTTCTATTGCTGTAAAGGGACATCATAACTATAGCAATTCTTATAAAGCGACACATTTACTTGGGTGTGGCTTACCATTCAAAGGTATAATCCATTATTGTCATGGGATAAAGCACGGTGACTTGAGAAGGAGTGGACAGTTCTATATCTGGATGTAACATGTAGTTTCTACTACCCCACTTTAAGCTCTGGGTGGTCTGCACTACCAGCCCCTGCCCAGGTTCCCTTGGATCTGAAGATGAAAGACACACACACACACACACACACACACACACACACACACACACACACACACACACACACACACACGAACACTAACTCATTTTTAACCTGCCTTATGCATCAGTGGCTGGGCTCTTCTAAGCCTCCCATGGCTAGCATGCCCTTCTCTGTATTCCTTGCTCAACTCTCAAAATCAGACCTCAAGTTAGTTGCTGCCCAGTTACCTTCTCCTTGCTCAGCATCTTAGTTCTGCCTCCAGTTTAGTTGCATTTTTAATCTCCTGCCTGTTACCCCAGGCTTAGCCAAGGAACCAGTCAATGACCTGATCTCAGTCTACCTGAGATCTCAGGTGACTGGTGGCTCTCTCTCTTTCTCTTCAAAGCAGAACTTATTCTCCTGGAATGCCTGCGGGAACCTGGAAGTCCTACCTCTATCACCCAACCATTGGCCACTGGCATCTTTATTGATTGATCAAGAACCAATTGGGGAACAGGAACTTCAAAATTCACATGCAGATTCTGGATCAAAGCATCAGAACCACTCCTTACATCTGGATACACAGGCAGCAAGCAAAGAGCTGGACTGAGTTTCTGAGACCTCAAAACCCCACTGCTAGTGACACACCTGCTCTAACCTACTTCAACAAGGCCACACCTCCCAATAGTGTCATTCCCTATGGACCTATGGGAGCCATCCATTTTCATTCAAACTACAAGAGAGATAGTCTCAAGCAATGATAAAAATGGAAAACAAAAACTAAACTAACAATACTGGAAGTAAAACTGGAATCAAATATACACAGAATTTGGGGCGATACTTGGCCTGTACTGGAGTTTAGGAAAAATAAGTATTAGTTCTCCAACAAAATTATAGGATTCACTTTCTTTTCTTTTACTTTTTAAAGATTTATTTATTTATTATATATAAGTATACTGTAGCTGTCTTGACATATACCAGAAGGGGCATCTGATCTCATTACATGTGGTTGTGAGCCACCATGTAGTTGCTGGGATTTAACACAGGACCTCTGGAAGAGCAGTCAGTGCTCTTAACCTCTGAGTAATCTCTCTAGCCCAAGACTCACTTTCTTTAGCCCTTAACCTCAAACCTATCCCAATTCCTTTCCCTATTTTTCTTTCAATGTTTTAAGAGATGAATACCCACCTGCGAGCACCAATCTTCTTGATAATTTTGGGGAAATATCTGGACACTGGTCTAGTTTGATTTCAGTGACAAAACTGCTAACCAAAAGCATCTTGGGAGGAATAGGTTCATTTGACATCTACTTCTACATCACAGTTCAACACTGAGGGAAGCTAGGAAAGGAACTAAAGACAGAATCCTGGAGGCAAGAATTGAAGCAGAAGGCATGGATAAAAGCTACTTACTGACTTGCTTCCCATAGATTGCTATTTACTTTTTTATATAACCCAGGACAACTCACCTAGAGGTGCTACCACTTCCAACATGTTGGCCTCTCCCACAGAAATCACTAACCAAGAAAATCCCCACTAGGCATGTGCACAAGCAATCTGACGGAGGTAATCACTTAGTAGTGACTGATTTTCCTAGGTGTCTCTAGTTGGTCTTGACTAAACTAACAAGAAAATACACAGTGCATTCCTGATTTCTTAAGTCGTATCTTTTCATAGAAGTTTTATGCTAGAACACTGACATACCTCTAACATTATTATTATGCAAGTCCAATCTCCAGGGTTGTGTTTTATGTCAACTTGACACAAGCTATAATTATGTGAAGAGAGGGAACATCAATTAAGAAATGACTCCATACCAGTGAGAATGGCTAAGATCAAAAACTCAGATGACAGCAAATGCTGGCGAGGATGTGGAGAAAGAGGAACACTCCTCCATTGTTGGTGGGGTTGCAGACTGGTACAACCATTCTGGAAATCAGTCTGGAGGTTCCTCAGAAAATTGGACATTGAACTGCCTGAGGATCCAGCTATACCTCTCTTGGGCATATACCCAAAAAGATGCCCCAACATATAAAAAGACACGTGCTCCACTATGTTCATTTGCAGAGCCTTATTTATAATAGCCAGAAGCTGGAAAGAACCCAGATGCCCTTCAACAGAGGAATGGATACAGAAAAATGTGGTACATCTACACAATAGAATATTACTCAGCTCTCAAAAACAACGAGTTTATGAAATTCGTAGGCAAATGGATGGAACTGGAAAATATCATCCTGAGTGAGCTAACCCAATCACAGAAAGACATACATGGTATGCACTCATTGATAAGTGGCTATTAGCCCAAATGCTTGAATTACCCTAGATGCCTAGAACAAATGAAACTCAAGACGGATGATCAAAATGTGAATGCTTCACTCCTTCTTTAAAAGGGGAACAAGAATACCCTTGGCAGGGAAGAGAGAGGCAAAGATTAAAACAGAGACTGAAGGAACACCCATTCAGAGCCTGCCCCACATGTGGCCCATACATATACAGCCACCCAATTAGACAAGATGGATGAAGCAAAGAAGTGCAGACCGACAGGAGCCGGATGTAGATCGCTCCTGAGAGACACAGCCAGAATACAGCAAATACAGAGGCGAATGCCAGCAGCAAACCACTGAACTGAGAACAGGACCCCCGTTGAAGGAATCAGAGAAAGAACTGGAAGAGCTTGAAGGGCTTGAGACCCCATATGTACAACAATGCCAAGCAACCAGAGCTTCCAGGGACTAAGCCACTACCTAAAGACTATACATGGACTGACCCTGGACTCTGACCTCATAGGTAGCAATGAATATCCTAGTAAAGAGCACCAGTGGAAGGGGAAGCCCTGGGTCCTGCTAAGACTGAACCCCCAGTGAACTAGACTGTCGGGGGAGGGCGGCAATGGGGGAGGGGGGAGGGAACACCCATAAGGAAGGGGGGGGGGAGGGGATGTTTGCCCGAAAGGAAAGGGAATAACACTCAAATGTATATAAGAAATACTCAAGTTAATAAAAAAAAAAAAAAAAAAAAAAAAAAAAAAAAAAAAAAGAAATGACTCCATAAGATCCAGTTATAGGGCATTTTTCTTAATTGGTGATTGATGGGTGAGGGCTCAGAACATTGTAGGTAAGGACACTCCTAAGCTAGGTCTCTGGTTCTATAAGAAAGCAGGCTGAGAAAACATGGGGAGCAAGCCAGGAATCAGCACCTTTTCATGGCTTCTGCATCAGCTCCTGCCTCCAGGTTCTTGCCCTATTTGAGTTCCTATTCTGACTTCCTTTGATGATGAATAATAATATGGAAGTATAAGCCAAATAAAAACCTTTCCTCCCCAATTTGCCTTTTGGCCATGATGTTTTGTCTCAGTAATAGACGCTAACAAGACAAGTTGGTACCAGAATAGCAGAGTATTGCTGTAACAGACCTGACCATGCTGCATGTTGGAAGATAGTGCTAAAAGCAAATTGAACTTTGGGGCCCAGCTCAAGTTTCACAAGAGAAGAATATTAGTAAGTAGCCTAAAGAACATTCTTGTGATACGTTGAGAAAATATGGCTGCCTTTTGCCTTTTTACCAAACAAACAAACAAACAAACAAACAAAAAATCTACCAGAAATTGAAGAGTTTTGGATTAATGGTATTGGCAAAAGAGATTTCAGGACAGTTTAGTATTGACTGTGTTACATGGTTATTTGCGGCCATTCTCATGCAAATCTGCAATGAAAACTAGCAAACTAAGCAAGGAAAAATACAAAAGGTACACTATGAGCACCAGAAAATGTAACGATGCTAAGTTTAGTGCTCAAAGAGATAAAAAGTTTAAAGAAAAGTCTAGGTGAATAAAGGGAGTGGGGAACCATAGGGTAAGACTTCACTCAGCTAAGCTTCTACACTATGAACAGAAATAAAGGAAAGCTTAAGCAGTGAAGGAGACCATCAAAAACAGAAAGCAAACAAGTGAAAATGTTTTTGAATGAGAAGGTCAAGTTCCAGCCTCAGCAAGCAGAAAAACTTGGCAGTGCTGTTCATGTGATTCTGGCTATAAAGTCAAGGATACAATCTCCCTCCATAGCTAAGGAAAGCCATTGAGGCCAAGAATGTGTCAGAAGTGTCCCTGCATTGGAGCCCAGAGAGGGCATTGTTTGAAGAGGTGAAGGCGAAACCTGTACTGCTTTGGAGACCCCCAAATTTTTGAGATGTCAGAGTCATGGTGTCATGGTTTAAATATTCTTGACTCAGAGAGTTGCACTATTTGGAGGTGTGGTCTTGTTGGAATAGGTGTGTCATTGTGGGATTGAGCTTTTACACCCTAGTCCTAGCTATCTGGAAGTCAATCTTCCACTACCAGACTTCAAATGAAGATCTAGTAGATGTAGATACAGCTCTGCCTGTATCATGCCTGCCTAGATGCTGTCTTACCCCCTCCTTGATGATGACAGACTGAACCTGTAAGCCATCCCAGTTAAATGTCCTTGATAAGACTTACCTTGGTCATGTTGTCTGTTTACAGCAGTAAAACCCTAACTAAAACAGTAGTTGGTACCAGGAGTGGGGTATTGCTGTAATAGGCTTGGTCATGCATTTGTTCAGAAGAATGTGGATTTTGGGACTTGGGATTTGGAAAGCAGTGGAATGCCTTAAATGGGGCATAATGAGTATCCTAGTAGGAATATGGAAGACTTTGTTACTGAGAGTGATTTACATTATGTGGACCTGGCCCAAGAGAATTCAGTGGAGAATTTCAATATGTGGTCTAGAGACTGTTTTGTGTTATTTTGGGAAAAATTCAGGCTGTTTTTTTTGTCATTGTAAGAGTCTGCCTGAGGCTAAGGTGAAGAGATTTAGATTAATTGCTTTGAAAAAGGAAGTCTTAAAATAGCCTGGTGTAAATTCTTTTGTGTGGTTATTAAAGTACACTTTTATGAAGAGCATTTTAATGAAAAGGAGCAAGTTGACAAAGGAAAAATTCAAAATATATAGTCTGAGTATTAAAGGGATACCAGGAAGTGAAATGGAGCTGAATCCTATGTTCAAGAATATTAAATTGAATTAAGGGCTTAATGACCTTGGGGCGAGATGCCATCCAACTAAATTTAGGACCAGGCACAATGGTCAAATCTTTAATCCCAGGTGGCAGCATTGAATTGCCAGAGACAACATGATCATAGTTATTATAATGAGCAGCATAGACAAAACAATGTTTATAATGAAATAGCCCATAATGGTCAGCAAAGGAAATGTGACATTTATAATGGCATGACTCATTTGGAACTTTGGTACTGGCTAATCAGTCATGGTGTTTCCAGTCATAAAATAGATAGGAAGCCCTATCTATTTTGATGTATGTCTGTTTGATCTGTATAAACAGAAAAATTATCAAACAAATGAAAGAACGGCTACATTAGATCGTGGCAAAAGGCAGTCTCAGCCAGTGAATCAATTTCCAGACTTGAGTCAGTTTGCAGACCCCTTGAATGAAGGGGTGGCTAGGTTTCCCTGAGGAAGAATCTTGGTAAAACGCCTAAAAGTTTTGTTGTTAGTCTATCTCTAGTTCTTCCCCAGAGGAACCTATGGCCTTTTACAAGGGTAACTGAACACTGGGGAAAAGGAAGTAATCAGACTTTCTGTGTCTATTGGATACTGGTTCTGAATTGATGCTGATCTCCGAAGACCCCAAGATGTTCAAGATGTCTGAACAATGGACAATCTGCTGAGGAAAGCTGCTAACAGAGAGTGGAACCACCCTAGGAGAAAGAGGTTTGTTGCAGTGAACAAAGATGAAAAAGGAATTGGAGATCTGAAGACCATTTACATTAGACATGGAAATGAAGAGTTTGGACTTTGTCCAGCTGGTTTCCTATCTTACTTTGGGGATTACGGTTAAGTGATTGGATGAATCTCAGAAGAGATCTTGAACTTTGGACAGTTGACATTGTAGAGACTATTATAGACTATGGGGGCTTTGGAAGTTGGATTAAATGTATTTTGCATTATGCTGTGTATGACCCCCGTAAACTCATATGATTGAACAAGCCTATGGAGGTCAGGGAGTGGAATGCCATGATTTGGGTATGCTTGGCCCAGGGAGTTGCACTATTTGGAGGTGTGGTCTTGTTGGAATAGATGTGTCACTGTGGGCTTGGGCTTTTACACCTTAGTCCTAGCTATCTGGAAGTCAGTCTTCCACTACCAGACTTCAAGTGAAGATGTAGAACTCTCAGCTCTGCCTGTATCATGCCTGCCTAGATTCTGCCCTGCTCCTACCTTGATGTTGACAGAGTGAACCTCTGAACCTATAAGCCACCCCAGTTAAATGTTGTCCTTGATAAGACTTGCCTTGCTCATGGTGTCTGTTTACAGCAGTAAAACCCTAACTAAAACATATGGGATACCTCTTAAGGAAAGCTGAAGACTGTAACTGCATGATTTTCTACTCACACCCCAGTTCCTGAACAAAAACTTTGAGATTTAATTATTTAATAAGAGATGCCTAGGCCTTAAATTTGTGCTTGTTCCCGCACTACCTCATAACTTGTATATCCTGTTTATTCTGTGTTCAACCATATGGCTGGCTATTTCTCAGTTTTTGGTTCTTTTTTTTTTTTTTTTTTTTGGTTTTTTTTTTTTTTTTTGGGGCTGGGGATCGAACCCAGGGCCTTGTCCTTCCTAGGCAAGCCCCCTACCCCCCTGGGCTAAATCCATTTAACCCCTTTTTTTTAGTTTTTTATAAAAGATTTATTGTTTTTTTTTTCTTTTCTTTTTTTTCAGAGCTGGGGACTGAACCCAGGGCCTTGTGCTTGCTAGGCAAGTGCTCTACCACTGAGCTAAATCCCCAACCCCTTATTGTTTATTTTATGTATGTGAGTATACTGTCGCTATCTTGAGACACATTGGGAGAGGGCATAGGATCCCATTACAGATGGTTGTGAGCTACCATGTGGTTGCTAGGAATTGAGCTCAGGACCTCTGAAAGAGAAGTCAGTGTTCTTAACTGCTGAGCCATCTCTCCAGCCCTCTTCTTGAGCAAGCATTTTATGTTGGATTCCTCAGAGTCTTGGTAGTGAATCTTCTGGCCGTTGACTAGTTCCCAGAGTTCCTATCTCTCTACTAAAATTTACACCCTAAATTTCCCACCTTTTGCCAATAGGCTATCAGTTATTTATTGAGGGGTGATGCTTTCACATAGTATAATTAAGGACTCTAGGGGTTTTTGCCAGCCTTACACTCACTGCCTCAGGTCAAGACTAGGCCAAGAACCAGCTTCCCACCATGGGTCAAAGCTAGGTCAAGTTCCATTCTCCAACCACAGTTCTAGGGGGAGCAGGAACATTCTTGAAAAAGTGCAAAATGTACTGACTGATGGTCACCTGACCCTCTTGTCCTAGACAGAGTTTGAATGCATGTCAGATGCTTGCTAGTCAATAGATTCAAAGGTCAATATGCTTAGCCAATAAGGTTAAACTGTAACCTTTCTGATGTAACCTGTACCACTAAAAAGTATAGAAATTGCTTGTGATAGCCGTTCAGGGTTGCCTTCTAGTCACTTGCCACAGGGGGTTGATTGAGGATCAACCCCTGATGCACCAGAAAAAATAAATCTCTTGCATTTGCATCAAATTCCATTCTCATGTCTCACTTGGGGTGGGAGGGGTGTCTCCCAGTAGTTAAGACTCACTTTGAATCTTACATTTGGTGTGTTGGCCAGGAAGCAAGGCCCCCTATGAGATCTTGAGGAATGGTGGTTGGTGAAACAGCTCAAGCTTGATGTCATGTACCATGGTTGTCTGTATCTATGTTGTGTGTATCCATGTTTTCTATCTTGCTTTTGGTTTGCTCATGAGCATCTGTAAGGCTTAGAGAGCCTCTGGCCTTGTACAGTCAAATTGCAGCTGGCAGACGTGCCTTAAAGTTGTGACCGGGTAAGTCTGTGACTGCAGGGAGTTTGGAGGATGCTTCATGCCCCCACACCTGGAGGGAGTCAGGAGGACTCTGCTCCTTTTGGAACCTATTAGACTCAATACCAGCATAAGTTGGCCAAGTCACCTGATTACATGGTTTCTGTGCCCATGGCAGGGGCAAACTGTCTGTGTATTGATTGTCTTTCTCTTTGTTTTTGGACTTCAGTATCAGCAGGAGCCAATCGAGTCTTGCTCTGCAAGGGTGAGCTGTTTGAATTTTGATTGTCTTTCTCTGTGTTCTTGGACTTCGACTTAAGCTATTTTTGGACATGAGACAGACTGAATCTAACCTATTAAACATCCTAGTTAACCACTGGAGGGAGGTTGGGGAAAGAGGAGAAAATTTGTCAGTAGTAGTAAAGAAGAGAAGGTTAGTTACTCTCTGCTCCTCCAAATTGCCCACCTTTGGAGTAGGGTGGCCACCTGTAGAGACCTTTGACTTTCAGGTGATCCAAGAAATAAAGGAAAGAGTCTTTAGACTAGGATCCCTCAGCCACCCAGACCAAGTGCCCTATATAGTTACCCAGAAGGATCTAGTAAAGGACCTCATCCCCTCCCTTGGATAAAAGCTTTTTTGTCTCCAAGACTGTCCCAGGTCCTGGTCATGAAGGAGAAGAATCTCATAGAGAACAATGAGTCTGTGAAGAACATCATCATCCAGGACCCTTCCACAGCAGTTCTGATACTGATGGATCCTCCACCTCCTTACCTCCCTACCATGGTCCCAGTTCCCACAGCCCCTCTTCAAGGATCTCCCTTGAGCCCTCATACAGCATCCCTTTATCCCCCACTTCTTCTGGTCCCAGCAAGGGGGAGGGTGGGGAAGGACTCTCAGAACTGGGACCGGCCACGGGAACCTGGAGCAAAAGGGCCACTTCATCTGATACAACAGTGGCCCACCCCTTCTGAGCCTGCAGGCCCATAGATGAGGATTTCAATCAGGCCATGCAATATTAGCCTTTCTTTTCAGCTGACTTGTACAACTAGAAGGCCCAATACCCCCCTTTTCAGATAACATCAAGAGGCTGATTAATCTCAGACTGTTTTATTTACTCATCAGCCCACCTGGGATGATAGCCAACAACTCATGAGAGTGCTCTTCATGACTGAAGATTGAGAGAAGATAGCAGGAAGCCAGAAAAAAATGTCCCCTCAGATATGGGGGCACCAACAATTGACAAGGCTGCCATTGACAGGGTATTTCTGCTGACTAGACCTGACTGGGGCTTTAATACAGCAGGAGGTAAGGATTACCTGAAGGTCTATCACCAGACTCCATTGGCAGGGCTCAAGGGGGTTTAAGGATGACCCAGACATTTGACCAAGGTACATGAAGTTAAGCAGGGCCAGATGAGTCACCCTTAACCTTTCTAGAGTGGCTCTTGGGAGGCATTCCACCAATATACACCTTATGACCCAAGCAGTGAGGAGCACAAAGCTACTGTAACTTTGGCTTTTATAGACTAGACTGGTAGAGATATCAGGAAAAAGCTTCATGGGCTAGAGGGACTACAGGATAAATCTTTGAGGATTTAGTACAGGTTTCTGAGATAGTCTATCATAACAGGGAGACAGAGAAGGAGCAGAAAAAGAGAAAAGAAGATAAAAGGGAGATTTAAAAATGTGACAGGAAAAGAATTTACAGAGAATCTTGGGTACAGTAGTTAGGGAAAGGAGAGAAGAGAGACTACAACCAAAGAGAGACAGAAAACCCCTTGAAAAGGACCAGTGTGCATATGGCAAGGAGAGGGGCCACTGGGCCTGTAAGTTTCCCAACAACCAGAAGCCAGGGGCAGGAAATTCCAGGCCTTGGGAAAAGCACCTCCAAAGGTGAAGGTATTAGCCCTGAGGGAAGAGAGCAAGTAGGGAGGACAGGGTTCAGACTCCCTCCCCAAGCCCAGGGTAACTTTAAAAGTGGGAGGGAAGCCCAATCAATTCTTGATAAATACTGGGCCCAATACTCAGTTCTCCTCCAAACTGATGGGCCAGTCTCCAGCAAAAAAGGTCCAAGAAGCCACTGGGACTAAACAGTATTCATGGACTACCTGAAGAATTGTAGACCTGGGTGTGGGCTGGGTATCCCACTCATTCATGGTCATCCCTGACTGCCCTTATCCCTTGCTCAAGAGATATTTGCTTTTCAAAATGGAGTCTCAGATCCACTTCCTTCCCAAGGGCCATCAACTGATGGGGCCTGCTGAAGAACCTGTCCAGGTCCTTACTATTAGGCTGGAGAACAAATATAAATTGTTTGAAATTAATACCCAAAAGACAGAGGATATTGCTTGGTGGCTGGAAAAGTTTCCTCTTGCTTGGGCTGAAATGGCTGGGCTAGGTCATGTGTATCTATAGCCTGTGTATGTGGAGCTTAAGACCTAGGTTGATCCTGTCTCAGCGTACCAGCACTTGATGTCGTGGTGGTGGTGGTGGGCACAAGAAGGAATTAAGCCACACATCTCCTGGCTCCTTCACTTTGGGGTGTTGCTTAGTGCTGATATGCCTGGAACATACTGCTCCTGCCAGTTTAGAAGCTGGGCAGTAATGATTATTGCCCAGTCCAGCACTTAAGAGAGGTAAACCATGATAGAGTGGCTGACATCCACTCTACAGTGCCTAACCCTTACCCTCTGTTGAGTTCTTTGCCACCTTCCAGAATTTGGTACACAGTTTTAGACTTGAAAGGTGCTTTCTTCTGCCTGACCTTGGCATCCCAAAGTCAAGAATACTTCACCTTTGAATGGAAAGCCCCAGAGGATGGGATCACCAGTCAGCTGACATGGACTAGATTCTCCACTGGTTGGGCTCAATCTGGCCACCTTGCTGCCCAATCCCAACTTGGAGCCACCACGACACAAGTATCAAATACTGACAGAAGCCCATGGATGGAGGAAAGACCTCTCTGACCGAACCCTTCCAGGAGCTGAGGCTACCTGGTTTACAGACAGGAGAAGTTTTCTTCATGAAGGTCAGATAGGGAGCTGTCGTGGTGGACAGCCCAAATGTCATCTAGGCTTGCTGAAACTCTAACTCCCCCCACCCCCCCTTTTCCCACAGTTCAGTGCAGAAAGTGGAGCTAATTTTCCTTGGACCTTGGGGCCAGCAAGAATTTTTTTTCACAGCTCATGTTCACAGGCCTATATACTAAGAGAGAAGACTCATATCAGAGGGAAAAGAAATAAAAAACAAGCAGGAAATCTTGGAACTCTTGGATGCTCTGATGAAGCCAGCAACTGTGAGTATTATTCATTGCCTGGTACATCGGAAGCAATAACCAGGCAGATCAAGTGGCTCAAGAAGTGGCTATGCAGGAGCCTATCCCGGTTATGGACCTACAAGAGACAAGGGCTGGGAAATAGGACTGAACTAAGAAATGGTCTCAATTAGAATATACTGAAAAAGAGAGGACTCACATTGCTAGCCACCCTATTCACTGCTGCCTAGAAAAGCAAAGACAATGGTGCACTCAAGGGAAAAACTATACTCCCCAGAAAACAAGCTGAGGAATTACTTGACCAAATGCATAGATGCAATTAGGGGATAAGAAGCTCAGCTAAGCAGTCAAAGGATCTAAGGTATAAGTAATGAACCTTAGGTTTTTAGCCAGAGAGACAGTAGAACAGTGTAAGTTATGTCAGCAAGTAAACGCTTATACAACCAAGAGAAAACAGGGCAAGAGACCTAAAAGAGAACGACCTGGGGTATATTGGGAGGTCGATTTCACAGAAGTTAAGTCAGGAAAATATGGTTACAAATACCTCCTAGTGTTTTCTTTAGATACTTTCTCTAGATTGGTTGAGGCTTTCCCTACTGAGCCAGAAACAGCTACCCTGGTAGCCAAGAAGATATTAAAAGAAATTTTCAGGGTGCCCAAGTTAATTGGACGACGGTCTTTCTTTTGTTTCTAAGGTAAGTCAGGGATTGGCAAAGATATTGAGAACTAATCAGAAGCTCCATTGTGCATACTGTTCCCAGAGCTCAGGGCAGGTAGAGAATGAACAGAAACCTAAATTAGACCTTAATTAAATTGACCTTGGAGACTGGTGCTGACTGAGTGGTGCTCCTTCCCCAGCCCTGTTCCAAGGCTGGAACATCTCCTACCATTTTAACTTGACCCCTTTGGGAATCCTGTTTGGCTCCCTAACTCCCTTGGTTTTCCACCTGAACCATCCCCCTGCCCCCAGGTTTCCCAACTCATTGATAGGAACCTCTTCTTGAGGCTACAAGCCTTTCAGTCAATCCAACATGAGATTTGACTCAAACTGTCTTCCTTACATGCTGCAGGAATGCCAAAGACCACTCACCATTTCCAGACTGATGACTGGGTCTACATCCAGAGGCATCGGGCACAATTGCTGGAACCCTGGTAGAAGAGACCCTTCCTGGTACTGTTAACCACTTCAACAGTCCTCAAGGTAGATGATATTGTGGCCCTGGTGTATGTGTTTCATGTGAAACCTGCAGACACCCCACTCCCCAGGGACTCCTGCTGCCACCATGTGCCCATCAAACCTGGACCATGGTTTGGATCTCAGAACACATGTCTGGTAGTTAACAATTCTCTCTCTCTCTCTCTCTCTCTCTCTCTCTCTCTCTCTCTCTCTCACTCTCACACACACACACACACAAACACACATATAGGTTTAACATTGAGTTTGACATTTTGTGTGTGTGTGTGTGTGTCTGTGTGTGTCTGTGTGTGTCTGTGTCTGTGTCTGTGTATGTTGTACATGCACGTGTTTGTGTAGGTCAGTGGATAACTTGCCGAAGTTAGTTTTCTTCTTCCACTATATGGATACTAAAGATTGCACTCAGGCCATTAGGTATTGGGTAAGTACCTTTTCCCACTAAGCTACCTCACTGTTATACCCAGAAATGATGCTTTGGGCACCTATTCAATGTTGTGGTCAATACTGATTGTCATTTCAACAGGCTCTAGAATCACCTTAGTTGCAACTCTCCAGAGGAATCTGTGGGGAATTTTCTATATTAGATTATTTGAGATGGGAAGACCCACCCCAAACACAGACAGAACTCGTCTATGGGCTGGGTCTTCAGCCATAGAAGAGCTGAAAGGTGAAAGCAAGTTGAACATGAATAGTCATTGTTGTCTTCTTCCTGTCTGCAAAGGCAATGTGACCAATTGTCTCACATGCCCGCTGCCATGGCTTCTTTTCCATGAAGAACTGTAAGCTCAGATAAACCTTTCCTTTCTTAAAAGCTTTTGTCAAAGCAGCAAGACAAGTAACTAACACATTCAGTGGCATCTCCTTTAGTGAAGTCACACCAATCTCTACCTTAGGTCTCCCAAACTAAATTTGTGTCAAAGTAGCTTACTAAAATTTCATGTATTTTGCTAATTAGATATCCTTTTATGTCAAGCTCTTTGATAGTGTCTGAAATATGTTATTATATGTTTTCATTTTTGGAGAATCTCTCAGTTATTTAGGTTGGTATTGACATGAAATAATTAACTATATGTTTTATTATACAGGTCACCAATTATTTGAAAACTTTAGTATAGGGTATGTGCCTGATGTGCATGAAGGGATGGGGTACATGTGCCTCAGTACCTATGGGAGGTCAGAGGACAACTTTTTGGAGTTTGTTTTCTTTCTACCTGTATTACCGTTCTTACACAGCAAACTTTTTACTTGCTGGTCCATCTGAAACTGACTTTCCTCTTCTGTCCTTGGTTGCATATTTACTCACCTGTGTACCCCTCTGCTTACTCCTTAGAATCCTAGTACATTTATACACATCAAAAACTGAATTACAATCCCAACAAATACTAAATATATGTCCTTTTGTCTTACTTGTTTTTTCCATGCAATGGTCTGCTTAGAAACATTAAATATCTGTGCAAATAAGTCTATTTATTTCTTGTAGTGGCTAAATACTATTGTATAAAGTATGTATTACAGTGGACTTAACTCTTTCTATTGTACTAAATAAAAACACAGACAACCAAGCTGTTTTACTATTTCCAAAAATCAGAAAGTAGAGTTATTAGTTTTATTTTATTTTTATTTTTTGGTGCTTAATCCGACTTGAACATATCTGATATTTATTTATATTAAATTATATTAATACTATTTATTCTTTGCAGCTATGAGGCTTGAACCCAGGACCTGGCACATGCTAAAAACATATTCTACCATTGTGTCCATCCTCAGGCTTTGGCTCTTTGAGTCAGGATTCCACAGGGTAACTTAGGCTGACTTGGACCTTCCTACAGTAACTAGGCAAGATTCTCCTGCCTCAGCCCCCTTAGTGCTGAGATTACAGGGGCATGTCACTCTGCTTGGATATGATTACATTCTTTTTATTTATTTACTTTTGGGCTTTTGATGCAACATTTCTCTGTTGTAACCCTGGCTGTCTTGGAACTAGCTCTGTAGACCAGGTTGGCCTCAAACTCAGAGATCCACCTGCCCTTGCCTCCAGAGTGTTGAAGGTCTGTGCCACCTCTCTTGGCAAGACTACACTCTTTTCATTATTTAATACTTATAAAATTCTTGATTATTTTCTGTGATAGTTTAATCACTTATATAGTTTTTCTAAAATACTTAAGTCATGCTTGCACTTCTTCTTTAAATAAACTAGAAACTATAGGGGAAAATGTCAGTTGTCTTACACTCACAGATTAATTTGGGTTTGTAACTTCTCAAAATAAAAAGGCTACTACATTTGTTGTTGTTGTTGTTTTGGTTTTTTTGGTTTGCTTTCAACTTTCTTTGTTACAGATATCTACAGATTCTATCTTTACTGTTGCTTGGATATTATAGGCAGGGACATTTTGTTACACTATTTTGTAATTTATTGTTGTTATATAGAAAGTTCTTATTTTCATTGCATGTTTATCTATTAAGAAGGAAGCTTGTATCTGAGAGCTTACAAATAGAAAAGACAAGCTATTAAAATTAGAAGGAAAGAACAATTTAGCTAATAATTGTGTGAACTCATCTGTAAATGACATTCAGGAATCTGAAAGGGTCATGATCTAAGGACTTGTGGGAGGCATAACTTGACCTGATTCTTCAAGAAGAGGTGACTTGTTAGCTGATGGGTTAAAGAAATGAGACTGAGTGTGGTCTTTGTTTAAGAGTATGATGGGCTTGTCTTGATAGATTAGGAAAGAAAGCTAAAACTCAATGACAATAATAGAAATGTAAAGGGGTGGCTATTATTCCCACTCTTTAAAACCAAGAGGGGTGGGCTGGAGAGATGGCTTAGTGGTTAAGACTGCTCTTCCAGAGGTCCTGAGTTCAATTTCCAGCAACCACAAATTCCCAGCAACCACATGATGGCTCACAACCATCTCTCTGTGATTTGATCCAATGCCCTCTTTTGGTGTTTCTGAAGATAGCAACAGTGTGCTCATATAAATAAAATAAATAAAACTTAAAAAAAAAAAAAGAAGAAGAATTGAACACCCAGGAGTGCAGACATCCTACACCACAGGACAGACTGCAACTTCTACACATCTCTACCCATATCCCTGGTCCAAGGGGAAACTGCACAGTGCCTCTGGACACAGGAATATAGGAATAGACAGCCGCCGGTACTCACAGTTGTGGTCTGTGCCCAGGACTGAACTGAACTGATCAAACAGCTTCCTGCACTCAAATCCTGTAGGGGAGAGAGCTGGACCTTCAGAAGTGTGGACACTCCTGAGAAGTCAGAGGAGACTACCCTCTGCCCACATTCCAGATCCAAGAAGGAACTGCCTAGTGCCAACTGTGCCCCCTGGGTGCACAGACCTAGGAACAATCAGGGGCAGGACCCTTCTGATTCCTGCCCATGCTTAGAGTTGGAAGACAGTCTCCAAGTGCACCTATACACCTGAAATCAGAGCACCTGTTCTCAGAAAAGACTGAAAGAAAACAGGAAAACGGTTCTATAGGAGTGCTGACACAGAGGCCTACAGGAGGGTCAAGTCAGTCTCAGAAACAGCAAGACAAGCAAACAGCAGAGACAACCCAAAGGCTAGAGGCAAGCACAGGGACCTAAACAACAGAAACCAGGACTACTTGGCATCATAAGAGACCAGTTCTCCCACCAAAGAAAATACTGGATATTCAAACACACCGGAAAAGTGAGACTTAGATTTAAAATTACATTTTGTGATAATGATGGAGGACTTTTAGAAGGATATAAAGAACTCTCTTAAAGAAATGCAGGAAAACACAAATAAACAAGTAAAAGCCCTTAGAGAAGAAACACAAAAATCCCTGATTGAATTACAGGAAAACACAACCAAACAGGTGAAGGACTTGAACAAAATCGCTCAGGATTTAAAAATGGAAATAGGAACAATAAAGAAAGCACAAAGGGAGACAACCCTGGATATAGAAAACCTAAGGAAGAGACAAAGAGTCATAGATACAAGTATCACCAACAGAATACAAGAGATAGAAGAGAGAATCTCAGGGGCAGAAGATACCTTAGAAAACATTGACACAACTGTCAAAGATAATGTAAAACACAAAAAGCTCCTAGCCCAAAACATACAGGAAATCCAGGACACAATGGGAAGATCAAACATAAGGATAATAGGAATAGAAGAAAGTGACAACTCCTAATTTAAAGGACCAGTAAATATATTCAACAAAATTATAGGAGAAAACTTCCCTAACTTAAAGGAAGAGATGCCCATAAACATATAAGAAGCCTACAGAACTCCAAATAGATTGGACCAGAAGAGAAATCCCTCCTGTCATATAATAGTTAAAACACCAAATGCACAAAACAAAGAAAGAATATTAAAAGCAGTAAGGGAAAAATGTCAAGTGACATATAAAGGCAGACCTATAAGAATTACACCAGACTTCTCATCAGAGACTATGAAAGCCAGAAGATCCTGGGCAGATGTTATACAGACCCTAAGAGAGCACAAATGCCAGCCCAAGTTACTGTACCCAGCAAAACTCTCAATTAACATAGATGGAGAAACAAAGATATTCCATGACAAAACCAAATTTACACAATATCTTTCTACAAATCCAGCCCTACAAAGGATAATAGATGGAAAACTCCAACACAAGGAGAGAAACTACACCGTACAGAAAGCAAGAATATAACTTCCTTGCAATGAAACCAAAAGAGAGACAAACAAACATAATTCCACCTCTAACAACGAAAATAACAGGAAGTGACAATCACTATTCCTTAATATCTCTCAACATCAATGGACTCAATTTCCCAATAAAAAGATATAGACTAACAGACTGGATACATAAAGAGGACCTGCATTTTGCTGCATGCAGGAAACATACCCCAGAGACAAAGACAGACACTACCTCAGAGTAAATGGCTGGAAAACAACTTTCCAAGCAAATGCCCCCCCCCCAAAAAAAAACCAAGCTGGATTTGCCATTCTAATAACAAATAAAATTGACTTTCAAGTAAAAGTCATTAAAAAAGATAAGGAAAGACACTTCATATTCCTCAAAGGAAAAATCCACCAAGATGAACTCTCAATCCTAAATATCTATGCTCCAAATGCAAGGGCACCTTACATTCATAAAAGAAACCTTACTAAAGCTCAAAGCACACATTGCACCTCACACGATAGTAGAGGGAGATTTCAGCACCCAACTCTCATCAATGGACAGATCATGGAAACAGAAATTAAACAGCGACACAGAGAAACTAACAGAAGTTATGAACCAAATGGATTTAACAGATATTTATAGAACATTCCATCCTAAAACAACAGGATATACCATTTTCTCAGCACCTCATGGTACCTTCTCCAAAAGTGACCACATAATCGGTTACAAAACAGGCCTCAACAGATACAGGAAGATAGAAATAATCCCATGCATCCTACCAGATCACCACACACTAAGACAGGTCTTCAACAACAACAATAATGACAGAAAGCCCATTGTTCAACATGGAAGTTGAACAATGTTTTACTCAATGACAACTGGTCAAGGAAGAAATTACCCAAGATGCAATCCACAGACCACAGGAAGCTCAAGAAGAAGAAGAAAGATTACCAAATGTTGTGGTTTGCCCTGAAGTTATCTGTATTTTGATGCTAATTCCACTGCCCCAAGGACAACTGCCTAGTCACTTACTCAGGAATCAGGTGACTTCACCAGAACCTCCCCATTGAATTTGTAAAGTACAGGTGAGGGGCAGGTACAGGATAGAAGGAGGCCTGTCATTGGAGGAGAAGGAAGGATGGGCAGGAGAGAAGTTTAAAGGAAAAGGAGGAAGACAGAAGAGAAAGGAGAGACAGGAGAGAGAGAGGAGAGGGTGAGAAGCCATGGCAGGTGATGTTAAGATTCTGCTCTGTGTATTTACAGGTTGTCATTGATGTTCCTAAGAGATGGATGGTACTGGGCTTTGTATGTTTAAGTGGGCAATTATATTTATCAATTGGGTCAAAGATTATTGTGTTGTGTGTTCTTTTATGTGACGGTTTGAGTGTAGGAAAGTGTGCAGAGGCAGGAGACAATGGGCCGCCGCGGAATTGGGATGTGATTCTGCCAAGATATCTAGCAGGTATCTTGGGGCATGGTGATGCGGACCTAGTTGGGTAAAAGACCACTATACTCATTTTATTTTTTATATTTTTACAACAACCACCAAAATGTGGATGTTCCCGCTTCTTCTTAAAAGGGGAAAAAATTATCCATAGGAGGGGATATGGAAGCAAAGTTTATAGCAGCAACTGAAGGAACGTCCATTTAGAGCCTGCCCCACATATGGCCCATATATATACAGCCACCAAAACTAGGTAAGATTGATGAAGCTAAAAAATGTATGCTGAAAGGTACTGGATATAGATCTCTCCTGAGAGACACATCCTGAGCATGTCCAATACAGAGGTCAATGCTAGCAGCAAACCAGTGAACTGAGAATAGTACCCCCTTGGGGGGAATTAGAGGAAGGATTGAAAGAGTTGAAGGAGCTTGCAACCCCATAAGAACAACAATGCCAAACAACCAGAGCTTCCAGGGACTAAACCACTACCGAAATTCTACACAGGGACTGACCAAGGGCTCCAATTGCATATGTAGCACCTTTTTGGGGGGCACCAGTGGAAGGGGAAGCCCTTGGTGCTGCCAAGGTTGGACCCCCAGTGCAGGGGAATAGGGGGGGCAGTAAGGGGAATGGGGAGAATACCCGTATGGGGGAGCGGGAGGGGATGGGGGCTTATGGACAGGAAACCGGGAGAGGGAATAACATTTGAAATGTAAGTAAAGAAATATATGTAATAAAAACAAAAAACAAAACAAAGACAAAAACAAGAGGAGCAGTTCAGAATTGATTCAAAAAGAAGGGAATATCCTGAGGTTAAAAAAAAAAAAAAAGTGGCATTCAGACAGCAGAGCTTTAGAATTAATTTTGGTGTGTAGATGCAACTTGAAATCATGGTAGAAAGCTATTTTAATAACACAATCTTAGAGAAGGAGTCTTAAGTAAAGATAAGAAATAAGTTAGAGATTCCGAAGATAAAAAAGGAAACAGACTGAAGACAATGACTACAGAGCAATAATGACATATTTAAATGTTGGCCCTAGGATTGAGATTCCAAATGTACATCCCCTTTCTAACAGACATTATGCTTGTTAAAGGTAGTGCTGTTAAAGGTAGATTATTACTTCTTTTGTTTTGGTAGAAAGTAATTAAAGCAGTGAAAATATTTAAATGGATCGGGTTTGCAGGAAATATGAGTTTCTAAAAAGTATAATTAGGTTTGAATCCAGCATTTCATAAAAGATATTTTGGTGTTTAATAAAGGGTAAAATGTTAGGCTTTAAACTTAAAGATCACATTCACGGGAAGGAAAGAAATGAGCATACTTTCAAGAGATACTGCAAAGGAAGGGTTTCAGTTTGGAAACTCTACAGATATTCATTACAGAAAGCCACAAGCATGCATACTGCCCATATATGCTATATATCTGTTTCTTATTTGAAGAAATAACAATTGTTGGCTTTTAATTAAAAGCACAGGGACATTTGAATTCCATAAAACCATTTTGCCATATCACCAAATTTGAATATTTAGGAGGAAGCCTTTGGTTAAAAAAAGTGTTGTACTTAAAAATTTTTAAAGATATATTATTTTGGCTTATGAATATATTTATGCAAGTGTGTATACAGTTTGTGTGTAGGGCCCTGCAGAGTTCAGAAGGGGTTGTTTGAACTGCAAGTGCTTTGAACTGCTGAGACATCGCTCTACTCCTATACTTAAAATCTTGATAATTCAGAGTCTTTCATGCAATGGACTTTATGAATGAAGTCTACACTGGGGCAATAATGTTAGAAGCAGGTAAGAAGGCAGATGAGATACTGTGCCCATGTAATGTAGTGAATGAGAAGAGTCATGTTAACAAAGAGCAGACTCCATTCCAAACACTGAAAGGAAGAGCATGAGGACTCACAGAGGGAGAAGAGTTGTACAGTTCAGGGAAGCAGAGGAAAAGGCAGCAGAACGAAGCAAGCTCTACAGCTACAGTCGGGTGGGAGCCTGTTGATGCCCATTCTACACATCTGCTCTTTTGTGGCATCTAGAGGTTCAAACTCAGAGCCTTGTGCTTGTACGGCAAGCAGGTTTATCCACCGAGTCATCTCTCTAACTTTTATTTTAACTTGTTTTTATTTTGAGATAGGGACTCACTACAGATCCTTGGTTGGCTTAGAACTTGCTAGTTCATTATGTAGACCAGACTGCCTTTGAACTCATAGAGATCAGCCTACCTCTGCGTCTGGAGTTCTGGGAGTAAAGGTATACCATCACACTGAGCTATTTGAATGCTCTTATTTGAAATATTTCTATGTAAAAGGAATGCTATCTATGTAGGCTGCCATGGCAGAGATTGTTAATTGCACTAGAACTCCTGAGAGAGACTTCAGCCAGACTTTGCTGTGAGTTTCCTCTCCTTTTCTATATCCCTATGCTTTCCCCTGTCTTTCCATCCTGTCTGAATTTACTCCACTGATTCTTTAATATTAAGGTTTTTTAAAGGACGAAGGTTCATTTTCTGGAATTATTTTGCTGTTCAGGGATCAAGAGTCCGGGTCTACAAATCTTGGAGGGTCCATGCTTACATGTCAAAGGTTGTCCTTCACTAGAGATCTGGAAGAGAGGATGTTATTCCTTGTGACATCAAAACCACATAGTCAATAAAGCATACAGCAGCTTGCTAGGACTCATCCCGAGACTATCAGGACCTATTTGTCTCAGAGTGTCTGAGAGTCATGGTGTTTCAAATGCCCTTTAAAGTGTAGGGCAGAATGCAGCATTGATTGGGATGTATAAATACCAGCACAGATTCTCCCCGTACTGCTGTTGTAATAGCACAGGCTATTGCAGTCAGTTGTAGCACAGCTGCTTTGAGCATCTTAGCTTTTGAGTTGAGGACAGAGATCTGATGTGCTGTAGAACAGCATACTGGCAACTGTGCATTGATCCTAGGCAAACAAAAAGCAAAAAGTAACAATTTCTAGAGGGAATCCAGTGATGGAGTAGATGATAAGGAAAATAGTGTGAGGCAAATATTGAGGACATTATCATTTTAAAGAATGTACTTTTTTTCTGGAATTCTATTTTGTTGCGGTGGAGTACTCATCCAGACGGTGTGACCAAACATCAGAAGATATTTGAGTGGTAAGGCAGCATAAAGGTTCCTGAGCTGTCAATATTTTCCAGAATGCACTTACATGTTTGTACTTACTTACAAAAAGGTGGAGGCTTGGTTTCACAGGCTAGGTTTT
Organism: Rattus rattus; assembly: GCF_011064425.1. Classification (NCBI taxonomy): domain Eukaryota; kingdom Metazoa; phylum Chordata; class Mammalia; order Rodentia; family Muridae; genus Rattus; species Rattus rattus. Next base: position 141,318,492 of record NC_046154.1, on the reverse strand, counting down.
TACAGAGATAGGCCCTTATTTTTGTTGTTGTTGACTAAAGTACTTTCCCCCAAAGACACAAAGGACTAGTACAGTTAATGTTTGTGTTTGGAACTGTTATGAGTCATGAAGTTGCTTAATAATTTGTTTTTCAAATATGCTTGGAGCAATAGAATTTTGTTTCCCTGGTGGAATAAGACATTTTTAGTGCATGTCTTTTTGTTTGTTTGTTCACTTATTTTCAAGACAGGTTTTCACGGTATATCCCTAGATATCCCTGAACTCATCTGCCTCAGCCTCCTGAGGGATGAAAGGTGTGAGCTACCACCACCCAGATTCTGTATGTTTCTTTGCTGTATGGCTTTGGGTGATGAACTTGCACCCAGCTACAGGAAAGAGGCACTAGCGTCATCTTTGTTAACTCCAAGATTTGTTGAAAGGTGCTGTAGTCTAGCTGGGGCCCCTAACAACAGGCTTTGCCTTTCCTAATAGTGTATTTCCAAGTGTCACGTGACTCATCTCACCTCTACAGAATCTTGGGTAGATCTCAAAGTTGCTTGTGATATCCTCTTGGACAAGCAGTGTACTATTCTATCTGATCCAAGGATTGGCACAATGTATCTGTAGGCTTTTCCAATTTATATGGCATAAAAAAAACCCAAACCAACCAAACAAACAACCAACCAAACAAACAACCAAAAAAAAAAAAAAAAATCCAAGCTGAAAGACTACAGCTGAGCAGAGAAAACAGCAACCAAGGAAAATAGATCCCAGAAAAGTTCCCAAAGAGATTTGTCTGTTGTGCAGCAAGAGACCCAGCCCACACTGACACCAGCAGCTCAAGTGAGGAGTTCCTTTGTGCTTTAGAAATCTCCACTCAGATAAAGATTATGTTTGATTATGTTTGGTCTAGTGGTTTAAAAATTGTCTAGTAGTATTAATCCGCATGCTACCCAGTTTTGTGTAGACTTGACACAAGCTAGAGTGATAAGAGAGGAGAAATCCTTAATTGAGAAAATAGTTCTGTGAGATCAGGCTGTAGGCAAGCCTATAGGGTATTTTCTTAATGAGTGATGTGATGTGGATGGTGCCTTCCCTGGGCTGCGGATCCTGAGTTTCACAATCAGGTTGGGCAAGCCATGGGAAGCAAGCCAGTAAGCAGCATCCCTCCATGGCCTCTGGGTCAGCTCCTGCCTTTAGGTTCCTGTCCTGTTTGAGTTCCTGGTCTATCTTCCTTCATTGATGTGCAGTTTGTTTCCATAGAAACATAAAAAAATAAACTCTTTCCTTCCTAGTTTTCTTTGGTTATAGTGTCTTACCACAGCAATAGTAACCCTGACTAGGACAGTCTACATGTACTTAACATATAGATGGAGTAACTCTATTTTATGGTTTTGATTTATCTCTGCTTATTTAGACTTTTTTGTTTAAATATAGAAATATATTAAGGGAACACCTATTTCCTTATAAGAAATATTACTGTTTGTACTATAAATGTTCTATGAGCCTGAAGCTTCATATAGTTTGGCTCAGTGAAGTTTAATGATATTTGTTGAAAATTTTAATTTGATTGCTACAAGTTAATGTGAGGTTTCTAAGGGTCAAAGAACAGTCAAAATAGTTTATTCCAAGTGTCACGTACTTTTAATCTTAAACTGTATGTTAAAATGACAGCTGGCAGAAGTCACTTTTAATTGAATTCAAACAGTTTTTCCAAGAGTATAATTAAAATAATTGGTTCAGTCTCCAGACCCACACATACAGGTCTAGAATAATGCAACTTTGCCAGAAGCATTACTGTACATACAAAAATGGCTCGATGCCATATTCAAACCTTCATTTAAGGGTTTGATCCCTGTGCAAGAGTCTGCTTCTTAGATTATTAAGAATGCACTTTCCTAGGGTATAACTTAGAAATTCTTTAAAATCTTTTTGTTTTTTTTTCCCTGACTTGATCTCACTATCCAATCAAGAAGAAAATCATCCAAATTAAAGCCAATAAAACAAGCTTCATTTACTATTCATAGGTCTAACTCTCAAAAATGGAACTTGAAAATAGAAATTGAATCCGTACAATGTGGATTAACTTTTCAGGCCTCTGATTATAGGGAAAGAGTATAAACTGGGGATTTTATGACATAAGGATATTGCAAGTGAATTTTACAGAAGCAGAGAGCAGATTACATTATTTGACAGAACATCATGTCTTATCAGGATGGAGACCACAGGAGTCAAGCTCCATTCCAGAAACAGAACATCTCAACGTTCTTTGACAGAATGTTTTATTAGGTTAGAGTGTGTGCGAGTAACATTTGACTTTTTGCAAATAGAAACAACTTATTTCTACCTTATAACAAAATGGCTCTATGCCCTGAGATGGAATCAGGTTAGTCTATCACCGCCTGCCTCTTTCTCCCCAGGGTTGGGGTTAAAAGTGCCACTATGCTTGGCTCTTTAAAAGTCTTATGCTTAGTGTATGTAATGTGTTTAGAAGTCAGAAATTTGATGTCCTGTGTTCACTGTGGACTCACCTCTGTCCTGTCTTCAGCATCTAGCCTGGTGGCTGTGTAGGAGTGAAAGGAGACAATCCATGAGATAAGAAACCAACCAATCAACCAACCAACCAACTAACCAACCAACCAACCAACCAACCAATCAACCAACCAACCAACTAACCAACCAACCAACCAACCAACCAAAACCAACCAACAAGAACTAAAGGGTTCCATACCTCCAGTTCCCTATGGACTAATAAGAGTTCTTTTTAAAATCTTACCAGCATATTTTTCTCATTTTGAATTTGTATAGTTATCTCATCAAATATTTTATAGCCTCATATAAAAAAGAAAATCCATTAGATAAGAAAAGTAAATGAGTTCATTTTTTACACTGATTTTTTTTTTTTTAAGAAAAAGAGGGGATGAAGTGGTTAAGAGTATTGCATACTTTTGCAGGGGATCCAAGATCGATTTCTAACAGCCACATAACAGCCCACAACTCTCTGAATCTCTAGTTCTAGCAGATTCAGTGTTCTCTTCTGAGCTCTATGGGCATTGCATGAATGTTGTGTACTTATACAGTTAGGCAATACATTCTGACACATGAAATAAACAGAAATTAATTCTCAAAAGAAAAAGGGAAGGTGGGCGGGCTGGAGAAATGACTCAGTAGTTAAGAGGACTGGCTGTTCTTGCAGAGGACCTAAGCTTAGTTTGTAGCACCCACATGGTAGCTCACAGACACCTTTAATTATAGTTCTAGGGCATCTTAATGCCCTTTTCTAGCCTATGCAGCATGAAGCATACATATACTACACACACACACACACACACACACACACACACACACACACACACACACACACACGTGAAGGTGAAACACATAAAATAAAAACAAATAATTTAATACTTAAGAAAAAACAGATGAATAGATTAACCCTCTTCTTTGACATTCAGACTGTCTAATCACTGTCACAGTATCTGACAGAACACCTTAAAGAGAGAAATTACTTATTTTGGTTCATGGTTTCAGACAGTTCAATCTGTTGTCCTTCGTTCTGATGCTGGTGGCCATGGTAAGCTTAAAAGAGCATCATGGTTGTGTGAGCAAGTAGTGGAGATTGTTGAGCTCAAGGTAGCAGGAAGGAAAGAGTGAGACAGAGAAGGCTGTAGTAAGATAGACCCACTAAGGCCATGCCTCCTGTGACCCACCCTAAACTTTTTAGTACTTACTCAAATAGCTATGAAGCTGGGGATAAAGCCTTCAAAATCAGAAACTCTTAGTGAACTACTTCCTCTTTTAATTTTGCATGCTAAGTTCCTGTCATGTTGTTTCTGTGCTCTATGGGAACAAAACGATTCCTTATGGGAACCTTTGGCAAATCACCCACCATTAATCAAGAATCCTGTCTCCATAGCAAAATGCCACGGGCATGGTGATCTCTTCTCCCTTCCCTTCAACAGAACCCTAGTGAAAACTTTCCTTGGCTTTAGTCACACAATCCTGTCAGGGACAATACAGGAACATTCTAAGAAAACTACAGAACTAAACCTAGAATTAACTTTTAAAAAGATATTCCAGGGCTGGAGAGATGGCTCAGTGGCTAAGAGCACTGACTGCTCTCCCAGAGGTCCTGAGATCAAATCCCAGCAACCACATGGTGGCTCACGACCATCTATAATGAGGTCTGATGCCCTCTTCTGGTGTGTCTGGAGACAGCTACAGTGTACTTATATATAATTAAATATTAAAATTAAATAATTAAAAAAAGATATTTCAGGCTAAGAAAACATCACATAAATGAAACTTTCTTTTAAAATACGTATAATTTAAAAATAGCAGCTTTATTTTTTATGATTCTTGAAGATATCGTGTGGACCTTGAACCATTTAGGTTTGTTTGTATTCACTGTCAAATGTTGACTGGAAGGGGATGGACTTCTGACAATAGCTAAAGGATTGGGAAGTACATGAAAAGCATGACTGCTTTTGTAAAAGAGAACCCGTGACTTAGAGCCAAATGCATCTCAGCTAGGAAAGCCAGACTGAGCCGAGCAATTATCCTAGAAAGGGCTAGGGCTGCCAGCTACCCATGCTTTAATTACTCGGAGAAGAAATAATTTTCCCTCAGGCCTAGCTTTTGAATTGCTATATTACCTCCTTCTAGTACAATGGGGAAGAATTGTGTGAACGCTGACATCAGCTTTCCTGGTATCTGTCACTGTGTCCTGATGGTGCCCATAGGGCAGAGTTTCAGGGTCAGTCAAATCTGTGACTCCCTGGGTCCGATTGACTGAAACTACAGAGCTTGGAAACCAGAAAGCCTTTGCCTGCCATTGCACTTCAGGCTGACTCAGTTTGTTGCTGTCTTTGTATTGTGTTATCGGTAGAGAAGTCTGAGTGTGTCATAGATTGGATTTTAATGAGAAAAACAAAATCAGAGGAAAGGGAGTGAGCCCACCCTCAGGGCTTTATGGGAAACACTTGCTCTTCCCATCTGTTTGGCTTCTGTGCCATGAACACCACATCTCCATTATGTTTTAATCAAACAAGATTTAGGGAGAATGTGAATGGATGAACCTGTGTGAGTAAATTCTTCCAGGGCATTGATATGTAGCTCCTGGCATTAACAATTGTCTCGACGGTCTTTCTAGACACGCTCTTTCAGTCGCAGCTCTTATTATTAATATTATTGACAAAATGCATTGTAAGTGTCTTGCATTATAGGGATACTTGAGACAATCACGAGAACATGTATGCACAGCACAACCCTTGAGTTCACAAAGTCTGATTGTTTATGTCTCTTCTTCCCTTCATCCTTTCCTTCCTTTCCCTTCCCTTCTTCTCTCTCTACCTTTTTTCCTTTCTTTAAATGTCTATTTTTCTTCTTTTTAAATTAAACTATTTTATTTTTTGTATATGAGTACACTGTAGCTGTCTTCAGATACACCAGAAGAGGGCATCAGATCTCATTACAGATGGATGTGGTTGCTGGGAATTGAACTCAGGGCCTCTGGAAGAGCAGTCAGTGCTCTTAACCACTGAGCAATCTCTCCAGCCCCACATATCTATTTTTCATTTTCCTCCATATATTTTTCTCTTCTACCCTCCCTTCTCTTCATTTTTCCTCCTCTTACCTTTCTTCTGCCTCACATCTGCTTCCTCCATCTATGTTTTACTCTCTCCTTCCCTCCCTGCTATTAAAACCTAGACCTCATACTGCCTAGGTCACATTCATCTACAGCGGTGTTTCTCTCTTTCCTTATAGATGATTTTGTATACAGGACTCAGGCTAACAGTCTACTGGTGGCACAGTCCATGTGATGCATACACATTGATTTAAGGTGTCCCCTCCTCCCCTCTTATGACACATTCTCAAGTTATAAAATTCTTCCTTAAAAGACAAAATCTCCTTCCCATCATCATATAGGAATCAGAGACAGCCTGAGCAACACTTAACTACAGGTTTGTTCTGTGAACTATTCATCAACCACATCTAGAACCCATTCCCTCACTCTGCCACATGTGTCAGAACTCTCCTTGGAGCCCCTGCCATGCTGTCTGTCTGTCTATAGTGTTGGCAACTCTTCTAATAAAATCTCTAACTCCAAAGGAAATCTGTCTCAATGTCTGTTTTCAACCCCTAGCATGAAGCCTCTCACTTCCTTTACTCTCCAACCTCTCTTTTTCTTTCGTTCTCTTTTTGTGTGTCTGAGACAGGTCTTGTTTTGTAGCACAGGCAGCCCTGGAGCTTTTGTTCCTCTTGATGACTGAGTTTTGGGTGCCTTTTTCATCTCATGTTTGTTTTAGGCGATGTATTGCTGCTTTGTTAACTGCTTCCTTCCTGGTGTCTGAGAGAATAGAGTCCATGTGCTGAATGAACTTCATGGCCCCAAGTCTAACACCATGCTGCACCTTCTGGAGCAGCTCTCTTCCTCAGCACTCAATCACTCTCACAGATTCTCTCTTTTGTTGAAAACCATATTATCTAGACACAACCCGCTCCATACATCTCTAATTGTGCCTGCAAACAAGGAGAAAACTGGTATACACATGTTATCCTTGTACTTTGGAGGTGAAGGCAGTAGGATCAAGAATGTGAGGTCATGCTTGGCTATACAGTGAGTTCTAGGCCAGCCTGAGCTAGAGGACAGCTTGTCTAAAAAGCAAGCCAATCGAATAAAAAAGAAGTAGGAGTTGTTTGTTCTTGTCTATAATCCCAGAACTCAGGAGGCTGAAGTTAGAGGAACATCATGAATCCCAGGGCAAATTGAGTTAGAAAGTGAAATCTTGTTTTCAGAATCAAAACATAAATGAAAACAATAACATCATCATCATCATCATCATCATCATCATCATCATCATCAGCAGCAGCAGCAGCAGCAGCAGCAGCAGCAGCAGCAGGAGCACCACCACCACCACCACCACCAACAACAACGGCAGCAGAGAGAGCTCTTTCATGGGAGAAATGTGTACTAAAAAAATATTCCCCAGCAGTTGGTGGTGGTAGTATATGAGCTGGAAGTAGGATCTTTAAGCAAGAGAATTGTAAGGTTGAGAGCCACAGGGGAAACTGCAATACTTGCCTTAAAATAAAACTTAACTTATATAAGATCAAACCAGTCAAAATTCCAGTAAGGACTGGATTGGTGCTCACAAGGCCCCACCCTAACTGAGAAACTATTAGCAATAATGGATGTCGGGGCAAGGAATTGTGAGTAATATGCTACTCGTGTTCCAGTGGATGGACCCATACCCATGTGCAACATGTGCAACAATGATTGGACTCGGTAGTTATTTAGAAAAATGAAGAGGACATGAAATTGGGATGGGAACATGTTGAGTGGGAGGCTCTGAGGGAGTTGGGAAGGAAAGTTGGGTGGATTGAATCAACATGCATTATATAGATTTATGAATTTCTCAGAGACTAAATAAAAATCTTATGTAAAAATAGGAATAAAATAAACACACAATAAAGAGCAAGGCATCTAATGCAGTAGTAAAGAACTGGCCTCTAAACTGGGTTCAGTTCCCATCACAGGGACACAGAACCCCTCAGAGGACCAGGCTTGTGAATACTCTGCTTCTGTCAGGAAATGCCTAATCTTATTCACGTAGCAGTGTAGTGTAAGATAATCATAGTTCTCATGAGAGAGCATTAGCACTCTGCTCTTCAAAGGAGCTTACATGCTTTTTGGCAGAATATCTTGAACTGGGATCAGAGAGAACCATGAATGTAGTTTCCTAGCAACGTGCTTTCAATTATAATGAGGTTAAGTAACTTTGCCCAGAATCTACACTATATCAAGAACTGACACCTGGCCAGGATTAACCAAAATCCATTAACTTGAAAATCCCTGTAAGTTAGGGTTGTCTTCTTAGGTGCAAACAAGTATCAGACTTTAAAGACTAAATGCTACTGAGGCTTTGAGCCTTGGCTGTGTCTGAAACCATGTCTGTGGTAGATTGTGGAGCTTTTTCCTCATCATATTCCATCTGCTTGTGTTCACTCCCTCTGCATATATTTACCGAATGACAAATCTCATGCTAAACATCTCTGACTTGTTACAGCACAGTGGGGGCCTTGAGTTCTATCTCCAACATTACAAAAGAGATGAACAAATAACCACACAAATACAAGCACAAACAGTGCACAAAGATGAACTGCAAACTCCTCAAATTTGTCTTTCACCTCCCTGCCTATTTCTAAATCTTAGTGATGTCATGTTTTCCTATGACGAATAGCTCTCAGATTCCTAAAGCTAAATCAAGCACCACAGGAGGTCAAAAGGGACAGGTAGATTGGGAGGGTTCTTGTAGACCATCTCGATCATGTAACCTTTTGTTCCTCAGAGACTGTGTCTCTACAAATGAGGGAGGAAGTTTCTCCCTTCTCCCCACCCAGCTGTAGCCTGAGGTGAGTGTTTTGGTGTGTCTGAGCAGGGTGACTTCCAGCTTGATTTTTTTCTCTAACAACCCCAGAACCAGTTCCCTGTGTGAGAATGGAGAGAGGACAGTACCCACACCATCTGATGACATGGAATTAAGATTAATACTTGATAATTTTCTAATGTCATTAATTAAGGAATAATGTTGTTTGCTATTAATGCAGGGGATACAAGTCACCTTCTGGAAAACCATAAGACAAGTTATTGAACCATATGCCTATATAACTTCTTCTTTCTTCTTTTTCCCCTTCTTCCCCTCCTCTTTTTCCTCCTTCCCTTCTTCCTGTTCCCCAATTTCCCCATTTCCTTTTCTTTTTCCCTTTGAAGCAGAATCTCACTGCCTAGCTTGGAGCTCTCCATGTACACCAGGATGGTCTGCCTGTAACTTATATCGATCCACCTGTCTCTTCCTCCTGAGTCTAAAATTAGAAGCATGTGACACCACAGCCAGCTTGACTCCTTAACCATTAGAAAGTTTAGAGAAATTGAAATAATACACACACACAGTGTTATGCTTTTTTTCAGTCTTTCTTGCTCCATATCTCAGAATGGGCTCAAATTTTGTTTTTCTGCCATGTCCCCTTATGTGCTGGCATTATAGATGTGTGCCAACACGTCTACCTCCAAAAGTTAACAAAATAACAAAAAATAACAAAAGTTATTTTTAATGTGGAACATTATGTATTATTCATAAATTACATATAAATCTATAAATGTAGATATATATTTTCTGTATTTTTATAATGCCTACTTTTTCTTAGTACTGTGGATGGAAAGCAGGGTCTTAAGCTAGCTGAACACTTTACGGCTGAATTACAGCCCATTCTCCTATGTACTATCTTTAAGGCATGAGAAATGGTTTGGAAAACAATTTCTTTTTTAATTAACTGAATTTATTTTTACATTGTGTATATGTGTGTGGGCAATGAAGTCAGAAGACAACTTAAAGGAGTCTGAGCTGTCCATCTACCACATGGGACCCTGTGATCAAATTAGAATTTAGGTCTTCAGGCTTGGTGATAAGTGATTTTAACTCCTGAACTGTTAGCCAGATCTCCACCCCGTTTTTTTCTTTTGTGACAGGGTTGCATTTAGCTCAGGCTGGCTTCAAATTAAACATGTAAGCAGGGACATTTTTGATTTCCATATTGTGCTTCCCATTTCTCAAGTTTTGGGATTACAGTGAATCAATACATTCACTATTGCATATATTTTAGAATAAATTCATCCTTGACACACAAATGTACACTCTCCAAATGCACACATATGTAGATTCTCAATGCAGTTTTTTGAATTTTGATAAGCTATCTTAAACACCTATATTTATAGTCTGAAACTTTAAATCCATGAATACATTATGTCCTTTATTTACTTTCACTGTCCTTCATTTACTATTCAAATATTCTCTAAACTGAGGATATAGCTCAGTGTTAGGTTACACACACACACACATGCACATGCAAACTCAACAAAAAACAAAATAGGAATCAATAATCTTTGGTCATTGATAACTCTTAATCAATGATCTCAATTCTCCAATAAAAAGACACAGACTGACAGATTGGATGGGCCAACAGGATGCATTCTTAAGCTGCATCTAAGAAAAACACCTTAATGTCAAAACAAACATCATCTTTATGTAAAGTGCTAGAAAATGATATTCCAAAGAAATGAACCTAAAAAAAAAGGTGGTATAGCCATTTTAATATCTGACCAAAACTACGCTTCAAATCAGAAGAGATAAGGCAGGATATCACAAACATAGCAAAGGAAAAACTCACCGAGAGGGCATTTCAATTTTTTCTATCTATGCCCCCAAAACAAGGGCATCCAAACTGATGATATAAGCCAAATGGACCTATAAGTATTTGCAGAACATTTTATCCAAAAGTAGCTTTGTAACTTAAGGAATTTTCTCTGAAATTGATCACATATTTGGACACAAAGCACATTTAAGAAGATAAAAGAAACTTGAAATAACACCCTATCTGACTCTTAGCATCCTATCTGACCACTGTGAAATCATAAGGACATAGCTTGAAAAATTTGTCCTCTACCACATTGAAAAATCTAAAAAAATCTAAAAAAAGAAAAAGAAAAAGAAAAGAAAACCAAACAAACAGTAATTTTCTTGGAATACCTTCCCAAGACCAGATAAACTATTTAAATGAATTTATAACCCCAATGAAATCAAAGCAGTATTTAAATCCCCAAAAAAAAAAAAAAAAAAAAAAAAAGGTGCTCAGAGCCAGACAGTTTTAGTGAAGAATTCTACCCACATTTTCAAAGACAAGTTAATGTCAATACTGCTCAAATTATTCCACAAAGTGGAACCAGAAGGAACACTACCCAATTTGTTTTATGAGGCTATAGTTACCCTCACACCCAACCCACATAATGACCCAATAAGCCTGATATAGTTGTCTCCTGAGAGGCTCAGCCAGAGCGTGAATAATACAAAGGTGAATGCTAGCAGCAAACCATTAAACTGAGAACAGGGTCCCCATTGGAGAAATTAGAGAAAGGATTGAAAGAGCTGAAGGGGCTTGCAACCCCATAAGAACAAAATACCAACCAACCAGAGCTCCCAGGGACTAAACCACTACCCAAAGACTACACATGGACAGACCCATGGCTCCAGTTGCATATATAGCAGAGATGGCCATGTTGGGCACCAATGGAAGAAGCCCTTAGTCCTGCCAAGGAGAACATCAGGGCAGGTAGGCAGGAAGGGGGAGTGGTTGGGGAGGGAGAGCACCCTTATAGAAGAAGTGGGGAGGAGAGGGGATAGGGGGCTCTGGATGGGAAACCGGGAAAGGGACTAACATTTGAAATGTAAATAAAAAGTATCCCCCCCCACCACCTAAAAAAGAAAGACATAGCATTCCAGACTAATTTCTCTTATAAACTTTGATGCAAAAAGAATAAAATACTAAAAAGCCAAGTCAAAGAACACACCAATGAGGTCATCTACCACAATTAAGTAGGCATCATCCCAGAGATACAGGCATGTTTCAGCATATGTAAATTGATAAATATAATTCACCAAATAAACAAGCTGAAAGGCAAAATCCACATGATTATCTCATTAGATGCAGAAAAGGCTTTTGGCAAAATTCAATACCCCTTCATGATAAAAGTCATGGAGAGATTAGGGATACAAGGGACATATTTAAGCATAATAAATACAACTTACAGCAAGACTATAGCCAATATCAAATTAATGGAGAGAAACTCAAAGGAATTCTGCAAAATCAGGAATAATACAAGCTTGTCCACTTCATCCATATCCATTTAGTATAGAACTTGAAGTCTTACTACAGAAATAAGACAACTAAAGGAGACCAAGGGGATACAAATCGGAAAGGAAGAAGTCAAAATACCTTTATTTGCAGATGAAATGATAATATATATGATATATATGACACATATATAATGTATATGATATATATCATATATAATAATGTATAATATATATGTATATATATATGGCCTTAAAAATTCCACCATGAAACTCCTATAGCTGGTAAACATTTTTAGCAAAGCAACTATCCAGCTATGCTAACAAAATAAGTAGTCCTTCTTAATACAAATGACAAACTGAGAAATAAATTAGGGAAATATTGCCTTTCACAGTAGCCTCAAAAAATATAAAATGTCTTGGTGTACCTCTAACTTAGCAAGTGAAAGATTTGTATGATAAAAACATTAAGGCACTGAAGAAAGTATTAGTAGATATCAGAAGATGGAAAGATCATTCTTGCTTGTGGATTGTTAGGCTAAACCTAGTAATCCTACAATAAGCAATACACACAGGTGAGTGTACCCACACATCACATGTGATCATTGGTGACTGCTCCCCTCCCAACTTGTGCTCACAGGAGAGTGGAACTTTAATTTTTTCAAAGCCTACTTTAACTTATGGTTCTGAAATGCTTTAATTTCCCTCTACTCCACCATCCACATGAGGTAGTAGAAAGGAAAGATTACGGGAAAGCGGACCTGTTTAGAAATGGTTCTTTGAAGCATCTTCCATCTGCATTGTCAGGAAATCAGCAGTTCAGATCACAGGTCAACAGCAGCAGCTTGACTCACTTGCAAATATTTCCTGAATACACCATTTTGGTGTGGCATGACCTAGCAGAGACAGCCAGGGCTCAGCCAAATCTGCCGAGTCAGCAGTGGTGACCAGGTCCAACAGGAACACCAGGAGTTCTTGGCTGTGCCTCTTTCAGAAGCGGAACAGCTAGCTCTACCTACAAGCAAGCCAAGTCTAGCCAAGCATCTGTCACTGTCCACCGAGTGGACACCATTTATATTCTCTGAAAACATCATGTGTTCTCCATGGCTCCATGGCTCTTGCCTCACCACGTGTCCTGCCTCAGTATGTGAGTCTGTCACACTCTGACATCACTCTGCCAATCAGCCCAAGTCTGCAGAAGAAGTAATAAGAAGCTGCACCATACCACCAGAAGTTTTTGGTGCATTTCTCTCTGTGGAGTACCAACAAAAGGAGCGCATCAACATAATGCAAGGCAAATCAATATGTGTGTATTGTTAGTGAAAAACCATCCATCACGTGTCCTTTCATGTGCTTGCTTCAGCAGAACAGCCTTTCACCTGTGTCTGCTTCAGCAAAACATTCCTTCACAAGTCTGCTTCAGTCCTTCATTTGTGTCCGTGTCAATGAAACGTTCCTTCACGTGTCTGCTTTAGCAAAACATCCTTCTTCTTGTGACTGCCTCAGGAAAACACTCCTTCATGTGTTTGCCCCAGCAAAAAACCATTCAACACAAATGACTTTCCAAAGAACCCTCAAGTTTCCACTTCAGGAGAGTGTGCCCCTAACATGCACAGATGCAAGTGTACCCATATATACACATGTTCTCAGTGGTGAGTGTTCTCACCCACACACATGCTCACACAAGTGAGTGCATCCGTACATACACAGCTACTCACACATATATCATATACATGAGTATAATAGACTGTATTACATGTACTTCCTATGTAATATAGAAGTAACTTATTTTGCTAAATTATTTTTTATTAATTTTAGAAGTTTCTTTAAGATTCTTGCATGTTTCTTATCCAGGTAATCGTGAGACTGGTGACTAATATGTTCTTTACATTTTTTTTTCTTCATTTTATCTTATGGCAAGTAGATAATAGTTCCTTCCTTATATAAATGCAATTATTCTCACCAGTATGTTTTGTAGCTTGTTTTTTTTTTTTTTCTTTTTTTCGGAGCTGGGGGCTGAACCCAGGGCCTTGCACCTCCTAGGCAAGTGCTCTACCACTGAGCCAAATCCCCAACCCACCACCAGTATGTTTTAATTTTATAAAAACACTTAAGTGTTGAGAATAAAAAGATGTAGCTTTAGCATTCATTTTTGTGCATTTTGGAAATGAGGACCCATACTTGCCTTTTTCTGAGCAAAGCAATTAACTCAGTCCTATAAATTTAATTGTATTTATTAGCCACTTTTATTGTATACGTGATATTTATTATGTTTTTCATTTACTTTACCACCCCCATTGTCTTGTTATTGCTTACAAAGATTACTGTTACTAAGACGATTGTTACAGCACTTTGTTCTTCACAGATTTCTGGACAGGAGACAGTGCTCAGCAGGAGGACACTCTTCCCATGCAAGCTTGCTGACCCGGGCATGATCTCTAGAAACCCACAGTGGGAGGAGAGCCACAGCTCCGGAAAGTTGGAATAATCTCTTAGAAAATTTTAAAAAGTAACTGAAAAACTATGTGTAGTGATGGAGACCTTGTGATCTCAGCACTTAGAAAGTAGAGACAGGAGGATCACAAATTCAGGAACATCTTTGGCTAAACAATTCCTGGCTATCTGTGCTACATGAGACTTTGTCTTAAACAAACAAATTATGGGCTGGGCATATAGCTTCATCAGTAGAGCATTTGCCTAACATTAATAAGGGTCTGAGCTCAATTCCCACCAAATAAACTAAGTGTAGTGGTGCATGCCTGTAAGCTCAGGACTTGGGAGGTAGAAACAGGAGGGTTGGATGTTTAAGGTCATCCAAACCTACACAGCGAAGTAGAGACTATACTGAATTGCACAAGACTCTGTTAAAAAACAAACAACCAAAAGTAATTGACAAATGTTTAACTTGATTTATCTATTAGTCTTTGATGCTTTTGAGTTTATTGTTACTAAATGACTCACTGTGAGAGCTTTGTTCAGGCAGGTGAAGCAGCACTTTCATTCTGTTACTTGTGGAGAGAAAACAAAAAAGTATTTATTTATTTACTTACTTACTTTATACGTGTTGAGACAGAATCCAGGGTTCTTCACAAGCTACACACAAGTGTTATGAGCTCCAGCCTAGTCAAGTAGAGATTCCTTATAGTATCTGTAAGGAGGGATAGCCACATTAGCAGGGAATTAGAATCTAACGCAGTGTGCATGGGAGGTGCATACTTTCAGTACTTTCTCTGGTTGACTTCTTAAAACTAAGCTTCAGCTACACAGCAGCTTCCTGACAATAATAGGATTACAAGAGTCATTCAAAAGATAAGTCACAGGGCTGGAAAGATGACTCTGCAAACTGAGAACATGTACAACTTTAACAGAGGACCTGAGTTTGATTTCCAGCACACACCCATGTCAAGTAGCTTAAAACTACTTGTAACTGCAGTTCTCTGGGATTTGGTGCCCTCTTCTGACCACGGGAGATATGATCTGTACTATACAGGAAATAACTAGAAGAACTCTGCTGTATTTGTTAAGAAACAAGGGCAGCCAGTATGGTGGTACACACTTTAGATCCCAGTACTTGGAATGCAGATGTAGGCAGATCTCTGTGAGTTTGAGACCAGCCTGGTCTACATAGTAAGAACTTGTCTAGGAAATAAAGAGAGCAAAAATTAGTGAAAAGGGATTGAAAGAAAATAGAATCAACAAAAAGTTGATTCTTTCAAAAGACTGACAAACTCATAGTCCACAAACCAAATTAGAAACCCAAAATTCATAAATTTAGAGGTAAAAAGTATTCCTTAAACCATCCATAAGATAGAAAAGGATGGAATATGAAGAAGAAATACAATAAAGCCAGTACCACCCTGGTATCAGAATCAAAAAGAAGATAGCAACAGAGAACTGCAGACTGATTTCTATGAGAATCTAGACACAAAAATTGTCAACAACATTCTCACGAAACAAATTGGAGAACACATTAAGGTCATTACCATTGTCAATTTGGTTTCCTCAAGGGTACACAAAGATAATTCAATGCATGTAAGGAAGTAAACACAAGACCTTGTTACAAATTGTAGAATCAAGTTTGGGGAAGTGACAGATGTAAATTACCCTCCAGAGATGAGCTAGAGAGAAACTATGGGGCCATGATAAGACCTTGAGATGAGGAGAATTATAAACATTGTGAAAACATTAGAAGAGACAGCACACAACTGGAGAATGACTTAGTGATCAAGAGAACTTGTTGTGGGCTAGAGAAATGGCTCAGCAGTTAAGAGCACGGACTGCTCTTCAGAGGTCCTGAGTTTGATTCCCAGTACCCACATGGTGGAGCACAACCATCTGTAATGATGATGTGAAATCTTTAAATCTGGGTGATGGATATCTGATGTCCTCTTCTGGTGTGTCTGAAGACAGCTACAGTGTAGTTATATACATAAAATAAATAAATAATTCTAAAAAAATGCTTGTTGCTCTTCCAGAGACTCCACATTCAATTTCTAGCAGTCACATGGTGAGTCATGACTGTAACGTGTGTTTTAGGGTATATTCCACTCTCTTCTGGCTGGTGTGGGCATCTGCATGCATGTGGCACATAGACTAGACATACACGCAAGCAAAACATCCATATGTATAAAATTAAAAAAAAATTAAAAGACAATGTAAACATAGACAATGTAAAAGAGATAGCCAATTCAGGCATCATGAGGTGAGAAGTAGGACAGGGCATACCAGGTTTTCATGGGAAAAAATCTTGTAAGTGCAGGGCATAATCTAACTTTAATATCTTTTGGGAGCTGCTAGTCCTTTATTTCAAGGGACAAACTGCAAAGATAGTGACCTAATTTCTACAGTTCTCAGATCTGATAACTCAGGGTGTCCAGCATCCTAAAGAGGCAGGCACATAAACATTTTTTTAGCCCCTTTGTTTTACATTAAAGAAGAAGAGGAAGAGGAGGAGGAAGAGGAGGAGGAGGGGGAGGGAAGGAAAGGGGATGGGGAGGGGGAGGGAGAGGGAGAGGGGGAGGGGGGAGGAAAAGGAGGGGCTGGAGAGATGGTCCAGCAGTTAGAGCACTGACTGCTCTACCAGAGGTCCTGAGTTCAATTTCTAACAACCACATGGTGGCTCACAACCATCTGTAATGGGATCTGAGGCCCTTTTCTGGTGTGTCTGAAGACAGTGACAGTGCACTCGCATACATTAAATAAATAAATAAATAAATTATTAAATCTTAACAAAAAAAGAAAGAAAAAAGAAAAGAAGTTGAGGAATCGATTTACAGGAAAGAAGGAGCCATGAATGGTACAGACCTTGAAGTCAAGTCTCTTGCTTCTTTAAGTTGACTCAGAGCATAGTAGGATTATGGTGGGGCCTCCAAATCCCATAGTGGATAGTCAGGTGCTGGTGTCTGGGCTAAAGCCTGATATTTGGGTTTTATAAATCTTGAAGATGTCCATATAAATCTGGGTAGTATGGATAAGCTGAGTCATTGGCAGGGCTGCAGAAGGTCCTACAGATTTAAGAACTAAAACTATCATTTAAGGAATAACTGAAGGTATGGTAAAGAGCATATAGGTAGGAGGTAAGCTCTAAAGTGAATTTTGCATTAAATTTCTTAAGAAGAGAGAGATGAGTTGAGAATGATGGTTCATGCCTTTCATCCTACCCTTGGGAGACAGAGGCAGGCAGCTATGAGTTCAGGCAATCTAGGGTCACACAGTGAGGCTCTCTCTCTCTCTCTCTCTCTCTCTCTCTCTCTCTCCTTCTCCCTCTTTCCCTCTCCCTTCTTCCCCCTCTTTCTCTTACACACACACACACACACACACACACACACACACACACACACACACAAAGAGAGATGAAATAAACAGAAAAATTCATGATAGAACAGGCATCCAGAGAGGCTATTTTTGGATATTGAAGAAAATTAGGAAAAGTAGTAGAGAAGGCATCAGAGAGGAAAGATAGATTTCTGTAGAGTCATTTTGTACATCCATGAAGTTAATTCCACTAAGCAATTTGTGAGTTCCTGTCACAAGTCATATTCAATGGAAGGTGATAGATGGCTCTGCTAAAATATTTTTATTATTTTAAATTTATAATGTTAATTTAATTTAATAATATTAATACTTATTTTAAATTATGTGTATATGTCTCTTGGTGGGTAAGTACTCATGAGGGCATGTGCTCATGGGGACCAGAAGCATCAGATCCCATGGAACTAGTGTTATAGGCAGTTGTGAGCCGCCTCACATGGGTGCTGGGGTCTGAACTTAGATTCATCTAAGAAGAACAATATGTGGTCTTAACTGCTGAACCATCTCTCCAACTTCACTTGTTATTTAAAAGGCTAAAACATTCTAACTCTTCATACTTACTCATATCAGGTGTTGGAGTTTTAACAGTGTAGGTGCAATTTGTTGGAAGTTTCAACACAGATCCTGGAGATCCTCAGTCCATAGTTTTCATGCTGGTCAAACACCAAATTTTGTGCACATAGCATGCATAGCCTCATGGCCCATTTGGCTAGAAGCCTATCCTAGACTCTCCCAAAGATAAAGCTGAGATGTCAGGTAAGGGCATAGTCAAGCAGGAGAGATCTGATTACCAAAGCATTAAGAGAGAAATTTCTGGATCATATTAATCTACTAGCCACTGCTTTCTGGTCTACTTTTGTGTTTGCCGTTGTTTTTTATGTACTACTTTTGCAATAATATTTACAGGTGACATTTTAAAATTAAAATAACCAAGAAATTAAAATGAGCAAGAATATGGTATATCTTATAGAAGGTAAGATAGCAGATGGAGGAGGCACTCTATTAATTTATGAGAGTTTGTTTAAGCTTTTGCATGTTCTTTGTTCCAGAAAATAGAGTTAAAGTTAGAAGTAGTAATTTATATGATCGGACCAATTGCTTTAAGTAAGACGGGAGGATGGGGTATACAAAGGTTTAAAATTAAACATTTTAACGTAAGGATTTAATATTAAAGTAAGGATTTAATATTAAAGTAAGGATATACACATCACTTTAAAAAGATAAAAGATAGAAACTTCAAAAGATGCAGCAAAGGCCTTTGATCACCTCCAACATCCCTTCATAATGAAGGCGCAGGATAAATTGGGAATAGAAGCAGCATATATCAATATAACAGGTGATAGATACATTACAAACCAATGAACACCATTAACCTAAATGAAGAAACTTCAGAGCATTTTATGTAAGATCAGGGTGCTTACTCCTGCTGCTCGTATTCAATGCACAGGAAGAAGCCAGTTTTCCTACTTGCAGACAACATGGTACTACACGTAAAAGACTGTTCAAACTCTTAAAGTCTCAGCTTCAAGGAGAGACCTTGCCTCAAAGAAGGGTGACAGAAAAGGACATCTGGTGCCCTCTTCTGGTCTCTGTGATTTCATACAAGTTCGGTTGCTCCCTCTCCCCCCCCATATACATATGCACACAACACACACAATTATACGCACAACACTCACAAGTAAATAAGTAAATCTTTCAAAAAGAAAGGAAATGAAGGTAAATTTGTTATGATTTGAATCTAAACTGTCTTCCATGGACTCATGCTTTAGTGGTCATTTCCCAGTTTAATGGCAGTATTTTGGGAGGCTGTGGGGTTTCAGGAAGTGGACCCTGGCTAGCAGAAGAATGGAACCAACGTACAGGAACCCCTGGCTGCAACACATTCCCTCTGTACCCGCCTTTCTTAACCTTTTAAAAGAATTTTGGTGATGCCTATATTCCTGCGTCTAGCTTGGTTGGATCTTTATTAACTTAATTGATCTTTCTTCACTAGAAGATTGTTGACAGAAACTGTGATGACAGAGAATTCACTGCTCAGTCATGGTTGGTCCTTAAATATTCTCCTATACAAGTAATACTGCAGAAATGGGGGGGGTGATATCATTATAGTGCCATGCTAGGGATGCCATTATAATGCTGTGCTATGTCAGGTGTGTAATAAAGTCTGGTAATATGTAGCATCAGCAATAGAATCTCCATTTCACAGATGAGGTCATAGGCACTCAGGTAAGTTACAGGATTTTGAGGGCCACACCAAAAGAAATTATATCCTTGACCTTAGCAAAACTGTAAATTTTCATTTTTTGAAAAAATGTGTGCATATGTGTATTTTGGTTAGATTCATCCACACTCCCCCTTCTACCTTCACTGCTTCCAACATATCTCCTATTTGCCTCTCAATCTCATACACATTTTGAAAGTAACTGTGGTAATTACTTTCCTTTTACAGTGATAAAGCACCACAACCAAGGCAATTTGTAGGAGATGAGCTCATCAAGCCCACCACAGCAACAAGTGGCAGCAGTAACAGAAGAGAAAGGGTATGTGGACTGAACGTTGGTCAAGCTTTAAGTATTCAAAGCTCATTCCCAGGTATGCACTTCATACAGCACCTTGTAAACCTCCCTGAAGAGCCACCTGAGGACTAAGTTCAAATACCAGCACTTGTGGGGGCCACTCTCATTAAAAACCACCACAATATCCTATTAAGTTTAATTGGTGGGGCCCATATACATGTATTTGTGGTGTCAGCCAGTGGGACATGAACAACCCAGCAATAGCTGCACTTTCCCCCTTCCTCAAAGCAAAGCGATTCTCCCTACCTCAGCAGCTGTCTGTCCATCTGTCTGTCAGCTGATATTTTAACTATCTGGGTCCTGGGACAGTCTTGGGTGGGTACAGCTTCTGTGAGGTTATGTGCATAACAGCTGTGTGTGTCCAGAGGACGGCACTTCACAGCACTCCTCCCCACCTGACTCTTTCTCAGCGTTCTCTGAACCTGGTGGGGTTTGTTAGATGTGTTCCATCTAACAGCTTATTCTCGGCATTGTGACCAGTTATGAGTCTGTGCATTAACTGCTACATACCTCAATACATTCCTCTTTGGCCAGGCCAAGAGAAGCATAGATGAACAGATATGAACGTAAATATTTGGAGAGGAGTTTGACAACATGACAGTTTAGCACATCAGGGAGGTAACTTCATCCACACACAGTGTCAGCTTTTAACTCCTCACTTTGAGGACCAGGGCAGTAGCTCTCTTCTTCATTAAATGTGTTCATTGAAATTTTTAAAAATATAGTTGACATAAAAATTGCATAATTGAGGTATAAATGATTTTTCAATACATGTATAGAACATGTGATGGTCAGGATGAAGTAAGTTTGTATTTCTTCATTCATAAGTTCTGTCTTCAATGACTGCTTACTTAATATTGCTTACGTCATTGTGTGTCAGAGTTAATCAGACCTATCAGACTTGCCAGACTCGTAGGTCTTCTTAGTACTTTAAGAATTTATACCCACAATATAACAGTGAAGTCTCACCTGAGGCAGGCATTTTTGTTTTAAGGAAGAAGGATTAATTTGGATCAAAGTTTGAGGCCACACTCCATCACAGCGGAGAAGATATGGACGTAGAAGAGTACCAGGATGCAAAGACAGAGACACGTATTTTAGCTCATTACTGCCTTTCTCCATTTTTTCTGCAGTCCTGGCCACCATCCTGTGGAGTGGTACTGCCCATATTTAGGGTACTTCTTCCCACCTGTCTAAGTTAGGGTTTCCATTGCTATGAAGAGACCACACCATGACCAAGGCAACTCTTACAAAGGACAACTTTTAATTATGGTTGGCTTACAGGTTCAGAGGTTCGCTACCATTATCGTCAAGGTGGGAAACATGGTGCCAGAGAAGGAGCTGAGAGTCCTAGATCTTGATCGAATTGCAGCCAGGAGAGAACTGTCTTTCAGGCAGCTAGGAGGGTCTCAGAGCCCACTCCCATGGTGACATACTTACTCTAACAAGGCCACACCTCCTAACTGTGCCACTGGGTAGGGAAGCATATTCAAACCACCGCTCCACCTCAATTAACAAAAGCTAGAAAGTCTCTCACAGGCATGTCCAAAGGCTAAGACAAAACTCAAAAGAATTATAAAGCATCATTTTATGTTCAAAACTGGTATCTGTTTTTTGAAGGAAAAAAGTAAGATGGCTGGGCTTGGTGGTACATGCACTAGGGAGGCAAAGGCAGGCAGATAGAACTCTGGGGCAGACTTGGTCCACATGGTTCTAGATCAGCCAGGACTGCATAGTGAGGACCTTTGTAAAATAAAAATAATAATAATAATACAGTTTAAAATGTACTTGATAGTGTATATAAATACTTACTAGCAAAGACTTATTATGTAAAAAACAAAATTGATGATCTCATGGCAATTTATCTGAGGCAGTCCATCATAGAGTTCATCCTGAATGGGCCTGATTCTATTTGTGTTTATGTGTTTGTTTGCTTTTTCCCTTGGATAGAGTGGTGATGGTAGTAATGGGATGGTGGTGGTGTCTTGTTATGACGCTCAGGATTGCCTTTAACTTAAATATTTCTCTGCCAAAGACTCCAGACTGATGGGGCTGTAGGCCTGAAAATCTATGCCCCTGTCTTCCCACCATCCCTCATCCATTACCTGGGACTCTACCCTGAGCCTCACACATAAGCTAAGCAAGTACTTTCCCACTGAGCTAGAGCTTCAACCCTCACTCCTACTGTTTGGGATCAGTTTAAATGGTTCAGATGGTATGACATGGTTTTAGTCATCACATTTGAAAGGTTTAAACAATGATCAAACAAATGTGAACACTATATGTGCTGTGCTTTATGACCTTGGAAATAGGGAATCGGAAGCCCTGGCTGGCTACACTCATTTCTTGCCTGGGCCCAGCCTGGTGAAGACACTGTGTTCAGCTGTACATTAGTGTTGATGAGCCAGATGCAGACAAGAGCACTGATAGGCAGCAGGCTCCTCGGGGGTTTCTATGCCCTGCAGCTACCTTTTTGAGATGGCTTTATAAGATCATACACTGCTGCCTCGAGCACCAGGATTGAATTCTCAGAAATACTCATTTCAAATTTAGAGATGCCCTTCAAGTTTAGTGTAGCCCTTGCTAAAGCCTTGTTAGCAATGAAAGAAATCCTGTCCTCTCTCTTTTACCAAGCACCAAAGGTGTGAACATTATTCCAAATGCCAGTTCTTTGCCTCGGTACTTTGTACATAATCATTCCGACATTTTTATGTTCCTTGGGTACTAATCTTAGGGTAATTATCTGGTCCATGGTTGACAAGTCAAAGGTTTATATAAAGTAATAATATACAAGGATTACTGATATTAGCATTAAAAGTAATACTGTACTTTTGTGGGTATGCTTTGTTATGTGGTCATGTACTTGGGTACATGACTTGCCCAAAATAAGAAAATAAACATCAAGGAAAATTTGTCATGTACCTGAAGTGGATTTTTGTTTTATAGGATTTTAATGTTCAATAACAATGTAATTAATACAAAATGCCCATATGATTATGAGTTACATTTATTTCATTTTTGGTAATAAAGTAAGCAAAAATAACAGAAGAAAATATACAAAGAAATCTTTTACTTCATCACTTTGAATAAAGATCTATGCATGAGAAAAGGTGAATGAACAGTGTGACTTTATCAGTGTGGGTGATCAAATGGTAGAGGCCTTATGTGTGTGGGTGTATGAAAGCAAACGTAAATAAGTAATGTGTATAGGTCCAAGTACATGCGTGCATACTGAATACCTTTCCTGATTGGCTCCTCTTACTTAATTTCCTATTTGAATCACTCTTCATATTATATTGGGGGAGGGGAGGAGTTTCTGCAGTTGTCAAGGCTGGCAGTGAAATGACCCCAGAAGAGACAAAGAGGAAAACTCAGTTTAGCCCACGTAGTTGGGCCACATCGAACTTCAGGAGTTTGATGCTAGTTGGCTATTGTCAGCATATTTAAACTCAATGCAATTTGGATAAAAGTTTCTAGGCAACAATCATTTTAATTCCAGGTTTAGAGTAAAGCTTACCCTTTTTTACAAAGGGTATATGATCATGAAGGTTACTTATTTAATTTAAAGACCTAGAATATAATGTGGTCTCTGACTGAGATAGCATACAGGGTAGCTATAAAGTACAGCAGGCAGTAAAGTAAATGGGACAGAACTAGAGAAGGAGAGTCTGGAGTAAACACTCTAGGGGATTTGGGCGATGTTTGGCTCTACAGAGAGCAAAGATCATCAGGCCACTAACAACATTCACTCCCAGCTTTCTGAGTACAAACCTTTTTCTTCCTTTGAGGACACAACCATGCATGATCATCATTCCCCATAGAAAGAATCTCTTGAATACTGTATGGATATATCTCCTATCAATAAAATAACCTATGACCTATAGGAAAGGATAGAATAGAAGGCGGAACATTTGGTAGGCAGAAAGGATTCTGGGATACAGCTATACATGAGAAGATTCTCCCCAAGGTGTGAGAGAGGATAGACACATGGAACCTGAACAGAGCTAATTAGCCATGCGACAGAACTTAGATTAAAATAAGTGGGATATTAAGTTATGAGCTAGTCAGAGAGCATGCCTTGCTACGTGGCCTAGGTATTTGTAAGTATATTTGAGTCTTAGAGTTGTTATTTTTGGGAACAGGGTCACAGCTTCTAGTAAATACCCCAAAGCAATTATTGATTTTCTTAGTGATTTGTGGGCTCAAGGACCTTTGTAATCCCCAAATAATATTAGTTTATGTGTGTGTGTGCGTGTGCATGTGTGTGTGTATTTATGTATGCAAATGCATGGTGTGTGTGTGGGTATATATGAAGGTCACAGACATGGAGTCTTTGGTTGAGTAGGAAGGGAGTTGTTTTTCTCCTTTCACCTTTACACAGGTTTGAACTTATATTTCTAGACTTTTGGGTCAAGCACCATATTTGTTGAGCTATCTTGATGGCCCTGGATACTTCTTAATATGTTACAGTAACAAAGCATTGTCACACATATAGAAAACATTTTTGTCCTTATAAATGGAGAAATTAATACAGAAAAATACAAATATATAAACTTTCTGTATGAGCTAGGTTTCTCTAAAGGAACAGAACTGATAAATGACATTTATTAGAATAGCTTACACCTTATAGGCTGTGGTCTGGGTAGAAATCCTAATAAAAAGGCCAAGAATCCCTTCTTTAGTCCAATAGACTGGATGCCTCAACAGTCTCAATTAGGCACTGGAGTCCCAGATAATTTCCAGAGAGCTGCTAATCTTCTGTTAACAATAGTGTCTTAGTGTTTTTATTGCTATGAAAAGACAGCATGGCCACAGCAACTCTTACAAACAAAAACATTAATTGGGGCTAGCTTGCAATTCAGAGGTTTAGCCCATTATCATCATGGCAGGAAGCATGGTGGTACACAGGCCAACATGGTGACAAATAGGCAGAGAGGTAGCTATGAGTTCTATATCTGGATCTTCAGCAGCAGACAGAGAGAAAGAGAGCAAGAGAGAGAGAGAGAGCAAGAGCGAGAGAGAGAGAGAGAGAGAGAGAGAGAGAGAGAGAGAGAGAGAGAGAGAAAGAGAGAGACTGGGCCTGGCTTGAGGATTTAAAAACCTCAAAGCCCACCCTGATAACAAACTTCCTCCAACAGGGCCACACCACTCCAACAAGGCCACACATCCTAATAATGCCACTTCCTATGACCATTGAGGGAGCTAAGAAATACCTCAGCAACAGGACAGATAAACTTGCCATTGAGAGTAAGCAAGAAGCCAAAAAGCAAAAGCTTCCTTCTTCCATACCTGTTTACGTGAATTGCCAGTGAAGGAGCAGCCTAGATTTAGGGTAGATTTTTTCACCTTTCACAGTCCAATCGAGAAAAATTTTTATAGGCATGTTTTAGATATAACACACTTTGTATCTTCAGTTTTGATATAACAGATATAGTCAAGTTGACAATCATGATTAGCTATCATTCTCTCCTTAATTCATTTAAAGAAATAAAAGGAGACTGATTTGCCTTGATGTGGACTTGGTCATCAGTCAATACAAACTTGGTTAGTTTATATTAGTCATCAGTCAAGACAATGCCCTACAGACTTCTAACAGGTCAATTTTATGGATGTATTTTCTCAATTAAGATTTCTTCCCTATTAGATGAGTCTATCTATGTCAAATTGACATAAAACTTAGTATCACAGTTGGATTAAAATATTATTAGTCTTGATAGTATAGACTTTTGGTACTGTTTCAAGTCTTTATGTCTCATGCTATGGGTCAGTACTTTCTCCAATTCCAGCCTGGCTGTATCATTCTTGACACAAGCCCATGTCTTATGAGCTCAGTCTTTCTGGAGCTGTGAGCCTCCTCTGTTGTGGTTAGGTGAAAGCTCCCATCCTCATTCAGTACTTGATTTTGTTGTAATTTGCACTTACTTGTCCTGGACTTGACTTAGACTGTTTCTTGTGTAAGTCTCTGCCGTGCCATCTGCCAGAAAATAAAAGCATTAGAAGATAGATGTAGGGCTGGAGAGATGGCTCAGGGGTTAAGAGCACTGACTGCTCTTCCAGAGGTCCTGAGTTCAAATCCCAGCAACCACATGGTGGCTCACAACCACCTGTAATGAGATCTGATGCCCTCTTCTGGTGTGTCTGAAGACAGCTACAGTGTACTCACATAAAATAAATTAATAAATATTTAAAAAAAAAAAAAGAAGATAGATGTATTAATTCCTTGGGAGAATTAAAGAGGTGACTATTCACATTCAAATAATAATGAGGGAAGCTCAATCTTAGTACTGGGAATGAAGTTAACGTCCCTGGGCAGAGCCCTGCTTCCTCAGGGAAACACCAGCTCTGGCTTTTCACCTGTTTCAATCAGGCCCCTCAGATGATCTGGGCAAACCTCCCCTGTCTTACTTAGTCAAGTGACTGTGGATGACGATCACATCTGTAAAGCACTTAAATCAAGGTGCAATCACAGAGACATAGCTTGTCCATGTAAAGCTATCTGTGCCAGTCCTCAGGAGTTTTGATGAGGCCATATCCATGTGAGAATCTCTGAAAGTGCGGTAACTCATAAAGTTCAACAGCAATGTGTTGGTGAGTGTGTTGGCTTGTTTTGTTTTATTGCCTGACACAAGCTGAAGTCACTGGAGAAGAAGAAATCTCAATTGATAAAAAATGGAGAAAACTTTCAATGAATTGTCCTATAGGCAATGTTGTGGGGGCATTTTCTTGATTAATTATTGATCTCAGGGGAAACAGCTTGCTGTAAGCAGTGCCATCCTTGAACAGGTCCTCCTAGTCTGTATAGAAAAAGACTGAATGTGTTATGAGGACCGAGCCAATGAACAGCACTCCTCTATAATCTCTGCTTCAGTTTCTGCCTCCAGGTTCCTGTCTTGAGTTCGTGCCTTGTCTTCCCCTGATTATGACCTACAACATATGAGTCAAATAAAGTCCTTGAATTGCTTTTGGTCACAGTATTTTGTCAGCAATAGAAACTAAACAAATAATAATAATAATAATAATAATAATAATAATAATAATAATAACAACAACAACAACAACAACAACAACAACAACAACAACAACAAAAAGCATTTTCAAAGCAGGGTTAGTACTCCACATGCAAACTTTCCTTAAGTCGCTTGGAAGAGCCCGTCAGTAGTATTTGTTTTTAACAATACATGGAGCAACAGTATTATTTTCTAAAACTTTACATAAACTTCTTAAAATGTAAAACATATTCAATCTATACTAATTTCAAAGTCATTAGAGAGGTAAAATTTTGAATGCCCCCTGGACTAAAGAACAAGGTGGGGAAGGAAGAGGGAGGTAAGAGGTCCTTTCTCTCTGTCTCTCTCTGTGTCTGTGTCTGTCTCTCCCCATGAAATTTGAAACTGTGTCTTGGTAGCCCCTATTGCTCTTTTTGCCTCTGTGCCTAGAATCTTGTGGCTTCCTGGATACCCTAGACCTTGCAGATCACGCCTCTGTGTCCACTGCTGCTACCAAAGGACAGAATGCTGCAGCTCTATGCAAGATCAGCAGATACCTTCTCTTACCTCTTTCCCCTCTTCTGTCTTTCCTAACTTCTCTTCAGTTTTCCTCTACTCTTATCTTCTGTCTTTTCCCAGTCATTGTCTTTGTATTCTCATTAGTTCTGTGTTGCCATTTTCAGTGCCCTTTTATGCCCTGCTTCTGGGTGCTTTTCCCTTCTCAGCATGGAACGAGTGGCTGTTACTGTTGAGACCCTGCATTGGTCATCCCTTGCTTTTCTCCTGCACTCAGCACAATGCCTTCTGAAACAGGCATTCAACGAATGTTTGTGCAGTGATCTTGAAAAAGCGGTGGCCTGGGTGACTGGCACTTCTGAAGTCTGAGTAGTGGTGGAGGTAGGAGAAGACCACAATTTCAATTTACAAATGCTCTTCTGTGGGAAATGAACAAGAAGTTTAAACTATAACTACTCTTCCTGGGTAATTAAACAGAACAAAAGATAATAATAGTTAGCACAAAATGCAATCACATTTTAATAGATTCTGGAAATTAAACAGGCTTTCTGACAATGCATCTGAAAACACACATTAGAGAATCATAATTCCTGATGCCTTTAAATCACCCAGTTCTTTGAATTATACTGAAGTTATTACCATAAAGCCTGAAAACAGTTCCGTTGGTATTAAAAAATCAAATGTGGTTCTTCTGAACCACCAAATGCCAGATGTTGCATTGGTTTAATCCCACGTACCGAGCTTGTAAGTTATCCTGGCAGAGGATACAGACTCCTGTGACAGAGGGAAAAAGTATTTCAGCACAGTAAGTTACTTCATTGGCTCTGGTTCTCTTGGCCTCAAAGTCCAAGGGGGATGAACATCCGAGCTGGGCATCTGCATGTGGAGTAAAAGGGAAGTCAAACAAGAAGGAACCTCCACCAAGTCAGCGAATCTGAACTGCAAAGCTCCAAAGAAGGTATTATCTATCCTTCAAGATGGGTCACTGCAGACAACCCAGAGGATTGACTGTGGTAGAGTTAAGACTTTTAAAAAAAGGTTTTGTTGCTGGGGTTGGAACCCAGGGCCTTGGACATGCTAAACAAATGACCTACCACTTAGCTACACCCAGACCCGAGCCCTGTACTCTTGAGAGATCTTGACAGCCTGCAGGGATGGTTAATGTTCCTGGAGGATAGCCTTTGCCAGTATGTGTTAGAGAATTTATATTCAAAGGAGCAAGAATGTCATTTACAGCTTAGCGATCTAAACATAGGTATTATTATGATCAGAGAGAAAACAGTACTGCAATTAGAAACTTGGTGATCATTAAAACCAATTTATCAATAATATATCTAAATATAGAGTGTAAAGAATGATCAAAGCTATAACTTAATACTTTTTTATCAATGAGATATTTGTTTTGTTTATGTTTTGAGATAAGGCCTTGTGTGGCACAGGCTGAGTTTAAACTTACTAAATAGTTAAAGTCACTTTGAACTCCTTTTCCACTCAAGTCTCCAATTTCAAGTGCTGGCATTTATAGGTATGTGCCATTATACCCAGTTTCAGTAGCAACATTGATCACCAGTGCATCAAAATGAATCAAATGAAACCTTCAGTCAGACACACACTTGTGACCTTTTGGAATACATCTCTTTATGAATTTTTAGTCAGCTGTCTGTAACTGTGACAAGATACCTTATGTAATGTAGGGAAGACTGGTGTGTCTTGGTTCACTGTTTCAGAGGTTTTACTCCATAGCTCTTTGGCCCTGTTATTTTGAGTTGGGATAGCATAATATGTCAAGGAAGGAATTCATGATGAAGAAGGGATGTTCAACACATGGTATCTAAGAAATAAATAGATAGGAAAGTGCTAGAATCCTAATATCCTATTCAAGGGTCTTTCCCAAATAGCCTGACTTTCTTCTCTTAGTACCTTTGCCCTAAAGCTTCTTCTAACTCTCAAGGTCTCCATAGGCAGGGAGACAACAGGGCCTTTGGGGACATTCATGATCCACACATGCTGTGCTTGATTTTTCTTTAGAGTGATGACTACTACACTGTAGAAGTGTCTGACATGATTGCTAATAGAATTTATTTATAGGACTTTTGTTAGGAGCACAAATATCCTTGAGCTCACAGTCAGCACAGGGGAAACTAAAAATGTTAAACATTTAGGCTTATCTTTTCAAAGAAAAGATGTAGAGAGTACAGGGAAAGATGACTAAAATAGGTGATATTTAGGGGTGATATTGGGAGCCTAGTGCAGTGAAGACTTCCTGGAACCTATGAGGTCGACTTGAGCAAGGACTCACAGTAATGGAGGATATGGAGACTGAATCACCATCTTCTCTAACCAAGCGAGGTTCCCAGTGGTAGGACTGAGATACCAACCCAGCCACAACATTTATAACCTACACCTTGCCCTGCCTGCAAGATATTCTGGGGCAATGGTGGTTCAGAGCTTGTGGGAATCACCAACCAAATGACTGGTCTAATTTGAGGTTTAAACCATGAGATGGAACCCATGCCTGATACTGCCTACATGGCCAGGATCAGAAAGCTGGATGGCTCAGAAACCTAGGCTAGGATAGAATCAAACATGACCATCACTACCAAAAACAACAACAACAATGTCAATAAAATGATTCCTATTCATATTTTGCTATACATATAGATTGATACCCAGCCCAGTCATCATTAAAGAGTTATCTTCCAGCAGCTGATGGGAGTAGATATGAGACCCACAGCCAAACATTAGGCAGAGCTTGAAGAACTATGCAGAATATGGGACAAAATGACTGTTGGAGCCAGAGGGGTTGAGGATACTAGGAAAATGTCCCACAGAGTCAACTAAACAGGGCTCAAATGGGCTCCCAGAGGCTGAAGCAGCAACCACAGAGCCTACATGGGTCTGTACCAGGCCCTCTGCATACAAGCTGTGGTTGTGTAGTATCGGTTTTTTTGTTGGACTCCTAACTTTTTTTTATTCATTTATTATATATAAGTACACTGTAGCTGTCTTCAGACACACCAGAAGTGGGCATCAGATCTCTTTACAGA
Source organism: Rattus rattus (assembly GCF_011064425.1). Taxonomy (NCBI): domain Eukaryota; kingdom Metazoa; phylum Chordata; class Mammalia; order Rodentia; family Muridae; genus Rattus; species Rattus rattus. Next base: position 141,287,890 of record NC_046154.1, on the reverse strand, counting down.
TGGTTGTGAGCCACCATGTGGTTGCTGGGAATTGAACTCAGAACCTCTGGAAGAACAGTCGATGCTCTTAACTGCTGAGCCATCTCTCCAGCCCCCAACTTTTTTTCTTCTTTGCTTAAGGGACCTACTTTTTCTTACTGGGTTGCTTTGTCCAGCCTTGATATGGGTTTATGACTAGTCTTATTGCAACTTGATATGCTGAGTTCGGTTGACATTTCTGGGAGGCCTGCTCTTATCTGAATGAAAAAGGAAGAGGAGTGGATCTTGGGGAGAGGGAACATGGGAGGGGTGGTGGTGAAGCTGTGGTTGGGATGCATTGTATGAGAGAAGAATACATTTAAAAACTTCGGAAAAGAAAGATGTACAACCTGTTTTCAAGCCAGAAGGCTGGGAATGGAGGTGGCTAATAACTAGGTAAGTCTGTAATGTCTGTAGGACCAGGTCATAACTGATTCTCCCAAGCTCCCACAATACAAGCCAAAGGTTGCTAATAGTTTAGATCACGTCCACACAATCTGTATGACCAAACATAAACCAGAGGCCTCCCCTCGGCCCTCAAAATAACACATTTAACCTATTTTAGGACCTCTCTTCATGGAAGACAGGACAGGTACTTTGAGAACATTTCATTGTAATTATGTCTCTTTTGGTACAGTGGGTTATGTTACACCAGGAAACGTTTTCTAAATTGTATGTATTTATATATGGCTAAAATAAACTGCCAGACTGTAGAAGTTTGAACCAATACTAGCTACTAAATCCTGTTGAATCAGATTTCCTTCCTGCCTCACCAGTCTGCTAGCTGGTGTTATGCAGAGAACCCACAGACTCTTACTTTTTTTTTAATTGCATTTGTTTTTTTTTGTTTGTTTGTTTGTATGTAAATATGTGTGTGTATGAGTGCATGTGAATGGGAGAGACATAGAGATAAAAAGATAGAGAGAGAGGCAGAGACAGAGGAAAAGAAGTTATAGAGGTCAGAGGACAACTTGTGGGAATCAGTTATCTCTTTCCATCATGTGGGTTCTAGGGATAGAATTTAGATTATCAGGCTTAGCAGTGAGTACCTTTACCTGCTGAGTCATCTTGCTGGCCATTGTGGAACTCTTACTGCATATTGCAAATTATATTAGCGATACACATTTAGAAAAGACTAAATTACTCCTTCTCATAAAGAGATGCTGAGTTCAGTAGGCAGCATTGGTCAAAGTTCTTGGTATCTATTCTGGAACATTTAAGCTTACAGGAACATCTTAAACCATACGTATGTTGCAAAGGGCCCCCAAACCAGGGGGAGACGCTGAAATTCAAGAAAGAATGCAATGAGGAGCAACACACCTAGGAGATATCCTACTACAGGGCAGCTTGACAGAAGCCACACAGCTGCCATGGTCCTTGGCTTAGCACTGAGAGTGGATGTTATCAGAATCCAGAATTTCAGTCAGGGATGCCCAGAAAGTAAGGAGCCTGTATTGTTAGACCCATGAATCTTCCCTGCACATTGTCTTCTTTTTCTCATTGCTGCTACTAATTTCTAACCACATAGTGTGAATATGGAATCTGGCCCTCCTACGAAACCCGGCTGCAAAGGTCTTAGGAATTTAGGTTAGATCTGTAAGTGCGACTCAGAGAGAACAGGCTAGGAAGATTGTTAAAACAGTGGAATCAGTCTCTATGCACTGTCATGAGAAGGTAGAGTACACAGTATATGCCTATAGCAGGTGGCTTTAGTGAATGGTTGCAGAAGAAGGGCCCAATGTGATGCACACTGTCTGACGCTGACTGAGTGTGCAGAAGCCCTGTCCAACTGACACACAACATGTGTGTCATCTACAAGAGAGGTGACTCTGCCTAGCTGTTACATGTCCAAAATTCTGGGGAGCTTACAGAGAAAACAATAGGCCCGAGTTAGAGCTGTTAGGACAAGCATAACAAGACCTGAGTTTGAAATTGTGCCAATTTACTTACTGCCACTACTTATTTCTTTGCTGACACTAAATTCAGCTTCTTCGGGCTTTCCTTGTGGATGGAAGACCAATAGTTCTCCAGGCCGGCCCCAAGGACCAGGCTCAGCTGCTGAGATACTCAGCCTTGTGGATGGAACAACGACCTAGTTCTTGATCTATTGGGTGTGAAACAGCCATGGTTACACTCTCCTGTGAGTGTCAAGTAAGCCAAGCTAACACCCCCTCTGTCAATACATACATTTATTCTGTTGGTTCTCTTCCTAACGAATACAGAGAATATCCTCCAAAGAGGCGGAACTGCACGTTTTCCAGCATCCATGTGTGAACGGTGTCAGTTGTCTACATCTTTCGCAGACTTTGCAGTTGTCATAGTTATTTATCTTAGCCCTTCTCTGTGGCATTTAGTGACATTCATTGCAGCTTTAATTTGCATTTCTCTAATGGCTAAAGATATTGAACACATTTCCATGTGATTACTACCATCTGCATATGTTCCTCAGTGAAATGTGTCTTTATGCCTTTCAACATTTTATAACTTGATTATTTCTTTATTTTTTCTATTGCATTTTAAGAGTTACTTTCCTAAACATATTCCAGATGTTTGTCTTTATTTGATGTACAGTATCATTAGAAATTAGAAATATTCTTAGGGTCACAAAGAAAAAGACCACCCCTCTGAATAAGAGGACACAGAAAGGTAATTAAATGTAGTTCTAATCAGAAGGGTACACAGCTCCCAGAAGCCAGGGTACGTGGCTAAGGTGGTACCCTTATTCCTATCTCATGGGGAACTTGGCTGTTTCTTACTGGTGAGGTTTAACCTCACAATCTACACCAATTATCTACTTAAATAAAACGCAGCAGAGATGGGGGGAGGAAAGAATTCAGGACAGGGGTGGAAGAACAGGGTGTCTTGACAGTTGAAAATTTTCAGGATGGTTACATCTGGCTGAACAAGCATTCTTTCCTTTGGCACAGGGATCAGAAAGAAGAGGAACAGAAAGATGTAGGGATAAAACAGCCATAGCTTTGTTTTATAGAAAATCTCTTTACATGGGATGATCATGAGTTGTGTAGACAGTTCTGAAAACCTGTAAATATTCAGAAGTAATATTTCTGAGGTAAAACTGGTTTTATACAACTTGGCAGAAAAAAATTACTTTACTATGTCTTACTACATGTAAACATGTTTCCATGCTCTTATTAGCTCATGTTTTAACTGTCTTTAACAGAGCAAAATTTTTAATTTTCTTTTTATCGATCAATCTTTTTGTAGGTGTTCAAGGCTTTCTTCTCCTCATATTAGAGCTCAGTATTTTCTTCTATATTTTCCCCTAACAGTTGTATAATCTTTCTGTTTTTCAATTTCAAAAGACATTATTGTCAGTTGAAGGCTTCATGCACGCTAGGTAAGTTCGATCCTGCTGTATTAAAGACCCTGAACCCATGCTAGTTCATTTTGAACTTTTTTTAAAACATATAATGCTTAGGCAAATGTTCATATTCTTTTGCCTACGATACACAATTACTTCTGCTTATGCATTGAAAGTAGCTTTATTCTATCAGATTGGTTTTGAACTAAGGTCTTCACTGGAGATGCTGGACAAGTTTGTTTGTTAACGTGGCTTTATCTATGTCTTGCTCTGCTAGAGACCCACAGTTTTTAATGCTGGAACTAAAAACAGGACTTCAAAAGAGTTCAATTGTTTCTTATTTATTCTCTTTCAAGATTGTTTTAATTATTCCTTTTATGAATTTGATATATCCTTTCATGAGCTCTGTATATGCATCTCATTGCCAAGATTTTAGTCCGGGATTGGCTTCAGTTATTCTCATCAGTTTGGGAGAATGTAAGTCCTTAACTCTTGTGACTAATGTTAAAGCGTGTGATATATCTAATGTTAAAGCGTGTGATATATCTCATTGTGTCTCAAGAGTGTCTTTCATCAGTGTGGTGGATTAGATTTTAACTGTAATCTTGATTTCCTATTAAAAATAGAATCTTGCATAGCTCAGCCTGGTTTCAAAATCACTATGCAGCTGATCCTGAACTCTCTCTTCCTGCTCCTACCTACTAAGTGTCAGGAGTATAGGCATTATTTTTAAAAACGTAAATCCTGTTAATGCTCTGGTAGCTTTGCAGTTAAGGGTATTCTGTTGCTGAGCAGTTGAACACAGTAGCACATTTTAACTTACTATATGTTTATGACTGCTAGAATAATCTCAGTTCACACAAAGAAACACGAATGAAGTGGAAGTAGCACAGCTAGATAATTATCTTCAGAAAAAAGGGACACCAAGGACCAACTCAGGCCAGAAAACACACAAAGGGCAAGGGAAATGTAAGGAAACATGAGTTCTTGCTGGTCTGACTACCTTTGATAACATTTTTCTTACAGTTATGCATAAGTAACTATAATTACCTTGCATGTTCATTTTTTATTGGATTTTTTAATTTACATTTCAAATGTTATCCCCTTTCCTGATTTCCTGTCTATAAACCCCCATCCCATCCTCCTTCCCCTTTCTTCTATGAGGGTGTTCACCCACCCATCTACCTACACCTTCCTCCCATTCCCTTACACTAGGAGGTCCAGCCTTGGCAGGACTAAGGGCTTTTCTTCTCATTGGTGCCCAACAAGGCCATCCTTTGCTACATATGCAGCTGGAGCCATGGGTCTGTCCATGCATACTGTTTGGATAGTGGTTTAGTCCCTGGGGGCTTAGGTTGCTTGGTATTGTTGTTCTTAGGGGTTACAAACCACTTCAATTCCTACAATCCTTTCTTTAAACTCCTCCAATCGGCACCCTGTTCTCAGTTCAATGGTTGGCTGCTAGCATTTGCTTCTGTATTTGTCATGCTCTGCCAGAGCCTCTCAGGAGATAGCTATATCAGTCTCCTGTCAGCATGCACTTCTTGGCATCAGCAATATTGTCTGGGTTTGGTGACTGTGTATGTATATGGGCTGAACCACCAGGTGGGGCAGTCTCTGAATGGCCTTTCCTTCAGTCTCTGCTCCAACTTTGTCTCCATATCTCCTCCTATGAATATTTTTGTTACCCTTATAAGAAGGGCTGAAGCATCCGAACTTTGGTCCTCCTTCTTATTGAGTTTCATGTGGTTTGTGGATTGTATCTTGTGTAAACTGAGCTTTTGGGCTAATATCCACTAATCAATGAGTGCATACCATGTGTGTATTTTTGTGATTGAGTTACCTCATTCAGGATGATATTTTCTAGTTCCATACATTTGCCTATAAATTCCATATAGTCATTGTTTTTAATAGCTGAGTAGTACTCCATTGTGTAGATGTACCACATTTTCTCTATTCATTTCTCTGTTGAATGACATCTGGGTTCTTTCCAGCTTCTGGGTATTATAATAAAGCTTCTATGAACATAGTGGAGCATGTGTCCTTGATATATGTTGGAGCATCTTTTGGGTATATGCCCAGGAGAGGTATAGCTGGGTCCTCAGGTAGTACAATGTCCAATTTTCTGAGGAATGGCCAACATGTGTTGGCACCTGAGTTTTTTTTCTTTTTTCTTTCTTTTTTTTTTTTTGATCTTAGCCATTCTCACTGGTGTGAGGTTGAATCTCAGAGTTGTTTTGATTTGCAATTCCCTGATGACTAAGGATGTGGAGTATTTTTTTAGGTACTTCTCAACCATTCAATATTCCTCAGCTGAGAATTTTTGTCTAATACTGTACCCTATTTTTTAATAGAGTTATTGGATTCTCTGGAGTTAACTTCTTGAGATTTTTGTATATTTTGACTATTAGCCCTCTATCAGATGTAAGTTTGGTGAAGATCTTTCTCCAATCTATTGGTTGCTGTTTTGTCCTAATGACAGTGTCCTTTGCCTTAGAGAAGCTTTGAGATTTTATGAAGTCATTTTGTCGAGTCTTGATCTTAGAGCATAAGCCATTGATGTTCTATTCAGGAAATTTTCCCCAGTGCCTGTGTGTTCAAGGCTCTTCCACACTTTCTCTTCTATTAGTTTGAGTGTATCTGGTTTCATGTGGAGGTGCTTGATCCACTTGGACTTGAGCTTTGTACAGAGTTATGAAAATGGATCAATTTGCCTTCTTCTACAAGCAGACCTGCAGTTGACCAGCAGCATTTGTTGAAAATGCTAGCTTTTCCACTGGATGGTCTTAGTTCCTTTGTCAAAGATCAAATGATCATAGGTGTGTTGGTTCATTTCTGTCTTCAATTCTATTCCATACATCTACCTGCCTGTCTCTGTACCAATACCATGCAATTTTTATGACTATTGCTCAGTAATACAGCTTGAGGTCAAGGATGGTTATTCCCCCAAAAGTTCTTTTATTGTTGAGGATAGTTTTCAATATCCTGGGTTTTTGTTATTCCAAATGAATCTGCAAATTGCTTTCTCACTTTATGAAGAATTGAGTTGGAATTTTGATGGGGATTACATTCAATCTGTAGATTGCTTTTGGCAAGATGGCCATTTTTGTAATATTAATCCAGCCAATTCTTGAGCATGGGAGATCTTTCTATATTCTGAGATCTTCAATTTCTTTCTTCAGAAACTTGAAGTTCTTGCCATACAAATATTTGATTTGCTTGGTTAGAGTCATGCCGAGGTATTTTATATTACCTGTTACTATTATGATGGGTGTCGTTTCCCTAATTTCTTTCTCAGCCTGTTTATCCTTTGAGTATAGGAAGGTTACTGTTTGTTCGAGTTAATTTTATATCCAGCCATTTTGCTGAAGTTGTTCCTCAGGCTTAGGAGTTCTTTTGTGGAACTTTTGGGGTCACTTAAGTATAGTATCATATCATACATAAATAGTTACATTTTGACTTCTTCCTTTCCTATCCCTTTGACTTCCTTTTGTTGTCTGAGTGCTCTGTCAAATAGGTAGGGCTAAAGTGGGCAGCCTTGTCTAGTCCCTGATTTTAGTGGGATTGCTTCAAATTTCTCTTCATTTAGTTTGATGTTTGGTACTGGTTTGCTGTATATTCTTTTACTATGTTTAGGTATGGGCCTTGGATTCCTGATCTTTCCAAGACTTTTAACATGAAAGGTTGTTGAATTTTGTCAAATGCTTTCTCAATATCTAATGAGATTATTTCAGTTTGTTTATATCATGGATTATGTTGTTGGATTTCTATGTATTGAACTATCCCTGCATCCTTGGGATGAAGACTACTTAATCAGAATGAATGATCATTTTGATGTGTTCTTGGATTCAGTTTGCAAGAATTTTATTTAGTATTTTTGCCTCTATATTCATAAGAAAAATTGGTCTAATGCTTTCTTTCTTTGTTGAGTCTTTGTGTGGATTAGGTATAAGTGTACTTGTGGCTTCATAGAAGGAAATGAATAGTGTTTCTTCTGTTTCTATTTTGTGGAATAGTTTGGACAGTATTGGTATTAGGTCTTCTCTGATGATCTGTTAGAATTCTGTACTAAACCCATCTGGTCCTGTGCTTTTTTTGGTTGGGAGACTTTTAATAACTGTTTTTATTACTTTAGGAGTTATGGGATTGTTTAGATGGTTTATCTGATTCTGATTTTACTTTGGTACCTGGTATCTATCTAGAAAATTGTCCATTTCCTCCAGATTTTCCAGTTATTTTTTGGAATAGGCTTTTGTAGTAGGATTTGATGATTTTTTTTAATTTCCTTAGATTCTGTTGTTATGATATCTTTTTATTTCTGATTTTGTTAATATGAATACTGTCACTGTGCCCTCTGATAAGTCTGGCTAAGGGTTTATCTATCTCATTGATTTTCTCAAAGGACCAGCTCCTGGTTTTGTTGATACTTTGTATAATTCTTTTTGTTTCTTGGTTGATTTCAGCCCTGAGTTTGATTATTTTCTACCTTCTAGTCCTCTTGGGTGCATTTGCTTCTTTTTTTAAAATTTTTTTTATTATATATTTCTTTACTTACATTTCAAAGATTATTCCCCTTCCCAGTTTCCTGTCCATAAGCCCCCATTCCTTCCTCTCCCCCTCCCCCATATGGGTATTCCTTCCATACATCCCCCTTATTGCCCTCCCCCATATTCCCCTGCACTGGGGGTTCAACTTTGGCAAGACCAAGGGCTTTCCCTTCCACTGGTGCCACAACAAGGCTATTCTCTGCTACATATGCGGTTGGAGCCTTGGGTCAGTCCATGTATAGTCTTTCAGTAGTGGTTTAGTTCCTGGAAGCTCTGGTTGGTTGGCATTGTTGTTTTTATGGGGTTGCAAGCTCCTTCAACTCTTCCAATCCTTCCTCTAATTCCCCCCAAGGGGGTCCTGTTCTCAGTTCAGTGGTACAATTCATTGACCTCTGTCTTGGACATACTCTGGATGTGTCTCTCAGGAGAGATCTATATCCAGCCCCTTCCACATGCATTTTTTTTTAACTTCATTAATCTTATCTAGTTTTGGAGGCTGTATATATATGGGCCACATGTGTGTGTCAGGTTCTGAATGGCCATTCCTTGAGTCGCTGCTCTAAACTTTGCTTCCATATCCCCTCCTATGAATATTTTCCCCCCTTTAAGAAGGAGTGGGAGCATCTGCATTTTGGTCATCCTTCTTCTTGAGCTTCCTGTGGTCTGTAGATTGCATCTTATCGAGGATGTGGAGAAAGAGGAACACTCCTCCATTGTTGGTGGGATTGCAAACTGGTACAACCACTCTGGAAATCAGTCTGGAGTTTCCTCAGAAAATTGGACATTACACTATCTGAGGACCTAGCTATACATCTCTTGGGCATATACCCAAAAGATGCTCCAACATACAACAGAGACACATGCTCCACTATGTTCATAGGAGCCTTACTTATAATAGTCAGAAGGTGGAAAGAACCCAGATGCCCTTCAACAGAGGAATGGATTAAAAAAATGTGGTACATCTACACAATGGAGTATGACTCAGCTATTAAAAACAATGACTTCATGAAATTCATAGGCAAATGGAATTAACTAGAAAATATCATCCTGAGTGAGGTTACTCAATCACAGAAAAACACACTTGGTATGCACTCATTGATAAATGGATATTAGCTTTTTTTTTTCTGGAGATTTTAGTTATAATATCAAGCTGCTAGTGTATGCTCTCTCCAGTTTCTTTTTGGAGGCATTCAGAGCTATGAGTTTTCCTCTTAGCACTGCTTTAATTGTGTACCATCAGTTTTGGTATGTTTTGCCTTCATTTTCCTTAAATTGTAAAAGGTCTTTAATTTATTTCTTTATTTCTTCCTTAACCAAGTTATCATTGAGTAGAGCATTGATCAGTTTCTATGTGTATGCATGCTCTCTGTGGTTTTTGTTGTTATTGAAGACCAGTCTTAGTCAGTGCTCTGATAGGATGCATGGAATTATTTTGATCTTCTTGTATCTGCTGAGACCTGTTTTGTTACCAATTATATGTTTAGTTTTGGAGAAGGTACCGTGAGGTGCTGAGAAGTTATTTTCTTTTGTTTTAGGATGAAATGTTTTATAGATATCTGATAAATCCATTTGGTTCATAACTTCTTTTAGTTTCTCTGTGTCTCTGTTTAATTTCTGTTTCCATGATCTGTCCATTGATGAGAGTGGGGTGTTGAAATCTTCTACTATTATTGTGTGAGGTGCAATGTGTGCTTTGAGCTTTAGTAAGGTTTCTTTATGAATATAGGTGCCCTTGTGTTTGGAGCATAGATATTCAGGATTGAGAGCTCATTTTGGAGGATTTTTCTTTTAATGAATATGAAATGTTTTTCCTTACCTTTTTTGATAACTTTTGTTTAAAAGTTGATTTTGTTGGATACTAAAATGACTACTCCAGCTTGTTTCTTGGTACCCTTTGCTTGGAAAATTTTGGGTCCTCTTTACATATCCAGTCTGTTAGTCTATGTCTTTTTATTGGTGAATTGAGTCCATTGATGTTGAGAGATATTAAGGAATAGTTATTGTTGTTTCATGTTACTTTTGTTGTTACAGGTGGAAATATATTTGTGTGGCTCTCTTCTTTTGAGTTTGTTGCAAGATTACTTTCTTTCTTTTTCTAGGGTATAGTTTCCCTCCTTATGTTGGAGTTTTCCATCTATCCTTTGTAGGGTTGGATTTCTGGAAATATATTTTGTAAATTTGATTTTGTTGTGGAATATCTTGGTTTCTCCATCTATGTTAATTGAAAGTTTGCTGGATATAGTAGCCTAGTATGGCATTTGTGTTCTCCTTGGTTCTTTATGACATCTTCCCAGGATCTTTTGGCTTTCATAGTCTCTGAGAATTCGGGTGTAATTCTGACAGGTCTGCCTTTAAATGTTACTTGACTTTTTCCCCTTACTGCTTTTAATATTCTCTCTTTGTTTTGTGCATTTGGTGTATTCACTAGTATGTGGTGGCAGTAATTTCTTTTCTGGTCCAATCTATTTGAAGTTCCGTAGGCTTCTTGTATGTTTATGGGCATCTCTTTCTTCAGGTTAGGGAAGTGTTCTCCTATAATTTTGTTGAAGATATTTACTGGCCCTTTAAGTTGGGAATCTTTGCTCTCTTCTATACCTATTATCCTTAGGTTTGATCTTCTCATTATGTCCTGAATTTCCTTGATGTTTTGGGTTATAAACTTCTTGTCTTTTACATTTTTTTGGATGGTTATGTCAATGTTTTCTATGGTATCTTCTGCCCCTGAGATTCTCTCTTCTATCTCTTGTATTCTGTTGGTGATGTCTATGTCTATAACTCCTGATCTCTTTTCTAGGTTTTCCATCTCAAGGGTTGTCTCCCTTCATGCCTCTTTATTGTTTCTATTTCCATTTTTAGATCCTGGATGGTTTTGTTCTATTCCTTCACCTGTTTTGTTTGATTGTGTTTTCCTGCAATTCTTTAAGAGATTTTTGTGTTGCCTTTTTAAGGGCTTTTATTGTTTACCTCGTGTTGTTCTGTATTTGTTTAAGGGAGTTATTTATGTCTCTCTTAAAGTCCTCTATCATCATCATGAGATGTGATTTTAAATCAGAATCTTGCTTTTCCAGTGTGTTGGGATATCCAGTATTTGCTTTGGTGAAAGTACTGGGCTCTGTTGATTTCTAGTAGTCTTGGTTTCTGTTGCTTAGTTTCTTGCACTTGCCTCTTGCCATCTGATTATCTCTGGTGTTAGCTTGCTTGTCTTGCTATCTCTGACAGTGACTTGACCCTCCTGTAAGCCTGTGTGTCAACACTTCTGGAGCCTGATTTTCTCCCAGCGGGATCTGGGTACAGAGAGCTTTGTCACATGGTCAGCTCAGGGCATAGGCAGAAACTGGAAGGATCCTGTTCCAGACTCCTCTGTTCCTGTGTCCAGTTGGCTCTAGATTGGTTCCTCTTTGGCCAGGAATGTAAGCAGAAGTGGTAGTCTCTTCTGTGCTCCTAGAATTGCCCACACATCTGACAGTCCAGCTCTCTCCCCCATGGGATCTGGGTACAGAGAACTGTGGGACTGGGTCAGCTCTGGGTGCAGGTGGAAAAAGAAAGTGAATGTTTATTTTTTTTTTTATGAACTTTTTTTTTTTTTGGTTCTTTTTTTTTCGGAGCTGGGGACCGAACACAGGGCCTTGCGCTTCCTAGGCAAGCGCTCTACCACTGAGCTAAATCCCCAACCCTCTTTTATGAACTTTTAAGAGTCTTTTTGAAAGACTTCAGTTTTTTATCAAATATGTTACAGAGAGGTTTTATCAAGAAGAATAAAACCCACATAGTCACATGTCTCCTTGGATTCCGCTTTCTTCAGTTCTATTTTCTTCTGTTCAACTGAGTCCACAGTATAGAGGGCTTAGGACATCCAAATAGAGCACTAGCTGGGAAGTAACCCACCAATCTCTAAATTGTAGATGAAGCTAAAAATGTTGATAACTAACCAGTGGCTATGCAAACAAGCCAGGCCCAAAATGTCCAACATGTATATCAGTTGCTTTAATGAAACCATTGATCTTACACTTTGTGATGGTCACTTTGTTATTATGTGAGATGGGGATGCAGAGAAGTAAGCCACACAACAGATGCTAGACACAGTATTGTCTTTAACCACTGGATGAAGTGAGGGGCATATTAGTTAGTTTTCTATTGCTGTGATAAAACACCATGACAAAGGTATTTATAGAAGAAGTGAGATGTGGATATGAACCCAGACAATTGGAGACGAGTACTCAACATTGGTTTGTTTGCTCCAAACATTTCCATTGAGAGAAGCTTGCCCAAGAACTGCTTGTGAGATTCTTGTGGCATTTTGCTCTGTGTGGCCTTACTTTTTGCCTGTTGGTGACCTAATAATTCCTTCAGAACTGGACAGCAGCTGCTGGTTTGTGTCTGGTGCCAGCTTGCTTAAAGGACTGGTCCCTTAATCTTATTTGGTGTTTGCTAGAGGACAGAACTGCTATCAGAGATGACTGAACTCCTCCCCCCCTGCCCCCCCCCGCAAAGAACTATGACTGAACAGGTCCACTTCCCCCTTATCCTAATAACTTTTCTCTTCCATTACCTCTGCAGGATGATGGGTTAGAGCAGAAGTTGAACCCTTATTCAAAGTAGGCTACAAAATATTTAAGCCTACAGGAATGGTTTATTCGGCTTATGGTTCCTGAGGAATATGTGTGGCAGTAGGCAGATCTGAGGGCAGGAACAGGTGAGTTCACATCTCAACAAGCATGATGCAGAGTGGGGACTGGGAATGGCCTCGGGCTTTGAAACCTAAACAGATATACTTTCCAACAAGTACTTTCCACTCCAAGAGACATACTTTCTCCAACAAGTCTATCAAACAGTGCTACCAACTGGGGCCCAAATATTGAAATGCCTGAGACTATGGAGCACAATTCAGTCAAATCACTCAGAGCCTCTTTGACTCGACTGTGCTGGTTAATCTCATGTCAACTTGACACACAAACTACAGTTATCTGAAAAATACATACATAAGATCCAAATCTAAAGCATTGTCTTAATTAGTGATTGATAAGGGAGAGTCTAGCTCATTGTAGGTACCATCCTTGGGCTGTGGTTCTGAGTTATAAGAAAGCAGGCTGAGCAAGCCATGTGAAGCAGGTCAGTAAGAAGCTCTCCTCCATGGCCTCTGCATTGGTTTCTGCCTCCAAGTTCCTGTCCTGTTTGAGTTCTTGTCCTGTCTTCCTTTGGCGATGAACAGGAATGTGGAAGTGTAAGCCAAATAAACCCATTCCTCCACAACTTGCTTTTTCATCATGGTGTTTCATTACACAGAAATCCTAACTAATACACTGACCTTAGCTTCCTGGGAAGAACTAATTACCCACGAGTTGAGTCTTATGACTTTTTCTGGGAATTTGTTGTAGATACTTTGCAGGGTTTTTTTTTTTTTTAATCCTTTTATTTTCTCCCAGTTTGTTAAACTTGTTACTGCTATTGGCACAGTATTGAATGAGATGGCAAGATTCGACATTCTTATGTAGTATAACTGGGAAGAAACGATCACCCATCACTTGAGGAAGGGCAGGCTTATATTTTATTATGTGACTCTATAAAAGTTTTTCTGGGAATTTGTTGTAGATGCTTTTCAATATCTCTTGGCTCTTAGGACCATCACCATCACACTAGGCACAAAAGCTAAAGTGCCCTAAAGAAGACCTTGACCTAAGTTCATGTCAAGAACACAAAACAGTGCTACTGACAGATAAATCTGTAGTAATAGTAATGATGTTGCTAATACCCACTCCATGAACAAGTGGAAGGGCAATAAGGTTCCCAGTTAAAAGTCCAGTACATAATCTTGTTGGAGATGCCTGTTGGCCATTGGGAGGACACATTTAATACTACCTTTTCTTCTTTATGGGTTGGCTCTTTTATCATTCTATAACTTCTCTTTCTTCATATCATATTTACTCTCTGAGTGCTACTTGACCAGTATAGGGTGGCACACACCTGCAATCTAATGTGAGAGGTTGAGGTTGAGAATTTCAAATCAAGGGCAACTTCACAGTGAGTTCAAATACAGCTCATCTATAAGTGAGACTTTAACCTAAAAAGTATAAATTAATTAATTAATTAAAAATAAATAAATCCTATTTGACTTGCTATTAGTGGGGCCTGTCTAGCTTTCCTCTGGTTAATCCTTGCATGATCTACCTTCCTGTGCACTGTACTTTGAGCTTGTATACAATTAGCTTTTGAAGATAGTAGTATATATTTGGTTTATATTTTTGAGGATTATCATTTTTTGGTCCTATGTACAAAACATTAACTATAGCAGGTAACAAATAAATAAACCCATGCCACATATTTTAATTAGAATACAGTAAATAGGAATTTGAGTGTAAAAGAATAGCTCACCAATGAGAAGTGTGAGAAAGGAGGTTGTTTTATTCTCAAATTTGATATTCAGATATTATTTTAGAAAACGTAGTGAATGAAGAGGAAGAATTGAAGCTTTCCATGTCCATTTTTTTCCCCTGGTGGGAAACGTTGACTTTTCATTTAAAAATAATAGATGTAAGTAAATTCAATGGAAACTTTTAAAAGATTTATTTTTGAGAATTTTATGCACATATATAATTGGATATGATTATGTTTATTCATATTATTCCCCCAAGGTTTTTCCAATATGACCTCTTCTACACTTCATGTCTTTTTTTGTTTGTTTGTTTATTTGATTTTTCTTGATAACTTACAATTGAGTTAGTCCTGGCCCTATGTGGACTGATGGAAGATCACCTACTGGAGCATGGGAAATTCTCCAGTGGCCACATCCTCAAAAGGAGATTGATTTCCCATCACCAACAGCTATGTACTGCCAATCCACTAAGGGGCAGGGCTTAGACATCATTTATACCTGTGCCAGAATTTTGGCTGGCTTGATGCTGTGACTTCACAAGCCCTACCTGTTTGTTTACATCTTATGGAGACTTTTTTTTTCAACTGGGTCCCCTTCTCTGATGACTTGATATAATACTAGCCAGTGAATCATATCAGTTGGATAATTTGCTATTCTGAACACTTATCTTCCACTTTACTAATTCTTTCCTTCTCTCATCAGTTCTGCTTTTAAGAACATCCATTATGTTTTAATTACATTCCTGTGTTTTCACTGCTCAAATTGACATTCGATTTTAACAGTGACATTATAAGCATTGCTGAAGGTTAGGGAGTAATTCTCACTCAAGCCTCAGGATGATGCGACCCCCCCCCCCCAAGAACTCATGTAAGACGGTCCTTGCTGTAATCACATGAGGTTTATAGATAGAAACCAGTGCACTGGGGTCGAGACTCGAATCCCATGCAGGGGCAGAGGAATTCGATCTCCAGTGGCTGAGAGAAGGAGTATTTAAAGGAAGAAGCCACAACCCAAGGGGGCAGGGATGGCATCATTGGAAAGTGTGGAGAATACCAGTGAAAATTCACAAAGAGAAGCTTCCTGTCTCTCAATATTGCCTTTAAGATTGTAATCTAACTTTATGGTCAGCTAGTTTCTGGGAGAAGCTTCCTCTTATCTTTACTAGGTCAGGATCACCTAAGGGCCTTATCTTAAGCCCTTTTATTAGGGGAACAGGCTCAAGAAATGTGACCTTTTACCTACTCACTGGAGGAGAGCAGGGTCTGGAATCTGAGGTATTTAGGGCTTCTTAGGGGTGAGATAGCATTTCTAAACTTCTGACTTCTTGGCTGTATTTTTATTCTTTTACAAACTCATCTTCTAATACTGGAAAGAGTGTTATGAGACAGGAAGAGTCAGATTATCACACATCTTAAAGACATTTGAAGTTGGGCTGTGGGCTGGAGAGATGGCTCAGCAGTTAAGAGCACCAACTGCTCTTCCAGAGTTCCTGAGTTCAAATCCCAGCAATCACATGGTGGCTCACAACCATCTGTAATGACATTTGATGCCCTCTTCTGGTGTGTCTGGAGACAGCCACAGTGTACTCATATGTGATAAATAAAAATGAAAGAAAGAAAGAAATTGGGCTGTAATATTGGTTTAGAGCAGAAATTAACATTCTTGTATGTCCTCATGCCCTTTGATAATCTAAGTTGAAAATTTACTTTCTAATAACATTTAAAGTATATAGAATTGGGGATAAAGAAATGGCTCATTGGTTATAAGTCCTTGATAATCTTGTAGAGGATCTGGGTTTCATTTCCAGCACCCACATTAGGCAGTTCACAATTGATGCCTTCTTCTGGCTTTGCCAGGCACCAATATCCCACCTCAACATATAATTAATGAAAGTAAAGTAAACATGCTTTAAAAAAACATAAACCAAAATACCAGAATTATATAAGTAACAAATTACAATAAAAGCTTCTGATACGGGTTGGGGATTTAGCTTAGTGGTAGAGCGCTTGCCTAGGAAGCGAAAGGCCCTGGGTTTGGTCCCCAGCTCCGAAAAAAAGAACCAAAAAAAAAAAAAAAGCTTCTGATACAAGTAATCAATGGCTGTTAGCAAGCCCATAGCTACTGACACTCACTGTGACCTATACTCTACATTTATAGCAAATAATGTATGTAGGTTAAAGGTTTCTCTCCAACTGAATTTATAACTCTGGTTCTTCTTATCTACAGAGTCAGTGCCAGTTTTTGTATGTCTCCAGTAAAAACTCTGTGGGTAATTTGGTTTGGTGTGTCAAGGCTCAGTATTCCTAAGAACAACAAAGATCTAGTCCAGATCAATACCTGCCCCAAGGCATGTCAACAACCATGCCATTGTCTTACAAATTGACAACCTGAGAAGCCAAGAGAGACTGATGAAAGACTGAGGCATTTTTCTTCTGGATCTAAGAGGCTCTAAGGAGCAAATAAGGTAAAATGCTGGGTGCATTTTTTTTAAACTTTTATTAAGCATGCTTTCTTTCATTTTTAAAAACATTAAAGGTAAAAGAAGGAAGTTCATAAAACAATATGAAAACAGATTTATTTATGCTGGAACTAAATAAATTCACCAATGATGTCTGATACCTCCATGCATGGCATTCAGAGAGAGAAGAAAATGTATAATTTGAACCCAAGCTGAGCAAATCAATTATTGAATGAATCACAGTAAGTAGCCTTCCTGAGCTGTTGCCTGAACACAGGGATTTAAATGAATGCTGGCCACTCTCTGGTGACTTACAAAAGTTAAATATAAACAGAAACAAGCAGACATTGTTAATTGGAGCCTACATTTGATCCTAGAAAATGGGTCACTTTTTCAAGATATGGATTCTCTGGCTGCACATACATAATTCTAAGAGTTGTTTCCAAATTAAAACAATCAGAATCACGAGATTAACATTTGTGCCACATGGATATTCCTTTGCTGTTTATATAGCTCATAGTTTTTATCGTATCAGTATGGTTGAAGGCTTTACTATAGGGAGGGGATATTACATGTATATTTGTAAATAAGCATTGTAGTTGAAGAATATTGATTTCTCAAGATTTGCTTTCTCATTGCTAGCCAGTGTATTGAACACTTAGCATCCCTAAGTCACTGCTCTGATACTATTCATTGACTTGAGTTTCTTGATTCTCTAGTAACACTAATTATCCTATTTCATAGAGAGTGGAACCAAGGCAACAAATATCAGCGACTTTTTCCACACAGCTGGAGGTGGACTTGAAAAGGACACCCAGAGCTGAGTTTGCCTGTCTGCACATCTGCATAACCATGGAATCATTATTTGTTCTCTGGATCTCTGTCTCCCCCAGACTCCCTTTGTAGGGAATGGAGAAGCCAGGGCCTCATGCATATGGGTCAAAGCACTCCACCACTGAGTTTTCACACCTTTTTTTTTTTTTTTCTTCTTACAACTTGTGAAGCTGGGTGAAAGTGGATAAGAAACTGATAAATGTTCAAAATTTTCTGCTACGTTTACTTCCAAAGGGCAATAAGATGGGAGTTACAATTTATGGACACAGAAATTGAAACTGAATTCAACCCTGTGTGAGTCCCTTGAGGCATCTTTAGGCTGAAAAAAGGAGGTCTTTGATAAGAAAAATATAAAATATTACAGTCATATTGACCTGAGCTTTATACTTTCTGCTTTTGAAAAAAGCTACAACTCCAATACTATTAAAATAAGCACCTATATTTTCTTCTGCTTTTGCAAGTAACGGATATTACATTAATTTCTAATCATTTTTTTTGCTTTTTTTTCTTTATTGGAGTTTTTTTTTCCATTTTAAATGTTATCCCTTTTCCCAATTTTCCCTCCAGAAACCTGCTATCCCATCCCCTCCCTCCCACTCCCATCCTCCCCATCCACCCACCACCCATCCCCCACCCCTGACTTCCCACAGATTCTGTGAGATTGCTCCCTGACCCACTCACTCATTCACTCCCACCTCCCTGTCCTGACATTCCCCTAGAGTTAGGTATCAAGCATTGACAGGACCAAGGGCCTCTCCTCCTATTGATGCCCAACAAGGACATCCTCTGCCACATATGCAGATGAAACCATAGGTCTATCCCTTTGTTTTCTTGGGATGGTTGTTTCCAGTTTCTGGCTATTATGAATAAGGTGCTGGAACACATTTGAGCAATAGATACTGGAGGTTGATGGAAGGAAGGAAGTGGATGGAAGAGGGCATGGGGAGGAGAGGGGGATCATATGTAGGGAGAGCAGCAGAGGGAGAAGGGAAATCGGGTGGGGGAGGAGGGCAATCTCTAGGACATGCCAGCGATCTGGGATGGAAGAGGTCCCAGAGAGTCTATGGGGGCAACTCTAGCAGAGATTCCTAGGAGTGGGGAATATGGAAGTGGCAACTTCCTGTAGCCAGGCAGGACTCCCAGTGAAAGGATAAGAACAACAGCCCACCCACAAAGCCTTTGAATCAAAATGTGTCCTGCTTACAAGATGAGCAAGGACAAAGATAGATCTGAGTCTGAGGGAATGCCCAACCAATGACTCACCCAAGTTGAGACCCCATGGGCAAGAACCAATCTCTGACACTATTAATGATACTCCATTATGCTTACAGACAGAAATCTATCATAATTGTCCTGTTAGAGGCTCTACCTAGGAGCCAAGGGGAAAAAAATGTAGAGACTCACACCCAAACATTAGATGGAGCTCAGAGAGTCTTACAGAAAGGTTGGGAAAATAATGAGGGACCTGAAGAGCACAGGGACTCCACAGGAAGACCAATAGACTCAATTAACCTAAACCCTTGAGGGGGCTCCCAGAGACTAAATCACCAACCAAAAAGTGAGCTTGGTCTGGACCTAGGACCCCTGCACCTAAGTAGCAGATGGGCAGCTTAGTCTTTATATGGGTCTCCCAAAAACTATGGCAGAGGCTGTCACTGAGCCTGTTGCCTGCCTGTCTCTGGATCCCATGCCCTGAAATGTCCAGCTTTGTCTGGCCTCAATGGGAGATGTTCCTAGTTCCACATGAGTTCATTGGGATGGGGGTAGGGCACCCAGAGGACGTCTTCCCCGTCTCAAAAGAGAAGTGGGAAGCAAAATGGGAGAGGATTTGTGTGAGGGGTACTGGGAAAAGAAGAAAGGCCAATATTGGGTTGTTTAAATGAATAAATAAATTCATTAAAAATGTTGCCACGGTCATGGTGTCCCTTCACAAAAGAAAATTGACTAAGATAGGGTCCATCCATAGGTCAACAGCATTTACATGCATATCAAGCACATTTAAACTGCAAATGTCTTAGTAGAGCTAAATCCAATTATAACCTCAATAAAAACATACTAAGAAAATTTTAAGGAATGATTACAACACAGGAAACTGAAAGAATAAAAAATGCAGCTAAGAAGTCAGAAGTTTAAAAAAGCCCTAAATACCTCAAATTCCAGACCCTGCCCTCTACCTGTACTAGCTGACCATAAAGTTAGATTAAAATCTTAGAGAATAATCTTGAGAAGCAAGAAGCTTCTCCCAGGAACTGATGGACCATAAAGTAAACAATCTTGAGAAACAGGAAGCTCCTCCTTGTGATTTTTCACTGGTATTCTCGACATTTTCCAATGACGTCCTCCCTACCCGCTTGGGTTGAGGTTTCTTCCTTTAAATTCCTCTTGTCTTAGTTACTGGGGGGTCGAACTCCACTGCCCCTTCGTGGGATATGAGTCTCGACCCCAGTGCACTGATTCCTATCAATAAACCTCATGTTTATTACAGCAAGGATGGTCTCACATGAGTTCTTGGGGGGTTGCATCATCCCAAGACTTGAGTGAGGGTCTCCCCGCTCCGGGGGTCTTTCAAAACAAGGAGCAGTCTGTGATAAGATCCTTTCTGTTTCCATCTGCACTCAGAGATGAACCTGTACCACAGCTCTCTGTACCCAAATCTAGCCCTGAGAGAGCTGATCTCCCAGAGTGCTCACACCCAGACTTACAGGAGGGTCAGGCCACTGTCAGAGACAGCAAGACAAGCTAACACCAAAGATAACCAGATGGCAAGAGGCAAGTGCAAGAAACTAAGCAACAGAAACCAAAGCCACTTAGAATCATCAGAACCCAGTTCTCCCACCAAAGCAAATACTGGATATCCCAACACACTGGAAAAGCAAGATTCTGATTTAAAATCACATCTCATGGTGATGATAAAGGACTTTTAGAAGGACATATATAACTGTCTTAAACAAATACAGAACAATACAGGTAAACAGGTAAAAGCCCTGAAAGAGGAAACACAAAAATCCCTTAAAGAATTATAGGAAAACACAATCAAACAGGTGAAGGAATAGAACAAAACCTTCCAGGATCTAAAAATAGAAATAGAAACAAATAATAGAGAAAGCACAAAGGGAGACAACCCTGGAGATAGAAAAACCTAGGAAAGAGATCAGAAGTCAAAGATGCAAGGATCACCAACAGAATACAAGAGATAAAAGAGAGAATCTCAGGGGCAGAAGATATCATAGAAAACATTGAACCAACAGTCAAGAAAATACAAACGGGAAACGCTCCTAATCCAAAACATCTGGGAAATCCAGGACACAATGAGAAGATCCAACCTAAGGATAATAGGTATAGAAGAGAGCAAAGATTCCCAACTTAAAGGACCAGTAAATATCTTCAATATCTTATTGTAGAAGAAAACTTCCCTAACCTAAAGAAAGACATACCCATAAGCTTATAAGAAGCCTACAGAACTCCAAATAGATTGGACAAGAAAAGAAATTCCTCCTGGCACATAATAATGAAAAAACTAAATGCACTAAACAAACAAAGAATATTAAAAGCAGTAAAAGGAAAAGGTCAAGTAACATATAATGGCAGATACATCAGAATTACACTAGACTCCTCAACAGGGACTCTGAAAGCTAGAAGACAATGGGCAGATGTCATACAGACCATAAGAGAGGGTTGGGGATTTAGCTCAGTGGTAGAGTGCTTGCTTAGCAAGCACAAGGCCCTGGGTTCGGTCCTCAGCTCAAAAAAAAAAAAAAAAAAAAAAAAAAAAAAAACCATAAGAGAATACAAATGCAGCAAAACACTCGATTACCATAGATGGAGAAACCAAGATATTCCATGATAAAACCAAATTTACACAATATCTTTTCACAAATCCAGCTATACAAAAGGTAAGAGATGGAAAACTCCAACACAAGGAGGGAAACTACACCCTAGCAAAAGCAAGAAAGTAATCTTCTTTCAAATAACCCAAAAGAAGATAGCCACATAAAAATAATTCTACCTCTAACAACAACAACAACAACAGCAAAATAAGAAACAACAATCATTCGTCCCAAATATTTCTCAATATCAATGGACTCAATTCACCAATAAAATGACCTAGAGTAACAGAGTAACATAAACAGGACCCAGCATTTTGCTGCATATAAGAAACTCACCTCAGTGACTAAGACAGACACTAACTCAGAGTAAAAGGTTGGGAAAATTTTTTCCAAGCAACTGGTCCTAAGAAAGAGTGGCCATTTTAATATCCAATAAAATTCACTTTCAACCAAAAATTGTAAAAAAAAGATAAGGCAGGACACTTCAAACAGAAGTCCTAGCCAGAGCAATCAGACAACAAAAAGTGGTCAAAGGGATATAAATAAAAGTCAAACTATCACTTTTTGCAGGTGATATGATAGTATATTTAAATGACCCCAAAAATTCCATCAGAGAACTACTAAACCTCATAAACAATTTCAGTAAAGTGGCTGGATATAAAATTAACTCAAACAAGTCAGTAGCCTTCCTCTACTCAAAGGATAAACAGACTGAGAAAGAAATTAGAAAAACAACACCCTTCACAATAGTCACAAACAATATAAAATACCTTGGTATTACTCTAACCAAGCAAATGAAAGATCTGTATGACAATAACTTCAAGACTCTGAAGAAAGGAATTGAAGATCTTAGAAGATGGAAATATCTCCCATGCTTGTTGATTGGCAGGATTAATATAGTAAAAGTGGTCATCTTGCTAAAAGCAGTCTACTGATTCAATGCAAACCCCATCAAAATCCTAAGTCCATTCTTCACAGAGTTAGAAAGAGCAATTTTCAAATTCATTCATTAAAAAAAATATCCAGCATAGCCAAAACTATTCTCAACAATAAAAGAACTTTTGGGGGAAATCCCCATCCCTAACCTCCAGCTGTATATAGAGCAATAGTTATAAAAGCTGTATGTTATTGGTACAGAAACAGGCAGGTAAATCAAAGGAATAGAATTGAAGACCCAGAAATGAACCAACACACCTATAATCATTTGACCTTTGTCAAAGGAACTAAAACCATCCAATGGAAAAAAGATAGCATTTTCAACAAATGGTACTATTTCAACTGGTGGTCCTCATGTAGAAGAATGCAAATCGATCCCTTCTTATTGCCTTGTCGAAAGATCAAGTCCAAGTTGATCAAGCACCTCCACCTAAAACCAGATATACTATAACTAATAGAGGAGAAAGTGGGGAAGAGCCTCAAGCACATGGGCACAGAGGAAAGTTTCTTGAACAGAACACCAATGGCTTATGCTCTAAGATCCAGAATTGACATATGAGACTTCATAAAATTGCAAAAGTTCAGTAAGGCAAAGGATACTGTCATTAGGACAAAATAGCAACCAAGAGATTGGAAAAAGATTTTGACCACTCCTGCAATTGATAGAGGACTAATATCCACTATATACAAAGATCTCAAGAAGTTAGACTCCAGAGTTTCAAATAACATTCTTAAAAAATGGGCTAAGGAGCTAAAGAATGAATTCTCAACTGAGGATCATTGAATGGCTGAGAAGCACCTAAAGAAATGTTCAACATCTTTAGTCATCAGGGAAATGCAAATCAAAACAACCTTGAGATTTCACTTCACACCAGTCAGATGGCATAGTTTAAAAATGCTGGTTACAGCAAATGCTGGCAAGAATGTGGAGAAAGAGGAACACCCCTCCATTGTTGATGGCATTGCAAGCTGGTACAACCACTCTGGAAATTATTCTGGTGGTTCCTCAGAAAATCGGACATAGTACTACCTGAGGACCCAGCTATACAACTCCTGGGCATATATCAAAAAGATGCTCCAACATATAACAAGGACACATGCTCCACTATGTTCATAGTCTTATTTATAATAGCCAGAAGCTGAAAAGAACCCAGATGTCCTTCAATGAGGAATGGATACAGAAAATGTGGTATAAATACACAATGGAATGCTACTCAGCTATTAAAACAATGACTTCATGAAATTCTTAGGCAAATGGATGGAACTAGAAAACTGTTGGGCCCAGTCTCCACCCCTGTGGGATGAATTGCTCCACTAGCTCGTTGCCCAAGGCTTTAGCATACAATGTAGCAGGTATGGTTAAAATGACCAAACAACAAAGTCCTGAGTCGTTTCTGTGTTCCTGTTTTTATCCTGAGCACATAAACTTGTTTTTCAACTGTGCTTCAGGGTTTTTCCACCAAAGGCTAAGACTGTATATATTGTGTGAACCTCAGTACAGCTTTAGCATTCTCTTAGCACAAATGACCTGAGTCTGTGTCTTTTGTTAAATCCCCCAGGCCTACACCCAGTTCTTGGTACCATGGCAGTACAGGCGCCATCAGAATATATCATTCTGAGTGAGGAAACCCAATCACAAAAGAACACACATGGTATGCACTCACTCACTGAAAAGTAGATATTAATCCAAAAGCTCAAAATAATCAAGGTACACTTCACAAACCACATGAATCTCAAGAAGATGGAAGACCAAAGTGTAGATGCTTCAGACCTTCTAAGAAGTGGAAACAAAATTACTCAGAGGAGGAAATATGGAGACAAAGTGTGCAGCAAAGACTGAAGTAAAGGCCTTCCAAAGACTGCCCCATCTGTGCCATACATCCCACATACAGACACCAAACCAAGACAATATTTCTGATGCCAAGAAGGGCATACTGACAGGAACCTCACATAGCTCTCTGCTGAGTGGCTCTGCCAGAGCTTAAACATATATAGACAAATGCTTGCAGGCAATCATTGAACTGAGAACAGGGTACCCAATGGAGGAGTTAGAGAAAGGATTGAAGTAGCTGAAGGGGTTTGCCACCCATAGGAAGAACAATATCAGCCAACCATATCCCCCAGATCTCCCAGGGACTCAACCAACTGAGATGTTTCTCACGTGAATTATGGATACAGAAAATATGGTATATCTACACTACTCAGCCATTAAAAACCAGAACATCATGAATTCCAGAGGGCAATGAATAGAACTAGAACATATCATCCTGACTGAGTTAACATAGACCCCAAAGGACATTCACTGTATGTACTCACTGTTAAGTGAATATTAGCCATAAAGTAAAGGAGAACTACATTATAATCAACAGACCCAAAGAAGCCAAATAACAAGGAGGGTCCCAGGGAGGATAGTCAAACCATCTTATAATTCTTATAAAGGAAAGAATTGAACTGGGGACTTGCTTACAGTTTCAGAGGTTTATTCCATTATCAGCACAGAGAGAAGCATGACAGCATACAGGCAGACATGGTGCTGGAGAAGTTGTTGAGAGTTCTACATCTGGATCTGCAGGCATCAGGAATAGAGAGCCACTGGTACTGCTTTGAGATTTTGAAACCTCAGAATCCACCCTCAGTGACACACTTCCTCCAACAAGGCCACGTGTACTGCAACAACTCCCCCCTTCTAATTCTTCTCAACTAATGCCACTCCCTGATGACTAATCATTTAAATATATGAGCCTATGGGAGCCATTCTCATTCAAACTACAACAGGCAACCTTAACCCTACGTGTTTCCCTTAGCGTTTTGCAGGTAAGATATACTTTCTGTACGAGTTCAGCATGGATGAGATGTGTAAAACTGTCTTGAGTATTGAATCCTGTTTATTTGTAGGGGTTAAAGATTCTTAAACTTTGAAATGGCAGGGAAAGGCAGGGAATCAGGCCAAGTCTAGATGGTGATCTTTTTCATTGATTTTGTTGTGTGCAAGGTAAGAACCTTGATTTACAATTTCCAATATGTTATCTTTGGTAACTGATTTTCTTTGCCAGGCTGTGTGGTAGAAAGATCTTCAAATCATATAAATCTGTTGCCTATTGGGGAAAAAACCCTTTCTTTAACCATGGGGGCATTTGCAGTCCAGGCCTTGTCCTAACCCTCCCTAAGGCTTCCAGACTGCACTTTACTTCTGAGCTCTCAGACTTCCTTTGTGTGGTTTCCTCTTTAAAGCTCCTGATAATTGCCACTGTAATTCTGGCTTCATTAATAAATACAGACTACACAAATCAGGCTCTGTGTGTGCACATTCCCATTGATATGGGGTCTACTGTGTGGTTCAGGATGCTCTATTCTCACCTCAGCCTATTAAGTATGTAAGGAATTCAGATAAATACAATTGTATCTGCTTATTGTGTTCTTTTAGTAAGGTATAGTATTTGGCTCTCAAGGTATGCATAGTTATTTTGAAATCCAGATATGTTAATAAGTTACTTTACATGCAATAATACCATCAAAAATAACAGAGATGTGCCATGGGGAAGAGACCTGGACCACAACAAAAATGTGATCATTTATGGGTTATCCTACCATTTATAATTTGAATATAAAATGACTCTACTCAAATTCTTTGTGTACTTGAGGTTTGTTTACTCATTGGTGGCAGTGGCACTCTTTAGTGAGACTTTGGAAACTTTAGGAATGGGCATAGGTGGAGAATGTCGGTTTCTGGAAATGTGCCCCAGGGAACTGTATCTCTCTGTTCCTCTTTCTGTTGTTCTCTGTTTTCTGGACGTCATCATGTTAACTCCTCTCTTCTGCTGCCCACCTTCTCTACCATGTGTAGTGCTGAAATTGTATACTAAATTACTTTTTGTTCCCTTACTTTGTTTATATAAAATATTTGGTTACAGAAATGTGAAAGGACCTAATATAAAACATTTGTTCTAGAAGTGTACCTGTGGAATCTCATTACTCTGAGTAAACCTGACCATCTGGTCCTTAAGTCTGTGGAGTTGGCTTGTGGGAAGAATTTACTCAAGTCCACAGTTCTGTAAACAGTGCAATAAATAGGAGGATGCACTGACAAGAACTCCTAACACCCAAACTCTGATGACAGTGTACATAGTAAGTCTCCAATTTCTCCTCCCTTTCCCATTTTAGCCAAGATATTTGATACAAGGATTATTTTTAGATGCAACGATAGGGGAATAAGTACATGGAATACTCCAATGGCCATAACTCAGAGCCAAATGTGGATTTGAAAAATGAGTATTATAATCCCAGAGTATTAACAAAAGACCCGTAAGTATCAGCAAGTACCTTCTAAAGGTTTTGAAACTAGAAGATGAAGATAAACTCAAATTGACAACGCTTTTCAGGAATGAGAATATACAGCAGGAGTTGACCTATATTCCAAGTGCAAACAGGACACTGAAAAACAAACAAACAAAAACAGCAAAAAAATGAATTCTGTCCTCATGTGTATCTGCACTTCCAATAAGATGGTTGCACAGCAAAGATTTTCTGAAACAACATTGGAAGCTTTGAATGATGTAAGACTGACCAAAAACAAAGTTTGGAAAATTATATTTAGAATGGGAAGAATATCAAAAGCTCAGCAACTTTTATGCTCATGCTTCATCCTATGTCTTGTAAGACTGAGGGTGAAGACTTTTAAAAAATCGTCCAGTTATTAGAAACACGGGCTTTAGAAAAACCAAACGTATACAACATAAAAAAATAACAAAACCTTCATGTACATATAAATATGTTCAGTCTACCATCCCTCATCCACTGATCAAGGAATCATCAGAGAATGTATTTTAAAATATACTTGAGAGAAAGTAATTTGAAAAGATGTGCATATTATTAGCCTTACAATGACAGATGAATCAGCAAGACCAAGGCAAGCCCCCATTTAAACCTTTGGTCTGAGCAAACATGCTAATGAAGTTAAGAATAAGTGTATTTGACTCACAGATGTATAAAAGTGATCAAGAGGTCTAGCTGTGATGGGTTTGTCAGAATAGTGATGTCACTGAATTTGAAAAGCGTCTAAAAATAAGCTACAGCATCATCACGGATGATCTGCTCGTGTAAGCACACACTGAAGAACTTTCATGAAACATCTGAACAGACGTGCTCATCATACTAATCAAGTCTTGCACTGGTATTCACAGAGCTGGTATTGCTAAGGAGTTATACATTGGTGTAGCCAGTGTGGAAAGCTTGCTGCACCCGTGGATATTGAATATCAGTGTTCATGGCTAAAACGAGGCCTCTTCTGGTATGTCTGAAGACAGCAACAGTGTGTGTGTGTGTGTGTGTGTGTGTGTGTGTGTGTGTGTGTGTGTGTGTGTGTGTGTATAAAGTAGGAAAAAATTTTAAAGATCTAAAAGCCTGAGAATGACCTGTTAGCATTTTTATTTGTTTTTGACACAGGGCCTCACTGCATAACTCTCAATGTTCTGAAACTTAGTATATACACAGATGGCTTCACATTTACAGAAATGGTCTGCTTTCTGAGTACAAGAGAGGGCAGGTTGGTTTCAACTGACAAGGCCATAGTGATAGGGCTGCCCAAACCCACCCTACTGTCATTTTATGTAACCATATGCCTGGATGCCAGAGTGAGCTACAGGATTTAGTGTTTGCCTTATTGAATTCTGGTCTTGCTTTGGTCTGACCTGCAGGATGAACCTTGTATGCTAGTTTTCTGCTCTTCTTTGAAACAGGAATTTTACTTTGGACTTAGGTACTTGAACAGTGCTGGAAGTGTCAAGACTCTGGAGTCTCTTGGAGATGGACTAAATGTATCTGTGTTAGTTAATCATCAAACTTTGGGTACAGGGCAGAAGTGTTTATGTTTGAATATGCCACGTCTGCGGCTGGTGGCCTTAAAGTGGAAGGCTCTGAAGCTTTAGGAAGTAGACCTAGGTGGAGAAGGCAGACCATTAACAACATATTCTGGGAGGTTATGTACTCTCTTTGGTCTCTCTCTATCTCTCTCTTTGCTCCATGGCCAGTATGATGTGAACTGTTTTGTTCCACCAGACCTTCATCATGGTGTACCAAAGCCCTAGAAACCACAGATTATACAAATCTTTCCTCTCTTAAGTGATTTCTGTCAGGTTTTTGTTCACAGCAAAACAGACAAATGAACAAGCAAACAAACAAACAACATGACCCAGTGCTTTAATTCACTCATTTATATAATGTATGGTTTTCAGAAAACATCATGGGAAAGTTTAAGCCACTAAAAACACTGGGGTTTATCTTATGCTAGATATTGTTTCACCTTTTTTTATACGTTCAGTGTCAAAAGTTACATCTTTTTCTTACCATAACTCTATACCAAAGACAAAGTAACTCTAAAAATGATCCAGTTTCTTCACACATTTGGAGGATCAAGGGCATAGTGATGGCCAGTTCTTAATAACTTCAGTTCACGGTGATGACAATGGTGGGAGAGAACGTGGAAATAAGAAACTGCATCTATGTACAGGAGGCAAGACAGAACTGAGTGACACCAGGCTCAGGTTTATCATCAACCTTTCCTCAAGACTAAAAGGGTATCACACGAGAACTATCTTTTCTATAGTTTGGACAAGTGTCCTTTGAAAGGCACAGTGTTAGTCTCATCCCAGTCTGTGCCATTACTGTGAGGCTTAGTAGAAGAATACTATTAGGATACTGTCCTTGAAACAACATTGCTACAGTGACTCCTTTCATTATTTCCTAGCATTCATGGAGTCATGATACCACATTTGCCATACTCTGTCCACCATAATGCATTGCCTTTTAGGCCCAGCTATAAAATGGACAAACAATCACATGTGGTGGTTTGAATGAAAATTGAGCTGTCTGCCTTTTATTTGGATATTTGGTTCTCTGTGGGTGGTGTTGTTTGGCGAGGTGATGGACTACCTCCATTTCCAGTTTGTTCTTTTTGCTATCTCTGTGCAACTGGGATGTGATCTTCCTAGCTTCTGGTTTCAGTGAGGATGCCATCTGCTCCATTATGGACATCTGAACCTTCTGGAATTATAAACAAAAATTAAGTGTTCCTTAAGTAGCTTTTAGTTATGGTGTTTATCACAGCAACAGAAAAGTAACTAATGCTCATGGAATGAAATGTATGAAATCGTGAACACAAATAAACATTTCCTCTTGTTAAGTACGGTATGTCAAGAATTTTGTCACATTAATTGAAAGGATGCACAGCATTTTCCAATGGCACCATTATAGAAACCAAATTTCTAACACATACTCTTGCAGAGCCAACCACATCCAAACTACAGTCTCATCTCCCCAAACCATGTTCCTTACATCGAAGATCTCAGGGGGGAATATCCTAAACCATAGGTTCCATAAACAAAAATCCCAGTTAATAAGCAAAAATGCCAACTATGGGATACCTGTCATTAAATATCAGCCCGTGCCCATCTGGTTAGAGCACACCAAACCAACACGGCTCCACATGGAGAAAGATTTAATGGGAGAATGAGACAAGGGGAAGGGGCTAGAGAAAGAAGAGAAAGAGTGAAAAGGAGAGAGGGGGGGAGAGGGAGAGGGAGAGAGAGAGCAGAAGCTGTCTGCCTTTTATTTGGAATATGACATAACTACTCACAGGTGGAGTTGCTAATTGAACCAAAAGGTCTTCTGGGAATGTATGGCCGTTGCCATGGCAACAGTGACCAAATGGTGTCCCTGCTGAAGGTAATTCCTGAGACCAACAATACCTCTTTGTGAGTTATTCATTAGGGAGGCTCCAGAGGGTCCATCCCCATTATAGGTCATTGTTATTGCTCTTGATC
Source organism: Rattus rattus (assembly GCF_011064425.1). Classification (NCBI taxonomy): domain Eukaryota; kingdom Metazoa; phylum Chordata; class Mammalia; order Rodentia; family Muridae; genus Rattus; species Rattus rattus. The sequence goes on along the minus strand of NC_046154.1, from coordinate 141,257,761 downwards.
GTTCATCGGAACCAGAAGGTACAATCTTCTTTTTGAAAATAGTGCATACTTGGCTTCAGGATACCAAGAAATTCATCTGGAAATGAGATGGAAGAGTTGTCTCTGCTACCTAACTTTTATAATCTTAGAGCTGCTCTTTGGACACAGGTGAGAGAATTTATTAATAATTTCACCAAGCTGTGGACCCTGCATACTACAATATTGATCTATGCAATAGTATAATGGAATGACTGTTATGGGATATGATAGTTGGTGTTGTCAACCTGACATAATTTAGAATCATCTGGACATAGGCTTCTAAGCATGCTTGTGGGGATTGTCTCGATTATACTAATTGATACAGGAAGACTCATCTTAATTATGGATGGGACCATTCCCTGGTCTGGGGATCTTATATAAAACTGAGAAAGTAAGCTGAGAAACTGTATGTATACATTGATTTTTATTTGCTTCTTGACTACTGATGCTATGTCACTGGATAGATCCTCCAAGCTCCTGCCACCATTCTTACTATGGTCAGTAACCTGGATCTGTGAACTAAGATAAATGTTTGTTACATTGTATTTGCAAGGACTTCATAGTCAGGTGGTACTCAAGAGTTTTCTGATTGCATTTGAGGGCTGCTCCACAATCAGAAAATAATTTTTGATGCTGAAAACTTGGTCAAAACCATGCACCTAGAGAGGTCATCATCCTAGAGAGGAACTAATTATTGTTGCCTTGCTAAACAGAAGATACTGTCAAACTGCCTTCAAAATATTTCTTTACACTCATAGATTAGTTCTGTCTTAAACCTTGATAAAAGCAGTTTTTTTTTTTTCTGAGCACAGCAGCTAATGAGGAGACTCATAACTGTTCAATGTGCTGAGGATAGTGACTATTGAGTTCTCAGCATTAAAGCCAGTTCATGCTGACTTTTTGACTCAGGGGCCATTGCACTCACAAACTCACTACAGCTATGGTTAAGTGTATAAGACTTACACCATATCAAGCCTATCTAGAATTCAGGACAAATGGGAGGGGCTTTTGAGGCCACACCCCCAGCTGAGGACTGGCTGGTAAATGATGGCTCCTGGGAGATGGGAGTCATTTTTCTTCAGGGGTATAGACCCTGGTAAGTAATTCACACTTTAGTAAACATCATCCTGTGCTCAGCCAAGCAACCCCAGTAAGATTCAGTTGTCAAGAAAAAAGATAGTAAAATAGAGATGGAGACTTGTTGGGAGGAAGAAAATGGGGTGCCAAGGGAGTGGCAGCAGATATAAAAAGGTAACAGGATAAATATGAACTAATAAATTATATATGTACGTGATCGTCAAAGGTATAAAAGCATTTTTTAAGTACAGGAATTAAATTATTAAAGACATATAAAAAACAGACTGGTTAGTAATCTGATCTCCAAAATCAGTAATTTTTTAATGGATTTTTTTCCTTTACACTTCAAATGTTATTCCATTTCCTTGTTTCTTGTCCAAAAATACTCTATTCCATCCCCTTTTCCTTTTTTCTATGAGGGTGGAGTCATGGGTCTGTCCATGTTTACTCTTTGGATGCTCATTTAGTCCCTGGGAGCTCTGTTTGGTTGGTATTAATGTTGTTCTTATCGGGTTGTAAACCCCTTCAGCTCCTTCAATCCTTTTTCTAACTCCTCCATTGGGGGCCCCATTCTCAGTTAAATGGTGGGCTGCCAGCATCTGCCTCTGCATTTGTCATGCACTGGCAGAGCCTCTCAGGAGACAACTATATCAGGTTCCTGTCAGCATGCACCTTTTGGTATCCAGAATAGTGTCTGGGTTTGGTAGCTATATGTTGTATGGGCTGGAACCCCAGGTGGGGCAGTCTCTGGGTGGCCTGTCTATCAGTCTCTGCTCCAAATTTTGCCTCCATAGTTCCTCCTATGAGTACTTTGTTCCCCCTTCTAAGAAGGTCTGAAGTCATTGTTTTTAATAGTTGAGTAATACTCCATTGTGTAAATGTACCACATTTTTTGTATCCATTCCTCTGTTTTGGAATATCTGGGTTCTTTCCAGCTTCTAACTATTATAAATAGGGCTGCTATGAACATAGTAGAGCATGTGTCCTTGTTATATGTCAGAGCATCTCTTGAGTATATGCCCAGGAGTGGTATAGCTGGGTCCTCAGGTAGTAACATGTCCAATTTTCTGAGGAAACTCCAGACTGATTTCCAGAGTGGTTGTACCAGCTTGCAATTCCACCAGCAATGGAGGAGTGTTCTTCTTTCTCCACATCCTCACCAGCATCTGCTGTCACTGAGTTTTTGATCTTAGCCATTCTGACTCCTCTAAGGAGGAATCTCAGGGTTGTTTGGATTTCCATTTTCCTGATGAATAAGGATGTTGAGCATTTCTTTAGGTACATCTCAGTCATTAGATATTCCTCAGCTGAGAATTCTTTGTTTAGCTCTGTACCCCATTTTTAATAGGGTTATTTGGCTCTCTGAAGTCCAACTTCTTGAGTTCTTTGTATATAGTGGATATTAACTCTCTATCAGATGTGGGATGGGTAAAGATTATTCCCAATTTGTTGGTTGCTATTTTTGTCCTATTGACAGTGTCCTTTGCCTTACAAAAGCTTTGCAATTTTTACACCCCATTTGTCGATTCTTGATCTTAGAGCATAAGCCATTGGAGTTCTATTCAGGAAATTCTACCCTGTACCCATGTTTTTGAGGCTCTTCCCCATTTTCTCATCTATTAGTTTCAGTGTATCTCATTTTATTTGGAGGTTCTTGATCAAGTTAGAATTGTTCTTTGTACGGATGATCAAAATGCGAATGCTTCACTCCTTCTTTAAAAGGGGAACAAGAATACCCTTGGCAGGGAATAGGGAGGCAAAGATTAAAACAGAGGCAGAAGGAACACCCATTCAGAGCCTGCCCCACATGTGGCCCATACATATACAGCCACCCAATTAGACAAGATGAATGAAGCAAAGAAGTGCAGGCTGACAGGAACCAGATGTAGATCTCTCCTGAGAGACAAAGCCAGAATTCAGCAAATACATAGGCGAATGCCAGCAGCAAACCACTGAACTGAGAATGGGACCCCCATTGAAGGAATCAGAGAAAGGACTGGAAGAGCTTGAAGGGGCTCGAGACCCCATATGAACAAAAATGCCAACCAACCAGAGCTTCCAGGGACTAAGCCACTACCCAAAGACTATACATGGACTGACCCTGGGCTCCAACCTCATAGGTAGCAATGAATAGCCTAGTAAGAGCACCAGTGGAAGGGGAAGCCCTTGGTCCTGCTAAGACTGAACCCCCAGTGAACGTGATTGTTGGGGGCAGGGAGGTAATGGAGGGAGAATGGGGAGGGGAACACCTATATAGAAGGGGAAGGGGAGAGGTTAGGGGTATGTTGGCCCAGAAACTGGGAAATGGAATAACACTCGAAATGTAAATAAGAAATACTCAAGTTAATAAAGAAAAAAACAAACAAACAAACAAACAAAAAAGAATTGTTCTTTGTCTCAAGACAATAAGAAGGGATTGATTTGCATTCTTCTACATACTGAATACCATTTGAACCAGCACCATTTTTTGAAAATGCTATCTTTTTCCACTGGATGGCCTTAGCTCCTTTGTTAATGATCAAGTGACCATAGGTGTGTGGGTTCATTTCTGGGTCCTCAATTTTATTTCATTGATCTACCTGCCTGTCATTGTACCAATACCATACAGTTTTTATGACTATTGCTCTGTAATACTGCTTGAGGTCAGGGATGGTGATTCCCTCAGAAGTTCTTTTACTGTTAAGGATATTTTCGCTATCCTGGGTTTTGTGTTATTCCAAATGAATTCGCAAATTGCTCTTTCTAACTCTATGAAGAATTGAGTTGTAATTTTGATGTGAATTGCATTGAATCTATAGATTGCTTTTGGCAAGATGGCCAGTTTTACAGTATTAATCCTGCTAATCCTTGAGCATTGGAGATCTTTCTATCTTCTGAGATCTTCAATTTCTTTCTTCAGAAACTTGAAGTTCTTATCATATAAGTCTTTCACTTGTTTGATTAGAGTAACACCGAGGTATTTTACATTGTTTGTGACTATTGTGAAGGGTATTGTTTTTCTAATTTCTTTCTCAGACTGTTTATCCTTTGAGTAGAGGAAGGCTACTGATTTGTTTGAGTTAATTTTATGTCCAATCACTTTGCTGAAGTTGTTTGTCAGGTTTAGTAGTTCTCTGCTGGAATTTTTGGGGTCACTTAATTATACTATCATAGCATCTACAAATAGTGATATTTTGACTTCGTCCTTTCTAATTTGTATCCCTTTGCCCTCTTTTTGTTGTCTGATTGCTCTGGCTAGGACTTCAAGTACTACATTGAATAAGTAGGGAGAGAGTGGGCAGGCTTGTCTAGTCCCTGATTTTAGTGGCATTGCTTTATGTTTCTCTCCATTTAGTTTGTTGTTGGATACTGGTATGCTGTATATTGCTTTTACTATGTTTAAGTATGGGGCTTGAGTTCCTGATCTTTCCAAGGCTTTTAACATGAAGGGGTGTTGAATTTTGGCATTTCTTTCTCAGCACCTAATGAGATTATCATGTTGTTTTTTTCTTTGTTTGTTTATATAGTGAATTATATTGATGGATTTCCATATATTGAACCATCCCTGCATCCCTGTGATGAAGCCTACTTGATTGTGATGGATGATTGTTTTGATGTGTTCTTGGATTTGATTTGAGAGAATCTAATTGAGTATTTTTGCATCGATATTCAAAAGGAAAATTGGTCTAAAGTTCTCTTTGTTGAGTCTTTGTGTGGTTTATGTATAAGCATAATTGTGGCTTCATAAAAGGAGTTGGGTAGTGTTCCTTCTGTTTCTATTTTGTGGAATAGTTTGGAGAGTATTGGTATTAGGTCTTCTATGAAGATCTGATAGAATTCAGCACTAAACCCATGTGGTCCTTTTATCTTTTTGGTTGGAAGACTTTTAATGATTGCTTCTATTTCTTTAGGAGCTATGGGACTGTTTAGATGGTTTACCTGATCCTAATTTAACTTTCATACCTGATATCTGTCCATAAAATTGTCCATTTCATCCAGATTTTCCAGTTTTTTTTTTGCATGTAGGCCTTTTAGTAGGATCTGTTGATTTTTTTGAATTTCCTCAGTTTTTGTTGTTATGTCTCTCTTTTCATTTCTGATTGTGATTTTTAAAACAATTAAAAGCCAGGTGTGGTGGCATATACTCATCACTTGGGAACCAGGGACAGATAGATATCTGTGAGTTTGGGGTCATCCTGGTCTATATGGCAAGCTCCAGACAGCCAATTGTTGGGATCAATGCCCTTAAATCCCTCCATTGTTGATATTATTATTATGGTTAGAATTAAGTATGACTGGGTTCATGGAAAATCCCCAGCCAGCTGCAGAAGAATAATACAAATCTGGTGGTCAAAATAATAATCATATGATAAAGATACCCAATATGATGACCTGTAACCTTTCTGAAAAAACAAACATCCTGCTGACTAATAGATATGACAAACCTGTGACTTTTCTGACAACCTGTCAACATCAGCCTACTTCCTGACCACACAAATATTGTGTCCTTGGCCTGCATAAATGTTTCTTATTTCCCCCCTCCCTCTGTTACCCATGATATGGTATAAATTCAGCCTTGTGGAAAAATAAAATTGTCGCCTTGATCAGACTCTTGTCTTGGCGTCTTTCTTCGCGTCCCTTGTCCCCCATTTTCTTCCAGGTACCTCCAGACCCTTCGTTTACAGCCAATGCTGTAAAGAAACTGTATTGAGAACAAAGAAATAAACAAAGCTGAATCATCCCAACAAACAAACAAACAAAAACCCAACTAAGTGCAAGTAACTAGAGGCAAATAAAGGTAGATTTATTTCAGTTTTCAGTTGAATTCAAAATAACTGTTCCAATTGTACCATTGCTTTAAGATTCTGTTAGGGTGCTGGATAATGATTGATAGGGGCATGTTGCTATGGTATGAACCAGAAAGCAGAAAGATAAAGAGAGAGAAGAGCACCATAGCCCCTCCAGAGCCATCTCCTGATGACTTCACCACCTCCCACTAGACCTTCTAAAGAAGACCTAGTACTGCAACTCTTTTACACAGTTCCTTATGTTGCGGTGTTCCCTAACCATAAAATTATTTTCATTTCTACTTCATAACTGTAATTTTGCTATTATTATGTTTCATAATGTAAATAATTGTGTTTTCTGATGGTCTTAGGTGATCCCTGTGAAAGAGTCACTTGACTGCCCCAAAGGAGCATCAAGCCACAGGTTGAGAACCATTATTCTAAAGGTTCTTACTACCCTCCAACATAATGGTACCCTGACACTCATGCCAATAATACATAGGCCTTTGGAGGGATGCTCATGTGACATCAAGGCTCATAAGCATGCAGGTAAACGTTAAATCTATGAGACTGTAAGCAAATGCTGAGGGTAACTTTGAATGATGAGAAGGTGATTATAATGGACAAGAGGACGCTGTGACAGACCTACTTGGGTTAGAGGCTACCACATAGTTGGTGATTATTTTAGTGTTTGCTGACTTGAATTAAGTTATCATTCAGAGCTCAGTTTTCCTGTAATTGTAACATTAAACAATTCAGTCCCACTAGTGCTAAGGCCAAAATGTGTTCGTTAAAGGTTAAATACTTACGAAGGTAACAAGATTTCCTAATTTGTGCTTCCAAAGTAAATGCTAAGATGCATGTTTAAATGTGTCACCTAATTGAAGAGTATAGAAAATACTAATACATTCTTGATCAATTTAGAATTATTCAGAAGGTCAGCAGCCATGCCATCCAGAGCATTCCTGGTGAGAGAACATTACCTTGAACTGTCTGCAGCTGGCAGACCATTAAAGTAACACATGACTCAGCATCCCTTCTAGATGATCTCATGAACTTTATTGTTTAAGAGCATTTCTTTGTATTTTTTTTTTTATCTTAACAACCCAAAGACAAAGCGACTTGAAGACTGTTAGTCACTGTTTTCTAAATGATCTTGGGTTGCATAAAATTTGTCCCATATGTAAATATGAGTTTAAGTATACTTCAGTGTAAACCATATGCTTTAAATACTATTAATAACTTTCAATTCATGCTGTCAGCTTCAGTTGTCTTCCTATGAAAGTAAAACTTTAAGATACGAAATAACTTGCTCAACTCAAAGTTGTTCAACTCTCCCTGAACAAACTGAAGCATATATGTCATCATTTGTTTCAACAAGCCATGCACGAAATGCCAACCTGCTCTCTTGGCATTTGTCAAATAATATACATTTGTACAACTGAAGCTCATAAAAATTTAGGCAAACAGTTTGAGTTTGCATTATTTACTTGCATTTCTTTTTGGTAAAGCACATGATAACAATAATATTTAGATAAAATTGCTCAAATGTACACAGGTGTCCCCATGAAAAATCACCCCTTACAATAATGATTCTGTGTCTTTTCAATGTCTAAAATAAACTTGATATAGAAGAAAGAAAAATAGGACCACTTTCCTAAGCAGTATAAATCCCAACTGCATTCTAAATTCTATCCTTACGGCCACAGATAAGAGTAGTCGCAATTTCACATCAGAGAATCTCCGTGTTGCAGCAGAGAAAAAGTATTATTATACAGAGCTCTGAAAAGTCTTCAGAGAGCTGACCATGGGCATGTCCATCGTCAATTAATACATCTGTATCAGGACTCTACACTTAAGCCTCAAGGAATTTTGTGGAAGACATTGCAGGGTTGTGTGTAATTTTAAAAACACGCTTGCTCCATTGCCTGGGGCCCAGCTCTGCTTAGCTCCGAGATCGGTTGCTGCTGGCTTCACTTTCAATTTGCCTGTTCCTCCTGTCTAGTTTGACAAGTTGCCAACAACCACCCTAGCGGCTCTCTTTCTCCTCCTGTCCACCTTATCTCTGCATATGAAAAACACTAGACAGTTTTATTATTTTAAAACTCAATGATTAGGCGAAGAAGCTCTTGCCCCAAGCTTTTCAGCTAGCTCCCCGCAAACCTCCTTGGCTCCAGCCCGAGGTGGAGGCTGCAGGCTCTAGGTGCCCCCAAGACTGTACATTCTTTACTTTATTCTCCCCAACAATGCTTGGCTCCCAAGTCTGGCCTGGGTCTGCTTTTACTCCTGGGACCCGGAAATTTCACCTTTTTTGCTTTACCCAGCAATAAGCTTCCACCTTCTTTATCGACACAATCAAGAACCAATTAAAGAAGCAGATTTTAGTATCAGCTCCTCCCCTACAGGGCAGAAAGAAAATCCCCTATGAGGGTGATGCAGTACTGAATGGACTCAACAGTGTCTACTTATGTATTTATTTTTGCATTAAACTTTGTTAAATAAGACTTTTTTATTTATTTTGTTGTTCTTTTGTTGAGACAGAGTCTCATTATGTAGCCTTGGCTGGCCTGGAACTCACTATGTAGATCTGGTTGATTTCAAATTCACAGAGATATGCCAGCCTTTGTCTCCTGAGTGATGGAATTAAGGGCATGCACCGTGTACAATATTTTGTGGTGGTCTTGGGTTCTATGCAAAAGCAGGCTGAGCAAGCCGTGGAGAGCAAGCAGTCAGAAGCACTCCTCCATGACCTCAGCCATCAGCTCCTGCCACCAGGTTCATGCCTAGTTTTGGGTTCCTGTTTCGACTTCCTTCAGTTGACTGTGATTCAGGATATGTAAACCAAATACCCCATTCCTCCCCAAGTTGCTTTTGATCATCGTGTTTCATTCCAGCAATAGTAACCCTAACTAAGACAATAATAGTAACCATAACTAAGAAAGTAAAACTAGGAAATGTTGGGGGTGAGTGTGATCAAAGTACACTGTATTAAATTCTCAAAGCATTAATAAAATATTAAAAAATAAAAATTATTTTATTTTTTGGAACAATGTTTAAAAAGACCAAAAAGTTGATTTCATGTAAGTAGAAAGTAGAATGGTAAACAAGAGAGTTTGGGGAGAGAAAAGTGAAAGTAGTTATGAAGACAGTAGATGATTGAAAAGAGTCCTGGATTTTTGCTTCACAGTGCCATAAGTATTAAAATTAATATATTGTGTATTGAAAAATAGGTAGAAGATTTTGAATATTGTTAGCAAACAAAAAAAAAAAGAAAAAGAAAAGAAAGAAACATGAGTGTGGTGGTTTCAATAGGAGTGGGCCCCATAGATAAATGTGTTCCAATGCTTGCCCATAGGGAGTGGCACTTTTACCCCATATGAACAACAGTGTCAAACAATCAGAGCTTCCAGGGACTAAGCCACTACCCAAAGACTATACATGGATTGACCCTGGGCTCTGACTGCATAGGTAGCAATGAATATCCTAGTAAGAGCACCAGTGGAAGGGGAAGCCCTTGGTCCTGCCAACACTGAACCCCCAGTGAATGTGATTGTTGGGGGGAGGGTGGTAATGAAGGGAGGATGGGGAGGGGAACACCCATAGAAAAGGGGAGGGGGAGGGGTTAGGGGGATGTTGGCCTGGAAACCTGGAAAGGGAATAACAATTGAAATGTAAATAAGAAATACCGAAGTTAATAAAGATGGAGAAAAAAAATGGTATTTGAGTAGGTGTGACCTTGCTGGGGGAAGTATGTCACTGTGGAGGTGGGCTTTGAGGTTTCCTATGTTCAAACTACACCCAGTTTGATACACACTGTCCTTTTGCTGCCTGTGGAACAAGATGTAGTATTCTTAGCTCTTTCTTAAATACCATATCTGCCTGCAAGTCACTGTGCTTCCCACTATGAACCCCTCAAACTGTACTCCAGCCTCAGATTAATTGTTTTCCTCTTTAAGAGTTGCAATGGTCATGGAATCTTTTCATAGCAATAAAACTCTAAGACAGTGAGGTAATGAATATACTAATTACTCAAATTTAATTATTAGACATTATATAAATGTTCAGGATCACCTACAAATTATATGTTACTTAAAAGCATCACTCTTAAGCTAATGAGAAAAGACATTAATATTTCACAAACTAATTCACTTGCAACTGACACTTACTTTATTTCTCTAATATATGTGTAATGTTCTCCTCTCATTTGATCAAAGTCACAGTACTTGTTAGTGTGGGAACCAAAACCAGAAACTAGGTCTCTCACCTACCTGCTATTTGATAATAAATTATACTCTCAGTATGACCTCAGTAATGCACTTTCAAACACATGTCTGAATAGTTACTCCCTTAAAAAGTTGAACATCTTGCTTTGGCCTAATGTTCCCTTAGTTTTGAATATATACAATATTCAGCTTTTATGAAAGCGGATCTTTTTCTGGTCTTTTTGTCTTGAGTCAACTCTTGCTGATATATCATTGTTAAATCTGTTGTTTAATCATGTTGACTTCATTCCAGTCTTGTGTAGAAGCACGCCTTCTCGTGCCTTGAGACTTTCCCCTACCATGTGTACCCCCTTGCGTTACATTGCCTCATCTTTTGGGTCCTAGTTCCACTGACAGTTCCAAATGGGCTTTTCCCATACTCTGCTCACCACTTGCAGCTCCTGGAATATCTGGCAGTGGTTAATGAATGAATGAATGCTGTAGTTTGGAAGTGTCCCCTAAAGATACACATGTTGAAGACCTGGTCCCTAGCCCATGGTCCCAAAGAAGCAAGTGGAGACCAATGGGAAAGCTTCTGGTCATCAGGTGAATAACCTTCATAAGTATATTAGGGTCTTCGTTTTCCTTACTTCCTACTAGGAGATAAAGAATGTCTTATACCCCAACATTGATGCTTCCCTCCTTCTTACCCAATACTTCATTTATAGACTTGTGTCAATAAATTTTGGAAAGAATTGGTGATTAAGGATGAATTGGGGACATATGGTTGAATCCTAACCACACCAATGGGTAAACTTGAAGAGAGGGAACGTTAGGACACAAATAAAAAATATCAAGGGGTAACCATCCTCAAAGAGAGGAGAGAAGGCAGAAATTGCAAGCTGTGGAAAGAGTTCTTAAATGAATCATTCTATTAATGGCTTATTCTTAAGCATCAAGAACTAAGAGAATATGTTTCCTTAGATACTCAGACCATGGAAGTTTATAGTTAGCATCCCCAGTAAACCAGTGAGTACACAAAAGAACACCCACAGTGCTCAGCAAGCTTTTCTGGACTTACAGTGAGTTTCAGAGAGATTTCGTAATGTGTATTTCTTTCTCAGTGCTGGGATTGAACCATAGTTTTGTCATATATGTGTATATACATATATATGTATGATATATGTATACACTAATATGCCACATGTATAATTATATAGACATATATACACATATATATATACATATAGCATATGTATGTATGTATGTACATATGTACATATGTATGTATGTATAGTATGTATGTATGTATGTATGTATGTATGTATGTATGTATGTATAGTATACACCAGGAGGTCTAGGACTCAAAAGTCTTCCACTTCAGCCTCTTGAGTGTTTATACCACAATGCCTTGTTTGTTTGTTTGTTTTTGAGGCAAAGTCTATTTATGTAGCCCAAGTTGGCCTCAAAGACACTTTGCAGCCCAGTCTGTCCTTGAAATGCCTGTTTCTAGGTATGTGCCACTACATCCAGCTTTGATTGCTTTTAATCTTTCTTTAACACATAAAATCTAAGTAAATTTTAAGCAGCTACAAATGTTGGTCCATATCAAAATTATTTTTTCTAACCACCTAAAAGAGAAATGTTTTTCATTACAGAAAGTTAGCATGTCTATTCCAGGATTGCTGGAACCTATTGGTTCTAGCAATTCACATGTAGAGTTTTGCTTAGTGGCTCAAAAAGGTTGTGGTGGATTGATTGAGAATGACCCTCAGGGGCTCATAAGTTTGATTGCTTGGTCAAGAGACCCTATGATCAAGGCATCACTTATTTCTAAAAATAAATAAATAAATAAATAAATAAATAAATAAATAAATAACCCAAAACAAATCCCCCAAAACCCCAAACATTTAATTGAGGTTTAGTCTGTTGCTTTCATGACTGGGAGCATGGTGGGTTATATGATGCTGGAACAGTAGCTAAGTGCTACATCCTGATCTATAGGTCAAGAAAGAGAGCCTGGGCCTCACATGAACTTCTGGAACCTCAAAATCCATTCCCAGTGATACATCTCCAACAAGAACACATCTCCTAATCCTTCTAATCCTTTCAAATGGTGCCACTCATTGGTGATTAAATATTGAGATCTATGGGGATCATTCTCATTCAAGCCATCAAACAAGATGTTTCCAGAGATAAAGCTGATTGACTGGAGTGATGGATTTCATCTTGCAAAGTGGCCAGATAGAGGGTAGTCAAACACATGGGTGAGGTAATATTTGTTCCCACTAGGGAATAGCCATTCTGACTGAAAGAAGGATTCAACCAAAGGTAATTCAACAGGAGGAATAAGTTAAAAGCCTACTCAGAAGCCGTGTTACTTTTCCACTGCTGTGACAAAGCACCATGACCAAGGCAACTCATAAAAAAATTAGTTTATTGAGGATAACAGATTCATGTTTATGATCCATGATTATTATGGTAATTGAGTAAGTGAATATGCCAAGAGATAAGGAGGGATGGGATTTTAGCAGTAGCTAAGAGATACATCTTGATAAATAGTGCAAATGGAAGGCAGTGATGGTTAAATGGGATGGTGTGGGCTTTTGAAACCTCAAAGCTTTCCCCAAATGACACATCTACTTAACGAAATCTGAACCCATCCAAAAGTTGTGAATATCTGCCAGAGAAGACTACTTGGACATGAATTTAAGCCAATAGAAAGTTGTTTTTAGCCATTCAGTGGCTATACTGGATATTTGAGAACCCAGTACACTTCTGAGACTTTCTCAGAGTGACCTTTGAAGCAAAATATCTTGGGTTGAAACACCTTAGTTAGCAAGAACAGTTTAGCCAGAAGCAGAACTACAGAAGCCAAAAAGCAAAGTTAACTCATTTAGGGACTTCCCCAGACCTATGGACTTCAAGGGATTAGGTCTTTGCTCTTGCTTTGGCACACGTTGCTTCCTACATGCTAGTTTTCAAGGCCTAAATGGTACTTCCATTGTAGTGGGAACATCTCAGACTTGACAGAGATGTAAACAATGACACAGAGGCTTTTTAATATTTTTAAAGCCCGGGCCTTTTAACTAGAGCAGTCTCCCAGCCAGCTATCTAGCTTAACCTAACTAATCCTGGAACTACATCCTGCCAGGTAGCTAGCTCTACCTTTCTGATCCATTCTGGTTTATCTCTTCCCCTCCATGTCCGCAGGTGAATCTCCTGAGTCTCATTTCATCCCTAGCATGCACCCCACTATGAAGTTCTGCCCTCCATTTTCTGTTGAGCTATTGACTCTCAGCTCTTATTACAGCCAATCAGATATAATTCTAGATTGCCACAAGGCTAGTGAGAAAGAATGAATATTTACAAAATATCAGACCAGTGATGAACCATAGAAATAACAATACCAAGATCCTGCTAGCACTTATCTCTCATCTAGTACAGAAGTAATAATTGAAAATACAGAGACACTCCTTCACACAATGTACCCCAGCATTCCATCACCTCTTTCTAAGTATGAAGTTTTTTCTGAGACTCAAGAAAATCTTTACTATAACCCTCTGTAGGATAAAAAAAAGCAAATCATATACATCCAAGGCACAATGGCACAGAATATACATTACCATCCCAAACAAGAATAAAGAAAACCTAGTAAGGAAACACTGGATGAAAGCATGAACAAAACTCAGCAGGACAAACTCCAAATCCAGTATCTTTATGTCTGATGATAAGGGGCTCTACTTTTCCAGCTTTGTTGAGTGCAACACTTTTCTCTCTTCTGCGCTATTGTCTCCTAGGTTAGTATTATGATGGCCTGTAAACCCCTGCTTACTGAATTCAACCAATTTCTTAGTCCCAAGCTTCAAAGTCTTTCACATTCCTTCAAAACACAGCATGCTTAGGTCTGTCACAGAAACATCCCACTCACTGGTACCAACATCTATTTTAATTACTTTGGTATTTCCTAGGCTACAACCAATTACAGTGCTTCTCCCAGTACTCTACCTCTCCTGACCCACAAACCTCTTACATGCCACCTCCACCTAGCAAGACCTACCTACACACACCAGGCTTGCATAGTGGGCTCATCTTGTATAGCATTTCAGCCTGCTCTTTGCTTCTGACTCCATCCTAAGCCAACTTCAAAGACCAGGCAAGTGTACATTCTCTCTTTTACTCCAATCTGCTCTGTCCATTTCAGACTTAGGACTAAAAAAGAACTTTATATACCTAGATATTATTGCAAAAATAGCAACCATATTAAAGATCAATCCAATATTATCTCTCCAAAACTCATCAGTCCTGGATAAAACTTTGTCAGTGTCAATTACTTAGATGAGCATCAGAACACAAAATTTATAAGCACAATCATAAACTTCATCAAAGAACCCCAGAAGTTTAAAGAAGGCGTGCGCGCGTGCGCATGTGCCCCCCCCCCCACACACACACTCAAACAGCTCAATGAAATTAAGGAAAATCTTAAGGAGAATAAATGCCTGAATAATACCCAAGAACACACAAACACGGCTGATGGAAATGATGAAGACAATCCAGGATTGAGAATGGAATTTCCCCTGCCTTGTCTTATCTCAGTGGGAGAGAATGTGCCAAGTATTACTGTGACTTGCTATGCCAGGGTGGGTTGGTACACACCACCCTGAGAATGGGAGGGAGGAATGGGAAGGAGGTGGGTTGTGAGGATGGGACTTTGAGGAGATGAGGCAGGGCTGTGATTGGGATACAAAGTGAATAGGTAAATAAATTATGGGGAAAAAATCCACATTATTATTGTTGTGCTGAAGTAAAACTGACAGTAACTGATATAAAAAAGAAGATAGAAACATTGAAGAAGTTGCAAGCTGAGATGAAGATGGTATTGAAAAACTGAATAACAACTAGAAAGCTCAAAGGAAAGCCTTACAAGAATAATGACTCAATTAGAAGATAAAATGTCAGGACTTGCAGATAAAGTAGAGGATCTAGACCAAGTAAGCAAGGAATATGAAAATTAAGAAAATAGGAAAGAAATATACAGAAAATATGGATCACAAAGCAAAACTAAACAAAAATTATAATCACAGATGAGGGAGAACTATACCAAGCCAATGGTATAGACCATCCCTTAAACAAGATCACAGACGAAAACTTTCCCAAACTAAGGAACAACACTCAAACAAATAAAGAAGCACACAGAGCACCAACTAGATGAAGAAAAGAAAACCAACCCCTATAGCATATCATAGTTAATACACTAAACATATATAGCCAAGTATTTTGAAAACTACAAATCACAACATATATAATATATAAATATATTATCTTGTTACTCATATATATGAACATTTCACATATATGAAAAATCAAAATAATAATTTCAATAGAAATTTTGAACATCAGAAAAGCCAAGAGCAAGGATTGTCACTCCTAAAAAGACTATGAAGGGCATCCAGGACTAATACAATTCCCAAACCACCCACCATAATTGAAGGAGAAAGAAAACCTTTCAATGACATAAATAGCTTAAAATTTTTTCTACACTACTAACTAAACCTAAAGAAAGTAAACAGGAAAAGAATATTTTTTAAGCTCAAAGAGGGTATGGGCATAGCAGAGAGATTGGGAAAATAAATTAAAAGGTATAATTACCAAAGGACAAAGTACCACTGAGAACACAAATAACAATACAATAACAAACTAAGAACTGACTGTTGGAATATGGCCTGGTAAAAAAAAAAAAAAAAAAAAAGACTATGGTGAACAATGCCTTGGGGAACTGCAAGAGAGGCTCTGGGGTGGAGTAAGGCCTTTACTTCAGGTACATTTTGTTCCCTGAATTGTTCTTGGATGTGATTTCTTGCTCCAGTAACTTCCCCCAATATTTTCCCTTCCTTTTTCCCCTCTCCCACTAGATCAATCACCATCCATATTTTGCATTATATAACACAATTTCAGCACGGCAAAAATAAATGTCTAGCCTGGCATTTCCTGTAGACATGGGCACACATCCAGCTGGTAGAAAACATGATTACATAGTTATGCAAGGTGAGAGAATGATTGAACATGTTAAGTCCAGTCATCAAGTAATACACATATGTCATAAAACATTTTTAATCACAGAAAGAGACATGATCATTGTACAAAGTAACCTTTGCTGTTATACACCTATTGATTCCTAATACTGTCTTTTGGAGAAACGTTTTTTTAAGTCTCCATTGATCAGACACAGCTTCTCTAAGTCTCTGTTGATTAGACATAGCTTCCACATTTTAAGTCTCTGTTGATCAGATATATATATTCCTCAGAACAATTATGCAAACAGGACTTACTGCCCTCCACAACTGCCACAGGCTTATTCAACATGACTGCAGATGCTTCTCATGGGACATGATTTCAAGTCCCAAAATATCCAGTATTAATGGTCACATCTGGGGAATCAATAGAGGAAGAAAGAGGAGATGAAGGGTTTACTCCTCTAAAGAGTATTAAGAAAACTATAGAATCATCCACAGGGCTTTCAACCTGTGTGTTCTCAGTCTTGCCCATGAGTGACAAAGTGAACCTGTTGCTGTGAGTATAAACTGTATAGCAAAGACAAGGAGTGCTTGAGGTCCTTACCATGTGGGAATGGGTTTCCATGGATCTTGCATCAGTGAAGTACTCATACTCATATGCTATTCTCTGTAGATGCTGCCTTGCCACCACAAATTATTGTGGATGTGATAGGGCCTTTTGCCTTGTTTTCATGCTTTCCAAGATCTAATCTTCATAAGTGCTAGGCAATTGTGTTTAAACTGGTCTGTCCTGAGAATGTTTTGGGAAAGGTATTCTCGGTTAATATTTAGTATGTGCTTACTGGTGTTTATTTACATGTTTTTCTCATTATGTGGTTCTGAATTCAAACAACCTTGCTTGAATCATTGCTTTCTTTTTTTTTTTTTTTGTATTTTCTAGTTTTTTTATTGAAAATGGATTTTTTCCACTGTATTTCTTAAACATTTGAAGAAAATTGTGCCCCTCTCCCCAACAGTCTAGACTGTTAGTCTGCTTCCCCCTTCCACTGGGTGCTCTTATAAGATTTCATTAAGGTCCTCAGATCCAAGGCTTCTTTTTCTTGAAGAAGAAAAATCTACAACTTACTAGACTGTAGTCTGAAGGTCCTCAGTGATGATCATTATTAGGTCAGTGATGATTATTATAATATCATTAAATATCAGTGTCTCAAATCCCTAAAGAAGGAGGATGACTGAATAGGTCAAGGATTAAAATCCATTTATCTTTTGTCTACAAGAAATATAACTTAGTTTTTAAAAGAAGCACTGCCATAAAGTATATGGTTAAACAAAAGTACAGTCAAATAGGACAGGAAGTAAGCAGGCATGACTATCCTGATACATGAAAAAAGGACTTAAATTAAAACTAATCAGAAGAGATAAAGAGTTCATTCTATTCAATGGAACAATTAACCAAAAATGACAGTACTATCTGAAACAACACACACACACACACACACACACACACACACACACACACACACACACACACACACACACACATATATATACCACATCTGGGGTACTCAATTTCATGAAAAACAAAAACAAAACCCAAAAATCACCACCACTACCACCACCACCAAAAACACAAAACACAAAACAAAACAAAAGAGACAAAAACCTGCTATTGGATTTTAATACACAGATCAACATAAATCCATTAACAGGTATTTTCAGTACCCCACTTTCTCCAATTGGCAGGTCATCTGCCCACAAAATAAACAAAGAAACATCAGAATAAATCACATCATACAACAAATGAACCTAACAGATATCTACAGAATCTACTCAAATACCAAAGAATATACATTCTGTTGAGCAGTATATAGAAGTTTTTCTAAAATAGATGACATCCTGGGACAGAAAACAAATCTTTACAAATTAAAAAAGATTGAAAGAACTCCTTGTATCATATTTTCCACAATATAATAAAACTGAAAATTGACAGAAAACAAATCTCTAGTAAATACACAGAATCATGAAGATTAAATACCTCATTACTGACTGATAGATATGATAAATAAGAAATCAAGCAAGATAGAAGCAAACAAAAATTCCTGGAACTAAATATAATTGAAAACACAATACAATAAAACCTCTGGGACACACTGAAAGAAGTCTCATTGGTGAAATTTATAACTATAAGTACTTATATCAGGAGGAAAATGCAAAAACAAATGACCTCATGATGCAACTCAAAAATTTTAAAAAATAAGAACAAACCAAATCCAAATTCAGTCATTGGTAATAAACAAACAAACAAATAATCAGAACAAACAATGAAATAAAAAAATGCAAAAGGCTTAAGAAGAACGGAGATCAATAGAAATAAAAGACAATGGAAAGGCATTAAGAATCAAAGAGCAGTGGAAGTTGAAGCCCTTGGTCCTGCTAAGGAATGACGTGATTGTTTGAGAAGAACACCATAAAAAAAAAGATTGATGTTTAGACATTAAAATGTTGTCCCAACTAACTAACCAGAAAGAGAGGATCCAAATTAAAAGAATTAGAAATGAAGAGGGTAACATTATACCAGACACCAAAGACATTGAGAACACTATAAAAGTATATTTTTAAAACCTGTACTTTATTAATCTGGCAAACATAAAAGTGAAAGGATGATATAAACCCCATTTGTCTCCATTTATGGACCAGGCCTGATTTGGAAAAGGTCATAAGGCTCCAGCTCCAGTAACAGACCATGAAGTCTAGGAACAATGTCATAAAACCCCGTCCCAGAGAACAGGCTGGGGATAACCACAGAAATGGGGAAATACCTTATCTCAGGTTGGGTCATCTGTGCTGGACAGTCCTATCTCATCCCGTGCTTAAATGTTCATGACATAGGAATGCAGACCACTAAGGAAATTTTAGCTTACCTAATCTTTTTAGAAAATTCCCCTAATTTCTCTTTAAGAAGCCCTGCAGGCCTTTGTCTGGGCTTGCCATTTCAAAGAATGGTTGACTCTCACATGCTGGATGTTTCTGCAGAATAGATGCTCTTTGTCTTTGCATACTGAGTCTAGGATCTTCCTTCAGTGATTTTCAGACCCTTACAAAAAATAGATGAATGTCCAAATTAAGCTAAACCACTGAAATTAAACCAGAAAGAAGTCATCAACATAAACAGACCCACAGCAAATTAGGAGATTGAAATAGTAATTAAAAATCCTTTGAGATAAAAAAGTTCAGGGCTAGATAGGTTCACAGCAGCATTCCACTAGACTTTCAAAGAAGAGCTTAAACTATTAAAACAGACAGACAGACAAACAAACAAACAAACAATACATAAAAACAAGACATGAAGCACTCCCAGAATAAAGGAAGAAAGGAAACTATTGACCAATATTCCTTATGAACATAGGTTCAAAAATACTCAATAAATTACTTGCAAATAGATTACAGGTGTATGTCAGAAATATTCACTATGACTATGTTGGTCTTACCCCTGAAATGCAGGGATGATTCAACATACACTTGCCAATGAATTTATCTATCTATCTATCTATCTATCTATCTATCTATCTATCTATCTATCTATCTATCTATCTATCCCCATAAATAGACTTGATAGAAATCATAGGAGCAGCTCCATAGTCACAGAAAAAGCCTTTGACAAAGTCTAACACACTTTTACAATTAAAGTCCTAGAGAATGTAGGGCTAGTAGAAATATAGCTCAACATAGTGTATGAGAAGCCCAAGGCAACATCATCAAAAATGGAGAAAAACTTGAAATAACCCCACAAAAGTCAGGAATGAGACAGGGTGTTCACTATATCAACTCCTTTTCAATATTGTATTTGAGATGGAGCACTAAGGCAAGAGAAGGAAATTAAAGGAATACAAACAGGGAGTGAAGTCAAGTTATCCCCATTTGTGGATGGCATTAAGGATCTTAAAAATTGTGCCAGTTAACTTCTCAAAACTATATGCAAATTTAGAAACATAGCAGGATACAGAATTAACTTGTACAAATCAGTAGCTTTCTATACACCAACAACATACATACTGAGAAAGAGATCATGACGACACTCCAACTCACAGTAGCCTCAAAGAAAATATAATATCTAGGAATAAACCTAACCAATGAAGTGAAGCAGCTACACTGTGAAAACTGAAAACCTGTAAAAGAGATAGGAAAACACATCAAATTCTCATGGAGTTAAGATTGTGAAAATGACCATTCTACAAAAAGATATTTACAGGTTCAATGTAATCTCAACAAAAATCCTCATCTCATTCTTCACTGAAATATAAACCAAAATCAAAACCTAACACCACTTTCTAAATTTCAGATGGAACCACAGAAGGCCCCTAACAGCCAAAACAACCCTGAACAGGGAGGACAATGCTCAGGCAATTACTATGCATTCACATGTAGAGGACTTGAAGTACATCTCTCTCTCATCTTGTTACGAATTCAATCTGAGTTGAATCAGAAACTTTATTCCAGAGCTGAAACTCTGAAATCACTAGAGAGAGCTATCACCTCAATGTGGAGACATTGAGAAAGACTTGGCGCTATGAACTCTGAGAGCTCAAGAGATAAATCCAGAAATTCGATAATAGAATAGCATGAAATTCAAATGTTCCTCTGAAGCAAAGGAAATAATACATTCATTTAAGAGACAGCCCATAGAAGAGGAGAAAATCTTTGTTAGCTATGCACTTGATAGGAATTATCACTGAGAATCTAAAGAACTTTAAAAAATTAAACACCAAAAGAAAATTATTCATTAGTAAATGGATAAGTGCTTTAGACACACAGTTCTGAATACAAATAAATATATGGAAAATCTCAACATCCCTAGTAATTAAGAAAGTGAACATTAAAACTACATTTAAAGTCCATCTCATCTGAGTTGCATGTCAGTCATCAAGAGACAGCAAATGCTGACAAGAATATGCAGAGGAACAATTTCATATTACGTATAGCATTGCACACTGTGGATATCAGTATAGAGGCTCCTAAAAAGCTTAGAACTAGAATCCTACGTGACCAGACATTCTACACTTGGGAATATACCAAAAGGACTACCAGTCAGTATACTAAAGAGATACATGCTTAACCATACTTACTTCAGCTCTATCCATAACAACCAAAATAAGGAACAAGCTTGGATGCTCATCAACAGAAAAATGAATGTAACAAAAAACACACACACACACACACACACACACACACACACACACACACACACACACACACACACACTTCAGTTCTTTTTAGCTAAAAAAAAAAATGAAATTATCGCATCCATGGGAAAGTAAACAGACTGCTATGAGAGGCAGGTGAGGTTGAAAAAGACAAATATTAGGTGTTCTCTCATTTCAAAATCTAGATTTAAATGTCACTCTATAAGTGTATGTTTTTGGAGACAGAGGGGGAGTATTTGGGTGAAGAAAGGGAACAAGTGGTGAGGGGTAGACAGATGGTAGTGGTCAACAGAAGGAAGTGTATAAATAGAGAAGAATGACACATAGGTATGAAAATGTCTTACTTAGACCCTCTTAATTGTATCACTTGCCAATTAAAACATTAACATATTTAGTAGATAAAAATAAATTTATGTAAAGTCTCACCATTTTCCTACAGTTGTGCTTTCAAATTGGCTGTTTCTGTTTTCCTGTCATTTATTGTGGAATACCACTTAGTACATGCTACTGCAATCTGTCTCCTAGCTTCTTCCCTAGAGTCGCATGTTAGGTACTGTCCTGTTTTTAAAAGTGTCTCGGTCTTACCGAAGGATACTTGATTCTTCAACTGTCCTGACTTCTGACTTCTGCATTGTTGCATTTCCTATCTGAGCTACATATATGAGCAGAATACAGCTCTGGTTAATATGTGATCAGTCAAGGTAAAATCACTTATGGTCTGCTTCAAGGACTCCTAGATGTGCTGGTTTAGCACAGTGAATATCTATTGTTTATACATAAAGAACAGGTCATTGTTTGTGAGTGGTTCTCAGGATTGTGTGTGGTATGTTCACTCCAGTGTAAATATTCTTCCATGATAATCATGACTGAGGAACGAAGAACATAGAAAGCTTTGTACCTCTTTCAGGATGCCAAACCAAGATATCAAGAAAACTTCGTCTTAAAATGAATCCTGGAACAAAGTTCTACTCACATAAGTGTTCAGTGACCAGGAAGCTATCCATGTTTATGTTCAAGAGAAAAGGTGTGTTGTCTGCCAGTGTTTCCCTTGGGGTCATGTTCCTTTCACTTGGCTCCTGATGGGACTAGGTGATCATCCTGAGAAAATCACACCATTGCTATAGGTCTCCTGTGAGAGGCTTTTTATTAAAGGGGAAGGGGAACAGAAGCACCCTCTGATAGAGAGAGGGAGGAAGGAAGGGGGCGGGGGAGGGAGAACTTGACTTTTATTGGGCTCATGCTCAAAGGAACTTGTGACAGGAGCAACAATGTGCTGCCTCTTGGGCAACTAGAGATGACATTGCCTTGTCGCCTGTCCCTCGAAAGCTGACTGAGAAGATGCCTGATTGTCATGGAGTCACTTTCAGCTGTCCATGGATTGCCTGATGATTCACAACTCCATTATGAAATCCAAAGTTGAAAAATCAAGTTTTAGTAAGTGGATCCACTGAATCTAATACTTTAAAATAGTAGTATAGATAGCAAAGGAAAAATGTTTAAAATAGCTTTCAACACAGATTCTGTTTGTGATTTCCCTAACAACTAAAAGTCTTTGTAAGAATGTTTAGGTAACAGTTGCCTATTAACTAACAGTTGCCAGCATCCTAACATTTAAATCTAGGTTTCTCGAAAAGGGATGTCATACATTCAGGTTTTAATCGTTATTGTTTTTTAATTTTTTATTAGATATATTTCTTTACTTACATTTCAACCCTTTCCCAGTTGGTTTCCTGTCCATAAGCCTGCATCCCCGCCCCCTCCCTCATACGGGTGTTCCCCCCATCCACCTCCCTTACAGCTCCCTCAACTCTGACATTCCCCTGCACTGGGGGTTCAACGTTGGCGGGATCTAGGGCTGCCCCTTCAACTGGTGCCCTAACAAGGCCATCCTCTGCTACATATGCAGTTGGAGTCCAGGGTCAGTCTTTCAGTAGTGGTTTAGTCCCTGGAAGCCCTGATTGTTTGGCATTGTTGTTCTTATGGGGTCCCAAGCCCCTTCAGCTCTTTGAATCCTTCCTCTAATTCCCCTAAATGGGGTCCTGTTCTCAGTTCAGTGATTTGTTGCTAACATTGACCTCTGTGTTGGACATGCTCTGGATGTGTCTCTCAGAAGAGATCTATATCTGGTCCCTTTCAGCATGCATTTTTTAGCTTCATCAATTTTATCCAGTTTTGGTGGCTGTATATATATGGGCCACATGTGAGGCAAGCTCTGAATGGCCGTTCCTTCAGTCACTGCTCTAAACTTTTCTTCCATATCCCCTCCTATGGATATTTTGTTCCCCTTTCAAGAAGGAGTGGGAGCATCCACATTTTCGTCACCCTTCTTGAGCTTCCTGTGGTCTGTGGACTGCATCTTGGGTAATTCGAGCTTTTGGGCTAATATCCATTTATCAATGAGTGCATACCAAGTGAGTTTTTCTGTGATTGGGTTACCTCACTCAGGATGATATTTTCTAGTTCATTCCATTTGTCAGGTTTTTAATCGTTATTTTATTATTTCCATTATTAGAAATTATTTTGAAAATTAGAACATTTTTGAAAAAAGTATATATTCCAAGCTACAAACTTGGTTATAATGAGTATAAAATAAAATTATATTTTTAGAACCAAGTGCATGATTTTTTTTTCTGACAGTGTTTTAACATATCTATTTGTGCTTGACTGTACCTACAACTCATACGGGAGACAGTCCACCTGAGAGGAGGAAGGTTTATTTGTGCTCACAATTTGACAATAGTCAAATGATACTCTTACTGACACCCTTGATTCCAGTCCTGCCAGAAGGCAGCACTTCCTAGACAGCATTGATCAAATAAGTCATTTATGCTAGGCATGGGAAAAAAGAGTGTCAAAGGGGTTTGGGTCCTGGAGGCCACTTTGAAGCTCCCCCTCATTTCAGTAGGCCTCTCGAAATTTCCACCATTTTTCAGTAGTGACAGGTATGCTAGGGACCCCGACTCTAACATAGGGCCTTTGGAAGACATTTGTAGCCCAAGTTAGAGCATTGTTATATTTTACTTAAGTTGGTAGAAAACATTCCATAAGACTATTACCCCAAGAAGGAATATAAAACACATTGAGTTCAACTTTATTTCTACACTGGATACTAACTGAAAACAGGATAATGCTGCTAGCTTTCTGGTGATATTTTCCAGGAAATGAAATTGGCTACCAATTTACTATACAGCAGATAATCTACAACATCTAAGGATATAACAATTCTCACAGGCAATAAAAATATCATGTGGCATTGAGCAACTTTTAATGAAATTGCCCCTCTTCCCCCTATATTGTCTAATTTTATTAGTAGTTTTTATACTCTTACCAATGTTAGGAACATAACTTTAAAAAAAAATGGTGTGACTCAGAAACCATGTTGCTTCACTCAAAAGCCATTTTGTATGACTTGAAATAATATGATGCCTGAGCTTGCTATGAGGGAGCTCTGACAAGAAGTAGTCCTCAGCAGCCATCTCCAGTCAGGTTACCTGGCAACTCACCTGTGAGCCTAGCCCAAGGCAGGCCTTGATCTGCTACAAAATTAACCCCAAGATGGCGTTGATGTACTAGTGAACCAGTCCCAACCTAGGAGGCCTAAGAACACAAAGCTACTGCTTAGTGATTCAAAATTGGGAATGTTAGGAATGGTGAATGGGATTGTAGAACAGTGCTCCTAAGACAGAACTTCTCTAGCCTCTGTGTTGATAGCCATTGCAAGAGGAATTGAGAGTGTGTGTGGCTCCAGCCTCAGTGACTTGAGCTTCTGCTACTGTCACTGGGCTCACAAAGGCTTGTGTGTCTTGTCCAGAACTCTCAAGGACTTCCTGGACCACCTTCAGTGCCTTTCTCCCAGCCTGCCACAGCTGAAAGACTTCTGCAAACATGGGGTGAGCCTTCCAGCTTCAGAAGTATCATCCCTAAAGAAGGATCCCCAGTGTGATCCTCCAGTGCAATGACTTACTGAACTATAAATATCATCTTGTGAAAGCATTCCCAAGAATACTTTCATCGCTAAAACTACTTTGGGTAAAATTGATCTCTGGTCACTTAGACAAGCCACAAATTCCTAGGATAAACTGGTCTCATAACCAGTCATAAATTCCTATACAATGTGACCCTAACCTAAAAGCTGATTTCCTGACCACTTTACTGCTATGCTTTTGCTTCTGTAAGCAATGCTGGCTGTTTTGACTTGTCTAGTCATCTTGGAAATTTTTTCCTTCAGGTGTCCCATAACGAGAGTGGCATTTCTGCCTAAACAAATGTTGTCCACTTAATCAGATATCTGTTTAACTTATATTAATATGGTATCATAAGGAATGTTTGTGAAATAAAGCAAGCATATTCAGGAGACAAATCTTGTATGAATATCCCAATTGTGAAATAGGGTTCATAGGCTGTGCTTTCTGCATTTTCTATTATTTGAGATGAACTCTATGTGACTATAGGCACTATATGGGAACTAGGCACTATATGGGAATTAGGCACTATTTGAGAATATAGGCACAGGTGGACCCCTCTTCTGAGCTTTCTGTGGAACTGAATACTTGTTTAAAGTTTTGGAAGAAGCTCCAGACTGGTCCCAGAGTGAAGTGAACTATACCAGGATACTTCTATTTCTCTAGCCATTTTCTCTGCCTCCATGATTCAGAACGAAAGAACAGGCCAAGAGGGTAGCACAGTATTATGAAAAATACCTCTCAATTCAAAGGGTCTGAATTTTTTGCTGGACTCACAACCAAAGTTAACAATACACCCTGAGATACACTGAAGACTTAGGACTCTATAGTCTACTGTGTTGACCATATTTGCCTTTAAGATAATATTGTAACAAATAACTTTGGATTTTCCTTGTAATCAATTTTACAACCTAAACTAAAGCACAGCTATAATTTAGTTATGTTTGCCCCTGTCCCAGAGAACAATGTATGTGTGTTTGTGAATGGGTTGTGATTGTCTTTTGTTGAAAGCAACAGAAGTCTGAATGTGTTTCTTGTGCTTTTCTTTGGGCTCTTTTTCTTCTGTTTCTTTGTTTTTATTTTACTATTAGTTTTTAGTTGCCTGCTTATTTTCTAATGAGAAAAAGAAAGGTTATAGATTCAGATGGCAGGATGTAGGAATACTCTGGGAGGAGTTGAGGGAGGGGAAACTGTAATCAGAAAATGATGTGTGAAAACTATTTTGAATAAAATAAAACAAAATAACAAACAAAAACCAGGTTAAAAAGCAGCATTAAAACAATTATATACTATAAATGTTTGAATAGTATACCAATATTACTTGATAACATTTGTTTGTTAACTGGGTCACTTGGAGTTAGAGATTTAATCCCTTGTAAAATTCTGTTAAATATTTCTGTAAAAGTAATTTTCATTCCTTTCCCATTTGATTCTTTCTATGTAGTCCAGTAGTCCAGTAACTACAGAGAAAAGTCCTTTGTTTTACACACACACACACACACACACACACACAGAGAGAGAGAGAGAGAGAGAGACAGAGACAGAGACAGAGATAGAGACAGAGAGACAGAGACTCATGTAACTCAGAAATCATTCTCTGAATTCTATCTTACATGATAGCATTCTTCCAGATTCACACATCAGAATGATTAAAGACAGGTAACAATGAAAGACACAAGAAAAGGGAGAGGATAGAATTCAAACCTGGGCTAATTCTTGGTTAATTTACTCCAAGAGGAAGTGCTTTTAATTCCTTTTTAAAAAAGTGTCACTGACATATTTTGTTTACTCTGAGGTTATTGCTAATGCAGTCAACATTTGGGACAGACAGAATGAATTGAGGGCAGCAGAAGGAGAGGTCCAACTTGAGCAAGTACTGCAAAGAGGATTATTCACACACACACACCTGTGTTGTCCACAATGGGTTTGATTAATTAATCACCTATGAAACTTGATTTGAGCCTTTGTTGTTAGAATTGGGATATATGAAGCACTGAATCAAGACTTTATTTCAAAGTTTTAAGATTTTTTTCTTAATTTTATGAACAACAATTTAATTAGTTGTATTAGTCATGACTCTGACATAATGCCTCAGAGACAGAGTATTGAACTGATCTACATAAAAGGTCACCTTTTCCTGCTAATATCCTTTACCGGATACATTCTTGGGATGCATTTTAGAATTACACTTTCAGAAGGCATCATCCTGAGATGCTAAGATGCTTGTGAGGGAAGTTAGAGCTAAGTGTTCTTCTTGTGCTCTAGCTCAAACTCAGGATCTGCATGTGCCAGGCAAGTGCTCTGCCTCTGAAGTATATACACAGCTATGTCCTCTTCATATTCTCTCTCTCTCTCTCTCTCTCTCTCTCTCTCTCTCTCTCTCTCTCTCTCTGTCTCTGTCTGTGTGTAGTTTTTGTGTACATGTGCCTGCACATGCAGGTTTGTGCATATGAATGTGAAGGGTCAGACATTGATATTAGTGTCATCCAGTATTATTCTCCATCCTATCTTTAAACATTTTAACCTTTATACTTATTTTGTGTGTGAGCATTTTTCCTGCAAGCATATCTGTATACCAAGTGCACACAACGCCTACAGAGGTGACATGATGGTGCTAGATCCCCTGAGAATGGAGTTATAGACAGTTGTGAGTAACCATGTAGGTACTGGTAGTCAAACCAGGTCTCCTCAAAGAGCAAACAATGCCTTTAACTGTTGAACCACCTCTCCAGTACCCCTTACCTATATCCTTTTAGACATTGTCAGCAAGCCCAAGAGACTGTCTGACCAGAAAGGTGTGGGATTTGGGTGGCTGCTTTCCACAGTACCAGCTAAAATGTGTGTGATAAAAATCTACCTTTTAAGTGGGTGCTGGAGTACCCTTTCTAATATCCAATAAAATAGACTTTCAACTAATAGTTATGAAAAGAGATGGGGAAGGACACTCTATACTCATCAAAGAAAAAAATCCACCAAGAGGAACTCTCAATTTCAAACATCTGTGCCCTAAATGTTATGGCACCACATTTGTAAAAGAAACATTACTGAAGCTCAAAGCATACATTGAACCTTACACAATAATAGTAGCAGATTTTAACACCACACTCTCACAATGGACAGATCATGGAAACAGAAATAAACAGACATAGTGAAACTAACATAAGTTATGAACCAAATGAATTGAATAGATGTCTATAGAGCATTTCATCCTAAAACAAAAGAACATACCTTCTTCTCAGCACCTCATAGTACCTTTTCAAAAATCAACCATATAATTGGTCACAAATCATGTCTCAACAGATAAAAGAAGATTGAAATAATCCCTTGCACCCTATCAGATCATCACAGACTAAGACTGGTCTTCAATAATAACAAAAAGAAAGAAAATCGACATATACATGGAAGCTGAACAACACTCTACTCAATGATGACTGGGTCAAGACAGAAATAAAGAAAGAAATTAAAGACTTTTACAATTTAATGAAAGTGAAGGCACAGCATACCAAACCTTATTGGACAGAATGAAAGCAATGCTAAGAGGAAAACTTATAGCTCTGAGTGCCTCCAAAAGGAAACTGGGAAAGGCATGTACTAGCCGCTTGACAGCACACCTGAAAGCTCTAGAACAAAAAGAAACAAATACATCCAAGAGGAGGTGATGGCAGGAAATAGTAAACCTCAGGGATAAAATCAATCAAGTAGAAAGAAAAAACTAAACAAAGAATCAACAAAACCAGGAGTTGGTTATTTGAGAAAATCAACAGGATAGAGAAAGTCTTAGCCAGACTAACCAGAGGGTACAGAGACAGTATCCAAATTAAAAAACCAGAAAAGAAAAAAGAGACATAACAAAAACTGAGGAAATTAAAAAAATTTATCAGATCCTATTAGAAAAGTGTATACTCAACAAAGGTGGAAAGTCTGGATGAAATGGACAATTTTCCAGAAAGATATCAGGTACCAAAATTATATCAGGATGAGAAAAACCATCTAAACAGTCTCATAACCACTAAAAAATTAGAAGCAGTCATTAAAAGTCTCCCAACCAAAAAACTACCTTTGAAGGTATTAGGACCTTCAAAGAGGACCTAACATCAATAATCTTCAAACTATTCCACAAAACAGAAACAGAGGGAACACTACCCAATTCATTCTATGAAGGCACAATTACACTTATACCTAAACCATATAGAGACCCAACAAAGAGAATGAACTTCAAACCAATTTCCTTTATGAATATTGATGCAAAAATACTCAATAAAATTCTTGCAAACTGAATCCAAGAACACATCAAAATGATCAACCATCGTGATCAAGTAGGCTGCATCCCAGGGATACAGAACTGGTTTGATATACAGAACATACTCCACTATATAAACAAATTCAAAGAAATAACCCACATGATTATTTCATTAGATGCTAAGAAAGCATTTGACCAAATCCCCTCATGATGAAAGTCTTGGAAAGATCAGGACGAATTCAACACCCATACATAAACATAGTTAAAACCAAACAGGTAGTCAACATCAAACTAAATAGAGAGAAATTTGAAGCAATCACACTAAAATCAGGGTCTAGACAAGGCTGCCACTCTCTCCCTACCTATTCAAAATAGTACTTGAAGTCCTAGCCAGAGCATTACGACAACAAATGGAGGTCAAAGGGATACCAGTTGGAAAGGAAGAAGTCAAAATATCATTATTTGCAGATGATATGATAATATAATTAAGTGACCCCAAAAGTTCCACAAAAGAACTCCTAAGCCTGATGAACAACTTTAGCAAAGTGGCTGGATATAAAATTAACTCAAACAAATCAGTAACCTTTCTCTTCTCAAAGGACAAGCAAGCTGAGAAAGAAATAAGGGAAACGATACCTTTCACAATAGTCAAAAATAACATAAAATATCTTGGTGTGATTCTAACCAAGGCAGTGAAAGATCCATATGACAAGAACTTCAAGTCTTCTGAAGAAAGAAATTAAAGAAGATCTCAGAAGATGGAAAATCTCCCATGCTCATGGATTGGCAGGATTAATATAGTAAAAATGGCCATCTTGCCAAAAGCAATCTACAGATTCAATGTAGTCTCCATCAAAATTCTAATTCAATTCTTAATAAATTTAGAAAGAGGAATTTGCAAATTCATTTAGAATAACAAAGAACCCAGGATAGGGGAAACAATTTTCAACAATAAAAGAACCATCTCCAATCTCAAGCTGCATTACAGATCAATAGTGATAAGAACTGTACGGTATTGGTACAGAGACAGGCAGGTAGATCAATGGAATAGAATTGAAGACCCAGAAATGAACCCACACACCTATGGTCACTTGATCTTTGACAAAGGAACAAAAACCATCCAGTGGAAAAAAAGACAGTATATTCAACAAATGGTGCTAGCTCAACTGGCTGTCAGCATGTAGAAAAATGTAAATTGACCTATTCTTATTGTCTTATACAAAGCTCAAGTCCAAGAGGATCAAAGACCTCCACCTAAAACCAGATACACTTTAACTAATAGAAGAGAAAGTGGGAAAGAGCCTCAAATACATATAAAATTTCCTGAACAATTCAATGGCTTATGCTCTAAGATCAACGATATACAAATGAGACCTCATAAAACTGCAAAGCTTTCATAAGGCAAAGGACACTGTCATTAGGACAAAATGGCAACCAAGAGATTGGGGAAAGATCTTTACCACTCCTACACTTGATAGAGAGCTAATATCTAATTTATACAAAGAACTCAAGAAGTTAGACTCCAGAGAATCAAGTAAACCAATTAATAAATGGGGTATGGAGCTAAAGAAAGAATTCTCAATTGAGGAATATTGAATGGCAGAAAAGCACCTAAGGAAATGTTCAACATTCTTAGTCAGCAGGGAAATGCAAATGAAAACAACGCTAAGATATTCTCCCTTATACCAGTCAGAATGGCTAAGATCAAAAACTCAGGTGACAGCCGATGCTGGTGGTGATGCTGGAGAAAGAGGAACACTTCTCCATTGCTGGTGAGATTGCAAACTGGTACAACCATTCTGGAAATCAGTCTGTAGGTTCCTCAGAGAATTGGATATATTACTACCTGAGGACCCAGCTATACCACTCCTGGTCATATACCCAAAATATGCTCTGACACATAACAAGGACACATGCTCCATTGTGTTCATAGCAGCCTTATTTATAATAACCATAACCTGAAAGAACCCAGATATTCCAAAACAGGAATGAATACAGAAAATGTGGTACATTTACACAGTGGAGTACTACTAAGCTATTAAAAACAATGACTTTATGAATTCATTGGCAAATGGATGGAACTAGAAAATATTATCCTGAGTGAGGTAGCCCAATCATCAAAAAAGAAAAAAAATCCCACACATGGTATGCCCATTACCCAAGACACAATCCACAGACCACAAGAAGCTCAAGAAGAAGTGTATGCACCAAAGTGCATATGCTTCAGACCTTCTTAAAAGGGGGAAGAAAAGTGCTCACAGGAGAAAATATGGAGACAAAGTTTGTAGCAGAGACTGATAGAGAGTCCATCCAGAGACTGCCCCACCTGGGGTTCCAGCCCATATACATACAGCTACCAAACCCAGACACTATTGTGGATGCCAAAAAGTGCATGCTGACAGGAACCTGATATAGCTGTCTCCTGAGAGGCCCTACCAGTGCATGACTCAGGTGACAGAGGCAGATGCTGGCAGCCCACCATTTTACTGAGAATGGGGCCTGCAATGGAGGAGTTAGAAAAAGGTTTGACACTGAACTGAGAACAGGACCCCTGTTGAAGGCATCAGAGAAAGAACTGGAAGAGCTTGAAGGAGCTCGAGACCCTATATGTACAGCAATGCCAACCAACCAGAGCTCAGGGACTAAGCCACTACCCAAAGACTATACATGGACTGACCCTGGACTCTGACCTGGTGGGTACCCAATGAATATCTAGTAAGAGCACCAGTGGAAGGGAAGCCCTGGGTCCCTAAGACTGAACCCCAGTGAACTAGACTGTTGGGGAGAGGGCGGCAATGGGGGGAGGGTGGGGAGGGGAACACCCATAAGGAAGGGGAGGGGAGAGGGGGATGTTTGCCCGGAAACCGGGAAAGGGAATAACACTCGAAATGTATATAAGAAATACTCAAGTTAATAATAATAAAAAATAAAAAAACAAAACAAAACAAAATAATAATAAAAAATAAAAAATAAAAAAAGAAAAAGGTTTGAAGGAGCTGAAGGGGTTTACAACCCCATAAGAACAACATTAATACCAACCAAACAGAGCTCCCAGGGACTAAACCAGCATCGAAAGAATACACTTGGACAGACCTATGGTTCCAGCTGCATATTTAGCAGAGGATGGCCTTGTTGGGCACCAATGGGAGGAGAATCCTTGATCCTGCCAAGGCTCAACTCCCACCCACACACAGTGAAGGGAGATATCAGGGCGGGGAGGCAGGAAGGGGTGGGTGGATGGATGGAAGAACACCCTCATAGAAGAAAGGAGAGGGGAATGGGCTAGGGTGTTTTTGGACAGGAAACAAGGAAGTAGAATAACATTTGAAGTGTAAAGAAAAAAAAATCCATTAAAAAAATTACTGATTTTGGAGATCAGATGATTGACCAGTCTGTTGTTTATATGTCTTTAATAATTTAATTCGTTTACTTAAAAAATGCTTTTATACCTTAACAATCACGTACATATATAATTTACTAGTTCATATTTATCCTGTTACCTTTTTATATCTGCTGCTACTCCCTTGGCACCCCATTTTCTTCCTCTCAACAAGTCTCCATCTCTATTTTACTATCTTTTTTTATTGATAACTGAATCTTACTGGGGTTGCTTGGCTGAGC
Organism: Rattus rattus; assembly: GCF_011064425.1. Taxonomy (NCBI): domain Eukaryota; kingdom Metazoa; phylum Chordata; class Mammalia; order Rodentia; family Muridae; genus Rattus; species Rattus rattus. The sequence goes on along the minus strand of NC_046154.1, from coordinate 141,224,660 downwards.
ACAGGATGATGTTTACTGAAATGTGAATTACTTACCAGGGTCTATACCCCTGAAGAAAAAATGACTCCCATCTCCCAGGAGCCATCATTTACCAGTCAGTCCTCAGCTGGGGGTGTGGCCTCACAAGCCCCTCCCACTTGTCCTGAATTCTAGATTGGCTTGATATGGTGTAGGTCTTATACACTTAACCATAGCTGTAGTGAGTTTGTGAGTGCAGTGGCCCCTGAGTCAAAAAGCCAGCATTACAGAACACTCTTTTTTTTTTTTTTCTGGGGCTGGGGATCGAACCTTCCTAGGTAAGCGCTCTACCACTGAGCCAAATCCCCAACCCCCAGAACACTCTTCTTAATCCTCTGCTTTCTGTCCTATCTTCTGTAATATTCTCTGAGCATGAGGAGGGGACAAGTGATATAGATGTCCTATTTAATGCTGAGAACTCAATAGTCACTATCCTCAGCACATTGAACAGTTATGAGTCTCCATATTAACTGCTGTGCTCAGAAAAAAAACCCTGTTTTTATCAAGGTTTAAGACAGAACTAATCTATGAGTGTAAAGAAATATTTTGAAGGCAGTTTGATAGTGTCTTCCATTTAGCAAGGCAACAACAATTAGTTCTTCTCTAGGATGATGACCTCTCTAGGTGCATGGTTTTGACCAAGTTTTCAGCATCAAAAATTATTTTCTAATTATGGAGCAGCCCTCAAATGCAATCAGAAAACTCTTGAGTACCACCTGACTATGAAGTCCTTGCAAATACAATGTAACAAAGATTTATCTTAGTTCACAGATCCAGGTTACTGACCATAGTAAGAATGGTGGCAGGAGCTTGGAGGATCTATCCAGTGACACAGTATCAGTAATCAATAAGCAAATAAGAATCAATGTATACATACAGTTTTTCAGCTTACTTTCTCAGTTTTATATAAGATCCCCAGACCAGGGAATGGTCCCATCCATAATTAAGATGAGTCTTCCTGTATCAATTAGTATAATCGAGACAATCCCCACAAGCATGCTTAGAAGCCTACCTCCAGATGATTCTAAATTATGTCAGGTTGACAACACCAACTATCATATCCCATAACAGTCATTCCATTATACTATTGCATAGATCAATATTGTAGTATGCAGAGTCCACAGCTTGGTGAGATTATTGATAAATTCTCCCTCCCGTGTCCGCAGAGTGGCTCTAAGATGGTATAATCACTCTGGACATCAGTCTGGTGGCTTCTCAGGAAATTGGACACAGTACTATGTAAAATTATGTGGGTCCCATGTCTGCTCTGCCACAGGGCTCAACTGCTCAGAGAGGCAGGATATGGGAAGTTGACTGGGAACTCACAAGACACTTCTTGACAGTGTGAAAGTGCAGTAGGGTGTGTAAAACACAGCTAGAGATGACTTGGGTGTCCCCGGGCCTATCAGGAGACTGGGGCCATCAGTTTCTCAGGCCTTTAGGCATCCAGGTGCTGCTGGGCTGCTGTGGAAGAGCTGAGAATGGAGTGGAGGCCTAGAGGCTGGATCTACCCTGTGGCCTAGGAGGGAAAAGTGGGAGTTCAGGCAAGTGTGTGACTTGAAGTTAGTGGGCTTGGTTTGAGTTGGTTGCAGACAGGACTAGGGTTGCAGGGAGACCTTCTGTGGGATATTATATGGTGGCTATGTAGGAGAAGGCCTTCTTTGTAGGTCCCCAGGAGGATCCAGATGGAAAGTGACAGTCTGTGGTTTTAAGGCATTTATTGTCATGGCGGAAAGTGGATGAGTAAAACCATACCCCTTTCTCAGGGTGGGCATGAGATTAAGTACGTTTTGCAGGGAGGAGTGTCTGGGAAGGAAAGTTCACTGGCTAAGCCTCCAGGCTTTTAGGTACCTTACTATAATGATGATCTGTCTTGAGCCTATGTGATCTTTGGCCAAGTCCTCTAACTGTGGAGGGGCTTCGAGCATTGCCCTTACATGACTGATAGCTACAAATCCATGGAGGGATGTGGCTAGTTACTGGGCCTTATTTTCTGGAAGTCAGGCAAAACACCCACTGTCCCTTTCAGGGTCAGTGGGATTTTAAGTCTTTGCTCACCTGGGAGCCAGGGTACCTTTCACTGTCCCACCACTCCTGGACATATACACAAAAGATGTTCCAACATATAACAAGGACACATGCTCCACTATGTTCATAGCAGCTTTATTTATAATAGCCAGAAGCTGGAAAGAACACAGAAGTCCCTCAACAGAAGAATGGATAGAGAAAATGTGGTACATTTACACAGTGAAGTATTATTCAGCCATTAAAAACAATGACTTCATGAAATTCATAGTCAAATGGAATGAACTAGAAAATATCATCCTGAGTGAGGTAACCCAATCACAAATAAATAAATAAATAAATAAATAAATAAATAAATAAATAAATAAAACCAAACCACATGTTATGCACTCACTGATAAACGGATATTAACCCCAAAGCTCGGAATACGAAAGATATAATTTACAGACCACATGAAGTTCAAGAAAAAGTAGGAAGACCAAAGTATGGATGCTTCAATACTTCTTAGAAGGGGGAACAAAATACTCACTGGAGGAAATACAGAGACAAATTGTGGAGCAGAGGCTGAAGGAAAGGCCATCCAGAGACTGTCACACTTGGGGATTCATCCCACATACAGTCAACAAGCACGGTCACTATTGAGGATGCCAAGAGGTGCATGTTGGCAGGAGCCTGATATAGCTGTCTCCTAAGAGACTTTGCTAGAGCATGACAAATACAGGGGCAGATGCTCTCAGCCAACCACTGGACAGGGAATGGGGCCTCTAATGGAGGACTTATGGAAAGGACAGATGTAACTAAGGGGGTTTGCAACCCCTTAGGAAGAACAGCAATATCAACCAACCAGATCCCCCTTACCCAGAACTCCCAGGGACTAAACCACCAACCAAAAAGTACACATGGAATGACCCATGGCTCCAGTAGTATGTGTAGGAGAGGATGGCCTTGTCAGGCATCAATAGGATGAGGGGCTTTTGGTCCTAGGAAGGCTCCATGCCCCAGTGTAGGGAACTGCCAGGGCAGGGAGGCGGGAGGGAGAGGGTGGGTAGGTAGGGGGAGCACCCCCATGGAGGCTGGGGGTTGAGGGGATGGTGTAGGGGGTTTCCGGAGGGGAAACCAGGAAGGGGGATAATATTTGAAATGTAAATAAAGAAAATATCCAATAAAAAAAATGAAGTCAAAAGTGGGTGCTGGAGCTCTAAAAATCTGGTTTTTAGGCTCACAGGATAGGTGTCTACACATTGAATCATTTCCATGGTCCGTTCAAACTTTATTTTTAAAATGATCTTTTTCAGACAAAGTATGGAGGCCAGGATGGATTCAAATGTCATTCTGTCCTAGCCTTTTGAGTACTGGGATTAGCAGAAGAGTACATTGAAAGAAAGTGTATTTCCCATGGTGTAATTATGTATTTTTGATGGCAAGGATAAATAATAAATAATTGAGGTGTAGATGAATCAAAAGAAATTTGTCTTCTCTCAAACAAAGTAAGCTAAGTAAATTTAAATATGTTTTTCTGAAAATGAGGCTGTTAAGCACAGGCTGAGGCATGCTTTTTCAGATGCAGATGTTTTGTTAGTGTTTCAGGCATAGGTTGGAACTCTTCCTCTTACAATCTGATATATAAAGTAAAGTAATTTTGTGAAAGTTTTAATAAGATAAATATTATTTTAATATGCCTTAGTATCTCTGTTAACATTAAGCAACTCCTTTCCCAAATCTTTGATTTATTACATACATTATAAACATTACAATTTTGGCTGAGTGGGGTAGGTAATGATTCAGTAGCCAAAGGCACTTTCTGCTAAGCTGGAAAACTTGAGTCCAATCCCTGCAACCAACATGGCGGAAGGAAAGACCAGACTCCTTCAAGATGTTTTCTGACTTCTACAGGAATGTGAACACAGTAAATAAATGTAATTTTTAAAAGTTAGCTTATTAAAAATTAAAGCAAGAAACCTCAGATGTGGAGGCTGTGGACAGCAGTTGTTTTCTAAGTTGTCATGATACATCAATTATCAATTTGCCTTTAGGAAATATAGGCATTAAAGTAATAATTTCTCTCTTGAATTATGAAGCAAAAACTTTTAGAAATTACTACACTATCCAAATAAACACATAAGGAACTAGAAGTGATGAGATGTGTCTTAAATCTTTTGCAGTAAGCTGCTGAAGTTCTCAATCATGCTGTGGGATTGGACTGATTCCTTGGGATGGAATCCATCCAAATTGTGAAGCACCTTCATCTAGAGCCATTTCAGTTTAATTCCTACAACAATTGTTTAGATTTGGATGAATAGGTTAAAAAATACAGCTAATATTTATAAATATGCATTATGAATATGTATTAATATTACTGCAGAGACCTTGATTGAGGACATTTTTACAACATGGACATGGAAGAAAAGGTATTCCATTTTAAATTATCTATTTATTTTACGTGTACATATTTGTGTGCTTATGCTTGTGCTTTGGAGTGTGTGGAGGTCAGACAACTTTTGGGAGTTGGTTTTGCTCTATGGGTACCAGGGGCTGAGCTCAAGTCTTCATGAACATATCCTTTCCCTTATTTTTTTTAAATTAATCATTCCATTCTTTAACATATCAAATGATATCCCACTTCCCAGTTATCCCTCCACCAACCTCCCATCCACAACCTTCCTCTCCTCCCTCCCCTTTGCCCTATGAGTATGCTCCTGAACCCACCCACACTCTCCTGTCCCACTCCTCCATTATTCCCCTACACCGGGGCATCCAACCTCCACTGGACCAAGAATCTCCCCTTCCACTGATGTCAGACAAGGCTGTTTTCTGCTACCTATATCTCTTGGATCCCTCCCTACATACACCTTGGTTGGTGGTCTATTCTCTGGGACCACTGGGTGGTCCGCCCAGCTGATGTTCTTCCAATGTAGTTGCAATCCTCCTCAGCTCTTTAGTTCTTCCAACAGCTCCCCCACCAAAGTTCCTGAGTTCAGTCTGATAGTTATATTTATACTACATATTTTTATTCAATTTGCTGACCCTCTGTATCTATCTCCTGTGTCCTCCAAAACCTGATACTGCACCCTCATTTCTTCCCCCTCCTCTCTTTCACCCAAGTTCCATTCTTCCTCCACCTCCCACAATCATCCTGTTCCCCCACTCAGTGCAGGACTGAAGCATTCACTTCCTGGTCTCCCTCCTAAGCTCCATATGATCTGTGGATTGTATCATGGTCATTGTGAGGTGTGTGTGTGTGTGTGTGTGTGTGTGTGTGTGTGTGTGTGTGTGTGTGTGTGGTTTAGTTATCAGGGTAACTTTTCATATCCAGTCTGTTAGATTATGCCTTTTTACTGGGCTATTGAGTCTATTGAAAATGAGAGGCATTAGGGACCAATGATTGTTGCTTCCTGCTATTTTTGTTTTTAGAGATGGAATTATTTTTGTGTATTTCTCTTCTTTGGGATTTGTTGTAAAAAGATTTATTTCTTGCGTATAGTTTTCCTCCTTGTGTTGGACTTTTCTATTTATTTTCCTTTGTAGGGCTGGAATACTGGAAAGATTTTGTTTAAATTCTGTTTTGTCCTGGAATACCTTCCTTTCTTCATCTATGGTAATTGAGAGTTTTGCTGAGCCTGTGTTCTCATTTATTTTCTCTTAGGGTTTGTAAGATATCTGCCCAAGATCTTCTGACCAGTCTCTGTTGTGGAGTCTGGTATAATTCTGATAGGTCTGCCATTACATGTTACTTGACATTTTTCCCTTACTGCTTTCAATATTCTTTCTTTGTTTTGTGCATTTGGTGTTTTGACTATTATGTGACGTGTGGAATTTCTTTTCTGGTCCCATGTTTTTGGTGTTCTGTAGGGTTCTTTCATGTTTATGGGCATCTTTTTCTTTAGGTTAGGGAAGTTTTCTTCTATAATTTTGTTCAAGATGTTTGCTGGCCCTTTGAGTTGGGAATCTTCACTTTCTTCTATACTATTATTTTCAGGTTCAGTCTTTTTATTATGTCCTGGATTTGTTGAGTGTTTTGAATTAGGAGATTTTTGCTTTTTGTATTTTCCTTGACTGTTGTGTTGTGTCTTCCATGGTATCTTCTACACCTGAGATTCTCTCTTTTATCCTTTATATTCTGCTCCTGATCTCTTTCCTAGGTTTTCCATCTCCAGTGTTGTTTTCTTTAATGTTTCTATTTACAATTTTAGATCCTGGACAGTTGTGTTCAAGTCCTTTACCTGTTTGATTGTGTTTTCCTATATTTCTTTAAGGTCTTTATGTGTTTCCTCTTAAGGTCTTCTATACCTGTGTCCTCCTGTACTTCTTTAAGGGAGTTATTTATGCCCTTTTAAAAGTCCTCTATCATCTTCCAAAGATGAGAATTTAGATCTGAATCTTGCATTATATGTGTGTTGGGATATCCAGGGCTTTCTGTGATGGGAGAATTGGGTTCTGATTCTGCCAAGTAGCATTGGTTTCTGTTGCTTATGTTCTTGTGCTTGCCTATTGCCAAATGATTATCTTGTGTTAATTGGCCTTCCTATTTCTCACTGGAGCCTGCTCTTCTGTGAGCCTGTGTTCCCCTGATCGTGGATGTTTCAGTAACCCTGTGTGGTTGAGCTGTTATTGAGGTTTTAGCTGAGCAGGTTGATATCCAGAGCAGAGACTCTGCTCCAGGTACATGTACAAACTAGAAGGAGCATGGGTCTCTGTCAGGGCAGGGTATCTGTGTCCTGGGGTCCAGGGTTCCCAGTTCTACCAGGTGTTAGGGCAGGGTTTAGGGGTCTCACCTGTGTTCCCAGATGTGTCATAATTCCTTGGGAGGCAAGCTACAACTGGGGTGTGAGCTGAGTTTGTGGGATCCAGAGCAGAGTCTCTGCTCCCAGCATAGGTCCAAACCAGAAGGCTTGATCTGTCTTGTCGGCCCCAGAAAGTATACTTTTTAAAAGGAGCCTTATTTTATTTTACTTTATTCTTTTTTGATATCAGAGTTTGCCTTGCAGCTTACTGCAGCATTATTTTACATATATCAAATTCATCATCTCATGTACTGCTATTGTAAACATGCACAGCTCTATCTGGAACTACTTTACTTTAAACAACAACTATTTTGTGGATATACTAGAATGTACTAGAATGATTTCTAAGCTGTGGTCCATCTAATCCAACAATGTCTGCCTATGAATGTAATGACTAAGAATCCAGTAGTTGCTTAGTTCATGAGGCTGATATCTCAGCTGCTCTTCAGTATGTTAGAGTCCCAAAGAAACAGGTTCTACTGCCAGTGAAGAAATGGACTTGCTAGTGAGGAGAAAGCAAGCAGGTAAAGAGAGCAAAAATTTCCATCTTCCATGTTCTTATATAGGCTTACAGCAGAAGGTATGGCCCATATTATGGGCCTCTGTCCCATGTATTAAGAGGTAAAAATAGTTTTTTTTTCTCCACCCTTTGTAAGTGTTTTTGGAAATCGGTACATAAGAACAATTCTATGAGGTTTGTACATGGTAAAGTCTCATTTAATCTAATTAAGTAAATATAGTAAGAAATGTGGGCTAATTAAGTAAATATAGTAAGAGAACCCATACTGAGGATCATCACTTTCTAATTACTGTTGGGATATTTATAAGCAATTGAATTCATCATGAATTATGAAAGAGTTCAGTAACACATAGGATGACAGATGAAGGAGTTTTCTTTCAAGTCCTTTACCACCACCACTTCAGACCTCTTCATACATGGACTGATTAGAAGACTATATATAACATTTTTCTAGTTTGTGCATATGATTGGAAAATAGGGAAAATATATTTTCAGATATTGCTCCTCAACAAATATTTTTGCAACCTTAATAATGTTGTTTCTATAAAATATACAAGGTTTCTACTACATAGCTAGGTAATTTTTTCTCATGGATTCAGTTCTCCCTTAAGTTCTGTTTGTAACACATTTGTATATACATCCTGAATGTGTACTAAAGACTTTAAAAGAATATGAATGTGAATATAGTTATCAATAGCCAGGGATGAGGCATTTACTAGCAGCTAAATATTTCTCATGAAGTTAGTTCATCATACTCTCACACAGAATTAAATAAATATGTCTTTTTTCTATTTTTCAGGAGAGCCTAAAGAGTCTCTGGACTATGTATAAAATTCCAAAAATAAATACAACATTTCAGAAGAATAAGGGATCTACCATCAGATGTTGGTTCAGTCTCTGTGGACCTTCAAGGGTCCAGGTTAGTTGACTCTGTTGGCCTTGTGGTGTCCTTGACCCCTACAGCTCCCTCAATCCTTCCCCTACTTTTCTATAGGACTGCCAAGCTCTGCCTAATGTTTGGTCGTGAGTCTTCACATCTGTTTCCATCAGCTGCTAGATGAAGCCCCCAGGAGACAGTTATACAAATGTCTGTCTGCATAGCAGAGTATCATTAATGTGTCTGGGGTTGGCTCTCTCCCATGGAATGGGTCTCCAGTTAGGTCAGTCACTGGAAGTTCTGCCTGGCTCCAATAGGTGGCCACTTTAGTTCTCTTATCCCTAGCCACTAGGAGTCATAGTTAGTGTCACCATCATAGACTCCTAGGATCCTCCTCTGTCCCAGACCTCTCTCTCGTCCTCAAAACGCCTCCCTCCACTGTTTTCTGTTTGATCTCTCAACCCTTTCTTGTTTCCCCTCTCCTTTACACTTGTTCCCCATCCTAGTTTCCCTCTTCACCCCTTTCCCACACAGTTCCCTCCCTCCGTCCACCTCTGATACTTAATACAGTGGTGGTTGCCATGATATAATGGTGGTTGTAAGGTAGAGAGGGCATATAAATCAATATCTAAGAGTACTTGTTCTGCTAAAATTCTTCATACTTCACTGATTTCTAAGGAACACAGAGAAACACAGGTGGTCTGAATGTGTCACTGCCTGAGGATTGCCTTATTTCTCAGGAACCGAAAGGCAAGCAGTACCCCTGGAGGTATGGACTCAACCCTCAGAAATCCATGGTTTATGCCTCTCAAGGGAGCTGGACATGACAACAGTTTGATCACCTGCAGTTTCCGTTTTTATTTTTTTTTCATTTCAACATATACGTCAGTCATCAAAGCAGACATGGAGTAGAAAACTAATCTGAAGGCTGTTATGCTTCCAAGGGTAACAAGGTGTAGCAGAGGAGGATCAGATCCATAAGCTGAGTATGTTTCAGAAGTAACAGATGCACTCAACAGAGACAGCACATCAAGGAACAGCAATTCAGCAGTCATAGCCATCCCATGAGATTTCATCAACTCTTTTCTGCCAGTAACTTGATTTTTTAATCTGAGTTATTATTGGTAGAGAGACTCTTTTCTTCCTCTTGGTGACTTTGTCACCCAATTCACTTTCTTTTCTTTGGGTGAAGCCTCTGTAGACACTTTTGATCCCCTTCATCCATCTTCCACAGGTTGAGTCAGTCTTTCCGGTGTCTACACGAGCTTCTCAGCACCATGATCGAAAGGACAGATTATACCCCTGGTTCTAGATAATTTCTGGATCTGGGCCATTTCATTGGCCAAACAAAAAATCTCTGCAAAGAACTGCAACCTTGAATTGTTTTGGAGTGGTCCAAAATAGCCATCCCTGACAAGAGTTTTTTTAAAAACTAATTTATATAAAACATAAAATAAAATATTATGAGAAGTAGCCATGCTACATTACTCCCCCTTCTTTATTTTTAGAGAACATTTAAGTTGTCCATTAGCCCTTATCACAAAATATTTACTCTGAGAGTTATATAGAATTCCTGGGATGTGAATGACAGAATACTGTTGATAAATTTCCTCAAAAGGTTTGACAGTATATGCAGAAGCATTATTAATTTTTAATAATAGCAAATATTGGAGTAAAAAGGCAATATAAACCTTAACTGATAGAGGAACAGCAAAAATGAGCAAAGAATAAAAGTTGTCCACAATGACATGAACATATTTTAACTTCACCAAATGAGGGACAAGAGAAATGTCCATGTGCCAAAGTATTTTTTCAATAATCCTCAGTGATTTCTAGCATATGAGGGAAAATGTAAGATAATAATTTTTATTCATGAATGACATTTCTTAACTATCAAGAGAGCCTGCTCTTTAGTTAGTGAAAAAGATTGATTTTCAAAGCTAAAGCATTTTGATTAGAGCCTGTATGGGATTCTTGTGCTACTTTTATCTTGCTAGATTTTTAGGGAAAAAGACAGTAAAATGAGTTTTGTCATATGACAAATGTGTTTTGTCACAAAGAACACATATTTTTATTGGATCTTGTCCAAATAATTGCTTTGTGTGGAACTTGCTTTGAATATTGCAAGAGGATCTCCTTTACATTTCCCTCAAAGGTCCTGGAAGATTAGAATGAGATCTAACATGCACAAAATAAACTGGATTTTTCCATGTTTGCAATTCCTGTTGAATTAATTGTAGTAAAGCATGAACAAAGGTGCCTGATGAAATGATCTGTAATGTTTCTAGATGCTTAACTGCCAGGACTGAAGAGTGAGTAAATATTAGGAAAGCATGTCTAGAAAACTGGGCACCATTTCTTTTGTGGCATCTACAAATACTACTTGTACAGAAGGTGTTAGCTGAAGCTGGTAGTTTTAGGGAACAAAGTAGCATGCTTTGCTACAAAATCAATAAACTTACTGTAGGGGCAATGGTTATCAATTTGTAAAAGATATACAGTAAAAACCATTGCTAACTCAGGTACATAACAAAAATTCCATCAAATGATGGTTGCAGTTGTGGAAAATTCAACATAAGTCAAATCCAACTTTTGTTTCTAAGAGTTTTTGAAAATAATTTCAAGTTTTTAAGGTGTCCCTCCTAATTTTCACCCTTTGTCCAATGATCATTGAAGACATCATGAACTTTCCTAAATATAAATTTGGAGTAGTGAATTGAATTTTCTTAGGAGATATAACCAATCAAAATGGGTTAATACAAGTTTTACTTCTGCAAACAGATCTAGCTATTTTACTTTGTTAATTTGTTTAATTAATTTATCTGATGAAATTTTATTATTTTCATCAGAAAGCAGAATATCATCCCTATGATAAATATTATATATTATATTGAATTATATTATATATATAATAAAAAGCAAAAGGAGATATGTCTCTAGTTCTTTTTAAAGCAGTAGCAACAAAATTTGGCTATCCCTTGAGCAAAACTTTCCAATATCTTCTCTCCAGTTCAGAAGTATTGGGGAAGTACACTGAAAAAAAATCTTTTACAATCTGTAGGATGTAAAGGTACAGTATAGAAATAGTTTTTAAAATCTAACAGTATAATAAGCCATTCCTTAGGAATGGTAACAGGTGTTCAAAGGTCTAGTTGTAAATGTCCTATTAATTCCATTTGATCTTTACCTGATGCAGACCCTGTAGCAGATGCCATTTTCCTAAACCTTTCCTAATCACAAAAACAGGAGAACTGCATGGACTATTAGATTTTGTAAATGTCCTTTCTCTAGTTGTTTCATGACTAATGCCTGAGTAGCACTATCAGTACTTTAGTAAGGGGACACTGATCCACCCAGATGGGAACCTTAGAAGACCATGTCATAGGATCATCATGATACTTCTCTGCAGCTCCAAATGGAAAACTACCCCAAACCTTGATTTTTTAGATTTTTGAATAGGCTTTAAAGGTTACGTTATCCCTGAAACTAATTTACAGACCCTTTTCAGGAATCCAGTCTTGTGAGAGCACCATCTGTTCCGATTTTATGTATCAGGAGATACACATCTAGGGTTTGAAGGACATTTCTTCCCCATAAATTAACTGTCAACTTTTGCAATAATAATGCTGTAAGGACCCTGATTTATCATCATTAGTTTCTAATTAAGATTTTTATACTTACTGTGGTCCATGGAAAACTCTTACTCCTCAGAGTTTTACTTGGGTCCCTGGATGGGGCAAATGGGAGGGCCATGATTTATAGAGAACATAAGCACAACTAACCAGCAATCCTTCAGATTTCTTACCATCTATCTGTAGAGGTATGGTGAGTGTCTCTTTTTAACTGATTCCATCCAGTACAATTTGAGGCCCCGCAACAATCTGTCCCCTGTTCTTGAGCAGACTTTACCCAATTAAACACTAACACTAAAACCACTAACAGTTGAGCAATATCCTGTTTATTTTCTAAAGTTTGGGCGCTGGCAGGAGCAGATACTATAATGTAAATCTCACTAATATAATCTTAATCTACAACTGCTATAAAAATCTGTAAGCCTTTCATTTACACACTATTTCTGCCTATTGTCTATCCATCAACTAACTCCTTATAGCAAAGGTCCAAATATGCCAGTAGATACAGCCTGGACCCCAATTTCTGGTGTTAATACAAATGTGGAGATGGTACTGAGGTAATGTCTGATACTGCTTGATATTTCCCTAGAATGATACATCGGAGTCTTGGGCACTATCAAGGACTGATAAATTAGCATTCACCCTTGTTCATTTTTCTTTGTTGGATGGCTACCAATAATTGAGACACAATTTGTTCTTAGAGGGCTGCCCCCATAAATAATTCTGGGGTACATGAAAGCCCAATAATAGCACAGTGGCAAATATAGACATTAACATCTTTTTAAAAGGAACATATGGTAGTCCGGCATACAGCATGAGTATTCTCAAACATCTGTTGCTTGACAATAAGTATTCATGGTTTTCCAACACCTACCAGACTGTGAACAAAAGGTAAGAAACAAATCTTGATATGACTCATCAGGGCCCTGTCTAATTTTACAAATTCCCCTGTTTTTCTTTTAGAATCTGGTATTTTATGCCATTCTCTTTTTTAAAAATTTTTATTAGATATATTTATTTACTTACATTTCAAATGGTATTCCCTTTCCCCGTTTCCTGTCCATAACCCCTCATCCCCACTCCATCCCCCATATGGGTGTTACCCCCATCCACCCTCTTACTGGCCTCCCCCTGACATTCCCCTGCACTGAGGGTCCAACCTTGGCAGGACCAAGGGCTTCCCTTCCCATTGATGCCTAACAAGGCCATCCTCTGCTACATATGCAGCTGGGACCATGGGGTGAGTCCATGTATAGTCTTTCAGTAGTGGTTTATTCCCTGGAAGCTCTGGTTGTTGGCATTGTTGTTCTTACAGGGTTGCAAGCCCCTTCATCTCTTTCAATCCTTCCTCTAATTCTCCTGAAGGGGGCCCTGTTCTCAGTTCAGTGGTTTGGTTGTTAGCAGGAGGAGGTAGGCATAGTGATGATGCTCAACAATATTATGCAGCTTCTATAGATAACTGAGCCTTGTGGTCAAATAAATGCTTTGGCACTGAAGTTGCGCATCATCACTATGCGCACTTCCTCCTGCTAACAACTAAAAATTTATAGGCAATTGATTTGCTGACTTTTGTTAGCATGGTCTTGACATCTTTGTGAAAATCAGTCCTCCACAGTAAATATCCACCCCATCCCCCAAGTAACATTTGTGCTAAGATCTTCCATTCAGAGGGAACAGTTTCTTCAGAGATAGAATCAAGAAGATACAAATTAAAAGAGCAGCAGACCCATATTGAGCACAAACCTGATTAAGATTCTTAAGAATCATAAATGAAATGGGTATATAATTTCTAACTCAATTCTGGGTTATTAGGATAAGGTGTTTCACTCACTGGAAAAAGAGGGAATCTTTCCATGTCCTCTCCTATCTCCCAGAGCCTCTTACATAAGGGACCTATTGGATAAGAACCTATATCATGGTTTAAAGGGGGTTTATTCTTGAATGGGGGGGTCAAGAAACTTCTTTAATAACCTCCTGAAAAGATTAATCAAGACAAGAAAAAAGTCTTCCTGCAATCAGGAGCTGCACTTGATGAAAAGAGGTTAGGAACAGAAAATTAGAGCAAGAGAAAGAGGAGCAAAATCATGAAATGTAGGAGGAGGAGGGCAGTTAACTTCAACAATAGAAAGATCCTAGATAATATATCTGCAGGCTCTAATTTTCATTCTATTCCAAGTGTTCTGCATTTTCCTGATCACTTTCACTTTTAATTTTAATTATATTTCTGTTATCAACTACTGTTTTAAATTTCTTTCCAAAGCTGAAAAGCAGCACTAGGAATTATTTTTCTGCCCCCTTGCTTCGGATTCTCCTTGAATTGCTTTATCTAACTGAGACGACATTCTAGGACCCAGAGATCTCTCTTTAGGGAAAGAAGGCTGAAATTTGCTAATGAACTCCAGGAATTTCATCATCTAAAGAAGTCTGCTTTAACACCTTTCCACACAAAATAGTTTACAGAACTTCTGTAAACAAATGTTGCTCCTTCAACCCTATCTGTCTATTTGATTTTTACCTCTAATGTATGAATCTCCTGCCTTGGTATACTTGTACATGTACCACAATCATTAATTTTCCACCTTAATTTTTTCTTTTCCTTAAGTTCATATATTTCAAGTCTCCATTCAAGGTTCTACCTAAGCACCAATGCTTACTTACTGAGCCAGAGTCTCTTGATATGGTTGGAATGAATTAGAACCAGGCTTGGTTGGAGGAGTAATGGATATACTCTTCAGGCACCTTTGAAACTCATTGAGAATTGCACAAACCACTACTACAAAAAGCTGCCAACAGTAACTTATTTGGGATCAAATAATTGAAATTCATGTTGGGTTTGGTTTTTATAATATGCACCTCCCTACTCTACTCAAGAAAGAGATTTCATTTCAGAACGTAAAGCTGAAAACCAAAGATATAAAGATATTCTATGTAACAAAATAAGTAATTCCGAGCAGGGCTATTCCAGTATAGGCACTTTAGTTAACTTTGGAAACGTGAAGACTTTCCCTGAGGCTTAAGAAACACCCATGGTTCTAAAGCCAACTGGATAATATAAGGACTCACCATTCAACATGCCAAGTAGTTAAATACAGCTCCACATACCAGCCCTTCAGAAATTCCTTTAACAAAGCACGAAAATAATTATCTGGTGCAGAATTTAAAACTATGTCAGTAGCCAAATTTAATGTCTGAATATCTATCTATCTATCTATCTATCTATCTATCTATCTATCTATCTATCTATCATGTATTTAGTTTCTATCTTAGAAAATGCTCCAGTTGTATCATTATCAACACACCTTGTCTCTTCATGATTTTAGGCATAAATCATAGTGAGTTTATATTTAGTCAGGCTACCTATCTGTCTATCTACTTTAGGAAGAAATCAAGTGTATTCAATTCAATGAAAGAGTAAATCATAGGAATAATATAACTGTCCCTCCCATATGTGTGTATAAGACAGAGCAAGATCTCTTAGAAGGCTTGTCCTCTCATGACTCAAGGTATCAGTGAACATGAGTCCAAAGCAGGGTGGCCTTCTTACTGCATTGGTGTGTCTAGACATGAAACCTTCAAGTTTCTTCCAGCTTTCACAATGCAACTGTGTGGGGCTCAAGTTGAGTGCCAAGCAGGAAAGATGAATTTAAGCATTCCAGAGTAGGGAGATCTTTAACATCATGGAGAGTTTCCCTGCAAGAAAACACAAAGCATCTCCAAGGCCACACAATACAATTGCAAGGGCCTGGGTGACTAGAAATTAGAGTAAAAATTCTCCTCTCTACATAGGACACCAATATGTGTGGGATTTGGGTGATCTGGTGAAAAGTTCATCCTTTAGTCCAGACTAAAAAGAAAGTTTATTTAGAAAAGAGTGTATGCAGTTGGCATGCCACTAACAGAAAAACTTGTTCTTTTTTAATACAATAAATGACACATATGTTGAAAATATGAGAAGTAAAATCACTTAGACATTTCAAGGTTAAATTAAATGCTAATGTATTTAAATGTGACTAAATTGAATACCAATTCTTGGATCATGTTTTTCATTTCAGTATTCTTTAGAGTACAATACAGTTTCCTTTTAGTTTAGCACTGATGAGAAGTATAAAATCAACCTAAGTTTTGCATTTCTTTTATCTGCCTGAATACAAAACTTTTATCTTATATCTTTGAAATGATAATCAGAACCAAAAGTGGGTTGTATAACAGAAAGAATAAAGTAAGAATCTATGATTTTTCTAATTTAATTATTATTGAGAATAGATTTTCTCTTACATTATATTCTGATTAGTTTTTCCTCCCTGAATTTCTCCCAGTTCCTCCCATTTTCCCTTCCCATATGGATTCAGACTATTTTTGTCTCTCCTTAGGGGGAAAACAGGCTTCTAACAAATAATAATAAAATACAATAAGATTAAACTAAAACAAGCAAGGAGAAATGGGACAAAACAAAAAAAGGGACAAAAAGAGCTCACATGGTCAGGTTCACTTCTGGTGCAAACCTTTAGTCCCAAAACTTGAGGGACAGAAAGGACAGATCTCTGACTTTAATGACAGACTAGTCTACAGAGCAAGTTTTAGGACAGTCAAGGATACACAGAGAAACCTTGTCTGAAAAAACATAATAGATAAATGTAATAAAAATAAATTTTAAAAATGGACATTTCTTTTGAAGCTGGAGAGTTTCTCAGTGGTTAGGAGCACTTGCTGTTCTTGTAGAGGACCCATCCATGTTGACTTTCAAGAGTCTGTAACTGCCACTCCAATATATACAATGCTCTCCTTGGGTCCCCGGTATACACATAGTACACGTACATATGTGCGGTCAAATATTTATAAACATAAAATAAAACAAATATAAAAAATAAAAAAATCTCCACAAATATATAGAGATAGACGCACATTAGCAAACACAGGAATACCATAAAGAGACAAAATTAGAAATCATGAAAGAACCTCCAAAGATACCACTGAGTTTGCTTTGTCGTCCACCTACTTCTGGGAGTAAAATTTACCCTTAGAAGTGGTTTGTTTCTCCAGCGATTGCCTTAGAGAAGACTAATTTTTCATTTACACATGGCTGTTAATTGGAGATAGCTTCTGGGTTAAAGATGAAGTATGTGCCCATTTTTCTACAAAGCTGTATTACCCTTTCTGGTGCAGATCCATGACGACCCTATGCATGCTGCCTCAGTCTCTGTAAGTTCATGTGTTCATCAGTCTTGTGTTTAAAGGCCTTCTTTCTTTGAGGTCCTCCATCCCCTCTGGTTCTTACACGCTTTCCACCACCTCTTCCCGCAGAGTTCCCTAAGCCTCGAGGGGAAGAATTTGATAGAGATATCCCATTTAAAATGAGTCTTCCAAAGTCTCTCACTTTCTGCACATTGGCTGTGGGTGTCTGCATGTTTCCACCTGCTGAGGTAGAAAGCTTCTTCTATAATGGCTGAGAAAGGCACTTATATATGAGTAGAGTGGAACCTTGTTAGGAGCTATTTTATTGGTACATTTCTTTAGCAGGACCATAGCATACAGTGTTCCCCTAGCCTATCTAGTTTCAGGTTCTTGAGTGGAGAGTTGAGTATGTGTTCCATCCCACACAGCTGACCCTAATGTATTGGTTGGTTATTCCCACAGATTTTGTGTCAGCATTGCTCTGGTTTATCCTGCAGGCAAGTTAACCTTGTAGATCTCAGGGTTTATAACAGGATTGGTTTCTCTTATGGTAGCATGTACACTACCTTCGAGTACCATGAAAATTTCCAGTTAATAGGAGTGAAGGCTCTAGATAGGCACCAACTCAACTTCTCCACATTCAATGAGTTGTGTAGGTGTCATTTTCAATAATAGAGCTTTGTCATCAATTTGTGGAGAACAACCAATACCCTTAGCTATAACCAGAGATATTGAGGATTCCTATAGGACCCTTGTCAACAACTCCATTAGATATAATCTATTCCTGGTATAGGCAGCTTCATTTGGTGATAAGGGATATCCAGTTGGAGCTTCATGCCCTCTGCTATTTGGCAGTTCATTTAGATTACCTTCATAGATGTATATATTTTAAGAAGCGTCTGTTATGCAACAATTCCACATGACCTCTTAAATGACCCATAGTTTTTTCTGTTCATCCTATACTCCTTCCCTCACACCCATCTCCCTTCTCACTCTATGTTTAATTCTCCAATTCCAGGCTCATGTCCTCATCCATCCATAATTATATATTCTATTTCTCCTTCCTAGGAAGATACATCCCTCCTCCCAATTCTTTACTCTATACCTAATCTCTGTGGTTATATAGATTGTATTTTACTTATCAATGACTTAACATCTAATATCCATACGTAAGTGAACACATTGCATATTTCTCTTTCTGGGTCTGTGATACTTTTCTCAGGATCATTTTTTTTCTAACTCCATTTGAGAACTACATGATTTGATTTTTTTAAATAGATGACTAATATTTAAGTACGTAAATATAACACATTTTCTTTATCCATGAGTCCATAAACACATATCTAGGCTGTTTTCAATTTCTGGCTATTATAAATAAAGCAGCAATAAACATGGTGAGCAAGTGTCTCTGTAGGAGGATAAAGCATCCTTTTTGTATGCCGCATTGGTTTCCATAGTGGCCATACAAGTTTGCATATCCACAATGGATGTGTGTTCACCTTATTCCAAAAGTTCACCAGCATGAGACATTATTTGTTTTATTTTTGTGCGTGTGCTTCTCAAATTTTTTAAAAAAGATTTTATTGGTAGGGGAATGCTAGGGTGGTGAGGCAGGAATAGGTGGGTGGGGGAGCACCCTCATAGTGGGGAAAACACTTTGGAGGGGAAACCGGGAAAGGAGATAACATTTTAAATGTAAATAAACAAAATAACCAATATTATTCATCTTATTGATCTTGGCCATTCTGACTAGTGTGAGATAAAATTTCAAAGTAGTTTTAACTGGCATTTCCCTGTTGAACATTTGTTCAAGTGTTTCTCAGCTATTTGTGTTTCTTCTTTTGAGAATTCTCTCTTCAGATCTATGCCCATTTTTAATTTAGTTATTTTTTCTTAATAGAGAGTTTTTGGAGTTTGTTACATCTATATTTGGCTATTGGCCCTCTATCAGTTGGATTGTTGGTAAAAATCTTTTCTCATTCTCTAGCCTGCCATTTGTCTGAATGATGGTGTCTTTTGTCCTCCAGAAATTTTTCAGTGCCATGAGGTACAATTGTATTAACTATTTACCTTAGTGTCTATGCTTATGCTCTGTTCAGAAAGCCTTTCCCTGTTCCAATGAGTTCAAGACTATTCATCATTTTCTCTTCTATTAGACTCACTATATTTGGTCTTATGTTGAACTCTTTCCATCCCTTGAGACTTGAATTTCGTGCAGGGTAATAAGTATGGATTTATTTGTTATCTCCACATGTAGCCACACAGTTTGAACAGCATCATTTATTGAAGATGCTTTCTTTTATTTTCAAGTATGTATTTATGTATTTATGGCCTGTTAAGAAAAAAGAAAAACCAGGCATCCATAGGTGAATGGACATAATTTTGGGTCTTGAATTAATTTTCATCAGTCATCCTTTCTGGTTTTGTGCCTAAACTGTACTATCTTTTTTATTAGTATAGATCTGTTGCATGACTTAAGATTGGGGATTGCCAGGAGTTCATTTATTATTCAGTATTTATTTGAATTAGTAGTTTTAACTATCATTGGTTTTGTGTGCGTGTTTCCATATGAAGCTGAAAATTATTCAAGATATATCAAGAGTTGTATAGGAATTTTGATGAGAATTGCATTGAAACTGTACAATACTTTTGATAATATGGCGATTTTTACTGTGTCAGTTCTATGTATTCAGGAACATGGGAGAACTTTTCATCTTCTGATATCTTTTTCAGTGTCTTTCTTCAGTCCTAACTTTTTTTTAATCACACAAGTTTTTCACTTATTTAGTTAGAGTTACCCCAAGATAGCTTTTATTACTTGAGGCTATTGTGAACATAAAAGGTGTTGTTTCCCTTATTTCTTTCTCAGTTCATTTGTCATTTTTATATTGATGGGTCACAGATGTTTGTGAGTTAATTTTGTCTCCTGATACTTAGCTCATTTTTTTTATCAGCAGTAGGAATTTACTGGTAGAATTTTTGGGTCTTTATGTATCCTATAAATTCATGTATATGAAGATACTTTGACTTCTTCTCTCCCTAAATGAACCCCTTTGATCTTTTCTAGTTTTCTTATTGTTCTTGTCAAGACTTCAAATACTATATTGAATAGGTACAAAGATAGTATACAAGCTTGTCTCTTATTTCTTATTTTAGTGGAAATGTCTTTAGTTTCTTTTCATAGGTTCTTGTTGACTATGGGCCTGCTATAAACTTCCTTTATGATGTTGAACTATGTCCCTATATCCTTAATCTCTCCAGGATTTTTATTATGAAGGGTTACTATGTTTTGTCAAAGGCCTTTTCTGCATCTAATGAGAAAATCATGTGGTTTTTTTTCCCTTTCATTCTGTTTATATGGTGGGATACCTTTATCAATTTACATATTTTGAACCGTCCATACTCCTCTGGAATGAAGTCTATTAGAACATGGTAGATGATGTTATTGGTATGCTCTTGAATTTAGTTTCAAGTATTTTATTGAGAAATTTTGCATCTATGTTCAAAAGCATATTGATCTGTAATTCTTTTATTTTTGGTTAAGTCTTTACATAGTTCAGGGATCAGGGAAATTGCAGCCTCATAAGAAGAATCGAGCAATGCTCCTTCTTTCCTCCTGTTTACATTTGGTGGAATGATTTGAGGAGTATTTGAATTAATTATTCTTTGAAAGTTTGGTAGATTTTTGTGATAAAACTATCTTGTCCTGGATTCTTTTTGGTTGGGAGACTTATATCTGATTCTACTTCACTAGAGGTCATGTTTATTTAACTTGCTCATCTTATCTTGACTTAATTTTAAATGCTATACATTGAAAAACTAAACCATTTTTTTAAAAAGATTTTCCAATTTGGTAGAGTGGAGGTTTGTAAAGCATATTTCTATGATTCACTGGATTTCCATGGTGTATGTTGTTATGTCTCCCTTCACCACTAATTTTATTAATTTGGATTTTCTCTCTGTGTCATTTAGTTAATTTGACTAAGAGATTCTCAATCTTATCAATTCTCTCAGAGAATACCTTTATTTCTGGTTCTCTCTCTCTCTCTCTCTCTCTCTCTCTCTCTCTCTCTCTCTCTTTCTCTCTCTCTCTCTGTGTTGATTTCAGCCCTGGGTTTGATTATTTCTTGCCATCTAATCCTTTTAGATGTTACTCTTTCTCTTTTTCCAGAGTTGTCAGGTTAGTGTTATGTTATTAATATGAGCTCTTGTCAATATTATTTTAAATATAGGTACTTAGAACCAATTTCATTGTGTCCTATAAGCTTGAGATGCTGTCTTTTCATTTTTATTCAATTTCTAAAGAGTTTTAAATTTCTTCCTTAATTTCTCTTTTAAGCTATTTTTCATTTGCCTTTGAGTTTTCATAATTGTGAACTTTTTATTGCTGTTTATATAAAGCTCTAATCTATGGAGGTTTGTAGGGTTAGGTTTTTTAAAAACATACTTTAATAAGGGTTATTAAATGCTATGACCCCCCTTCTAGCCCACCATCCAAAGGTGGGGGAAAAGATGGCAAATGTACAAGAGGATGTGGGCCTGTTTAGATGTAGTTCTTTGAGGGAATTCCAATCTCTGTTGTCAGGATACCAGCAGTCCAGTTCAGGAGTGTTCGGATACCCAACACAAACCAGGAGCAGTGGCACAATCTAGCAGAAACTACCAGGCCTCTGAATAATGGGCATGAGTCAGTGGAAGCGACTAGGACCGGACAGGACACAAGGAGAAGTTCTCTGCCATGCCTCTCTCAATAAAGTGAAGATCAGCAATGGAGTGTTGCTAGGCTAGGTATGCAAGTACTCCATCACTGTCTGCTGAATGCTAATTATACTCTTTACAAGCATGTGTTCTTGCCTTAGTAAAACACCACATGAGTCTGCCTCAGCAAGATACCACATGAGTCTGCATCACATTACACTACTAGAAACTTCTACTTCAGGGGTCAAGTAGGTTATTTCAATTTTACTTTATCTATGGAAGCTTGCCTTATGTCTGAGTATGTGGTCAATTTTGGAGAAAATAGTACAAGGTTGGGAAAAAAGTGATCTTTGGTTCTGGGTGAAATGTTTTGTACATATCTGTTAGGTCCTATTTGGTTTATGACAACATTTAGCTTTAGCATTTCTGTGTTTAGTTTTTGGCTAGACAACTTGTTCATTGGGGTAGTGGGGTAGTGAAGTCACCCATTTTCAGTATGTAATGGTCAATGTGCTATTTAAGCGGTAATAGTGTTCTTTTCTTTTCTTTCTTTCTTTTTTAAAACTTGTGTGCTGTTGTATTTGGTGCATAAGAGTTGCCATATCCTTTTGGTAGATTTTCCCCTTTGATAACTATATAGTATTCTTCCTTATCTTTTCTGATTACTTTTGGTTTCAAATCTCTTTTGTCAGATAGTAAAATGACCATGCCTGCTTGCATCTTAGGTCTATTTTTTTGAATATCTGTTTCCACCCTTCTAATCTTAGGTGCTGCCTGTCCTGATATTAAAGTGTGTTTCTTGGATGCAGAAGGACAGATACTGCTTTCATAGCCACTCTATTAGTCTGTGTCTTTTTATTGGGGAATTGATACCATTAATGTTGAGAGATATCATTGAAAATTATTTGGGTATAGTTAATCTCTTCACATTGAAGTTTTTCTTCTACTGCCTTCTGTGGTTGAATTTGTGAATAAGTACTGTTTAAATTTGATTTTTTTCGTAGAATGTCTGTTTTTTTTCTTGATTTATTGTGAGTAAAAGTTTTGCTGGTTATACTAATCTTGGCTGGCATTTGTAGTCTCCTAGAGTCTGGAACACATCTGCCTAAGCCTTTCTGGCTTTTAGAGTCTACATTGAATAGTCAGGTATTATTCTAATAGGTCTGTCTTGATATGTTGCTTGATCTTTTCCCCTTACAATTTCAACTTTCCTTCTTAGTTCTTAATTATTATATGTCAAAGGGAATTATTTTTCCGGCCCAGTCTATTTGGTGTTCTATATTCTTCTTGTAAGTTGATAGGTATCTCCTTTAGGCTAGAGATATTTTCTTCTATGATTTTGTTGAAAATATTTTTTATGCCTTTGAACTAGGCTTTTTCTCCTTCCTATTTTATTATCTGTAAAGCTGCTCTTTTTATAGTGTCCCAGATAATTTTTGGTTTTAGATTAAATATTTCTTTGACTGAGGCATCCAATTTTTCCTATCTTTTCTTTCCAATACCTGATATTATCTCTTTCATCTTTTATGGTGGTGAAGCTTATCTCTGAGGTTCCTGTTTAAGTTATTAAATTTTTCATTTCCAGTTTTCCTTCAGTTTAGTTTTGTTTATTGATTCTATTTCTGCTTTTCTGTCTTGGACTGCTTTCTTCATTTCATCCCACTTTATATTTTCATTAATGGATATAATTTGTATCCTCTTTTAGGGCCTCCAACATATTGATAAAGGCTATTTTGAAGTCCTTACCTTGTGTATCAGTTATAATTTATGTATCTTGGGTCCTACTGTAGTAAGGTTGCTGGGCTTTATTAGAGACACACTGTCCTGGCTGTTATTTATTCTTTTTTTGTACTATTTTCTAGATATCTGAGTTTGGGCTAATTGCAATTCTAGGTGTTGATATCTGGTCTTGTCTTTGTTGTGTTGGTGTTGGTTGTATTTGTTGTCCTTTCTGGTACTTAGGAAGGTGTGGTAGCTGTGTTTTGCCTGATAGGGATGTTCCTGTGATCCTGCTGGGTGTGGCCACTGGGGGTTCTAGGTCAAATGTGTTCCTAGGTACTGACATTTAGAAATGGGGACTAAAAGTGGGGACGTAAGGCATCTACAGGAGGGAAGAAAACATGTATGGCACCAGGATCTTCATAGTTTCCTGGGAAGCAGAGAGGGAAGAGAGTTGGTTTATTACAGAACTGAAGATGAGTCTGTGGGATTAGATTTGGAGGATAGGAAAGAGTATCTGTAGCCTAGCAGTTTGCCTGGCTGGTACGCCTGGGACGTTGCCAGAGAATGCCTATAGGATTTGGAAGCTGAGATGACACAATGGTGTAGTAAGGAAGGTTGTAAGAGATCTCTGTGATCTGCTACAGATGGGAGGCTGCAGCTGGTGATTTGCTAAGGAGCTGCAGATGAGCCTGGGGTATTGGATTTGGAGGAGGAGGAGACTAAATATTGATTACTTGCTTCCCTAGCTGGTGTCAAAAATATAGTTTTTAAAGTAGAAGCATCTGAATATGAAGAAATAAGAAATAATATTATGTAGTAAACACAATCATGATAAAATGAGCCTAGCATTTTAGATTAAATATTTTCTCAGATGAACTATTTGGTATTAGTGTTTCAACACCTGCTTTGCCAACTATGTTTTATAATTTAAGTTTAGTTCCTACTTTGTTTATTTATTACTATAACACCAATTGCCAGGATTTACAGCTCATTTAGAGAACTACACATGCAAAAAAGTTATTTTACACATAGTGGTACAGTTATAACATCAGAGAAATAAAGTAAGGGAAGGAATTAGAAGCAAACATACATAATGAGGTACTGTACCACCCCATATATACTTCTGCTCATTTATCTAGCTCTCAGAAAGTGGCATGGACCTTACATCAGAAGAAATAACATCTTTTCATTTTGCACATCAGCTTTTGCTTTCTTCCATATTGTTGTTTAGATATTGTCCTTGTTACTTCACATAGCTTCCTCTTGGGGAAAGCAGAGAATTAGCTTAGTGATTTAGGTAGATCAAACAGAATGTGTTCTATGTATTTTTTTCTTACATTTAAGCCTAGAATTGCAGAATTATCTCAGTTTTGAGGTAGAATCATTTTAAGGCAGAGAGAGAGAGAGAGAGAGAGAGAGAGAGAGAGAGAGAGAGAAAGAATGGAAGATATAAAAGAGTCTATTAATTTTTCTCAGTTAAATCTGGAGTAGTTGCACTTCATGGGGCTCTTGAAACCACTGGAGCACGAAAGCTCCAGAGAGGCTCTTATCCAAGTCCTCTGTTCCTTCTTTGAGAGCCCAGTTCTTTGCTGCTGTGGTCTGTCTTAAGCAAGCAGAGACTGACCTCCATGACCCATACACAACCTCCTTTTCTCTCTGGCTCTCTGGCTTTTATGATGGACAACAGTAGGAAACCAGAGCACAGAATGCAAGTGGCGTCTTTTGCTCATGGGCTCATTACTGTTGAGCAGATTCAATGCCTCACCATATCACGCAGCCCTGACTATATAAGATCTTGCTTATTCCCCTCAGAGAGTGTTCATCCCTCCTGCTCAGAGGCTGATTTCATTGGGGGCATTTCTTTATTTTCCCTTTACTTCCTTTCTTCTTTTTAAACTTAAGAGAGGATCTCACTATGTAATTCAAGCTGTCTCAGAGCTTACTATGTAGACCAGACTGGTCTCATGGAACCCCAGCTGCCTCTGCTTCCCAAGTGCTTGGATTAAAGGTGTGGACTACTACGCTTAGATTGTGGTGCATTCTTTTCTATCACTTGCTATTTCTCTAGGCATTACCTACCTTTATTATTCTTTTAAAGATTCTTGAAGTCCCCAGTTTCAGAATGCTACTGGATTGTCGTGGGATAGGACAAATTGTATAGTGTGTTTCAACATAATCTATGACAGATTGTGAATGTTTAAATTGATTGAATTTAAAGTTTAAAGAGCTACCTTCCTTAGTAACAAAGTACAAAATAGTTGGCTAACTAAAAAGGGGAAACTTTAGTTTCTTAGAATTTTATCTCATTATAAATATATGTATTAGATTTTGTATTTAAATGAAATAAGTCATGCCTTCTTAAGCTTGTATTCATCAGGTATGAATATAAAATATGATGTCACAGTAGTCTAATATTTGTAATAACTGCCTCATACTAGAATACCACGCAGTGCAAATACTAATGAACAAATACTACAAAAGTATGTACCATAACTTATAATAAAATGTATTTATAATATGAAAATTCTGCCAAGTAAAATCTTATTAGAGATTTGAAATGAGCATATGTTTTAAAACTGGCCTACTTCTACTTGAAGATTGTATTGTCCTTGGCCTAAAACTAGAAGATGTGATTACAACATAGCCCAGAGTCCTCTCTAAAGACCCTTCCTGGGTTTTGTCACCTATGAACATAAAGCAATCTGGATGCAAGAAGGTTAATATTGTAACTACCATGCTAGCATGAGAATTGACATTTCTGGCAACAGTGTTACCACAGAACTACAAGTTTTGTGTCTGGGACAATGTTAGACAAAGTGGCTGATTTTATTTACTCTCAATTCAATGCTTCATTCCATAATTTTTAATTTCAAGAATTTTCTCTTCTGTAGATTATTAAAAGGCACCTTTGGTGTTATATGTTGTTCTTTGGAGTTCTATGAAAAAAGAAAAAACGCATCCCACTGGGGTAATTAGTGGGCAGGGGACACGATCAAGCTCCCTGGTCCCTGCTAGCCACTCCTTCATCTGTATTACATGACTACCTTACTCTCTGCACTGTGGTTCTGAGGATTTGATATGTTTGGCATGGATGAACGACTTCAGACAGTTCCTGGCATTTCATGAGAATTCAGTATATGAAAGTTATCTTTTCTTAAGCAGAGTTTTCTTGTGGGCTATTTCCAAGCACCGCTTAACCATAACAGGTGGTAAAATTAAGTATTCACTGGAGTCAATCATCAAGGATGCATGATTTCATGACTTTTCCTTCAACATTAAATCTTGATAAACCAATCTTTAAAGGAAGGAAACCAAAAAACTCAGACTCACTTTGCTAGGATGACTACAGAGTAGAAGGTGCTGTAGGCCTCAACTCATAGGCTGCTTCCCTGCTCACCTCATTAAGAAGTTCTTTGGTTTCCCAGGATGTAGGTGCATACTTCCAGCTTGGTATGTTCTGTAAGCACCAGTATTTACTTATGTAGCTAGGGTTACCTGATTATGGTCTCCTATCCCTGACCATAATATATCAGGGATGTTCAGAGGTGTCAAAGCAAGACAAGGGTTGACTCAAGTTTATGACAGGCAATTAGACTTCTTATACCCTTATCAGAAACAGAATACAATAGCGATTGCCAGGAAGAATACAATTGTAGTTGCAAGGATACAATGCCATTTGTAAGTTATATAGGGCATACAAGATTAATGCCTAAGAATAATTGTTCTGCCAGGCTTCTATAGGCTTCTCTGACTTCTAGAGAATGCAGAGATACACAGGTAAACTGAACGCTCCACTGCCTAAGGGGTTACCTCAATTTCTCAGAAACTGAAAGACACACAGTGCCCCAGGAGCCAGACTAATCTGAAAAACCATGACACATGTATTTCATGACAGCTAAACCAGGCCAACTCCATAATTAACTGTAATGTCCAAAGGTAGCCTGCTCTTGTGCGCAGTGATCTATAGATGGTAGCAAATGTGCCCCACCACAGTCTTTCTCCCTCTACCTTCCCTCCTTTCTCACTGTCTCTTTTCCTCTTTTCCTTCCTTCCTTTGCCTTGCACATGCTAAGCTGCTGCTGTCACTGAGCTGCTCTCTGACTCAATCTGGCTTCCAGAATATGTGCAATATTTTGAAGGCCAAAGGTAATCTAAGAAGAGCCCACTTTGAGCACAGCAGCAGAATTCTCAGATCATAGCAAGAAGGGGAAATATTGCCTAGAAAAATAAAATCTGAGTAGAGAATTGGCATGCAGATGCAGTGGTTATTATGCCATGCACACAATCCTGATCTTGGTATTATATTCTAAGTACTAAATCTACAGGAATTATCAATAGTACATTTGTGTTGTCATAACAGAAAACAGAAAAATGATAATAGCCTTTAGTCTTTTATTAAAGTTTTGTGACCTTTAAGCTACAGAAACTTGGGCCATACATAAATTGCCAGCAAGACGCGCTGACTTGGCGCCAGAGTTAAGCTGTAAAAATGGCTAATTTTAAGAGCAACCACAAATGTGGCTCAGCTTGTTAAGAAAGGTGATGGAGGAACCATGAATAGCGATATGCCACTAAGTGTTCACACATCTAAGTGAGCTCCCCACAAGGAGCATATGAATTGTGATTTAGGAGCAATCAGAGATAGTGCAGGCAGCAAATGCTTCTCCATTAGCAGCTGTGGACCTGAAAATGAGCAGCTATTCTATGGATTGAAATAATGCTGAGATTCTTCAAATGACACCGTTTAGTAAATGCTGACTGAGCACCAACTATGTGCCTGTTACTAAGAGTAGAGAGAGGACGCCTATACGGTCTCTTCATGCACCACTCAGTCCGTTTAAGATCAAGAAACAGATGAGGGTGTGCAGATGAGACCTACTGTTGTCAAGATGTATGAAGAATTAAGAGTGATTGACTAAAGTGTTTTTTAAATAAATTGATAGATTTTAACTAATGAGAAGTGCAATTAGATTTCAGTTTGGCAGATCATACTTGGACAGAAGGCTGGGAAAGTGATGGCAGGGAGATTAAGGCAACTGTGTTTTAGGCTGGATATGATGAGGGCCTCAACAGAATTAGCTTAGCAGGAATACAAGGAAGGATGTGAGTGAGGATGAGAGCATTAAGCAGTTCTGACTAGAAATGAGTGTCACAGGGAAGGTTTCTAGTTAGCCATGTCATGTAAGTTGGTACCGTTAACAAAACTATATGGCAGGTTTGAGGGAAAGGAAGAGTGACATGGAAAGCTGAGTGAGGGATGCTTGTGTATGAAAGAGAAGTGTCAATAGGTGCCTAGACACGAATACATGGGCTACTAGTGTTGATCTGGGCTCAGCTGCAAACGTGGAGAAGACACCACCAATACAAAGAGGCAATCTATTGTGGTTTGGACCCAAAATGGCCCAGATAAACCATGACAACTTCAAATAAACAACAGTCTATGTTTGTAGGAAAAGATGTCAGTAAGTTCCCCAGTGTTTAGTGAAATTGCTTTTCAGATGACTTTGTTGATGTACTGGAGCTCTGTATTTCAAAGAGCTGTATTATAAAGTTCCATGCTTTCTTTACTACTATTCTAAGTAATTCTAAGTTATTTACCACATCAAAAAAGGAATAATATATTCTCAGCAGCCAAAAGGGATATACGTCATCTACCTAATACAGTTTCCATTAGGAACATATTCTTCCTCTTCAAAACTAACTATACGACTATATGATTCATTCATAATGTCCCATTGTATTCCTAGAGGCAAGTTCTGTCTCTTATTCCTGAAAGATGACATGGTAAAAAGTTTATAAGGGCTATTTTACAAAATTTTATAAATTTAAATGGTACAGATTTTGATTTTCAGTTATTGTGTACTTTCTGAGTACAGTTCTCAAGCAAGATATGCAACCGATGTACCTTGAGAACATAACTCATTTTTAATATTAAAGTTCAGACTTCAAAGTTTAATTGGCTACAAGATCATGATAAATATTTAGGGAAATAATATTTAAAGATACACTCAAATGAGAAAAATTAAGTTCTAAACTATTTTTGGACTAAAATATTTTTTGACATTTTAAGAGATCCTTCCAAGTTAAGACTTGAAATGATGCTCTTATTATAGAGCTGGACTTGTGGTCTTTTGGTTTTATTACAAAGACATTGAAAGTTGTACTGTCCCAAAAGGTGCTTTTTGAGTGCAACCTCAGTCTTAGATGTAGGTGAGACCTTATTAGTTGCTGTTTGTTGGAGTTCATGCCATCATAAGGTATCTTCTCAAGTAAGGACTGTGCACATAAGAACATAAAAGATGAAATAAAACTATAGCAGCTGAAATATTACTAAGAAATAAAATAATGGAAAATAGAAACAATGTCTAAAATTACCCCTTCCCAAACACAGCACTTTTTCCATATATTTAACCACAAAACTGTAGCTAGCATTTTTAAAACCTCAAAGTTCAAAATCTAAAGCTCAAAGGCACAGATAGTTGATATTGTTTTGTATGTGTGTGATCTTAGTTACTTTTCTCATTGCTATGATACGACATGCTGCAAAGGCAATGCAAACAGGGAGGGCTTATTGTGGTGCATAGTTGAAGGCAGCCGAGTATTGCAGTGGGAAGCAAATGGACTGTAAGACAACTGAATGCACTGTGTCTGAAAATAGGAAGCAGAGAGGGGATGTCGGCACATTCACTCAGCTTCTCCTTATTCAGTAGAGGACCCCATCCATTAAATGGTGCCATCTGAAGTTAGGGTGGTTTTACAACTTCAATACACTCCAAGTAGAAACTCCCTCATAGACACCTGGATGTTTGTCTTGTAGGTGAGTCTAGATCCTGTCAAGCTGATAGTTAATATTTACTATCTCACATGAATAATAGTTAAACATTGTGGTTAACATGCCTGGGTCAAAAAAGCTGAGAAAGTGGGTAAAGTCCCTTTCTGTGTGTGTATGTGAAGGTATTTTTAAGAAGACTGGTTTGTGGATTAGTGAACCATCATGGACAGCACCATCCAGTATGTTGTAGGCTCAGATAAAATGAATGAACAGGAGGAGGAGCAGGAGGAAGTGGAGGAGAAGGAGGAGGAGACAGCCCTGCAACTTACTTCTTGAACAGTGTCACGCCCACCTCATCCAGCAAGGAGGACGCAACACCGTTGGATCCTTGTCAACAGCCTTTATTGCAGGACAACTTCATTGCTGATACGGGGATGACGAGCAGCAAAAGCGCTCGCCTTATATACACAACAGTATGCTAATAATCCTTTAGGGATTGGCGGGGCACGGGTCACCCCACTATCACCCCACTGTCATCCCACTATCACCCCACTACTTGTCCTCCAGGGATTGGCAGAGAATGAATCACCTCACTAGCATGGCATCGCCCCTCATTAGCATATTACTGGCCAACTGACACCAGGTGCAAAACCTGCGCATGCACAGTACCGTTGTTCACCACTGGAGGGCACCCTACAGAACAACTGTGTTTTCTTGCTGTTGCCACCATGTTCATCTGACTCTGGGTTTTTCAGCCCTTGAACAAAGGCTTGCATGAGTGGCTCTTCCAGGGGGTACCCAGGCCTTTTTGTCTTGTATCATTGCAACCTTCCCACTGTTCTCTCACTACTTCTTTTAAAAGTATATGTTTAATTAATTTTTATTTGCATATGTATATGTAAGTTCAACTTGCTGAGTCCTTTTAGTATTGCTCATATGTATGTGGATGCCTGCAGCCAAGTAGCAGGTGCATAAGGGTACTTTGCTTCTGAGTCTGTAAAACTACCAGGGCAACTGACATCCACAGAACACATTTGTTTACCTGATTGCTGAGAATATCCTCCGCAGGGGATGGTTGATTAAATGAAATGTGATTTTCGTTACTTTTCTTGTTCCAGTGGCAAAATGCCCAGCAACAAGTTAAGAGAAGACTAGTTTCAGGAAATACATTCTGCTATGGCAAGGATGGCATGGTGTTCTTGGTGGCAGGAGCTGTCATGATGACTTGTCCAGATCTTAGTGGATGAGGGTGAAGAGGAGAATGGAACCAAGGCTAGTCTATAATCCTCAAAGTCTGTACCTGGTGCTCTAGCAAGGTCTTATATCTCAATGTTTCACAACTTTTTTTTAACAGCACCAGCAGCTGGGGACCAAGTATTCAAAAACACAAGATGGTGGGAGAAATGAAGGGAGACACTACTGATTCAAATCATCCAGATGTTATGGGGGACTGTATGCTAGGATGGTCAGTCCTGACACCAGATGCTCATGTTCCTCTTGACTGGGTCCTGGACTCAAGAAACAACACCCTACAAAGACAGTGAAATGGTATTTCTGAGGTTAGGTATAAAGATTGACATCTCTCTTGCTTATGCCATGTCTCTGATTTTTATTGCACTCTTCTCTTGTTGGAGGAGAGGGCTATCTTCCTGGGAATAATGGTCAATCACTGGCTACTTACCCACAAGGGACTGAAGTATTCAAATTCAGAAACTAAATCTTGTAACAACCAAGTGAGTGAGCCTCAGAACTATCCCTTCTCTGGGAGATAGATTCTAGAAATGGACCCATCCATCAGCTGAGTCCCTGATTGACATTTCCATAGTTGCCTTATGAGTTCCTGGAAGCAGAAGGACCCAACAAAGCCGTCACTGGGTTACTGATTTACTCAATTATTGGTGGTAAAATTAACAGTTATAAAGAAGCAAGCAACTCAGATAAAAATATCTTTGTTATCTTTGTCCATTTTGGAAAACTTATCCACTTATCTCCTCTCCAAATTTTTCTGTTACCATTCTTCCAACCT
The DNA here is from genome assembly GCF_011064425.1 of Rattus rattus. NCBI lineage: Eukaryota > Metazoa > Chordata > Mammalia > Rodentia > Muridae > Rattus > Rattus rattus. The sequence goes on along the minus strand of NC_046154.1, from coordinate 141,192,417 downwards.
AGGTTTTTGTTTTCTCATTTCTTACCTCCTGGACAGCTACTGTCTACAAATGAAGGCAACTTAATCTATCCTATGAAACTCAATCTGTTTTTTCAGTTTTCAAATGTCACATGTAGAAGATAAAGTCTTTTCTCTCTTTTGGGGGATCCATTCAAATTGCCAGCCTTGTCTCCAATTTTATCTTGAAAATTTTAACAATGATCCTCCATCTTCATGTACACCAGCATGGCAGAAAAGAACATCATATCCCTTTAAGGATGAATGTGAGCCATCATACTGCTGCTTAGAATTGAACTCTGGACCTCTGGAAGAACAGCTAGTGCCCTTAACTGCTAAGACATATAACTGGTCTACCAGAAATTTCTTCACCACAAATTTAACAAGTTCAAAATACTTATTCATCTCTATATTCTACATACTGTTACCTATAGTTTTAGGCCTAGAACTGAATTTGTTTATTGAAAAATTTCCTGTCATTGATAAACCATCATGCCCCTAGTTCTTAGAATAGACCTTTTAGAAGTAATGCTCCATAGGAGGCCGTGCTCTGCATTTTCAGAGCCGAGCTCTATTTATTCTTACTTTCTCTGTGCCCCAGAGATTCATTTCAATGCCACACCCATAATGATACCTCCACAATTTTCTCCAATTGCCACAAACAATTTCTTCTTAGGAGCTTCCAAAGATTCCTTTGAGCATTAGTGTGCCTTTGTTACAGAGCTGTATTCTGTATTACATTCTCTAAAGTATGTTCTGAAGAATACCAGTCCCCCATAGTGGTTAGGTAACACAGGCTCAGAGAACTCTGCCTATTGTCATTTGTTTTTGACTGTTCTGATTTACATGAACATATGAAGAATCCCAAAGGATCTTTAATAAAAAGAATCTACACATCCTTAACTTATACTGTTTACCATTTTTCATATATTGTCTGCTATCGTTTTGCAGAATGCTTTTGTTCTGTGTAATATCTGCTTTCTGTGTCCTATGTGTCTTGAGGATGGTAGTTTTTTAGTGAATATTGGATGTGCTAAATGTCCAGGTGCCCAATAAATAACATCTTATTGATATTTCCTTTTGGGAAGCTCTGCCAAATTTCATTTGGACCCTTGTTAACTAAAGAAAATAAATGATTAAACGACCCCAGAAAAGACTGAGTAAGAAATTGGGATTGCTGGAGGCCACTGTCAGTGGAGAAGTGAAATGAATACACTACACCAAAGGATCTGAGATGGAACAATTACAAACACTGGAAAATATTATCTCTGACCCGTGGAAAGCCAAAATGAGAAGGATCAGGGACTCAGTATTCAAATTAAATGTGACAGCATTAGCTGTGCTAAATAAAGCTCCCATGAATCACACTTTTCAGGGACACATTCTGTATCTTATGACAACTTCGATAGTGCAATTGTTTTTATGATTTGACTGACTATTGAAGTACATGTAGGCACTCTATGCTAAAAATTTGAGTCTACAACCATTTTGGTGACAGGCTGGTCATCTGTCTTTTAACATAGAGAAACAGAGCTGTTTTCCGTGGGTGTGATTAATGGGTGCAGTGGCCACTTCGCTCTGCTCATTGTTTTCTGTGGTGCATCTTTCAGGAGCACAGTGTGCACACTGGGAAGCACAGTCATCTTTGTCGTGTCATGAAAATCGTTTCATTTTGAAACAGTAATAACCAAGCAGCTCTAAGTGGCTTGATTCCAAACTCTCAACACAGATGGAAGTGCGACTTACTTCATTATGTGAAATGTCATACAAGAACATCCGAGCAAAAGCGTGTGCATATGCTTTTGTTCTACCACCGTTGAGACGGCAGACTGTCATCTGCATGAGAGCATTTGTGGTATTTTGACCACTCCTTCATTATACTATTTGTAAAAGCAATAAATCCAACAAGGAAAACAAAAATAAAAACAACTACCATGAGAATGAGCATTTATCTGTTTTGCTCTCCAGTTTAAATTTTATAATAAACAAGTGATTGATTTGTTAGGAAAAGCAATAGTTGACCTCCAAAGACTAATCCAATAGAAATATAAGACACAGAAACCAATCTGCAGAGATTGGAAAATGTCATTTCCTTACACTTGAGCAAGTCTTTCATCCTGGTAGAGGTGCAAACCTTGAAGTGAACAAAAATAGACAGCTTGTTGTTCTTGTGCATTTCTAAGTGTTCTCCAAAGGCTTGGTCACCAGTCTGACTCGTTGGACATGGTGCTGCTAGAACCACCAAGAGTTATGGCTTACTGAAAGGAAGTTAGGGCACTGGAGGATGATCTTGGGGGACTGCAGGGGCTCCAGCCCCTTCCCACTCTGACTTCTTAAAGACAATGCTTATCATAAGGGTGGCTGGGCACTTAACAAACTTTCCCTTTCCCTTGGATTAAATTAAAATTGAAAGTATAAAAATTAGCAAGATTTATTTCATATTTGAATCTGACCCCACACTGAAGCAGATATAGTGAATCAGAAGGAATTGGCTTTGAAAAATTTTAATTCATAAGCAAGTGCAAAATTTCAACCTTGAAGTTTGTGCTGTAGCTTACAAATTCTAGTGTAGTAAAACCAAAGAAATCTGACAACAGAAATGATCAGGTATCCTTTTGTGTATGTAGATATAAAGTCACAGTGGTATAACTCATAAACTCAATCACATTCATAGTTTTTTGAAAAGATCTTCCAAGTTTTATAAAAATTTATTAGACTTTTTTTTTTTTAGATAAAGCTTAAATTTACCAACACAATGGGAGAGGCTCAGTGGGTGAAGATGCTTGAAACCAAGCTTAAGCTCTGGGACTCATATTGTAGAAGGAGAGAATTGACTCTTAAACGTTTGTTCCTGGCCTACATACACTCCATAGAATGCATATGTATGCACACACACACACACACACACACACACACACACACACACACACACACACACACTAAACACAAAATATAGAGGGTCATTTTAAGTGTTACACCAGAAAATATAGAGAATTCTATATCGCCAACCCTCACTTCTGCTTCTTGTATAGTACATTTTAAATTAATGGTACATATATCATAATTGATAAGCCAGTGTTGATATGTATTGTTTTCTTACTTTGGATTTTAAATTTCATTTTTTAATTGGTTATTTTATTTATTTACATTTCAAATGTTATATCATTTCCCAGTTTCCCCTACACAAACCCCCTATCCCCTCTCCCAGCCCCTGCCTCTATGAGGATGCTCCCCGACTTGCCTAACCACTCCTGCCTCAGTGGCCTAGCCTTCCCCTATATTGGGTCATCAAGCCTCCACAGGACCAAGGGCTTCCCTTCCCATTGATGCCAGATAAGGCAGTCTTCTGCTACATATCCAGCTAGAGCCGTGTGCCCCCTCATGTATACTCTGTGGTTGTTGATTTAGTCCCTGGGAGCTTTCGGGGTCTGGTTGGTTGATATTGTTGTTCTTCCTATAGGGTTGCAAACCCCTTCGGCTCCTTCAGTCCTTGCCAACTCCTTCATTGGGGGTCTGCGAGCTCAGTCTGATGTTTGGCTGCATACATCTACATCTGTATTGGTCTGGCCCTGGCAGAGTCTTTCATGGGACAGCTATACCAGGCTCCTGTCAGCAAGCTCTTCTTGGCATTAGCAATAGTGTCTGGGTTTGGTGTCTGCATGTGAATGGATCCCTAGGTGGTACAGTCCCTTATTGGCTTTTCCTTCAGACTCTTTTCCACTCTTTGTCCCTGCATTTCCTTTTTTTTTTTTTTTTTTTTTCAGGAACTGGGGACCGAACCCAGGGCCTTGCGCTTGCTAGGCAAGCTCTCTACCACTGAGCTAAATCCCCAACCCCTCTGCATTTCCTTTTGACAGGAGCAATTCTGGATTATTATTTTTGAGATGGGTGGGTGGCACCATTCCTCAACTAAGGGCCATGCCTGTCCACTGGATACAGTTTCTACAGGTTCTATCTCAACTTTGTTGGGTATTTTGGCTAATACCCTCTCTGTTGGGTCCTGGGAACCTCTTGGGTCCCTGGCATCCCCCAGTTTCCCTTCCCCCACTGCTATACACCTCCTTTCAAATTCCTGACCCTCTGTACTTCTTTCCCATCTCCTCCCATATTGGAACCACCCCCTTTTCCCTCCCCGTCCTCTCTCCATTCCAATACTCTCCCTCTACTTTTTGTGATTATTTTCTTCCCCCTTCTGAGTAGGATTATAACATATGTTCCTCTTGGGTTTTATATGGTCTGTGAGTTGTATCTTGGGTATTCTGAGCTTTTGTTTAGTTAATATCACTTATCAGTAAGCATATACCATGTGTGTTCTTTTGAAGTAGTTTATGTTATAGTTGGCTCTTTTCATTGAGGTTCTACAGAGAAACATAAGTTACTAATCATACAGAATAGTTAGTGTCACTTCCCTAAAAATCTCCTAGACAAAACTAATAATCCTTTCTGTCCCCCATCCAGCAATCATTGATAGACTCTATCTCTGTTATTTAATCTTTCTAGAACATGACACAGCTGGGATCAGCCTGAATAACACCTTTTCCATATGGCTTCTTTTGCTAAGCACCAGTCCTTCCACGACTTCTGTGGCCTGATGGCTTCTTTACATAACTGAAAAGAAATGTATTAATGTGTGGATATAGCAACAGCTTCTTATTCAGGCATCAGTCAAGGTAAGCACATGTTAAGGTGCCATAGCCACCCACATACAAGTCTTTCTTTGGATAGAAAATTTCAGCTACTTTGACTAAATCACTAAGTAAGAGTATATACTGTAATAGACTCATTTTAGGACTATGCTTAGACTTGCTGCTTGACTTCAGAAGTGACCATTTTGCCTTTGAACCATCAGTGAACACTGTTGTAGCTCCATTTTTATCAACATTTGGTGCTGTTAATGCTTTGGGTTTGGCACTCTCAGGCAAGAGTCTTTGTGACTCTTTAAGGGTCCACAATGGTAAGTCACATATTTTCTTTGGTGAAGTACATTTTTAGAACTTTAGCTTACTCACTGTTTGGCTTCTATTGTTGAGTTTTAAGGTCTCTTTGTATTTGGGGGTATAACTACTTTATTGACTGTATGCTTTTAAAACTATTTCCTCACTAGTGATATTTCCTCACTAGTGATGTCCTTTTTGGTAGCCTTACAGAATTAGTTAGGAGGTCATCACTCTGCTTATTTCAAAGCAAGCTTGGACTATAAAGTGAGATTATGTCTTAAAGAAGGCTGCCTTAATATTACAATATTCCTAACTTGATCACCTTAGTTTTGGGATATAGATGTACTCTACTATGACCGTTGAGAATTACAATTTTTCTTTGTTTTTGTATTTTCAATGTATTGATTTCCCTTTTGATTTTTATTAGGTATTTCCTGCTGCTGTGCTGACTTAAAATGTTCTTAACTACTCTTTTCCTAGGTGAATGTTTCCAGGATTTACCTCAGATGGTTTTCTTTCTTGTGTCTGCATCCAGGACTTTCAGCATCTTTCTGAGAGTTTTCTCTTCTTTGAAAACTGCTTAGTGTAGCTTGGAAAGGCTATATCAACTTGACATCGTTTAAGATTTATGTGGAGACATTTTGGGGACTTACTTGTTATTCAGCATGCATTGTTTAGTATCCAAGTGGACTAAGTCAAAAAAATTTATTTTTTCTATCACTTTAAATCTGTGGCAGAATGTTGTAGGGTCCGAGTTATCTCTGTGATTCATCCACGTGAGCTTGAGAAATATGTAGCTCTGCTGATGATTGAAGTATTAAGTGTTTTATAAACGCTAGCTAGGTTTACTTAGGTGACAGAGGGTAGTCTCCATTTTGGTTATTGTTTTGCTGATATTTTTGAAGGCTTGGTTATCTGTTGTTTAGAAAGAGGGCGTTTGGTTCTGGAACGATTATGCTCAGCTATTATGAGCACTTGCTGCTCTTTCAGAGAATCAAGATTTCATTCCTAGCTCCTACATAATGGTTAAGTGTCTTTAATTTCAGTTGCAGTGAATTTGATACCCTTTTCTGGCCTTTCTGGGAACCAGGTATCCACATGCTACAGGGATATAGGGGCAGGCAGAAACATTGATACACATAAAATCAAATCAAATAAATCATTAAAAAATCAAGCCTAGAAGGAGGGGGTTTGAAGCCTTCAGCTGTAAGAATGAATCTGTTTATTTCTCTTTGTAGCTTGACTATTTTTTATGTCATATGTTTCATACATTTTGCTAAATATGTAACATCCAAGATAGTTATGTCTTTCTGGATAACTGATGCTCTCATCTTTATGTACCACTCTTCTCTAGAAAACCCACTTTGTCAGAAATTAGTATAGTTCTTCCAGTTTGCTTTTGATTAGTGATAGAATATGATTTTCTATTCCTTTACTATATCACTTTACATAAATTAAATTACCTTTGCCTTTATATTCAAATATGATTTCTATCTTTTACCTGGTACGTTCAGACTATTTTCATTTATTGTTTTGGTTCTTTCTTTTTTTCACTTCTTTCCTCCACTTTTTCTTGACTTGACTAGTTTTAATTGTACATTGTATAATTCTACCTTATGTCCCTTCTTAGCATAAATTAATCATAGCTTTAAATAATTTGTGATAGTTGCACTGGAATTTGCAATGTGTAAATCAATTTTAATCACATGTATCTATTTAATCATCCGTGCCATTACATTATTTCTAATTATTTCATCCTTTATAAAATTTGTCATTATTTCATTTGTGTAAAAACTATAATAATCACATTATATTGCGAGCATCGTGATGAACAGTTATGTTTTCAGTCAACTTAGAGAAGCAAAAGAAAACACAGTGTTTTACTTTCACTTCCATCTTCACTAATGTGCTTCGTTCCTAGGGTTCTCACTATTTTCATTTGTATTGAAAATTTTCCTTCAATATTTCTTGCAAAATAAATATGCTGGCCACAGATTCCATCATCACTGCTTATCCAAAGAAGTCTCTATTTTTCCTTCCCCTTTTATCATTAATAGTCCTACGTACAGCAATCTAGACTGTTGGGTTTTGAGTAGTTTCTGGAAAAGACTTTTGTGCTTCTTCTGTAAGAAAGGTATTTTCCCTTTTGTTTCCCACCTGTTCTTTGGTTTTCTGCTGATTGAATATGACAGGCATCCATGTACAGATTTATCTTTGTTTCATTTTGTGAGACAGTGTTCTCTAGGTAGCTCTGGCTGTCCTGGAACCCACTATGTAGGCCAGGTTTGGCTTTGAATTCATAGATATTAGCTGCCTATTCCCTTAGAGTGCCCAGATTTTCTCTTCTTTTCTTTTCTTTCTCCCTTTCTTTCTTTCTCCCTTTCTTTCTTTCTTTCCTTCTTACAATTTTTAATATTTATTCTGGTTGATATCCATTAAGCCTCCACAGTCTGAGGAACCTATTCATCTGTCACCCTTGAAATACTTTGGTCTTTTGACATTATCATCATCCATAGGCTCTACCTTTTGTGGTAAAATGGATGTGCATTTTGTTACATTTATACATTTTTTCTTTTTCTTTGTATAGTGCCAAGGAAGTGTTAGTGAAACCCAAAAAGCCAGTCAGCAGCCCATCTGATACAATCACATAAGGACCTTTATTTACAAGCTCAATCTTGTGCTCAGCCCATTACTGTCTCGTAGGATGATGCTCTTCGTGGAGAAAAGCCCTGAACACTTAATCAGGGCAAGGTTTTATAGAAAGTGGCAAGCAAGGTGTTTCTAACCTGGCAGGTATCCGACTGGGGGGGCTACTGTGGCCTTTAGCATAATTGGCTAGTGCCGAGAGTCAAACCATAAACTTAACTTCTGCTTCCCTCTGCATTGGTGGCTGTTAGGGAGGGGCAGGTTTATAACCTGGGGATGAAAATTTTTTGAGGGACAGGTAACCTGGAAATGCTGACTTTGTTGTGGGAGATTAACCTGGAGATGTAGGTCTTGTTGGGGTTAGCCTAGAAACTGGAGCTATGCTCGGGTTTTTTTGGTGGGGTGACATGGAAACTAATGTTAGGTACTGGTCTGTTGATTTACCCGAGTTCAAACTTAGGTCAGGTTCTCTAAAATGGAGTCTGAACTTAAAAGACTCGGTCTCTCATTTGCACCTAAGTTGTGAAGGAATCAGAAAGAAGGGAAGGTTAGGTCCGTAACAAGTCTAAAACCTAGTGTTGTAAATAATATTCAAATCCTGAGAATAATCTTCTGGCTTGATGCTTTGTTCTTTAGATCCACAGAGCCAAGGGCTGTCTTTCTTCCTGTTCCTGTGGTTCATATTTCTCACTTCCTCCATTTTTTGAATGTTCTCACTGTGTATGTTGAGCTGGCCTGAAAATCCCTATATAGATAAAGCTGACTTCAAACTATTGTGATCTCCTGCCTTAGCTCCTAGATTACTGGGATTACACAGGTGTATACCACTCCCTGCTAACTGGACCCGTTCCTGTGGTGGCTCTCTGTTTGAGATATGATTTCTATTCCCAAAGGCTGAAATCACACACTGCTAGTTCTACTGATCTGGGATTTAGTTGGGTTGACCTGAACAGAAGCCAAAACTATTGACTAAGTACAGAGAAGACTACATTTTAAAATTTTCACATTGCCCAAGTCCACATCACAGACTCAGAGTACACAACCCAGCAAGCATGGAGCCATCTGAGAGAGCGCAACATGAAAAGGTGCAACCCACGTGTCATGGCAGCTTTGCATCTGGTCCTTACTTGCTTTAGTGAGTGAACATTTATTAAAGGATAGATTTTGAATCCAGTATTTTAATTCTTCACTCTGTTTCCAGAGTAAACATGAGGACAAGGAGAAAGAATTGTGAAGAACTAAATAATCCTCAAATGGGTGCCTTAACCAATTTATTCTCTGGAAAGAATCTGAGGTCTGGGAGAAAGTAGAGGCCAAGTAGACCACCCTGCTTCCCTGGTAACCCTAGGCTTACAAGCAGGTAGTTCTTATTAGGAAAGAATCAGAGCTATTTGTAAATCAGAAGGATGCTGAGTAACTTGCAACAATTCATGAAGCAGTTCGTCTCAGCTAAGTCCTCACACTTGCTAAAAGAAAACATAAAAGTATCCTAAATGTCATGAGATGTCACAGTTTTCTAACATTTGATGATTACAGTATCTAAAGTGAGTCATTTGCATTTTAAAATTGCACTCATTTCTCCTTTTTGTGTGTTAATGTGATTTAAAGCTTCAAATACTCCAGTTCATCTTGGGCATGTTGCTTAAAACAGGGAACGGGGCAGATCTTCATTTTTCCCTCTGCTCCTCCAGAACCAGTCCCTTTAGTTTGATCCCCAGCTCTGTAGCAGAAAACCTATGGCAGTTCCCACCTCATCTCTATGTATCCCACAGATATTCTTCTCCCAACTTGCCCACCAGTCATTGCGTTATCCCAGTCTCCAACTCCAGTAGTTTGAGCATGGGAACCCACAGGCCAGTCCTACCAGGGAAGGAGGTTGGCTAACTGCAAATCTTAACCTCTCCCTGTATTCCTTTAAGTCCAACCCTCCAGTCTCATCTCCAGTTCTTCAGTAGAACATGTGTTGTAGTCACTCTTTCTTCCCCTGCCCCAGTAGATCCTATAGCTCCCTCCTACTTGCTTCCCCAACTCATTACTTTATCCAAGCTTCCAACTCCAGCAGACACTCCCTGGAAATCCACAGGGTACTCTGACTAGGGAAGCCAATACGCTAACTGCAGGCCTTCACCACTCCTTCAGTTCTGCCATTCTAATCCTCAAATCTGTAGCAGATGTTCTGCTGTGTCCTCTTCACACTCCCTGCCACTCAGGGGATTAACTAAAGAGGTTCTGGTGGAATACCCTTCTTCCCCCTTCTTGCAAAGCCCTTCCTCCCTCTCAGCCCATCCCCATCCTCAAGTTTCAGGTTGCAATCCTCAGAAACACCTTTTAAATAGAATCCCCAGTGCCAACGTCATCAGGATCCCAGAAAATTTTCTTACCAGGCAACACACAGCCATCACACTTTCATAAGAGCGTAAGGAAAACAAAAACCAAGGAAGAAAACACCTACCTAATGAAGACAAGGCCAGATATCACCACTTAGAATTACAATCTTCCCAAGCCCAGATGCGTAGTCACCACTGTAAGAACCATAAACAATAACTTCTAGGGTAATATGTCTCTACTGGAGCCGAATAATACTACCACAGTAGGCTGAATAGTCCAACATAGCTTACACATAAGACAAAGACCTTAAAACTGCCTGTATGAAGGTTATAGAGGTTTATAAAGAGCAATGAATAAATCTTTTAAAGAAATCTATGAAAACAGAAACAGTGGAAGAAAATGAATGAAAGAATTCAAGACAATGAATGGAAATACAAAACAAAAAACAAACAATAACAAACAAACAAAAAAACCTAATGGAAACTTGGAAATGAAAGATTTAGAAATTTGATCAGGACAATGGAGGCAATTTTCACCAACAGAGTACAGGGGATGAAAAAACAAGTATCAGGTATTGAAGACCCAATAGACAAAATGATCACAACAAAATCATAGAGGAAAATCTCCTTAACCTAAAGAAGGAGAAGACTATCAAAGTACAAGAAGCAATCCAGAACAGTAAATGGACTGAACCAGAAAATAAATAACCTGTGTCATATAATAAACAAAACACTCAACATAGATAACAAAGAAAGAATATTAAAAGCTGTAAGAGAAAAAGACCAAATAACATAATAAATCAGACCTATTAAAATTAAATCTTATTTCTGTACAGAGACTCTCAAAGTCAGAGAGCCTGAATAGATGTTCTAATAACTCTAGGAGACCAAAAATGCCAGCCCAGATTACTATACCCAGCAAAACTTTTAGTCACTATAGATGCAGAAAATAAGACATTCCAGGATATAACTAGATTTAAGCAATATCTATTTACAAATATAGCTTTACAGAAGGTACTAGAAGAAAAACCTGATTCTAAAGAGATCAACTACATATGAGAAATAATACCATACAATAAAACCAATATAAAAACAACATAATTATAAAAATCATCAATCATTGGTCATTTATATCTCATGATCTCAATTTCCCAAATAAAAGAAACAGACTAAGAGAATAGAATAAAAAACAGGATCCACCCTTCTGTTGCATCTAAGAAAAACAACTATACTTCAAGGATAGACTAATATTTTACATAAAGTGTTGGGAAAAGATATTCTAAGCAAATAGACCTAAGAGACAAGATGGTGTAGCCACTTTAAAATCTATCAAAATGGACTTCAAAGCAATCAAAAGAGACAGGGAAGGAAATTACATACTCAAAAAAGAAAAGAAAAAACTCCACCAGGAAGACATTTCAGTTTTTAACATCTATGGCCCAAATACAAGGACACCCATATTTATCAGTTAAATATCATATTAACCCTCAGATACTGATAGTGGGAGATTTTAATATCTCATCCAGTCAAAAACTAAACAGAGAAATGGAGCTAATCGAAATTACAAACCAAATGGAACTAACCAATATTTACATAGCATTTCATTCAAACGTAGAAGAATTTAACTCTCAGGACCTAATGAAACTTCTCCGTAGTTGGACACAAAAGAAGCTCCAACATATACAAGAAAATAGAATAACACCTTGACCACCACAATTTAAAGACGGATATCAACAACAGTAAAGACAGAAAATTTATTAACTCATGGAAATGGAACAACTCTCTTCTTAAAGAAAAATGACTTAAAACAAAAATTAAGGAAGAAATTAAGGGGCTGGAGAGATGGCTCAGTGGTTAAGAGCACTGACTGCTCTTCCAGAGGTCCTGAGTTCAAATCCTAGCAACCACATGGTCACAACCACCTGTAATGATATCTGATGCCCATTTCTGGTGTGTCTGAAGACAGCTACACCATACTCATATATAACAAATAAGTAAATAAATCCTTAAAAAAAGAAATTAAGAACTTTCTAGAATTGAAGTGAACTGAAAAATAATACATACTCAACACAGTGAAGGATGATCTAAGAGGAAAGTTCATAGCACTAAGTAACTATGTGAAAAACTGGAGAGATATTATACTAGCACTTTGGCAGCATTATTGAAAGCTCTGTAACAAAACCAATCGCATTAAAAAGGAGACAGCAAGAAATAATCAAAATCAGGGCTGAAATAAATTAAATTGAAACAAAATAACAATTGAAAGAATTTTGAAATGCAGAATTAGTTCTTGAGAAAAATCAAATTTTCTGGCAAAACTTTATTGAAATTAACCAAAGAAATGGAAAACTTCAAAACAGACATGGAAGATCTAGAGAAACAAGAAGACATATGCTAAAAACATGTACTCCACAAAATTGGAAAATCTAAAAGAAATGGATAATTTCTCAATACATACAACCTATCAAAGTTAAATCAAGATCAGATAAACAATTTAAACAATTTAAACTATAACCCCCAGTGAAATAGAAGCAGTCATCAAAACTGTTCCACCCACGCACCCAAAGACAAACAAATAAGCAAACAAAAATTCTAGGGCCAGCTGGTTTTATCACAAAATTCTACCAGAATTCCAGCAATAGTTAATGACAATACTCTTCCTATCATTTCACAAAGTAGATAAAGAAGAAACACTTCCCTATTCCTTTTAAAAAATCATAGTCACCCTGATACTTAAATAACACAAAGACTCAACAAAGAAAGAAAATTACAGACCAATTTCCTTCATGAAGTTGTGAAATTTCTCAATAAAATATGTGTGAACTACATTAAAAATAAATAAAAGGAATCATCCACCATAATCAAGTAGATTTCATCCCAGAGATGCAGGGATGAATCAACATATATAAATCCATCAATATAAACAGTCATGTGATCATTTTATTAGATGCAGAAAGGGCACTTGACAAAACCCAATACATCTCCATGTATGTCTTGGAGTGATTAGGGATAAAAGGGGCATATCTTGTGTACATACGTAAACATAACAAATGCAGTTTACAGCTGGTCTGTAGCTAACATCAATTTAAGTGGAAAGAAACTCAAAGTAATTCCACTAAAATCAAGAATAAGACAAGGTAGCCCATTGTCTCCATACCTATTCAATATCTCTCATACCTATTTAATAGAGTGCTTAAGGTCTTAGATAGAGTAATAAGAAAGGTGAAGGAGGCTATGAACACAGTGGAGCACATGCACATGTGGTATGGTGGGGCATCTTTAGAGTATATGCCCAAGAGGGGTATGGCTTGGTCTTCAAGTAGATCTATTTCCAATTTTTTGAGGCACCTCCAGACTGATTTCCAGAGTGGTTGTACCAGTTTGCAATCCCACCAGCAATGGAGGAGTTTTCCTCTTTCTCCACATTTTTTGTCAACATGTGCTGATACCTGAGTTTTTGATATTAGCCATTATGATTGTTGTAAGGTGGAATCTCAGGATCATTTTGAGTTGCATTTCCCTGATTATTAAGGACTTTGAACACTTCTTTAAGTGCTTCTTGGCCATTTGAGATTCCTGTTATGAATTCTCTGTAGAGCTCTATATGCCATTTTTTGATTGGGTTGTTTGGTTTTGGGAGGTTAGCTTCTTGAGTTCTTTATATATTTTGGATATAAACCCTCTATCAGATGAAGGGTTAGCAAAGATTTTTTTCCCCAATTTGTAGGTTGCTGATTTGTCCTATTGACTATGTTCTTTGCCTGCCGAAGATTTTTCAGTTTCATAAGTTTCCATTTATCAATTCTTGATCTTTTGTTTTTGTTTTTCCACATGAATTTGAGAAATGCTCCTACTATATCTTTGAAGAATTGTGTTGGAGTTTTGATGGGGATTATATTGAATCTGTAAATTGCTTTTAGTAGGATGGCCACTTTTACTATGTTAATTCTACTAATCTATGACCATGCGAGATCTCTCCATTTTCTGAGCTCGTCTTCAATTTCTTGAAACTTAAAATTCTTGTTATATAGATCTTTCACTTGTCACATCAAGATATTTATATTATTTGTGACTATTGTGAAGGGTGTTGTTTCCCTATTTTCTTTCTCAATCTGCTTATCATTTGTATAAAGAAAGACTACATTTGTTGTTGTTGTTCTTTTGTTCTTGTTGTTTTCAGTTAATTTTCTATCCAACCACTTTGCTGAAGTTTTTTTTTTTTTTTTTTTTTTTTTTTATCAGCTGTAGAAGTTCTCTGGTAGAATTTTTGGGGTTGCTTATGTATACTATCATATCATCTGCAAATAGTGATACCTTGACTTCTTTGCCAATTTTTATCTTCTTGATTAACTTTTGTTGTTCTGTAGCTAGAACTTTGAGTATTATATTGAATAATACAAGGAGAATGAGCATCCTTGTCTTTTACCCGATTTTAGTAGGATTGCTTCAAGTATCACCCCATTTAATTTTATATTGGCTGTTATTTGTGATAAGAAGCTGGAAACAACCCAGATATCTCACAACAGAAGAATGGATACAGAAAATGTGGTTCATGTATACAATGGAATACTATTCCACTATTAAGATTAAGTATATCATGAGTTTTGAAGGCAACAGGATGGAACTAGAAAATACCATCCTGAGTAAGGTAACTCAGGCCTAAAAGGACATGTACTTTTGTATATTCTTACTAATAAGCAGATTTTAGCCAAAAATTACAGAATACACAGGATAAAGTGTAGGGAACTCAATTAACTCAAAATTAACAAGCCAAAGGACCCACGTGAGAATGCCTCAATCCCACTTGGGAGGGAGAAGAAAGCAATCATGGGGGGGCAGAGGAAGGGAGAGATCTGGGTGGAAGAGGGGACATGGAAGGGAAAAGGGGAACATGATCTGGTATTGGAGTGGGGAACAGGAGTAAAGCCCTGAGGCCCAGCACAGTGAGTGAAAACAGGCAATCTCAGGAGGTAGAAGTTGGAGGAATTCTCTAGAGTGTACCAGAGACATGGGAGGTAAGAGACATCAGGGCTCAAAGGGAGGGACCTTAGATGAAAAGAAGTGGGGAGAGGGAACTTGTAGAGTCCACCTCCAGTAGAAAGACAGGACATCAAATGGAGGGATTGGGTCGCCAGTCCACAATCAAAAACTCTGACCCAGATATGTTACCTGTTAAAAAACTGGTATAAAAAAATGGAGAAATACCTGAGGAAAAAGCTCTGGGAGGCAGACCTCTTCTCCCCATACCTCACTTCCCACCTTCACTAGATCTGCAGCTTCTGAACCAAACAGATCTGCAGATCCAGAACCATACAGCTCAATGATACCCATCAGAGGCCTGCCTCACCAGGAAAATGGAGATTAACCCCCACCCCAATACCTTCTACGACTGGAACAACCAAGGACCAAAGCCATCCAGATGGCTAAAGGCCTTCAAAAGAACACAGAACAGAAGTCATGATAGTTTGATATCTTCAGAGCACAAGACTTCAACACCCAATTGTCACCAATTGACAGGTCATTCAGACAAAAACTAAGCAGAAATAATTAAACTAACACATTATGAACAAAAATTATAAACACACATTATGAACCTAACAGACATCTGTAGAATATTTTACTCAAACAAAAAAGAATATATTTTCTTCTCAGCACCTTAGGGATCCTTCTCCAAAACTGACCATAGAGTTGGTCACAAAGCAAGCCTCAATACATGCAAGAAAATTGAAATAAGGCCTTGTATCTTATCAGACTACCATGCATTAAAGCTGTACTTTTAACAGTAACTGAAACATTGGAAAGTCTACACACTCTTGGAAATTGAACAACTCTTTACTCAATGATCTCTAGGTCAGGGAAGAAAGGAAGGAAGGAAGGAAGGAAGGAAGGAAGGAAGGAAGGAAGTAATAAATTAAAGACTTTCTAGAATTCAATGAAAATGAAGGCACAACACACACAAATTAATGGCATACAATCATAACACCAAATGTCTCCATAAAGAAATTAGAATGTGCTCTTCCTCCTCTCTTACTTCTCTCTTACTCTTTGTTCTTCTCTGTTCTTGCCCCCTTCTCTACTCCCACCACGTGCCCATGGCCGGCTGCCTTTCCTCTCTTCTACTCTTCTCTCATTAAACCTCTCCACATGGAAAAAAAAATTAGAATGGTCTCATACCAGCAATTTAAAAGTACACCTGGAAGCTAGAAGAATAAGAATAAGAATAAAAATAGGAAGAGGAGGAAGAAGAAGGAAGAGGAGGAGGAGGAGGAGAAGGAAGAGGAGGAGAGGAGAAGGAGGAGGAGGGGGAGGAGGAGGAGGAGGGGAGGAGAGGGGAGGAGAGGAAAAGGCAGTGGCAGAAACAATCAAAATCAGGACTGAAATCACTCAGCTTGAAACAAAACAATGCAAAGAATCAATGAAACTAAGAGCTGTTTCTTTGAGAAAATCAACAAGATAGACAAACCCTTAACCAAACTAACTAAAAGACCAAGAGACAGTACCCAAATAAAATCAGAAATGAAAAGGAGGACATAACAACAGACATGGAGGAAATCCAAGGAATCATTAGATCTTGTTTCAAAAGGTTGTACCCTAGAAAATCAGAAAATCTTAATGAAATGGACAATTTTCTAGACAGATATCACTTACCTAAGTTAAATCAAGGAGGTCAGGTAACAGCCCTATAATCCCTTAAAGAAAAGAAGCAGTGGCAAAAATCTAAAAAAAAAAAAAAAAAAAAAAAAAAAGCCCATGTTCAGATGGTTTGGTGCAGAATTTTACCAAACTTTCAAAAAAAGCTAATACCTACACTCCTCAAACTATTCCACAAACTAGAAACAGAAGTAACATGGGCAAACTCATTTTATGAAGCCACAGTGCCACAGTTACCCTGATACCTAAACCACAGAAAGACTCAAGAAAGAAAGAGAACTTCAGACCAATTTCTTTCATGAACACTGATGCAAAGCCATTCAATAAAATATTTGCAAACTGTATCTAAGAATACATCAAAAACATCATCCACCATGGGCAAGTAGGGATGCAGGAATGGTTCAATACACAAATATCCATCAATGTAATGCACTATATAAACAAACTGAAAGAAAAAAATCACATGATCACGTTGTGGTTTGTCTGAAGTTATCTGTATTTTGATGCTAATTGTGCTGCCCCAAGGACATCTTCCTAGTCACATACTCAGGACTCAGGTGACTTCACCAGAACTTTCTCCCCATTTAATTTGTAAACTACAGGTGAGGGCAGGTACAGGATAGAAGGAGGCCTGTCACTGGACAAGAAGGAAGGATGGGTGGGAGAAAAGTTTGAAGGAAGAGGAGAAGACAGGAACACAAAGAGGAGAGACGGGAGGGACAAAGAGGGTAGTCACAGTGGAGAGAAAATGGAAGCTGGTGTTAGGATTCCTCTTTGTGTAGTTACATGTTGTTATTAATGTTATTAAGAGATGAATGTGTACTGGGCTTTCTATGTTTAGGTGGGCAATTATATCTTATCAATTGGGTCAAAGGTTATTGTGTTGTGTATTCTTTCATGTGACGGTTTGAGTGTAGGAAAGTGTGCAGTGGCTGGAGACACTGGGCCACCACAGAATTGGGGTGTGTATTTCTGTCTTGGAAACCTGCCTTGGGAATTAGATAGGTAGAGAGATTGCTGCCAGGCTTAGAGAGAGGCCTTTGGCAGTATGATATGGAATGGAGCAAAGTGGGTGAGAGGCTTTGCCAACTGAGAATTAAGATATCTAGCAGATATCTTGGGGGCACTGCAGTGCCGGACCTAGAGTTGGGGATAAAAGACAGTTTTTATTTTTTACATTTTTACAACAACATGGTCAATTCATTACATGCTGAAAAAGCCTTATGGCAAAACCCAACACCCATTCTTGTTAAAAATATTAGATCAGGAATACAATGCACATACCTAAACACAATCAAAGAAATATATAGTAGCATGGTATAATACTATACATATGCAGCCTCAAAACTCTACCAGAGGACTCATACATCTAACAAACAGCTTCAGCAAAATTGCAGGATATAAAATCAACTCAAATCAGTAGCCCTCCCTTATAAAAATGATAAACTGGCTGAAAAAAATTAGAGAAACAATACCTTTTACAATAGTCATGAATAGTTTAAAATATCTTGGTGTAACTCTAACCAAGCAAGTGAAAGTTCTTTATTACAAGAACTTCAAGTCCCTGAAGAAAGTAATTGAAGAAGATATGGAACGATCTCCCACATTCATGAATAGATAGGATTAACATAGTGAAAATGGCCATTTTTCCAAAAGCAATCTACAGATTCAGTGAAATCTCCATTAAAATTCCACAATAATTTTTATAGATCTTGAAAGAGCAATTCCAACTTAATATGAAAAAGAAAAAAGAAAAAAGAAAAAAAAAACAATAAAGCCAAAACAATCCTGAGCAAAAAAGAATTTTGGGAGGAATTTTTATTCCTGACTTCAAGCTCTAATGCAGACCAATAGTGATAACTGCATTGTATTTGCATATAAACAGATATGTTGATCAATGGAATTGAATCAAAGATCCAGAAATAAATCCACACAACTATAGACACTGGATTTTTTATAAGGAAGGTGAAATCATATAATGAAAAAAAAGAAAGTATCTTCAACATATGATAGCAGTCTAACAGGATGTCTACCTGTAGACGAATGAAAATAGATCAATATATATCACCTTCAGGAAAGTTAAGTCCAAGTAGATCAAGGACCTTAATATAAATCTGATACACTAAATCTCACAGAAGGGGAAATGGCAAATAGCCTTGAACACACTGGTACAGGAGACAATTTCCTGAACAGAACACCAATGTTTCAGGCTCTAAGATCAACAATTGATAAGTGGAACCTCATGAAACTGCAAAGCTTTTGTAAGGCAAAGTACACTCTCAATAGGAGAAACATCAGCCTATAGATTGGTAAAGGATCTTCACTAACCCTACATCTGGCAAAGGACTAATATCCAAAATATATTAGGAACTTAAGAAGTTAGACAAACCATATTACCCTAATTTAAAAGATGATGTGCAGATCTAAGCAGAAAATTCTCAACAGAGGCATCTCAAATGGCAGAGAACCCTGTGCAGAACTGTTCAACATTTTCAGTCATCAGAGAAATGCTGAGGTTCCATCTTAAATCCATCAGAATTGTTAGATAAATAGTTCAAGTGACAGCACATGGTGGTGAGGATGTGGAGAAAGGGGAACAGTCCTCCATTGCTAGTGGGAGTCTGAATTTTTACAACCACTCAGAAAATCAGTCTGGTGGATTCTCAGAAAATTGGAGATAGGTCTACCTGGAGACCTGGCTATACAAATCCTGGGCATAGTGAAGAGATTCTCCACCTTCCCACAAAGACACTTGCTCAACCATGTTCATAGCAGCTTTATTCCTAATAGCCAGAAACTGGAAACAACCTAGATGTTCTTCAACTGAAGAATGGATAGAGAAAATGTGATACAGCTACGAATGGAATATTATCCAGCTATTAAAATCCAAGACATCATGAATTTTCCAGGCAAATGGTTATATCTTAGGAATATCAACCTGAGGGAAGCAGTCCAGTCCCAAAAGGACATGCATGGTAGGTACTCACTTGTAAGAGGATATTAGCCAAGAAGTACAGGATTCTCATGCTACACTCCAAGACCCAAAGAAGCTAAACAAGATGGAGGGCCCAAGTGAGAAAGCTTGAATTTTACTTTAAAAAGGGAATAAAATAGTCATAAGAGACAACTCGAGGGAGGGAAGTGAGTGGAAGAGAGGATGGTGAGGGCAACGGAGGGTATTCAGGATCATGTGTGGGGAGGGACAGAGGGGGGATGGCCAGATAGCCATGAGAATACATGGAAATCTTCAAGAGCCTGAGGGAATGGTCAACCAATAACGGGACCATCTAAGACTAATCCCATCAGCAAGCACCAATCCCTGACACTGGTAATGATGCTCTATTATGCTTGCAGGCAGGAATCTAGCATGGCTGTCCCCCGAGAGGCTCCACCCAGTCACTGACTCAGGCATCTGCAGACATCCACACCCAAAGAGAGGATGGAACTTGGGGACTCTTATGGACAAATAGGAGGAAGGACTGTGGCCCTTAAGGGGATAGGAATTCCACAGAAAGACAAACAGAATCAACTAATCTGGATCCTTGGGGCTCTCAGAGACTGAATCACCAACTAAAGAACACACAAGGGCTGGTCTAGACCTCCATGTACGTAAGTAGCAGATGTTCAGCTTGCTCTCCATGTGGGTCCTGAACAACTGGAGCAGGGGTTATCCCAAAATCTGTTTTTCTAGGTGGGCTGCATTGTCTGGCCTCAGTGGTTGAGGATGTGCCTAGCCTCACAGAGACTTGAGGTACCAGGTTGGGGAGGATACCCAGAGGAGCCCCCACTCACAGGAGCAGGGGAGGGGGGAATGGGGAAGAATTAGGGGAGGTTGTGACTAGGAGTGGGGTAGTATGTGGGATGTAAAATGAATAAGTAAATCAATAATAATAATAATAATAATAATAATAATAATAATAAACGATTATTTGAATAAAAAAATTTTCAGGTAATTGAAAAAGCTATGATGAAATGGAAAGATCTCCCAATGCTCACAGATCAGTAGACTTAACATAGTAAAAATATCCATCCTACAAAAAGCAATCTACAGATTCATTGCAATCCCCATCAAAATTCCAACACAATTCATAGATGTTCAAAGGATAATTCTCAGTGTCACATGGAAACACAGAAATCCCAAGAAAGCTAAAACAATGCTGAATAATAAAAGAACTCTTGGAGGTATCAACATCCCTGGTCTCAAAATTTACCACAAAGCTATAATAATAAAAATATCATAGTACTGGAACAAAACCAGACACATTGATCAATGGAATCAATTTGAAGACCTAGACATAAATCCACATACCTATAGATAACTGATATTTTTTATTAAAAACCTAGAAATACACTCTGGGAAAAGAAAACGTCAACAAATGGTGCTCATCAAACTGGGTGACTGCATGTAGAAGAAGAGAAATATATCCGTGCTTGTCATGCCTGGACAAAAGTCAACTCCAAATGGATCAAAGACCTCACCAGAGAAACCAGATACATTGAACCTGATAGAAGAGAAATGGGTAATAGCCTTGAACTCATCGGCACAGGAAAAATATTTCTGCATATAATGTTGTTAGCACAGGCACCAAACTCAAAAATTAATAAATGAATCTCAAGAAACTCAAAAGCTTCTGCAAAGCAAAGGATGCCATCCTTTGGACAAAGAAGCCACCTATAGAATTGGAAAAGCTTTTTACCCAACTATACATCTGATAGAAACCTCGTATTACAATACATAAAGAACTCAAGAAACTAGATATTAAGGAAACCAACAACTCAATTTAAAAATGGGGTGCAGGTCTAAACAGAATTTTCAAAAGAAGAAACTTAAAAAGTTAAGATGCACTTAAATGTTCAATGTTCTTAGCCTTTAGGCAAATGCAAGTTGAAACTACTTTCAGATTTCATTTTACACCTGTTAGAATGACTAAGAACAGCAAAACAAGGAGCAGACGTAAGACCAACTCTTCTGCTCCAAGCAACCAGGATGGTGGCCTCAGGACACACAAAGGCAGCAGTTATTCTGGTTTCTGCCTGCACATGGAACTAAACTGCTCCTACAGCTCTCTGGACCCAAATCCTGTGGGGGAGAGAGGTGGACTCTCAGAAGTGAAGAAAATCCTGAGAGCTCAGATGAGATCAACACCTGCTCATATTCCTAGCCCAAGAGGAACCTGTCTACTGACCACTGGATACAGGAACCTAGGAGCAGTCAGTGGCAGGAAGTTTCTGGTTTATGCTTGTGCTGAGAGCCTAAAGCCAGCTGCCTGGAGCACTAACACACCAGAGAGCAGAGGTAAGACCAACTCTTCTGCTCCAAGCAACCCTCCTGGGGGCTTCAGGTCACACAAACCCAGGAGCAGCTCTGTTCCCAGATCCGGCTGAAAGAAAACAGGACTACAGGAGTTATGACACACAGGCTTACAGGAGGGTCAAGCCACTGTCAGACACAGTAAGGCAAGCTAACACCAGAGACAAACTGATGGTAAGAGGCAAGCACAGGAACCTAAGCAACAGAAACCAAGATTACTTGGCATCATTTGAGCCCAGTTCTCCCACCAAAGCAAATGATGGATATACCAACACCAGAAAAGCAATATTTGGATATAAAGTCACATCTCATGATGATGATAGAGAACTTTAAAAATGACATAAATAACTCCCTTAAAGAAATACAGGTCAACACAGGTAAACAAGTAGAAGCTCTTAAAGAGGAAACACAAAAATCGGCGTTCAACCAAAAGTCATCAAAAAAGATAAGGAAGGACACTTCATATTAATCAGAGGAAAAATCCACCAAGATGAACTCTCAATCCTGAATATCTATGCTTCAAATGCAAGGGCACCTACACCCAGAAAAGAAACCTTACAAAAGCTCAAAGCACATATTGCACCTCACACAATAATAATGGGAGATTTTAACACCCCACTCTCATCAAAGGACAGATTACGGAAACAGAAATTAAACAGTGACATAGAGAAACTAACAGAAGTTATGAACCAAATGGATTTAACAGATATTTATAGAACATTTCATCCTAAAACAAAAGAATATACCTTCTTCTCAGCACCCCATGGTACCTTCTCCAGAATTGACCATATAATCGGTCACAATTCAGGCCCCAACAGATATAAGAAGATTGATATTATCCCATTCATCCTATTAGGTCACCATGGATTAACTAAGGCTGGTCGACAGAAAGCCCACATATACATGGAAGCTGAACATCACTCTACTCAATGATAAATTGGTCAAGGAAGAAATAAAGAAAGTAATTAAAGACTTTTTAGAATTTAATGAAAAAAGAGGCACAACATACCAAAAGTTATGGGACACAATGAAAGCAGTACTAAGAGGAAAACTCATAGTTCTGAGTGCTTCCAAGAAGAAAATGGAGAGGGCATACATTAGCACCTTGACAGCACACCTAAATGCTCTAGAACAAAAAGAAACAAATGTACCCAAGAGGAGTGGAAGGCAGGAAATAATCGAACTCAGGGCTGAAATCAACCAAGTAGAAACAAAAAGAACTATACAAAGAATCAATAAAACCAGGAGCTGGTTCTTTGACAAAATCAACAAGATAGATAAACCCTTAGTCAGATTAACCAGAGGGCACAGAGAGTGTACCCAAATTAACAAAATCCATTAACAATGGAGGTGTGTTCCTCTTTCTCCACATCCTCGCCAGCATCTGTTGTCACCTGAGTTTTTGATCTTAGCCATTCTGACTGGTGTGAGGTGGAATCTCAGGGTTGTTTTGATTTGCATTTCCCTGATGACTAAGGATGTTGAACATTTCCTTTTTTTTTTTTTTTTTTGGTTCTTTTTTCGGAGCTGGGGACCGAACCCAGGGCCTTATGCTTCCTAGGTAAGCGCTCTACCACTGAGCTAAATCCCCAACCCTGAACATTTCTTTAGGTGCTTCTTGGCCATTCAATATTCCTCAGCTAAAATTTTTTTTGCTTACTGGAAAAATTTCCTGAAAAAACACCCATGGCTTATGCTCTAAGATCAAGAATCGACAAATGGGATCTCATAAAACTGCAAAGCTTCTGTAAGGCAAAGGACACTGTGGTTAGGACAAAACGGCAACCAACAGATTGGGAAAAGATCTTTACCAATCCTACAACAGATAGAGGGCTTATATCCAAAATATACAAAAGAACTGAAGAAGTTAGACAGCAGGGAGGCAAATAACCCTATTAAAAAATGGGGTTCAGAGCTAAACAGAGAATTCACAGCTGAGGAATGCCGAATGGCTGAGAAACACCTAAAGAAATGTTCAACATCGTTAGTCATAAGGGAAATGCAAATCAAAACAACCCTGAGATTTCACCTCACACCAGTGAGAATGGCTAAGATCAAAAACTCAGGTGACAACAAATGCTGGCGAGGATGTGGAGAAAGAGGAACACTCCTCCATTGTTGGTGGGGTTGCAGACTGCTACAACCATTCTGGAAATCAGTCTGGAGGTTCCTCAGAAAATTGGACATTGAACTGCCTGAGGATCCAGCTATACCTCTCCTGGCATATACCCAAAAGATGCCCCAACATATAAAAGACACGTGCTCCCACTATTTTCATCGCCATGGCCTTATTTATAATAGCCAGAATCTGGAAAGAACCCAGATGCCCTTCAACAGAGGAATGGATACAGAAAATGGTACACATCTACACAATGGAATATTACTCAGCTATCAAAAACAATGACTTTATGTATGAAATTAAATGGGCAAATAGTTGGAACTGGAAAATATCATCCTGAGTGAGCTCACCCAATCACAGAAAGACATACATGGTATGCACTCACTGATAAGTGGCTATTAGCCCAAATGCTTGAATTACCCTAGTTGCCTAGAACAAATGAAACTCAAGACGGATGATCAAAATGTGAATGCAGATCGCTCCCGAGAGACACAGCCAGAATACAGCAAATACAGAGGCGTATGCCAGCAGGAAACCACTGAACTGAAAACAGGACCCCTGTTGAAGGAATCAGAGAAAGAACTGGAAGAGCTTGAAGGAACTCGAGACCCCCATATGTTTGGCAATACCAACCAACCCAAACTTCCAGGGACTAAGCCACTGCAAAAGACTATACATGGACTGACCTGGACTCTGACCTCGTGAGTTGCAATGAATATCTAAGTAGAGCACCAGTGGAAGGGAAGCCCTGGGTCCTGCTAAAGACTGAACCCCTAATAGTGAACTAGACTGTTGGGAGAGGGCAGCAATGGGGGAGGGTTGGGAGGAACACCCATAAGGAAGGGGAGGGGGGAGGGATGTTTGCCGGAGGCAGGGAAAGGGAATAACATTGAAATGTAT